>NC_138566.1:19472265-20097265 GCF_947561715.1 Ascidia mentula
TGTTTTTCCCACACTGGTTTGCGTGAATTAACCAGGCGCTCTTCAAACTCCCATAAGTGTTCTGTTTACCAGTGACCTGCAGGTATAAGAGGCCGATTGGTTGGTTCAATTAGCGAGTGGTCGTTCTTCCCACATGCAGACGCGCGAGCGAAAGCCGGTATTACGCTTCTCTCGGAATGATATGTGATTGACTCGTTCCACTACAAAGGCCACCTGCCCGATTGCCAAACCATGTAATAAACGACTAATTGGGCGGTAATGCGCATTTTGGAGCGGCGGTTAGCGGGAAAGTACAATCGCCTTGAAACAATAGAGTATGCGAAGGTCCTGAGCGCGTTAATTGCTGCCGACTGCAAGAAGAGCCATTTTTAGCTCACGCCGTCAGGAAGCTGTAACCGTGGCTCGGTAAAGTCGCGCCCAGTTTGCCGCAAGGTCACCTGCACTAGCGCGCGGTTGCCGCGTTTGCGGGCAATAATTATTAGCGCTGGCATGTGTATGTGCCGTACACAGCGGCGTCCTATTATGTCTTCATTACCGCTGTTTATGATCATACTTCTAGCGCGTGAACGCGACACTTACGCGATGCAAATGGACGGGTCGTCTAAGCACAATAGGAAGAGCGAACGCGTTTCGCGTCCGAACTGGGAGTCACGCGCAGGTCGAAAACATTACGACACCGACTGGTGAGAGTTAATTGCTGACTTGTTAATTGCCTTCGCACGCAGTCTCACGGAAAACGGAGGCAACAACAACCGCCTGCGTCTCCGGAACACCCGCGCGACAGGAGGAGGAACTTCCTTTTTAGCTCTTTTCGAGATTTTATTTACAACAACACCCACAACATCCTTGGTAATAATAAAAAACAACAACTTTTTCGTGCCGGGGAACTTCCGAAAATCACCGCAGCGTCCTGGCGGGACGCGCAAGTAGAAGAGGTATATAAAGGCGAAAAAAACAAAGCGCTTGCAAACAAACAAACGACAAAAATGCATAGGTGCCGTTCTCACGTGGATCACGACTTTAACGAAATCAAATATTATTCTCTATATATTCTATGTATGATGGGAAACTCATGTAGCGGAACATTTTATAACTGCAATTAGAACACCGCTAGGTTTTGCGCCGAGCCGTGAGAAGCCCGCTTCCCGCGAATACATAAATACATCTTCATAATCGACACATCCTCGCAGCGGCGCTAATTAACATGCAACCGTGTGTTTTAAGTCCTGATGCGTCGCCTCATTCTTGGTAAAGCTGGATGCGGTTGGTTTTGTGGCGGATTGCTCCTCGGGGCGGATTTTACGCGGTCGGCCTTTTGGTTTAGTTGGAGGTTCGGTGCCGCCGCCCTGCAGAACCTGAATTCGAAGTGAAATTGGTTTAGAAATTCATTACGTTTTTTGTTCTATTTAACAAACAGTTAAACAACCATTCAAAACTAATTTCAAACGAAATAAAAAAAATGCAAAGTTATTTTTTATATTACCTGCTTTTTCCATTTCATCCTTCTGTTCTGATACCAAGTCTTTACTTGGAGTTGGCTCAAGCCAAGAAGTTCAGCCAATTCGACACGATCCGGTGTCGAAAGATACTGTTGCTTTTCGAAACGCTTTTCCAACCCAAGCATCTGTAAATGTCATTAAAAACGTAATAACCTAAGCATATGTTTGGTTGCAAAATAAGTGGAGTTGATAACTTTGAAGAGAACAGCCAAAGCTAAGATGCTGTTAATCATATTAAGTGAACGTTTCGAACATATACTTGGTTTATCATCAGTACTACTACAGCTGGTTGTAGAAAAGCGTCGAGCTAAGCAAATGTATTCGTCTACAAAATAATGTCCTCATTTTCACACAAAAACCCACCTGCAGTTCAGTGAAAACTGTTCTGCTCCGTCGACATTTCTTCGGCTTTCCATTGCTTCCTTCTATCTCTGTGTTCGCACTTCCGCTCAGACGACTCCTCAGGTACGCGGGAAGATGGACGGTGTTCTTTTGTGGACTGCTCGGTGACGTCATCGACGTCGTAGATGAGGATGGTGAGGGCGGGTGGTCTGAGCCTCGTTCGGAATTATTCGGATCCGAATCGGAGAAGCAATCTTCGTTCATCGAAGGGTTGAGGTGGCAGCTGAACGACGATATTTCCTTCTCCTTAGCCCAACGGTCGTTTAAAGTGTAGCGCTGGTGCTGACTATAGTTATGAGACCTTTCTGTTGTGGCTTCCCGAGTTGCTACCAAATGCCTGGCACGCTCGAGATAGCTGGCGTAGGCTGCCTCCGCGGTGGGGTTAACGAAGGCAGCGTTCGGGTACCCCATTAAAAGATGTGGGATCTGCGGGACTTGTAGTTGCCGCGCAGCAACGGCGTACGCATATCTTAAATCGATCATAGGGTAGTTGGCCGGATTGAGAAGGATTCCTCTGTACATTGGATGGTTGGCCGCGTCTTCGTCGATGTGTTTGAGCAAGGAGTGACGAAACTTTTCGTAAGCAGGATGACTTGCACCTTTTTCGCCGTTGTACACATCGGAGGGCGATTCCCTGGTCGCTGGATCGGTTTGTTGCTGTCCGGTTGTTGATCTTTGGTCAAATTCGGACGCCTCTTGCTCTTCCCACTCCGCTTTCCTAAGTTCTTCGCGGGAGAATCGGATGCCTCGACGGTCAACGGAAATTTCGCAAGCTGGAGGAGTTCTGGACCTCTTTCGCTTGGTCTGGTCCGCGGGAAAGCACCTTGTGTCGTCACGCAAGTCTTTGCGATCCGCGCTTTTCAAAATGGCGGATGTTCGTCCCTTGCACTTGTAGTTGGTGAACTCCGACTTCCACCTCGTGTTTTCCGCGGACGTTTGACTTTTCTCAAAATCGTCGTTCCAGGTGTGAGGGCTTCCACTTTCCGGCTCGGGACTCGACGAAGAATCATGCGGTGCTGTGTTTTCTTCGTCCTGGTGATTGCTCTTTCCGAGGATGTCGCGGATGAGAAAGGAGGTGCGTCTGTTTGCGTCCGGCGATCCGAACGGGGAATTCCTGCCCCGACTTTCCATCGCTGAAGGCCCGACAGTGGCAAGCATTTTTGTATTGCGATAATTGGGTTTTTTATGAGTTTACGATCGTTGCACTTACTGCCCTGTTTAAACATATCAATACGTTTTTTTTTACCTGCGCCACCACTTTGCCAATTATATAATTCATAAAATTTTCACATTGTTAAAAAATACAATACAAACAACCTTTCGGGTGATGTCACCACGTAAATTCAAGCAATTCTTCATTTTCCCGCTGTTCCTACCCTGACAGCTCGAAGTATTTGACTGCGGTTTATTCATAATCCCTATAGGCCGCGGCATTACCTAATCGTCGCTTGTTTTCCTGTCTGACTTCCTCCCGTAACCCGGTAAGCAGGAGCCCCTGCGGCCTTGAGCGTAAGTCGATGTCTGCTACAGGCAAGCAGGTGCAGCTGCTGGTATAGATTACCGGCTAACTGCGCAGCCTTTTTTGTCACATCGTTTACGCCCGGTTTGATCTGCCTGATGCCTGTGCTCCAGTCGCGGCACATCCAGATGGTGAGAAGAAGGCACGCGCCGACGGCAAGTTGTACGCGATTGCGACGCGTCAACAGCTGATCTATTGTCAAAACAATCGCGAATATTAGCGAGCGCGATGCGCGTAAATACTTTGCCACAAGATAATCATCTCGTCTGGGTAGCTAACCAAACTGTACCATCATAAAGTCCGCTCGCCAGGTGCATTCTCCCGCAATTTGCTGTGTGCCACCACCGCCAGTTCATGTTTCAGCTTCACTCAATGACGTAAAATGCATAGCTTCGTGTTGAGATTAAATCCCGTAGAGGTTAGTGGCGCAGAATCTAACGACACTCAGAAGCATTCAAGGAAGGTGACGGAACTGAGCCCTGATCTTAATATTCCATTCATATTTCATCAAATCTAGAGCTTTTGAAGACGAACTTGTATGAATACGGTACTTTTTGTAGCTGGTAACATCAGTCATTCGAACTCAATAAACGATCCGATTTTTCATCCAGACCACGCCCGTCCGAGTTCAAACAGAAAACTACAGAGCGAAAAGTGTTTTTACTCCAGCCGTCTTCACAACGTCGGAAATACACATTCAGGGCCGCGATCGCGTGAAGTGCGGGGTCCGATTCATAACTTATCGTGAGGACGCGAACCTATGCGAAGCAAAGTCCCGACCACAAAAGACCATTTCCTGTCAGAGAACGTGCCCGAACAATCGAACGTCGACGCGAAAGCTGAAGAAATTTCAGAGGACGGCGGCCGACGATGGATGCGAGAGGACCCGATGCGATTTCACCAAAACGGGGGAACGTGCCTGGTTGGGCGACGATGGAAATAGATAATATTAGAGCAATCGGTCTCGAGCTGGCCCGGGGTCTTATGCCGTTCATGCGCGGGATGTTGTGATTTACCGACGCTTCGCGCCACGAGCCGCAGGTTCCCGAGCGGGAACGGGGGACTGTGTATATGATATCGCGTGTGCAACGCTCGATTCACTTCTGTGGCGTGATTGGATAAATGGACTAGGATTGTTGACAAAGTTTCGCGCCCTCACCCGCTACCGGATGAAGGCGCCTTTGCTCGTGAATGGAGCGAACAATGGCAAATATTATAAGCTCGTCGCAGCACCTGAGCGTGGCGCGACCCTTCGCGAATTAACCTTGTTCTTTAAATAAATTTTCTGTGATTTTCGAACACGAGACGTGTCGCTCGTTATTGACACTCATCGATTAAATCATCGGTAATTTCAGACAGAGGAACTTGGAACTGCGTACAAATGAGAAATTCTTTGGCAATCGCCAGCGCGTTATGTCGCATACTTAGCGCAAGGTCCTCGTTTCTAGGGCTGTTGCCATCAACATAACAACACAGAAAACACCCTTTTTTGATGAAGGTAAATGTGCCAACGCCGGGGTCACAAGTTGGAACTCTTCTACTCCCGGCAATGCGCGCAATGCGTTTTAACGATGCCTAAAGTTTGAGACCACAGGCGTCGGCACTCCAGCGGGGTAATGCTATGGACATCGGCATTTCCCGCGACCGACCACTAGCGCGTCGTTCGCAAGGCCAGAACGCGACAGGAAACGTGGGACTCACTCGCGAGGCGCAGGTCCTGGGAATATATTGTGTTCGAGAAAGTCGTATTGCCAGTCGAAATGCGACCTCATTGTATCAAGTGATGCGGGGTGAACCTATCTGAAGCTATTTACTGAATGCTCAAGGGAATGTGACGACCTTCTACAAGAGGGCCTTACTAGCCCGCTCAAAAATGTAGCAGTAAGTGCCCCAAATTCACCGAGTTCAATAACCGCATGTAAACAAGGAAACTGAAACGCTCACACGTTTCCCTTTGTATTTCCTATTTGGGATAAACACGTTGGAATAACAGTCGTCAGCACCATCACAATACCAACGACCTGCGGAAGCACTACCGAAACCGCGATTTGGCAAAACAACGAATCGGGTGTGGACACTCCGCCACCCATCATCTGCTCTTCTTCACTTGTGCCAATCAGTGGCCATGCGATCGCCACGATGAATGGCGGCGTCACGCAAACTCGTTTGTTTCCCAGCACAATTTGCCGGCCCGCAAGTGGGGAATGATGGGTGGCGCGCTGTTTGCGTGATATAACGGTGACCCGCACCACAGGTCACGGTGTCACCTTTCTATATCTAGATTGCGGCGATACAGGCAACAATCGTTGGTAATTAATATCTTCCTCGCAGGCAATTTGCGTCCAGGACAGGTTGTCTTGTCACGAGACGGTAAATATGTGAAGATGGTGTGGCGTTCACACATCTTGTACATATAAATTACCTTAGACGGTTTGTGGTTATGTTTTCAAATTATCTCATTATCTTTTGTACCAAGTCTAATGAAAAATTAGAACCTGCCGGGGAACTATACTTTGCAAATGGCATGTGTACTTGATACACATGTTGTTCAGTGCAGGATGGCACAAAACATGGCAGTCTGCTTTTACCTACTTAAACACTGCGATATTTCGTTTGAAAGATTCAAATCTTGTCATTCGTGCAACCAAAAATTATACAAACAAAGTAGATATCTGTTTGATATAAAAGTGAAATATTTTGAAGAAAGAATTCACAATCAGCAACAACTCTGTTCTCATTGCTCGCGGTGGAATAACAACTACAAGGACAGGTGTCGTGTTATAATGGAGAACGACTGCACCTGAGCCCGATGGAGACCTGCCAGGAGCGCATAGTTTGGCCACCACTTCGCGTTCCAGGTCTCACTTCCCAGAACGCAACACGATCCCTGCTGTCCACTCCACCTTCGGCCTCCTCGCTTGCTGAATCAACCGCGCGACGTCCTGCACGAAAAATTACCCGAGCCACCCCGGGACTGGCCAACGTAAATAAGTGTACGACATCCTCTCTGTAAGCTCACCAATTAGGGACCGGGGCCCTCTGCCACCCACGAAGGCCCCGGTTACTGTGCGATGCAAGTTAACTGCATCCTAAACGGGAGCCGCTTTCCGAGTGTCTGGCAACGCTTTGAGCTGGGGATCTCTCGACTGATTAGCTGACCCCGTTTCAAGTTTCTGTGTGCTTGCAACACTGTGGGGTGGCAGGGGTGATGTGGCGTCATCACTAATGTGTTCGATAGGAATCAGCGGCGTCGAACGAGGCGCGAGACTTGACCTTGCCGCAGCGGTAAAAAATGACAAGTGGCTGAATGCGTGTTTCCGCCTCGTTAGCGCTGACCGCTCCAGTGTCACGTTTTATTCACAAACTCCTCCAAATCCACTGATTTCGGTTATATTTCACAGAGAATAGTGATGGAAAATTTAAAACGAAGAGGACAAAGTTTTTCCCAGCTCCCTTTACAAAATACTTCCCCGTTGTCATGAACACAAAACCGCCGAATCTCAAAATGTGTTTGGATTTATTTTTTTTCCCACTGAGGATTGACTTTCTAAGTTTGAGTGGATTTACCAAAGAAATAAAAAACATGATAAAACATAGTAATTTGTAGGCAACATTTTATATTTTTTTAGCAGAAAATGCATCAAAGTATGATAAAGAAAATTCCTTCCAACAAAAGAAGTTTCAAAGTTTGTTGCAAACATTAAAATGCAGCAAAAGACCAACGTTATCAACGTGAATCGATCAGAATGGATCGCTGCACTTACAGTAATAGCTTTCCGTTTCCGGGTAACCCACCACGTCCGTTTCGGCAACTAATTAATAGGCGGCGAAAGTATACCTAACAAGCCAATTGAACGCCGCAATCAGCCGCCTCTCATTCACACGGTGATTGTTTTTCGCCACCAACAGCATCAGTTGTTGCGCAGAACTGTCCGCGGGTCAAGGCGCGATCTCACGCGCGGATACTCCGGGTAATTGCTCCATACCATTACCTTGCCCGTACTTCAGAATTCCATCTTAGCTTCGACGAGGCAACGCTGATGCTGAAGAGAGCGACGGAGATTGATGACGAAAATCGCCGATTCGAGCGTCTTAATCGGATCGCCGATTTATTTGCGATGACGATTTGCGTGGAATTCGTGCCCGCTGCGACGCGCAATTAAGTTCTCGAATACCTGTACTCGATACTTCGCGCGGGCAGAGAGCATTCCGGTCCAACAGCTACGCGAGCGCAATGTCACGTAACGCGACACCATAAAAGCAAGCATCGGCGGCCACGGGACCACCCAGCGGATCCTGCGATTCCATCGCTTTAATACGTGTTGCCGTTCTGGTGGGTTCGAAGCAGGGAGTCATCCGCTTGCTCGCCTCAACGAAATCTCTTGAAACCCGACACCCGGTATTTTTCAGCACATCGAGCAACTTATTTCGCAAAAAAATACCTAAACTGTGCCGACTTCCAAGCAAAGGACGTCGAGCGTGACGTCACTTATTGTCGAAGCAACCCATTTTGGGGGAAATTCATTGGGCATTTGCAGACCAATTGCACGGTTTACAATGCCACTCATGCAGCTGCGTAACCAGATGGCCTGACTCGCACAGCGCCAAGTTCACAGCCTGATCTTAGTTACAGACGCGCCATTAGCCCCAGCCATTACCCCAACCCATCTGCGATGTTCTCCAACTTGCGAGGACCCACAGATGGCCGCACTCGTAACCCGCCACCCACTCACCTGATAATTGGAATTTAATCTCAAGTCTATTGACGGCAAACGCCCTTTTAAATGCCATGTTTGTCCCCCAAGGTAGGAACCTAATTTTATGGTTCCCATTGCTTGCTGGGTGTTGTTGTGGAAACGGTTTGTTGCAAATTTACCGCAGATTGCCCTTAAGTTATATTTATCTTTTCGCCGTTTTATTTTTTATAGGAATTAAGGGAAATAATCATCCACGCAATCACATATGATAATCAGTAGCATGTTATTTTTTTAAATTCCTCATAACGGCCGTGAGCACCGGCACATTTGAAAATGAATAACACAATACAGGTCACTATGTGTGAGGTCATTTACTGCTCTGTAGCTCCACTTTGCGTTTAAAATCCTCTTATATTAGATACTGCATTATATTATTCCACTGATCAATTTTTCCGAAGTGGACCAATTAAAATAAACGTTTAAAATTATGTTACAATGAAATACAGAAAACTAACAAAGAATGGAAAGTAGTTTTATTGCTTTGTACAAAACAATTTCAACTATATTACTTAAAATCAAAGGCGATCTCTAAAATAGTTATAATTCTGTTTCTCACATCAAAAAGTGAAAAAGTAAAGTTCATGTAATTTTATTATTTTAAACAGTTGTGTCAAAAACAAATTTACCCAAGCAAAAGATTCGTTTTCGCGCAACTCTGCACAAGGTCACGGCTTATGCAATTTCCGCTAGATGTGAGCAATGAGCAAGTTTGCCTGATTTCGAATAAATTTGTGCAAGGTTGTTGTTTTTTTTCCTTGGTTTCTAAATATTTTCGCAATTTTGCAAAATGTTCATAGTTGAGCAAAACAACACATTGTGTCATGTCTAAGTTGATTTCTGAAGACATTACGTCAAAGAAAATATTCTTCATCAAAATAGCAGTTTCCCAACGTTCATCCAATGGCGGAGCTTTTGGTTGCTGTTTTGACGTGTTTTCATCTGATGTTTTAAGCCGCCTAAAAACGTTCTTCAAAATGTATGTATGCCTTAATGGTCGACACGAAATTTTTGACCTATCTTAAATCTGTTTGTAAACAAATGCCGATGGTCCATGACCTCGAAACGCATTTAAACCTTTGGGCTCGCAGATGCAAAAACAACTATTTCTGTACCAAACAGCACGAGGCAAATAAATCAGAGTTAAGCTCAAGCACAGGCCAAGGGCGATCCAATTTCACAGAAAGCAGATTTCACAGAAAGCAGCTAGCGGGTGCAATTTTATGGCATCGCTCTATCATTAATTTGATTCTTATCTGGACGTGGAACCTCTCGCTATGCCAGGGTCAAGTTGCGAATGAAGGGCTAATTTGCGTCGGTTAATAAAGTTAGGCGCAAACAAAACATTTCCGTGAAATGAAGATAATAATATCTGGCGCATGTTAATGGTTTGTCGAAGCTGTTTTCCGTGAGTAATCTCGCAGAAAAAATATACAAATAGATTCAGTTTCAAGCTCATGAGATCACTTTACCTGTTTAATGTCCATGGCTGGACTTGAGTTTTAGTACAGGGAGGTGCATGTACCAAACGTTATATGATTCGCATTCGTTGCCTTCTATGTTGGTTGTCACAGTGTTTTCGTCATTGCCAGACGAGTTTGGTTGATGTTTCCTGGAAAAGACATTCGACAGAGTCGGCGCCCCCGCACGCTTCTCCCGTGTATTACGTTACACCGCCGGTTAAACCGAGTAGATTTGTTTCACTCCCCCCGCACAATACCTGCGCGTCATACACTTTTAGCCGTTTCAAAAAGGAAGCGAAATAAAGCAATCACAACATTTGATGACGTGGGGCTGACGAATGTGACGTATCCGTATAAGGTCTCGTTGGCGGCTGAGATACAACAGAACCGCCGTCTTGCTGTTTGTGTTGGACATGCTTCGAATGCGTCGCTTGGTCTTGCGTCGGACGCGGGTAACCTTTTCGCATGCCGGGAGATCGCTTGGTGGATAAGAACATCTCTGTGCGTGCGTAATGCCTCGCTAAGTATCTTAATTGATCTCGTTTTAAACAGCTTGTCATTGGCGTAATTCCCGCGCTTGTAGCTGGTAAACCGTTGCCAAATAACTCGACTTGGTAATTGCCCGTGCAATAAGTCGAGGTACGGACTATATCGCCAAAAGCGCTTTTATTAGACTACATCACCAAAAGCGCCAAAGATGCCACTGACGAAGTATTTTTTACGGCTTTCTACATAATTTTATTATGTATGACTTGGTGGGATAAATGACCTTGATATTCGCTCGCAAATCCATGCAAAGCAAAAAGCAGACGAGCGACACGATTTGTACTTTAAATGCCGTTTGGTTTATTTCTGAGTAAACAAAGTCTACCATCTGGTCAATGTCGCTGGAGAATCGTGAAGTCTGATATGTCTGAAGTTTGTATTTAAATAAATTTTGTTTACGAACGTCAACACCCCTGCAGGTTCGCGTCTGTCATCGGTTGGAAACACACAGCTTAGTGTTTCTGCATAGTGTCGATGCAGCAGGTGTACTGCTTCACTTGCTTGACAGTAAGCCGACAGACTGTTGTGTCAATGTCGATAATTAAGTGCAGCAACAAGGGAAGGGGGACGCTTTTGCACCTAAGCGGTGTCGACTTACGGACATTTCTGTTGAGAAGTTTGACAGGAACGGTTACACGCGAAACTTGTAAGAGGACGAACAATGGCTCCTTGAAAAAGTAAGTCGAAAAAATCCGAAATATCAGTGAGAATTAATCTTCGTCGATTTCTATGTGTTACGTCAGCAGGGATTTTGTCCATTAAAGTCGGTGCGTGGGAGCGAATCTTATCCTCGCGTGAACTCTCGGGGGTCCCACTCCACACGAGCCGGGCGCCCAGTTCAACAAAAGCGAATGCGCACTGAGCTGGAGGCTATCGAGTGAAGTTTCAAGTGTAGTTCGGCTCCTGTGGCCCGATAAAATTGCGCGGATTCCTAATTCCAATCTTAAGCTTTAATACCACCACGACCCAAACCTATTTTCTCTTCCCGGAATTTCGAAGAGGACGGCATTCTCGTTAGCGACGGGGGGCAAGAAGGCGCGTGCTTGGTTTCCTACCAGACGCCGCAACATAACGTGCGGCAATGCTACACCGTACAGGGCATTGAATGATGAAAACCACGTTCAGATAGAGCGGGGATTAAATACCGTCCATGTTGTGACTGGGCCACGTGGCTTGAGACCGAATCACGCCCAAAACAATGGGAGGTCCAGAGTTTTACCGACCTTACGACAGTACATTTTGACGATATGTGCTTGGTTTCATTACCTGAAGCATCGAATCAACTTGGCTTCGTAGGTGGGCGAGAAAGTCGTTTGAAATGCCGGTGCCTTTGATCCGGAGGCGTAAAGCCACTTGATGAAATGTCGCGGGTTTTCAGACCAATTTTTGGGAACCGATTCAGCGCCGGTAATACTGACTGTCGGTGTGTATATTTCTCAAGTACCTGCATCGACCAGTGGCGTCAGTGCCTTCTACATTAAAGAGCAATTAGGAGCAAAAAATATTTGTGGCGATGGTGGGGCGCCGATCAGTATGTTACTGAGTAAAAAAACTTTACTGTAACATCAGGTTTATCGCAGGCTTAACAAGTTGATTATGTAATTGTTTTTTAGTCTCCAAATGTTGAAGATGTTTTATATATATTATATTATATGATATTGCCGGCAATTTCTTTTATAAATTAAAAAAATTTAAAATACATGGGTGAGTGATAAAACCACTTCCTACTTATCGAAACGTTTCGGATACAAATTTCCTCCAAGAAACGTAGTTTTAAACCGCAGGGGAAATTATTTTGATTTTTTTTAATTTATCTAGGTTGACACCGACAGCAGACGTATATACTTATTGTTTGGTACAGTTAAAGCCTGTTAACTATGAATGAAGCGCTTCGAGCGACAAACGTTATCCCCATAATTTACCTTCAAACATTTTACGTCACAAGAGCAAAGCGGTGCTTGAGCGAACCGCCAGCGTTCAAAGAACAATAGCTGAGTTCGCGCTTCGGCCAATCGCGACTCGCAAAGGTCCTGCACAGCTTTTCAATTGCCGCCTTACGAACGAAAAAGGCGCGCGTTTAGAAGGCCAGACAAAATCTGTGCCGAGGCTGGGATGAGAGTGGTTGGGAGTCCGGTGGTTCGGCAGTGATGTCAGCTGATCGTTGTGACTGAATAAATAACAGGGAAGTGAGAATAAAAGTGGTACAGGACGTGGATCGGGGCGCTGCCGCGTTAGAACATTCTGCAGAACAAGTGTGCTAAGGAACGTTTTGTCTTAAAGTTAACAGACCTGCGATTAATCGATAGCAACGCATTTTACCTGATCGACTGCTCTGCGATCAATACGGCCTCTGGGGCCAAATTCGCATCTTGTGTCACGGTGTCAGTGTGGCAGATATTTTAGACTTACAATCGATTTAAATATTCAGCATATAGGAGAGTTTAGTCATTCACTTCAAGACGTGAGTGCGCAGTTAGTGCGGGAATTGTTAGGTTGGGCACTTGAGCTCACGATTAGCAAACCAGCGTTCGTTTCAATTGCATGGCGTGTCAAACAGGGCGTGTTACAAGGTCGCTATTAACTGCCTTTCGGGCTAATTTTCTTCTTCGGTGCAGCCGTCGAGGGCATCAATTATGTAAAAAACGGGCAGGCAATAAGCACATTTCATTCGGCGTTCAATTATGCATGAGGTGTAAGCGCCAAGGCACACGAAAAAGTATTATAAGTGGAAGGAGCTTGCACGAAGACTATTTGTTATTCCCATGCCTGTTGTTGAGCAGGAAACGAAGTAGGTGCAATAATATTTACTGCCACGCTCTGCTGCAAAATGCCTGCAGCGAAATACCGAGAGTTCGCGCTGGCTGCCAACGGACAACATCAGCACGGCAACTGCGAAAAGGCGAACATCTACGTCAAGGAAGGTTATCGCTACTACAGCGCTAACAATGGGACAGCTGGGTGCGATCAGGTCTTCTTCGCTTCGGACGAGTATCGCCACACGCAAAACGCCCCTTACCAGAGTAAGAAGATCCGCTACGACGTCAGTCATGATTACGTCAACGTGGGTCCCTTCGGTGCAAATCTGTCGGCGCCCGCGGGTCGTCCTGGCCAGTTCAAAGACGGCGGTGAGCTTTATTATCCAGCCAAGACCGAGTTGCGCGAAAACGTTAACGACGGCGGCAATTTCTATTTGGCCCTTGATGGACAGCCGGGTTGGCGCGACTCGCCGCCCGCTTACAACAACGGGACAAAGGCCGACGGCTATAGCAGGATGGACACGTACGAAAACTACCCGTTTTGCACTACTTTCAGCGGTGCTCGAACGTCGCAAAACTACACCAACACACGGGATTGTGTTCCTCTTGCACAGTTTGGCCCTGATTTCGTTCCGGTCAATACTAAGCCGGAGTCTTACCCTTACATGTGTCATAACGAAAAAGGGCGTACCAGCTCGGAGCACATTTGCACTGAACAGCTCAAGTTATCCGTTTCCAGTCTCAATGAACTTGAATACGCTATTGAGCATTGCAAAGAGGTTGAAGCACGAGCACTTGACACTCAGCAGCCCGATTGCCACAGCAGCACACAAAACCTGGGGGAAACGACTACTAGCAACGCCTTCTATTCACTGAAACCGTGGTCACCGCAAGGCGACAGCACGTTTCTGGCCGACGCAGACAATCAGCATTTGAACCCAGAGATAAAAAACCTCCAACACCAATCCGAAATACACTCCAACGGGCAAAACGCCGTGAAGGATATTCCTAAAAATGAGCAACGTTCAGCAAACAAAGTTAAAGTCGTTACAGCAATCAACGGCCAAATTCGGAGGCTGCGGGAGGAAATGGTGAGCTAATGGTTGGTTTTTTAACCTTGTTTTATTGAAAGTTGGTCGGGTTCACGCGCAGCTGGTCGGTGTTGCCAAAATCCTCCCGTAAATATAATTGTGCATTGACTCAGAAGGCAAACAGTTGTTGGCCACCCTGGCTCTATCGCCTTCCATTAGGCGGCCGCAAAAGGTGGATTTAAGGCGGGCAAACACTCTCTAGTCTAATTGTACGCAGTAAATAGAAAACTGATACCAGCACGCGGCGATAATAGAGGAAGCCAAATGTTGGCGACCCATTACACTACGCTTCAAATGGCCGATTGCCCTGGCTGACACAGGTCACAACTGATGGTCTTTGATTCGTGTTCGTAATACCATCATATAAAGATTGAATTTACAGCCATTAAAACCATAACCACGTTCTACCAGCACAATAACACTGTCTGCTTCCATTAAACAGACATTCACTCAAAAGGAGTCAACAGTATACGACGCATTTTAAAACTGGTCATAAATAACCGTATGAAAATGAACGTGGACATTTTATGTATTTTACTGAAAGAGTCTCCACACAGCGGAACACCACATAAGGGGCACTGAAATAACAATGTCTGAAACAGCCTCCAGACTGCCAGTAACCCAATCAATTGGCCTCCCGACTGCGGCACCTCAAGTTCAAAGCCGTCCTTGAGTCTTGACCCCGAATGTTGTCGGTTTATTGCTTTCTGCTCGAACTATTGTAAAATATGCATGACGTTAGCCCGAGCACGACGACCCTGTGTTCAAAACAAACCCAGTCGACCTTGAATTATGATAAATACTCCCTAAATGGTACAAAGCATTATGTCAAAAAGTTATTTTGCATGAAAAATGTGTATGTGTTGTGGTAAATGTTTTGAAGGGCAGAGATATGGCATTTAACGCGCAGTAACTGGTGCCAATCACGCCAATCGGGTATCTGGTGCCCGAAAACATTTGCAACAATCACGCATTGATTATATCTCAAGATATTTAGCAATACCACTTATGTTTGGCCGCAAACTGGTCTTTTTACTAAAATTCATCTTAATGACCCACCCCCAGAAAACATGCAGCACCGTTCAACAAAATCAATTGATTGTGACGTCAAGTTTGCATTTGAAAAAACAACGAAAGTGCTTTCACCCATCAGATGCGTGTTTATGTGAGTCAATTGGCGCTCGGTGATTCACCCAATTTAGCGACGCCCGGCGTCCGTCACAAAGACACCAAACAAACACGAGGTCTGATGCGACACTTTGTAGCGAAAAGGCCGCTGCCCACGCGATCCTCTTGTCACGAAATCAGGTGACGAGGTGTTACCGTTCCCATCGTTCAGGCACACGATACCAAGTCGTGCAAAGGCGATGATGACACCCCTCGGCGTTTTTCACATGTCAGGAATGCACTGTTTCCTGTCGGTCATACGGTGCGGTCCCCAACAGCAAAGGGCCACCGACGTCCAAGCCCCAGTTTTCCGCGCCGCGGGAACGTTCAAAAAATGTCAGGGGCCTAAGTGTCAGAATATGATTTTTCGTCTCGAGTCGTGGAAGTGAACAACAAAGCCCTCAAGAGGCTTCGATGCGGCCGTCAAGAGTCCAGTGGCCCGCGACGGCGTTACTCGTCTCGCCGGGGAACCCATCCGACCCGTTTCCTGCCGCTCTCTTGTTGGTTTTTGCCTTGGTTCGCTGAGTCGTGTTGTGGGAGCCTTGCGCTCGTTTCCGGAACGTTCACATTACCTGGTGGATTGTTATCTACTCATCTATGTGTTTGCGTCCCTTACCGGGCGTGTTGGCTGATGCGAATTCCAACAGTAACAAACTGTCTGTTTCGTATTAAAAATAATGGACTCACGAATATGCGCGTTCACTTTAATGTCATGCGATTGGACCTATACCTGTAACCGCTACTTCAATATTTAAATTATCGGGTAATTATATCCGTCGGCATTTTTCGCCCCTTTATGGCAACCGCGCAATTTATTCTAATTACAGGCATTTGTACCTCTCAAATTATCCGATTTGGTTGCATACACTGGGAAATTTAATTGAACTTTTATCATTTAACTCGTTCGCTTTAATTTCACGCTAGATCAAAACCGCGTGAAGAACAGACAAAAATGCTTTTGCTGGGTGTGACAGAACTTCCTCGGCATGTGGTTGTTCATCCATTTGCAAACGTGGCTATCGTCGTGTTTGGTTCTGTGGCTGCGACCTCAAATTTCGTAGACAATCTCGTTTCAACAGAAGTGCCGTTGTCAAACAATGGAATGCGTTTGAGAAACACGCAATCCACGTTTTTTTACCAACTGTGTTCGCAGGAATTCGGAAATGACAAACATATTTGTTTCCCACAGTTCCATAATGAGAAATTTGGTGTTGGCGTACATAAACCGTGTAATGATTCGATGCCTCTCCTGTAATTGGACGTTTGCTTCCGGAACCGATGAGATTCAGGGCGAGGCAGCTGTACCTCTACGCAAATACTACTTGTCGATCTTGACAGGTGAAATTGATATTCGCATGCCACATTCAAATTCCGGAATTACGAGGAAAGTATCTTAAATATTGTTTTGTCGGGAAGTCAATCCTCTGCATCCAAACTATTTCGGCGGTCTCGCGAATTGACGCTGGGATGACGATCGTCTGGCATCGTGCGCACGTTATTATGTTTGTTTATGTCTATATGCTGCCGAACCTCGTTAGGGCTCGGCTCCAGATGAAAGGTGACCGAAAGAAGCGAATTACTTCGGCTTGTCAGTGACTTTGACTTTCGCCTCAAGTGCTTGCAACTTAACCATAACCGTGTTGGTATTTGGGCTTAAACATTGAAGAGCGTCAAAGGTTCCTAAAATACCCCAAATGTCACCTAACAGTGATTCACCTCTTCTGTATGTGAAAAATGATCTTGAGTATATATTTCCGAACGTATGTTCGTTTCTGTGGTTGGAAATCAATGACCGAATTGGGAGTTTGCGGACTTTAATAGGCGGCTTTGTGTGTCGGTAAAGTTCCAAGTTCACCCAGTGGGCGACCAAACAATGCAAGGGCAAGTTTCCCATGCTGTAACATGATACAGGGACCCCCATTGGGCGTCCCGATCACAGTATAGGTTACAGCTCTGTTGGACTAGACAAGGGGACTCGCATGACAAAACCACACGGCTTGAGTGTGTTGTTAATAGTTAGCACCTTGGTTTGCTTGGGCCAACAATGATTTTCACAAAATCGCTTTTCGTCAGGCTTTTTTGAAACAATGTAGGCGTGAAGTGTACATGATGCATATTTTTCTCAGTGGTTTTGTGGTGAGTTTCTCCACTACTTGTGTTCTTTGAAGTGGTTGGCGTTAATTGCTGTTCGGAAGCTGTAAGAGCGCATGCCCATGACCGTTAATCGTTCTTCGCCTGTCGCAGGTATTTTGTAGCAAACGCGTGAAACCTGCCATTACGTCGTCCTCAACACGTCAGAAGCCGCTTATAAACACTCTTGACCCGCAAGACCTTAGGCATCTTTCTCAATCTCTCTTCACTCTTTAGCTGATCCGGTGAAATGACTGCGCTGATGGCCGTCCGCGTTCGCCAAATAGCATCATCCGTTAAAATTGCTCAATGTTTTTACAATTACACCTCGCATGCGCTCGTTTATGGCGTCGGACCGATCTCCTGTAATTGCAGGCCTGGGAGGAGCAAACCGCTGAGCGATGGTAAGTGCAGGCTGCGGGTGCGTGACAAGGTTTTCCGTGGAGTTTTTACAATAGCCGGTCATTGTTCGGATCATTGACGTTGCCGAGGAAATGTAAAAACTCCCATAACGCGCACACATCACACGATCAAACGCTGTGCTTTGGCAAAGTGGCCAGAAATCACAGACGCATTTTGATTCCCGAAATCAAAACAAGGCTTCTCTCGCAATGGGCTGTGTTGTGCTTGGCGCTGTTGAAAAGCGATCCGCATTCCGTTGGATGAAATATCGCCCTCTCGCAAAAGTGCTAGCCTGGGCCTCCGACGTTAGCTTCCTGACCCAAACAAAACCGTTTCGTCATGATCCCTTTTTAAAGCACCGCTCGAGCGAGAAAATACATAGGGTTTACTGTGGGGCGGTTTCCTGAGAAAATCGACTCGAAAGGATATTGCGTTCTCACAAGCATTGCGCAGTTACCACACACAGTTCTGCAAACGCAAAAGCGCAAAAATATGCCAGCAGCTTAATTAATTTGTGTCTTCTTCTTTAAAGAATATGTTTGATTGCAACGAAATGCTGCTTATAAAGTATCCGGTTTGCATTAACTGTTATTTTTCTCAAGTGGAGCAAAGTTTGGGAAGTAGTTTTGGTTTGTTATATTGGGTTTCACGGGCTTCGGACAGTTTCACTATACATTCTTTCCTCCAGTTTACACTTGTCGCAAACTCCTTCCATCCAATGATGTACGCTTGTCTTGTAATCGCCAGACGGATTTTGCTTTGGAAGAAAATCACCGCGGCTATTTACTTGTCAGTGTGATCAAATAGCCTGAAACATATTCTCAAGTATTGTTACAGTTCGTTCCAATGATCCTTAGCTTCGTGGCTTCAGGTGTGCCGTTCGCCACGAGGTACCCACTTCACATAATTTATGGATGATGTTATTGTGATCGTGAGCAGTTTTAGTGCTGAGTACTGTGTTCTTCACACTTGCTCATGCCGCTGATGTCATACCTTACTCATTAAGACTCCTTTTATTAAGATTTATTTCCAAGTAAAATCGATTTAATTGGCGTAAAAACAAGTTCGGGTATTTTTTAAACATAAACCCGACTGGCAGTTTTTTTTCGCACCGGCGACCTGTGTTGGTAAGAAAAAGGCTCGTAACTCGAAACCAGTGGTTCATCCAGAGTGAAGTTACGTATTGGTGTACTCGACAAATGTTTTGTTTTCCCGTGCGACTTGAGGTCAGCATCACTCAAAACTCTCGGGAGCTGCGAAAACCGCCAAGGGGACAACAACCCTAATGCTCTACCACTCCTTTGCGTAACACCGTAACGACCGAGTGCTGTTGTTTACACTTTCCCCAGCGAATTATGTCATACTTCGAGAACACCTCTCACCCATAACGCGTTGTCATCAGAATCTCCTTGATTTTGTGGCATTTCCTGTTGCCAAAGCGGCACAAATAAATTTCGGACAACAAATATTGATTTGCCGCGTCCCATGGTTCCGCACAAAGGCCCATTGTGCGGGATAAAATAACACCATAGCTTGCAGTCATGCAGCAAGCGTTTTCGACGCGTACAATCACGTAAATGCTGGTGGCCTCGCTCAACACACGTAGACGATACGACTGACGCACTTTGCAAACAGCAACGTAGCGTTGGGCTTAAAGAAGTTTCAAAAATGTTTCAACACATGGAAGATAAGACACGTAGGGCGTCAGATGACGTCACGACAAATCCGCAGATTTTGGGATTTCGTCAAGTCGGCGCAGCTGTGGGCCGTTGGAGGCCTGTACGGGTTGCAAACTTGTCTGAAAACATTCGCATTAAAACACGTGACTCGTAAGCAGCCACCCATGATTGATAAAGTTACAAGCCATGGCAAACTCGCTTAACCCGTAGTGGCTTTATATACACACGCTTTAATGCGATTAGAAAACAATGCACCACATGCTCATAATTTGATTCACCGCCGGCCTTAACGCTCCTATCCAGTTAGGCACGGTTTAGCTTCATGGGAGGTACCGTATGTTTACGACTTTGCAAGTGCATTCAAAGCAATAAAGGCCCAGTTACAAGTTATTTGCTGATTGTTTTTGAGGGCGGTAGCTAATCAAGGGTAAAAAACAGGGTTCCGATTGAAGCCTCCTCCTTGGCTTTGCTCGATCGCCTTTGAATGGACAAATAATCCGTGTTGTGAAACTGAATTCGACTGTTGGTTGAGCGTAGTTCGAGTGGCTTTATTTTAACCCCAGTCCAGACACAAGGTTTCAACGGGTGAGATTTCTATAAAAATCGTCTTTTTGCATTATTGTTTGTTTATTTAGCAGGTTATCAGTTTTTTAACTCAATTTGTGAAACATCAGACAGCACTCGTTTAAACGTAACTCAAGTTTAGAAACAAGTATGTTTACAGTTGTTTATCCCACCCAGGACCAATTTAAAGTAATTTCGACAGACGCGAACGTCGATCGGTCAAATGACGCGTGCTAATGTTTTCCTTTCGCAGTTGGAGCTTCGTGCCGCGACGATGACCTTCAAAGAACAGATGGAGAAAATGTTCAGCGATTTGGCCGCGCTCAACGGCGTTATGCGCTTGGAGGAAAGCAAGATCCAGCAGCAGCTTCCTGGAGCTTCTGAGAACCAAATCGTCAGCAGCCAACCGTGCGAACTGGAAGAGTCACCACGCGAAACCGACGAGTTTCCGGATCGCAGGTAACCGCGCCCGTGATATTTTGCCTTGCTTTCCGCGTCGCCTGCGTTGGAAAACAGCAATTTCCTGTCCGTTTGCCCGCTGTTAGAAAAACAGGTATTGAAAGAATACCCAATATGCCTCACTCGAAAGCCGCTGTCTCAATAGTGAGGCACAGTTATATTAAACCGCAAAGAACTGTTAAATGGCGCTTGATTTATACGGCGCCTGTCAATCAACTGGTTTAAATAAGGGCTCCAAGAACAGCATATTTATATCCCCAACACCACATTTATGACGCTTTCCATGTTGTTTTGTGCAACTCAGGTCGCCAGAAACTCCGAATCAACACCACGATATGGAAATGTCTTCCTTGTCGCCCACGCCCACCAATCAAGTGTCGGATCTGTTCGTCTTCACAAACCCACCAGATAATAACACACAACAGAGCAACAATCGCTCCAGCCACGAAGTACATTTGGAAAGGTTAATTGATGGAGGCGAGAAGACGGTCACCACGAAACGCGGAAAGTCGAACGAGCGTCCCAATTCTGACTCGTTCGCTTCCACTCTCGCCGCGCAAAAGCCCCTGGACAACCAATTATCGACCATGTCTCTCCCACACTCGCCGTCGGGTGGTGTATCCGCCAAGAGACTAGCCGGCAGGAACAGCAGGCACGTAAACAAGTCAACTGGCGAAAACCTGCGAATATTGCCGGTTCTGAGTCATTCAAACGCGGCACTCCACACGAGTGAGTGCAGTATTGACTCGGGCTATCAGGGGTCATCAATAACTGCCCCGCGAGAACGCGGACGCGATCTGACGTCACAGGTTGTTACGCCCGCTTCTCCTATCAGCGAGTCGCCGGTAGTCGAAGAAATGTTTTCCGTCGACTCTAAGGGGCCGCCAGCCGACGCACAGGAAGCACCAGTCGGACAAGTTTGCCCCAAGGCGCGCATTAGCAGCAACAGCGACGAATGCGCCGAAGTGTTTTGCGAAGGTGTGACCAGCGAGGCCACTTCGTTTCTAACCAGTGCGCACTTGGAATCATTTGTTCAGCCCAAACGACCGAAGCCGAAGTCTCGCGGTGACCTGTCATCTTCGGACAATCTCGACGTGAGCGGAAAGGAAGCGCCCGAAATAGCGGAGCCCGTGAGGCCCAAGCCCCGTGCTTCGCATTCCAGCAGGCCTTCGACGTCGAGCGAAGTCGGTGAAGAAGTGTTGAAAGTGGTTCGGCCCGTGCCCAAACCTAGAACCGCAGTATCGAAAGACAGTGAAAAGGGATTGCATCACTGTATTGAGGGCAGTTCTGCGGGTGAAGGAAATCAGTTGTGCGACGATTCTAGAAGTTATTGCACGGAATCGTTAACAGGGAGCGAGGTGCAAGTTGAAAGTGGAGCAATGAGGATTTCCAATTCATTGACTCAAGTTTACGCAGTTGACTATGTCAAAAACACGTCACAGACAGACGGACAACAAGTTCCAAAGCAGTCTCCACTGCAATGCTTGACTGTCATAAAGCAGAGTCCGACAGCTCCGTCGGGCCCAGCAGGCGCAACATCAGCTCAAAAGCGCATTAAGCTCGGTGTCAGCGCAATCTCTACGCAGCACAGGGAACAAGCAAAGGTGACAGTGGATGAGGTGCGATTGAGGAAGGCAAACAATACGAAGCAAGCGCTAAAAGAAAAGTTTGCCGCCGTGTTGGAACATTCAAACGCCAAAAACAAGGCAAACGGAGCATGTGCTGTGGATGACAGTGAATTATCAGTTGTGCGGCGAAGATCTATGCGGATGATGACCGAGTTTCAAATTTACGACTTTAAGGATTCTTCCGCCAGTTTAACTAATCTGTTAAACGATCCTCTAGACGTCGGGAAACTTTCTGAGCCAGGATGCATTTCATGTTCCACGTCCAACCTATCCGCGATTGCATCCAGCGCTTCCAAGGCCTTTTCCGTGTCTACTACGTCAATCCCAAAGCAAACCGTACAAAAAGTCGAAACGACGAACCGGGACCAGCCCAATCCAGCGCGCCAAAGCCAACAAGATAAAAATCAAAGCGCGGTGCCGCTATCGCGATCGTTACAAGCCAAGCGTGGCGCGCACGTGATCTACACTTCTTGCCACGCTTCACTGCCCCTGCCGCCCCCGCCTCCACCACCGCCGCGATCACCATCTGTCGTAGAAAAACCTCCGTCGGTCGGCGGATCGGAGGTGAGCACCTACTCCGAATTAGAGCTTATGCCCCAATCTTCGAAGAGACCCACCGCTCTTCTGCCAAGTCACCTCATTCGACCCAAACCCGTCCCGATCGGAACATCGTGCGACATCGCGGCGCAGCAGGCCAATGGCGTCGCTGCAGTAAAATTGTCTCCGAGCGCAGGATCAGCTTTTACGCCTGTTCTGTCGTCGAGTCTCCGATCTTTGCAAGATAAACCGTCGCCTATAGCAGATCGTTACGACGTGCCCTACTGCCCTGATACGGAATTTAAACGGCGCGTTTCTCTTCCCATGTCATCCGTCTCAAATCGAGCAAAAGTTCTGGCTGAAATTCTCGTTCCCAATCACCAAACCAGCGTTCCCGGGGAAGCACAGAGACCAAGCGATGGCGCGATTTATGAAAACGTACCCGGTCTACAAAGGCGTACTTCACTCCGGAAACAGAGGAAAAGCGATCAACTGGGATCAGTAATATCAGCCGAGGAGGCGCACGTCACCAGCTACAGCGTCTACAGTCAACCAAGTACCGACATCCCGCAGCAGCCCAAGGAAAATAGCAATTCCTATGACCGCGTCGAGGAGCGCAGGCGACCGGCGTACCCCGAACGTACTCGCTCTTCATCCGCCAACCGGTCTAACAAGCACGACTTGGAGAATCAGCCTGTCAGATACAATCGCACTGACAACATTAAGCACGTAGTCAGTGCCTTAAGGACGGGTGGATACCTCGTCGCAGAGACGCCACCAACGCAGAACGGACACCAGGTATTATCATCATTATTACATATGGTGGTAATAGCAGATATATCGCCGATTCCGACGAAGTTAATATATAGTTGGCGTCAGTATTATTATAGTCCTTATAAACAGTGCATCACGTCTTACCATACAGAGTTGACTATTCATATAAAAGCTTCGAAAGCTTCCTGGTTGTTGTGGTTGCTGATAGCAGGCAAAACTCATCGGTTCCTATAACACTTTTGGTTGCATGTGTTGCAAGTTTCAGCCCAGCGCGCCCATAATCCAACCATGAGTCACCCAGCTGCCTACGCGGCTTCTTTTACTTTTGTGTCATCGCCTCGATCGTTTATCGTCTACAATGCAATGCCGCACGCGAGTGGCAAAGGGCCCAAACCCAACCCATCGTCTCTACTCCCATAATGTACAATTTGCCAAATGACGCGTTTTGTTTGTCTTCAGGTGTCTTGTTCCACCACATCGTCATTGACGAGCTGCAAGGGTGGCGGAACCTCAAGTCAACACCAAGCGCATTCATTTGTGAGGTAAGACAATTTTGCGAACAGTTTCTAACGTTTAGGGCTTAAAAGCGGAAATGCCGCGTGTCTATTGAGGATGTACTGACAAACGACGTTGTTTAAGGCGCGGTGGAATCAATGCGGAACGACCGCCTAGGGATTTTGCTTGTGTATATATTTCGTTTCGGAGACAAATAAAAAGAATTGTGTCCCGCGGTCGGGTTTGTTATTCTTGATTTCGCGGGGCCACACACAGACTGTTTTGACCTTCGAGAACGGTGTGACCTTGGACACGTGCCCCAAGGCCTCCATGGAGTTAATCATTTCGAATTTTCGGGTTAACCTTTCGAAAAAATGCGACTGTTTTTCCCTTGTGTGAACTTACTTTATGTTTATCAAAAGTAATGCTGTTATACTAGAACCCAACAGACAACGTGGATTGGCGCAAATTGTATTCTTTTTATGTTTGTAGAAATACAAAGCCACGATCGTCCACCGGATCACGCGTCAATAAGAAATCAGAAAACCACGATTACGAAACGGTGAGGAGTGCGGATCACATCACTAACGTAAGTTTAAATTGCAAATTTGTGCTACCAACTTATTTTTGGATGAATAAGCTGATAATTCTTTTCTTCTTTCAGTTGAAAACGGACATCTCGTCTGCTGCGGGGCGACACCGCTCGGTATCCAGAGAAACAGTGGTCCGACCACAAGAGAGCGCTGCGCCTCTGCCATCACCATCGAAAGGTCACAAGTCGACTGTGGCTTTTTTGCGTGCCAGTTTTATGGTGAAGCGTGAAAAACCTCCGCGCAGCGCCACCACGGACGGGAAACGTGAAAGTGCGTCAACAAAGATCCAAAACGAACGCTCGAGATCCATCTCAGCTGGCGGCAAGAGCAAGAAACAGGACTCGCAGATTGCAAACCAGAAACCTTCTACCAAATCGAAAACCAGCGCGGAGTCAAAGCCAAAAGAAGCAATTAGCAGTGGAAAAAAGTCAAAACACGACACGAAGCAGCCCAAAGAAGGCAAGTCGACTAAAAAGAACAACAAATCCGGCGGCAAAGAGTCGCAAAAGAACAGCAAGGATAGTTCCGCTCCTTTGCCACGTGGCGATCCAATTCGACATGGCAACGCCGATTCTGAAGTTATGGAGCGATTTTTGGCGGCGGCTGCAGCTTCACACACCACCCGTTCACCTTTGCAAAAGTTGCGCAGCTCCTTTCGCGCACCGCGCAACAAAACTAAGTTCCTTCAGGCTGCTCAGACCAACCGAGTTAAAGACGACATGGACATGAACCGCATTGGCGACGCCAAGATCGCTGTAGCAAAGAAAGTGCCCCTACGGCAAGACCATTACACTTACGTGTAACGCGTGATTTACTATCGCGGCACTGCCATATAAGTGGGAAATTACTTTATGAGCTTTAAGAATATGCATTGTTGTTTGTTGTATTTTCTGTTGTTTTTTTCTTGTCTTTTAGACCATGGCCGACTTCTTCTTTACCAGATGTGTATATTTATTGTGTTGCTGGAAACACAGCGTGATTTTTAGTGTTCCCTCTGTTCGCCATTGCTCTGATAATACCGGCCTCCTTGCTTCGTTTTTTTTTACTGTAACTTCCTGCGCGTTATTTTTAACACACAGTCGCCTGTATTTCCCGACTTACATTAACAATACATGGTCGCATGATGCGTACACTTTCAATACTTAATTAGTCTAGCAGAGCACAGTTCTCACAAAATATACGCATTAAACATCGTGAGCATTGCAAATGGCTTCAGGGTTTATATACATCACAAGTAGTAACTTCGAATAAATCTACAACAGAAGGAAGCAGCACTAATAAAACAATGGATGACAGACAGATCCCTTGTCAACAATTGGTGTAGGACTAGTTTTATTAGTCGTTGCATGCGTAAAGCTCACCAGATGCTGCCATAGTACGTGACGTGACGTGCGTATCAGTGGTAAAAGAAGAATGTTGTGGAGGTGATGTTATCCTCAATGTTTTTAAGGGTGCACTAATTCTTCAGCAGGTATTTGCGCATACTGAACAATATGTTTTTTCAGCAGAGAGAGCATTTTAGTGTTGTCGTATTATATTACGCCGAACTAAATAAGCTGCATGTATTTGTTGTAGTGTTAAGCTTTTACGACGACTAAGGCTTGCTACCGGCCTCTACATAAATTTCAGCATTGAACACCAAAGCATAAAAAGTACAAATTCCAAGAAGAACATTTCAATGAAATAAAAGCCCTTACGCTGTGCGTACAATAACGATACCGTCGAAGCGAGTCAGTTGCAAGTTTCAGAATGTGACAAAAAGTGGTTATAAAGTAAGAACAAAGCAAGGTGATTGTTTGGGTTTGTGGCCTGTAAACATGATTGAGTTTCATCACTGACAAGAATTTAGCGCAAAACTAAGTGCTTGGTATAACAGCAAAGTTGAACGTGAACAACGAACCAGAGCCGACATCTATAAACTGTGAGTATTTGTCTGCAGTTCACAGTTTACCACAACTTTGACTTTCTCCGCATGTTATTTTTGGTAAAATTCGCCCACATGTTAGAACATCACCTCCGCTTGTTACACCCTACGTATATGTAGATTACAAGTGGTAGTTCGAAGACGCAACTCTTGATCAGGTGATTGTATACTGCCACTTGAAAGCATTGGAAGATATAATACCCCTGAGGCTATAAAATTCTAAAATAGTATGCTCAGTGAGGTTGCATTCAGCACTATAGGTGTCTGAACAACGTGTCTTACAGAATATAGAAACAATCCCTTTGGCGAATAACCTTTTTACAGATAGACACAGCAATGAGCCGTTAGGCAGTGTTTTTATTACAATATTTAAGTAGTACGTTCAAAATTTGCAGCCTAGATTTTTCTGGCAGATAAACAAAGCACCACACATTGCGCCAGTGGAATTTTCAGTTGTGTTTTTTTGTTAAACAAGCAAACTGTTATGTTTAAAGGACCAAGAATTCAACAATTTTATCCTGCAATTTTATTCAATCTTCGGAAAAAAGTAAAACCGAAACTGATTGTAGAAGCCCAACGGAGACGCACTTTACCTAACTAAAGAAATAAGTAACAAACATTTTAATGTAATTTGCTTGGAATGTCTAAGCCAACAATGGCGTTGGTTAATGAATCACTAAACTATAGGTGCACGAAGGTAGCAACGCCATGGAGGCACGTTTGTGGGTATACTGGTACTACGGGAGAATGCCGCCTGGCAAGTTGTACGCGACAGCACTGTGGTGACCAGTTTAAATTCACCGGGACCGAAGATTTGTAGAAATCGAACATACTTTAGTGTGTTTGTGGCGACCTGTAATGTTTGGCAGCCACACTTGTCAGCATAAACTTAACATACTTGCAAATGTAAATTTACATTTGATACTATTCTGCCTTCTCATCGCTTGAAACTTATGAATATGCTGGATCTTCCGTCCGAACAGTGATGTCATATTACAACATCCGATTAATATCTAATCGTGTGCGTACAACCTATGATAACTTAATCATTGTTACCTTATAAATGTGCTGCATTACTCGTCCTGAATATATTTGGCCAAAGGAAGAAATTTTTTTAAATCTTAGCATATACTTTTATACGTATTCAGGTTTTTTGTGGTACAACTTATGCAACTCTGTACCAGTATAGGTTCACGTTTGCTGTCCTAACCTGATGCCCTTTTCGTTTACCACTCAACCACAGAGTCATGTCGCTAAAAACGGAAGAAGGGAATGTATCGACTGAAGAAAGGTAGAAACGAAACGACACAGCGCTAAGTTGTATCATACACAAACGTTAAAATTTCAACCCATTGTGATGGCCGCTTCGGCAATATGCTAAATTGCGTATAGCGTAGTTATTTTTCAAAATGTATGATGCGTTACCCAGTCTGAAACAATATAAACAAGCGGAAAGAAGTTTGAACTTCCTTTTCTCAGGCGTGTAACAGCAGCATGGTTTTTATTTGCTCGATTGTATTCTGCAGTGAGACGGCTGTGGTGACAGACTGGATGTTCACTAAAGACAACCTGATTACTTTGCTTGCTTTGACAATCAACTTCGTGAGCAGCATCGCAATTGTTATGTGCAACAAGTTGCTATATTCAGATGAAGGCGTGCCACCCATATTCCTTGCCAGTTTCCAGTTTCTCTGCACGTTTGTTGGTCTGTTGGCGCTCACATTTGGTAAAGTACTCCAAGTAAGTAGTTTGAAACCTTAAAGGTTCTAGGCGGGTGATTGCGATAGCGTCAGCATACCTGTGCGCCGACATTATCATATAAACCAATTCGAATTCAGTCAAGCGTCTAAAATTATTGCTTTTAGAAAATCACTGGTAAAAATCAGTGCCACCCTGTGTGAAATGCGGGTATAAAACCGGCGCGCAGTAGCTCGCAGACAGACAGTGATGACACATGTAATCATAACAAATAATATGTACTTTATTCTTTTTAAACTTATATTTGCGCAGCACCCAATTCAATAACGGTCTTATGTGTTTCGCCACATACTTTATTTTGTAGGCAAATAATCTTCCAAATAGTAAGTTTAAATTATTTGCACGTAGACAAAAATAGTGACAATTTTGGTTGTATTCGAACGCTTAAAGACTCTCTTATCCTATGTTTTACAGGTAAAAAAAGTTCCGCTCACAAAATTCATTCCACTGTGCGTTGCGTTTTGCTCTTTTGTCGTGTTTTCAAACTTTTCGCTTATGTACAACACTGTGGGAACTTACCAACTTATAAAATGCCTTTCCGATCCGCTGACCTTCATCCTGCAAGTGAGATTGTACGGAAAGCAGTACAGCAGCAAAGTCAAAATTACACTGGTAATACTATAGACACAACAAACTGTGCATGCTTAACACGAATAAAACGTCGCGTATAAACTTAAGGTGCTAGAATATTTCAAGAAGTTATAAATGTTCGGTCATTGAACACTTGCTCGTGAATTTATTGTGCATCATTATTTGGTTATGGTAGGTTGATTTTTATATTATTATCAAAGATGTATTTTTCTTCTAATCGTTATCGGTTTTAGGCGATGATCGTGCTTGGAATAGCGGTCAATTACTTTACGGATGTACGGCTTAACGCGATTGGGGGAATGTGCGGCCTTATCGCGGTTGTTGCTGCTTCACTGTATTACACGGTAGATGATTTCCATTGCGACAAAGGAGGGCAGTCGTTTCTTAATGCTGAAATTTGTGTTTCTGTAGTGGATTGGTGCCAAACAGGAAGAGTTGAAGCTAAATCCCATGCAGTTGCTGATCTATCAAGCGCCGCTATCGTCACTGATGCTCATATTCATCAGCATCTTCTTTGAGATGACGCCTGTACTTGAATTTTGGAAGAACTTCGAAAGAAAGAAGATGGCAAGTTTGTCGTGATTACACTTATGCTCATATGCTCGTATGTAGGTGTGAATAAAACCAGATGAGTTTCGCACAAAATCGCTCGTATGTAAAACTCAATACAATATTGCCTTTCATGATGGTAATTACCGAAACCATGCGAAGTCGCATTGATCAAATTTATTTTTAATTTTACAGGAACTATTTGCTGTCTCTGGAGTGCTGGCTTTGGCCGTTAACGTTACGGTATTCTTTATAATTCGTCGCACCTCCGTCATCACATACGCAGTTTTCTGCAAACTCAAAATATGCCTCGTCATTTGGGGCGGTTACGTTCTGTTTGGCGAAACCATGACGCTATTGCAATCCAGTGGCACAGTTGTTACTTTAAGCGGGACCTTCATTTACACATTTCTAAAGAATTGTGAATCTACGAACAATAACAAGACATTGGATACAGAGGAAGATGCAAAGAAATCTGTACCATAGCATTGAACGAAATGACACAGGATCGTACAAGTTGTAGTTTTTGACGTATAACAACAGTACGTAATAATGGTTGTCAATGATTCAGTGGAAGAAAACACATTGAAAAACGTGGTGCTAAAAGTATAGCCACAAAGTATTTATTATATACTCTACAAATTCTGTTGTGTAGTAATATATGAAAGTACACTGCATTGTAATTGTATTTACATGTTCGGGCTGTGTAAATGGATATTTTCATTTACATATTGACGTTTGATAAGTTGATGCGCTTAGATTTGATGACCGTTGAAAATACGTCGAAGGACGGGGTCCCCCTGAATTTCACTGGCATCTAAACAATGAAAACTTTTACCAAAAGTTAAGGGTCTAAAGTAGAGGTCGGAAGCCCGTGGCTGCGAGGCCGCATGTGGCCCTTTCATTCCTGTGTTTTGGATTAAACGAGACTGATTCAGGAAAAGGAACAATAATGTGAAACAATAATCAACATTTAACTCTTTCGATAAACATTTTTGTGAGTTTTAATGAATTTGGTCCTGAAAACGTTTGTATTTATTTTAAAGTTTTTGAAATGGCCAAAACAGCCTTAACTTAAAATGAGTATTGCGACTCCAAGTAGGCTTGCGTTTTAGTTTATTGCAAAAAGGGTGTATAACTAGTTATTTGCATATGCTAAAGGTTGCCGACCTCTTGTCCAATGTATTTGTACAACTTACTTGATGCACACAGATTCATGAGGTGTTTGTTGGTCTTTTGAAGGTCAAAAACCACCGCAAAGCAAACTGCCAAAGCGCAAAGCACCACCACCAAACCAATTGTCAGGGCGATTATGGAGAGTTTGTACTTTCTTATGCGCTTTTTCAAAGTACTTGGTGTGTTGGACGCCGTTTGCTCTATGAGCAATTGCTTGTTGGTGCTTGAAGCTTGAGATTGGTCGTTCTCGCCAGGCAGGCCTACTCCTGTCGTAGTTCGGTTTCTCCCTTGCTTGTCGAAGTCATAATACGACTCATTAAACTTGTCCTCATCGAAATAAACGTCCTCTTCAATGGTTATGTAAGGATTTCTTCGCATCTTTGTCGGAACGAAACCAGACATAACTTGTTCTACTTCCCTCTGAACATTACTGCCAGGCTGCTGTTAGGAACTGCTTGTTTCGGTCATATATCCTCGCAACTGAATGGGTTGTTTGTTGTGAGGTGCTTTATGGCGTTGCTTTGTTAATGATTAACTTGTGAAACTCACGAGGTCGCAACCTTAAACAGATGTAAACGAAAATAGTTTCTGAGACCTTTTAGGTCGAAACAGTGGCCATCTGTATGCAGCTTACACAATTCATATTATTGGCTCCACTTTGCTTATCTTATGATTATTGTGACACGGGGCCTGACGGCACTATTGGTTGAGCTTTGCTTGGCCATAGTGTTTCCACCTTGTTTTCTCCGTAAGGTTGCACCTAGTTTGGTGCCCAACGGATGACAGTGATTGTATAGTCACCACAAAGTGGAAGTCTTTGCTTGGCCGTTTGGTCAGCAAAGTCGTCTGAAAGTCACACCAGCTGCACTGATGAGACCTTTTAGGTCGAAACTGTGGCCATCTGTCTGCAGCTTACACAATTCGAAAATAGTTTCATTTCACTCCACCTCGATTGGTCATGTGCATCGATCGGCGCAAAGTAAGCATATCAGCGACATAAAGTTCATATTTCCAAACGACAAAAACGCCTACCTTGTTTATTTAGGTTTCGAAATGTCAAAACGGCGAAGTAAGTAAGTGAGAGAACTGATTTTTCACGACATGACGTTGTTTTTACGTCATCAAGCGCGCGCCACAACAACAACAAAAAGTGATGAAAATACAATTGACAGCACAAAAGTAACACAAACAAAATATATATTTTATGTATAATATTGCACACGACCGCACTTACCAAAGTTTTACTATTTGTGATCGATGCAGAGTTATAACTGTGGCAACAGGGTTTGCATAATTCAATATGCCGTTTACACACAAACTATTGACTTCATCGCCTTTTAATATTTTCGGTAATTATCACGGTATGGTCACCCAACCTTTTCAACTCACAGTATGACATTTTCATGGCAAACATTCCACATTTTGAACAAATGCCCAGTGAACATTTATTTCGGTTTTTTTTGTGAGTAACAACGACGACCACGTTTTTAAATGGCCTTTTTTGTGGCCAAGTGACAATTATTTGTTTAACTATTTGATAAAACCCCACACAAACACCGGGAAACAGTTACGTTTACAAAGTTTAAACGATTTTTTAGATTATTAGGAGATGCAATACTCCACGGCAGCTAGGAACAGTACCGAGGGTAGAGCATAGTTTATGCATATGGAATAAGAACAAATGGTAGTAGTTTGTACATCAATCAATCGACCTGGGGCACAGTTATCGTCTTGCTTTTGGGATCGTCGAAACGATCCATGGTGGTAACCTGGGAGACCATGCCCAGGCCATAGAAGAGCATGACGATCATTAAGAGCCCAACCAGAAGGCCCATCCATATGGGCCCGGTGAACCAGCCTTCACAATCCAGTGCACGAGAGAAAGTATTGTTGGAGACATCAAACGACTGGATCTGTGACAATTAAAAAGCGAATTGAAGGCTGGAAATTTTGCATCAGATCACACACTGTCGAGTAGTGTCAATTTCCTTGATTTGAGATGTGAAACTTAGCTGTTGTTCGCGAAACTTTTGATTCGACTCGTTTTGAACCGAGTATTTATTCATTCCCATACACATACGTTTGTATTTTGAAACTATAATTCTTGCACCGTGAAAGTTTCAAGTGTTTACATTTTCTAACTTGATACCTTAGCGGCGTAACCCTGACTATACAACAAACATGTCACTTAAACGCCGGACAACCTGCACGTGGACGAATTCCAGGTGAACTTGATTGTCTGTGGTGTTTCCCACGTAGGATATATTTCCGGGAGCCTGACATGCGAATGACCAACCGACCGGAGCAGTCATAGTGAGGTTGAAACCTCTTGGGTTGAGATTCCGTGACATCTCTTCGCCGTTTATAGTGTAATTGACCGTTACGCCGGCCAGGTTCCACCAAAACAACTGCGAGTTCGAGTAGTAAATCGACATGAAGTCATATCTGCGTGAATAGAGAAGGGTTAATTTGCAATAGAACTAATCTTCTGGCAAAACTTAAGGTAGTTTTTTTCTCCGACGTTTTAGCTGCCACATAGCCAGATTTTATTAGAGAAGTGGTAAATTGTTGTGAATTGCTTGCAACCCTGCTTTATTAGAACAACAACAACATACCTCACTGAAACATCACTCAAAGAAGAGTTAGCGGATGTGTTATACACCATAACAGCGCTGCAAAAATGTTTGCATTGTTAATAAACAGATTTTTAACAACAAAAAAACACAAACAGAATCACTGTATACCTGTTGAAGCTGGTGCTGTTGGTGGAATTGCCCTGGGCACAAACCTCTGATATTGTAGGGCTGTTGCTAGCTAGGAGCTCAGTTTTGTTTGGGCCCACATATAAAGTAAGTGACTCATATGCCATGTAGGTGCAGTTGCCAATGAAATATGTTGTTCCATTAGCAGTTTCTTCAATTGCAAGCAGATGCCTGCTTGAACCACTTGCCATTGAAATTTCTCGTTTCTGAACGTAATTAAAATGGTTCAAAGAAGTTTTTATTACATATGTTGCGGAACGCTGACTTACCACCACATTTTCAGCAGTCACAATAGCAATGTAATTTCCTTGGAATTTATCCAGACTTTCCTTTATTTCTTTGTCTAATTAAACAAACATAATCATATCAAAACCATTCTAGATTTTTCTACATTTTTTTCGACAAAAACAAAAACAACTTAAATGGTACAAAATTAGATTGCAAATTATGTTGTTTCAGAGGTCGTACCTCGGGAGGCAAAATCAAGTATTGTTGCAGATTGTGACAATCTGTCAACAGGCTTCAGTGAAATTGTTTCAATATCACTTCCTTTGAAGGTTTGTTTCAACTTAGCAAAGAGATCATCAACAATATTGGCAGGTTCAATGGAAGGAACAACAAGTGATGTGTTGTACTTGCTTATGTAGTTCTGCACAAAATAAAAAGAATCAGTTTATAAGTAATAAAAATTAAATGTTTTCTGTGCATTAGTGATAAATAAAATATTTTTATTCAAAATCAGACAGTGCCTTGGAAGTAATGTACATTAGAGTAACACCACAATGCTCAAATTATCAAAAGTTGTTAAGCCAAAAAATATTCTAAGAGCTCGGTAGATTGTGCGGGTGCTTTGCTTTTGCTTTAACACATCAAACATAACTACACAGCTAACTAGGTTGTTAATTATCCATATCGATCATTGGCAAATAATAGCATCAACAGATTTGTAAAATAAGGTTTTAAGAAATTACTTACACGAATGGAAGTAAAAGCCTTAGTATTTCCCAGCAATGTAAAATCTTCGATGGAAAGCTGCAATAAACAACCACGATTTTGTTCTAATTTGGTACAAATATAAACCAAATGGTATGTGAAAATGTACAAAATACAAAAATATATACTAGATTGGAAAGTTTTGTATTTATGAGGATTTTGTTCGGCGATCGCTAATTGTGCGAACGGCAATTAGCGATCACCAAGTTTTTCGAATGTTAATTTATTGCACAGATTATCAGTCAATTTTCGCAAAAGTTCTCAGAGGCTTTATCCTACAACACTTATTCCAATCTTGTACATATATTGATAGACTACACAAGATATGCGTTTACAGTAGGCTGTGTTATGTACTAAAGCACTAGTTTTAATTAACCTACCTTGTCATGGGTAAACATAAACACTTTCTTTGGATGAACCTGTTTAAGACATTCCAAATATTGATCAGTAAACACAGAAAAAACTGTTTCTCCAGGACCCAGATCTTTATGAAGTGGACATGATGGAGAACTGAAAAAACAAACGGCTAGTTGTAGTCCAAACACAAATTATTTGACCAAAAACATTATCCAGCTTTAATCACATTCGTAACAGTGTTGGGAATGAAATGAAAACTTACTTTGTGTTCGACCACAATAAAAGCGGCACAAATTCCGAGGCAAGGGTAAAGGAACTTAGTCCGAGACACAACACAAGTGTTAACGGACCTTTACTTACTAACATTTCTCTTTGTCCAAATGATCTACATAAAATGAGACAACAAACAAACAAGTATGATTATCTAATTAACAATTGACAACAAAGTTGAGTTAACGCAGAAATGACACAAAATCGGAAAGAACTCAACAGCTACAATTAAGCTTTACAGATCGCGTGACTGAGGGGGCACGTACAACTTTTTATATAAATTATTTTTGTTTTTGGTTTAATACTTCATTCGCCCAGACTGTTATAAAAAATTGTTTTCAATTTTTTATTCATACTAAAAAATACAACAAACAAAACATTCACGTCGCAACTTTAAAATGAATTTCTATTGGGAAAACACATTCAAAAGGTCGTTTCTCAGCATCACGTGATATTTTTTTTACTGGCCTGAAATCAGTATCGCAGACCAATTGCTTAAAAAACGTCAAGCAGCGCGCGACCACTTTTCTTTTTTATATTTAGTTCGCTTTTCCGAGCGATATTCAATTTAAACGTTTTTGTCGATTGTAAAAAGCTAACACAAAGTCTGTTATGGTCGGTTGCCTATTTGCATGTTTACAGCGCACAATTTAAAAAAATATTTGCCGGAGCCAACTGCCAACATTTTCCCAATATTATTTTACTACACTCGATAAATAAACGTAGCAAGGATTCCAAACCATTTTTGCTGAAGCAGCATACTCCCGACTCAATAAAATTGTATTCCTTGATTTTTTTATTGGTCGCTGCATCACGTGATAAAATTAGACACAGATAAATTAGAGCCAGAGCACCATCTATAGGACGCCATGGGTTAAACACATATGTAGAATATCACAATGAATTGTACAACGGCGTCATCATAATGCAATTTTCATGACCTAAATGTAGCGTGTTTTAATTAAACCCATATATAGATACCGTGGGATTGCCATCACAGAAAGTGTCTTTGGTGCTAAATTTGTTATGGTGTTTATTTCCTGCAATCGTGCGTAAATTCTCACGACAGAAATCCACAATTCAACGTCCAGTAGTCAAAATCTCAGTTAAGCACTTTGTATGCGACTGTCCACATTCGAATTTAGTCTGGTTCATCACTAATATGCATCGCATTTATTCGTAGTGGACCCCTCAGAACGGTACCACGACGGAAAACAAATAAAACCAATTTTTTGCACTACTGTACTAGGTTGCTATTGTGACAAAGGCGGGTTTGCGAAATATTAATTATTACTGAGTTAAGAGCATCATTTAAAATTCCAGGTTATTTTTAGCATTTCTCCCCAATGGACACGGACGGGGACTGGTAAAACCACAAATAATCACAAATTTACCACAGTTTACAGTGTTTTCTAATTTTATTACTTGTATCCGATTAACTGAGTTACGAAACGGATTTCTATATGTTTTATAATAAAGCCTTATAATAAACCACTTTTTTATCGCTGAGAAGTTTGGTTTCAGTATGTTTAGGTAGGGTTACTGTAAAAAAGTCTGACCATTTAACAAGTAGATTTTTACCTACGAAAACGCGAATTGGTTTGTCGAATTCGTTTAAATAATTAAATGGGCTGCGGATAGTATGATATTGCCACTTACACACTGGCGTGGGGATACATCATTAAAAATTAACGAAATAGTGAAATATTTATTGCACAACGTAACATGATTGTAATAACATACGTCTTAAAATAATTTTCAAATATTATTTGCCCCTCTTCATCACAAGCATTTCTTTGAAAACAAACGACGAGGTACTTGTGTCACTGCTTATACTCGTTCCATCCCCATTTGACTGGAAGCGAGCATTTACGAATGAGTAGCCAGAAAAATGTCTGTTATCACCACAGGAAACATCTGTGTCGCTGACGTTCATGATGGAACTGTTGCTTAGGGAACTACTTGGGAATGTGATTTCATTTTCATCCACCACTGTGTCCACTACTCTTCGTTCTTCTAATAAAATACGTGGCTTTGTGGGCTGGAAGGTGTCCATTTCTACTTCGTTTTCAAGGCAAATTGGTTTTCTGCAAATATATGCCATTAGTTACCTTAATCACAACTTTAAAAAATAATAACTTTGATACCTTGGTTTGGAAAAAGTTCGGTCACTGAACCACAAGCTTGAATTTTGCAACTTCTTTCTTTTGTGCCTTACAACTAATAATACTGAAGAAACAGTCATAAACACACCAACAATACAGATAGGCAAAACAACTGCCAATGAGTTTCTTGCTTCTACGATGACATCATCTTCCTCAATATTAGAAGAAATTTGCAATAAACTTATTTCATTGATTACAAATTCTGGCAGCATTGCAAAGAAAAATTTTTCAGTACATTGGTTTTCATCAGGAATGGCCATCAATGGAAAATAATGACTGGTAAAACTTTTGTAGGAAAATTTGTCAATCAACCATGAAATCTCTACATGTTTTCTCTCCCCTAAAGTGGGATTGTGGTTCAGTAAGGATTGGTTCCAACTCCTAACTGTGATATCATGTATGTACACATAAGGCAAAAAGTTAGCCAGCTTTTGCACAAACAACAAAATTGAAGCTTCAATTGTAGCAAAGTGGTTTCCAGAAATCACAACACTTTCCTTTGGGTTCCAATACACTGAGCAGTTCACTGTTACCAAATACTGGTGTTTAAAAGGTGATATCTTTTCATTGAACTGTAACAGCAGACTGGATGGCCACTTAGTTGTCCTGGTATTAATTGTAAGTAGAGTTGGCCATTTAAACATGCTTTTATCAGATAGCATTCCAAGCCATGTGGTTGATGTGCTATTAATTGAATCTAGTGGCATGGAACTGTTAATAAAAAACTCCTTTTCAGTTGATGCAGAGTATGTCCAATGGAGAGGAACTTCAAACAGAAAAGCTCTTCCAATTGTTGTTGTTATATTTATCACTTTTGGAACTGCAAGAAAATCGGAAAAAAAATCAATGAAATGTAGTTTTTGCATTCTTATTACTGTCACAGACAATAGGATACTTGTTTTTTTTAATTAAAGGCTTGCAGTAGTCAACATTTTGTTATGAGGAAACTAAACAAAAACATTCGAAAGCTGTGCTTTAGGTACCAGGAAATCCTCGATAAACCCCAATTGAATAAAATGTAATGCAAAAATATAACTTACCTTTCCGTGAAGATGTAGTTAAACTGTTAAAGCTCAAGTAGCCTTTGGTTGTTAGCAGTTGATTGTTGATTAATGCTAACTGTGTTACTACTTCAAATATGGTTGTTAGATTAGGTTGAATGACAGTGGACAGAAAATTATGCTTTGGATGCTTTTTGTGATGAATGTTGTATTTGGGTACAATTGTTCCAACAAGTTTGCTGATGATAATTGATGGAATATAACGATTGGATAGGGCAGTAGTATTTAAAGTTTGCCCTGATTGAATATCTGCTATATTCCACAATGGTACAGATGTGTGCCAACTACGAGAAGTATGAACTGTGGTAGAAGCTGATTGTGAAGTTGTTTGATATGACACCATTTCTAAAGTTAGTTTACTACTGACTTCTAAGCTCCCACTCCCAGATACTATATTGTGACTACCTGATCCACTCTGTACTGCTTCAACAGTATGGGCCACTGTTTTGGAGCTTGGGGTTGACAAAGTTCCAGCTGTAGCAGGCCTGCCCTCTTTGATTGGCATGTAACAAGAAATAGTAGACATTGGCATTAAAGTACACATGGAACAACACACATGCATGTACACAACATCAATATGTGATGCACTGACCAGTTAAATGTGGTTTAGTCACTGTAGTACTGTTGGCAGTGTGACGAAAGTTTGTAGGCAATATGGTTGCAAATTGCACAGGCATTGTCGGGTGAGGTGGAATGTTGTTCAAATTATTTTTATCAGTAAAGAATCCAGGTGTGTGTGAAACAGACCGTTTTTTTCTGGAGGTAAAGAACTTCTCAACTGGAACCAATTTGTTATTTTGTTTTGTTATTTGCAGCAAAGACCAAGAGGTCACTGAGCAACCCAGAGTTTTGCTTAAATTTCCTTCTTTTAAAATTGACTGGTATGACCCAAGAAGGTCAAGAAAGCTTTTGCTTTTAGTGCTCAAAAACTTTGAATCTCTGAATGCTTTCCAGTAAACTGCAAATTCCCGTCTGGCAGCATTCTTAGTTGCTTTTTCCATGTCACGTTCAAAAGAAAAATGAGCAAGCATATCAATATTTCCCTCTTTGCATTTAAAATAGATGTCATATAAACGATGTCTTTTACAACATATTTGGTCATACTGACAGAAGTACAACGGCATTCCATCTTCCACTAATTTGGTTTCCATTGCAACTGCATTTTGAGGTAGATGCAAGGTTTTGGCTAATGTGTCAATAATATTAAAAGACCCTCTTTGACATTTTGACATGTGCATCACACAATATACTGCATGAATGTCAGTTGAAAGCTGTGATGCATCTGGCCTTCGTTTGAAATACTGATCAAATCTCTCAAACTGTGGTAAATATTCATTTACTAAGACTACGTTAATCCAGATAAACATTACACAAACAAGGAACAGAATCCATTTCGTTTCGCTGAGCATTATTGGTGCAAACACTATGTTCTGTGACGTGACTGTCGAAAACAGAAATATCTTGTTATACGATATTCGGACAATAAACGTAGTGAAATATATTGTTGCCACATCCTTTCCTTCACAATTTTACTTGCTGTTTTTATGTTGTTGCCATGGAAATATAAATATCACAATTGTCACAAACCATGACGAGTGAAAAAAACTGATCTCTATGTGTTTATCTCTGTCAGTGGTGAAATTCAGACAAATGATTCTTATAGGCAACCAGACGGCCTCATACTTTGTCAGAATTAACATGTCGGTTATTTAACCAACTTGTTGCTTATTTAGCAACGTTTTGCTTTGTCTTGTTGGTAGGGTCTCAAAGAGACTTTATCAGTCCAGGAAAAACAACATATTGCCTAAATAATGAATATATTTGCTGAAATAGGGGCATGGTAAGCAACCAAAATCGGACAAAGTTTTTAAAATACATTCAATTTCTGCACCAAAAAACATGAAGCTTGATTTTTTTAAATCCTGGCCGAAGGTAACCGCGGTCATGGGTCATAACTTTCTACCGATACGGTTCAGTAAACAAAACTCTCAACTAACTCGCATCTAGCGATTGTTGTTTCTGATTCTGATTATAACGTTTATTTTTGTGTTAGCCATTGTTATCCATATCAAGATGGGAAAAGAAAAGCCTGGATTTATGACTGCCAAAGCGATTGGCAACCGAATAAAGTCAAAGGGCCTGCAAAAACTGCGATGGTATTGTCAGATGTGTCAAAAACAATGCCGGGATGAGGTAACGCCTTTTAAGTAACTGTAACAACCATAAACTTTACAATTCTATAACCTGTTTTAGAATGGTTTTAAATGTCATTGCACGTCTGAATCGCATCAGCGTCAGCTGCTTCTTGCTGGTGAAAAGCCCGGTGCATTCAACAGTATGTTTTCAAGTGCATTTTACAAGGATTTCATGCAAATCCTAAGGACGTCTTATGGAACAAAACGGGTCCAGAACAACGTTGTATGTTGCATAATACTTAAAAATGGCATTTCACTGAATACATTTTAAGGCAAATAATAAACTTTGCAGGTGTACAATGAATACATTAGCCAAAAAGACCATATTCACATGAATGCAACTAGGTGGTACACCTTAACAACCTTTACTAAGTGGCTGGGCCGAGAAGGTACTGTTGTAAACTTGTAAAGCCAACCAGTGTTTTTTATAGTTTATGTGCACAGTTAACTTGACTGCTCGTGGTTGATCTTTGTTACAGGTCACTGTAAAGTGGATCAAACAGAAAAAGGTTGGTTTATTCAATACATTGATCGAGATCCTCTGGTTTTGGCAAGGCAAAAAGAATTAGAAAAACAGAAAGCCAGAGAAAAGGGCGATGAAGAAAGACATGCAAGGTGGGATTAGCGTTTGTCTGTTTTAGTATACTGTTGGTGCCAAACAAGTCCATATCTTAACTGCAATATAATTCAAAAAAAATGTTCAAGTTGCATGGTATGTGATGTTCAAGTATATTTTATTCCATAATGTTGTTCAGGATTATTTTGTTTTCTGCTCACCACTTATGAAAAGCATTCGATTGCATGTCAGTTATCTTTTGTTTATTTTAGTAGAAAAGGTAATATTTATCATTTATTTTCTCCAGAATCATAGAAGATATGGTTAAGCGTGGCCAAGACAGTGAAGCAAGCACTAGTGTTCAAGAATTTACCGAATTAAAGCGTGAAGATGACGATGAAAAAGTAGCCTTTAATCTTAATGCACCAACCCTACCTGGTATTTACTTGTGTATATATTTTTCTTAATGTAAAGCTGTTTTACAAAAAAACTCCTACTTGTAGAAACTAAGGTATCATCAGATGGAAAAAATAGTTTTAAAAAATTGAACAACGTTGCAACCAAGCGAAAGCAAATTGGACCAATCGATAAAAATGCAAAAAAGAAAAAAAGTGCTTTAGATGAAATTATGGCAGTAAGTTTTGAGTTACATGTGAAACAAAATTCAGCATTTTACACAATCATTTGTGGTTTTGTGTTTGTATTATTTATTTTCCCCTTGACTTCAAAAATTGCAGTATTTTAACAGTTAGTATCATAATCTTGACAATGTATAGTACAGTTTCTATTAAATTTGTAAGGCGGAGGAAGTTAAGAAGAAAGTGTCACAACATACAGAGGATTGGCTTGCCCCAGATATTGTTATTAAAGTAGTTACAAAGCGGTTGGGTGAAAATTACCACAAAAGAAAAGCTGTTGTTAAAGAAGTAATAAACAAGTAAGACAAAAATTTTGTGCTATTGAAGATCTGTTTTTAATATCGTTGCATTTCTTAGATTTACGGCTGTTGTGAAAATGCTGGATAGCGGTGACAAAATTAAATTGGACCAAATGCATGTGGAAACAGTAATTCCTGCCATTGGTTTGTAGTTTTTTTATTGTTTAACATGTTTGTGCTGTTGATATTTTAATGTAAATTCATTTTTGTAGGGAGAAAGGTGATTGTGGTAAATGGTGGATACAGAGGATCTGTAGCCACACTAGAGTCGGTTGACATCAAAAAGTTTTGCGCGACAATTAAAATTGTGGAGGTATGGGCAGAAATGTTGATTTCCAGTTCCAGAAATATTGATTTTTCAGCACCAGACTTAGAGAATAGCTGCCATGGCTTGCAGTCCTGATTAAAATCTTTCTAGCATAACCAGTTTTTGTCATATGTATATTTCAGGGACCATTAACTGGAAGAGTGGTGGAAAATATTAAATATGAAGATATTTCTAAGAAACATGAAGCTACGTGACAGCACACCCAAATATGTTGTGGGAATTAAAGTGAACTACTTCTATCTTGAATGTGGAGATGCTTGAAAGGAAGTGTACTGTATGTTAAGCAACCTTGTTTGGTTGTTTTATTAAATATATTTGTTGGCAAACAAAAAAAATTTGAAAATGATTTTTAAGTATATACACCAAAAGCAGGTATGAGAGTCAAGTTGTGTATTTGTCAGTACGCCATAATACATTTGCTAGGTGCATTCAGCAAGAGGTAATAAAACTCTGTATGGCAAATGCAATGAAGAATTTTTTCAAGTATATACATCAAAAGCAGGTATGAGAGCCAAGTTGTGTATTTGTCAGTACGCCATAATACATTTGCTAGGTGCAGTCAGCAAGAGGTAATAGTATACGGCAAATGCAATGAAGAATTATGAGTAATGTTGTAAAACGTGTGTATAGTGCGCTTAATGCAGGTAAATATATAAAAAATAAAATTATCTACGCTGCACGACCGACTTGGATGAAATTCCAAGTCTGCGCAGTTCCTTCAACAGTGGTTTGTATATTTGGCTCTTCAATGGTGTGACTATTCCCTTTTTCTCGATTTTGCCTTCACAAATAAATTTATTGCATTAAAAAATAGTTGAATTCCTCACTTTAGCAGAAGAAATACGTTTTAGCACTTTTTCTGTCATGGAACTGGGACTGAAGGCACGCATTTTGCAGTGTGAGTAAAAACATATCATTAGAAAGACATACCAAGACACTTACCAAGCAACATCATCCGGGCAGCAATTGCGCATGGATAACCAACTGTCTTTGCCATAGCAGTGTATGAGTTGTCACCGTAAACGACCATATCAACATCATGTCTTTCAGTTGTTCCATTAGGAAATTTTCCTTCAATTTCGTGACGTTGAATCAGAACATCTTTTTCACCCTTTTCTGCACGACATTAAAATGACAAGGAATTAATGATCTTACTCTTTCCTCCACATTTATCTATAAAGTAACTTTGCTGTATTAACCAAAGATAAGTAAACATATCTGCTCATTTGGGCAGTTTAATTGGCACTAGGGTATTTCATTAAAGTCAAAAAAAAGAAATCAAGTAAGTCTACGCAATTAATACTTGTTTGCTTTTCATTTCTTACCAAACGGCAGTTTAGAACTTAACAGATGAGCAAGTGCATTAAGTGGGTTTCCAGCTCGTTTCACGGGTGTGTCACTTAAAAGTCCCAAGCTAAAAAAAAATTTTTTTTACGTGTTTAGTGCCATAACACTTAAGAAAAACTATACTCTTCAATAGCTTGCAAGGAGTCTGGGTTGACTATTTGTGAAATCGCATCCTTCAGTTGAACTTGTGATAAATTACCACCAAGCTGAAGTAGGTCTGAAAGAAATTGTTTCTGCAAAAACATATTGAACTTGGTTAAAAGCAATTCACTTTAGTAAACATTACCCAAAAGTAAACTAAACTAAATTACTACATGTGACTTACTTAATACTGACTTTAAATAATTAGCTTTGCAAACTAACCCATGTCAACGCAGGAGCGTCTTCTCCCAATAGTGGATGTGGATCCAAGTTGAGAAGTCCCAAATCCAAAAAGCTAACAGCAGTTTCTGCAAAACCCTACAAATAGTGGTTAGCAGCACCACCATTGTGAATCAATTTTAAATGGCAAAACTAATTGGAGAGGTACCTTATAGCGCAGAGTTCCTCGCAGTACAGTATGAGCATTATCCAAACCATACTCTTCTTTATATGTCAGGGAATCTCTGTTTGGAAGACCTTCCAGGTTGAAGCCAGGCATGAAATTGATGGGAAGAACCCCTTTTCTGTAGTTTTCACCACCAGCGCTTTTTTCAATTATTTCATTGTTTTCCAAGTATCTGGATGGTGCCAGAGCTACCATCAGCACTCCACTTGGACTCCAGCTGCAACAAATTCAGAAAACAAAACTGAGAAAAAATCTTTTGAAACTTAACTATCAACAGGAAATGTATTGAAAAAAGTATTTCAGTAAAGATTGAACAATATGTAACTGGTGATATTTTTGAAACAATTAATGATGAAAGCAGTTAGCAGTACAACTACAAAACTACGCAAGTTTATGGTGGTTATAAGCAACAAAATACAACTAACACACCTGAACTTGTATTTGAGTGGGTTGTCTGAACATTCAGGTGCGGGCAAGCCACCACAATATGACACGAACGATGAAATCTATACAAAAGACAATTTTTATTTGAACAGGATGTTATTTATTTATTTTAATATACCTCTCCACCCCGATTCCTGATCTTATCAAAACATTCCATTGCCAGCATGTGATCAATACCAGGGTCAACACCAACTTCCATAACAATGGATATGTCAGCATCAATTGCACTGCCACATAGTTTGGGGTAACAATGAATTCAATAAACACATGAATACAGTGAGTCCTTTGCCTTACCTCTGATCAAAGCTTCGCATTTGTGGAGAAACATAACTTGCTGTTACCAGGTTTTTCTTATTTTTTACACACAAATCTGTGATATCTGGGTGTAGTGTGTATGGAAGAAGGCTAAAAAAATGGACAGGGCATTAATGTATGTAATACAAAGTATCAGCGATAGATATGTTACCTCACTATCAAATCATGTCCCTTGACTAATTCATCAAGACGCTGTTTCTCCTTGTTAACATCCAACAAAACAGGGTCAATATGTTTGTTTTTGGAATACAACCCCTTTAGTTCTTGTTCTACAGCTGATGCTGTACAGTAAACATTGGTTAGATACAATGACATTTGTTCGATACCATGGGTATATACAGTTCTCATGAAAAAACTACAAAATGTTGAAACTTACCAACAGTTACTGCTGTGTCTTTGTGTGAGGTGAGATATTCAACCACTGGTGCAGATACAAACCCTGAGCCTAGCAACAAAACCTTGTGGTTCTTTGTTGATGTGGCATACATAGCCCCTTCTTTTTCCCTGTGACATAACAGAAGGAAAAAACAAATTGATAACTGTACGTTTTTGTGCTATAAAGATAACAAATGCACACCTCTTCTTTCTCATTTCCTCGATGTACTTGAATTTTGGAGTGAGCTCTCCATTGGAAGCAATAGTTGCCTAAACAACAGCATTGACAAAATAAAAACTTCAGTTGTTACTACAAAATGGAAACAAAATCTTACATTTTTTACAACTGGGCTAATGTCCACTTGATCGGCCAAAGGCAATGCAGCATCATTTTTGGCCTGTAGTAGAATATAAATGTTTGACAAAAATGTGATCAAAATGTGGATTAAATAAAATAAAAAGTGATGTTTTACCAAGTCTCCTATATAGGGAAGCAACTGGTCACCAAAGAATTGTGTTGCTTCTCTTGGCAGCTGTGCTGGGAGATTGTCAACTGAACACATAAGTATTCCTTGGCCCTTTACACTACAACAAACAAGGTTTTCCTCAAAGATATTGATTACATGAAAACAATAAAGGTTAAAATAGGTTCAGTAACAGAACAATAGTACAATAAAAGATGTCTGGAAGTAGTTTTGAATGGAATAGTCACAAAAATGGATGCCAACCTATTACATGGTTCACATTAATGTTTCTTAACTGTCAGACTGCATTAATTAGTTTACCGGTCCTGCAATGTATACATTTTTGCATAAAATTAACTTTTTTTGGAGTGAAGTTCATACATTTGCCTCATCAAGTATTCTTATTATTATGATCTGTTGATTTCTTTCTAATTTTGTATTCTATTTTATATCATCACAGGGCAGTAAAAGTTTTTTGAAAGTTCATTGGTCTGCAAGTCCAAATAGGTTGAGGTCAACTGGTAAAGATATCAATAAAAAAATCACAATAAAGCATGAGCTACCCATTGGTTGTTGTGTTTGTTGAGGCGTCGTAAACTTCAAATGGAGCATCAATGCTTGTGCACTCATTCATAAATTGGATTGAGCCACCAGGATCCGCAGAAACATCCCCGATTGCAATTAATCTAAACCAATGATTTTTTTAGGATTTTGTTCATGATGAAAATGTCCTTTGTCACAAACAATACTACATCAGCCAAAAATTTAGGTTTTATTCTCTTATCAATGTTTGTAGCTATCTTTGTTAACAACAACACAGTGACACCTGTGAGGCAGTCGGGGGCAGCCGGGAGAGTCTGATGCTGACCTCCTAATTAATGGTGACATTTTTGGAGAGTGAATGGCATCTTGCAAATAAACAGCATCAGACGTTGTTAGCAATCTGGGGTCATTCGGCCTCCAAAAAATTCCATTTACAATACAGGAAGCATAAGGTGCAATCTGTTAAAAAACATATTCAATTAGAGTAAAAAACACAGATTCATAATTTTGTTCAAATTTACCTCTTTTGCAAACACTGATTCGTACAATTCTGGGTGGTCAAAGTATTCATGCATATCAAAGCCACCATCAGTTTTGCGACGTAAATGGTCATGCATATCGACAACGCACCCATAAATCATGCTGGAGTCTGTGATAATCATGTTTAGTATTTATACATTTAGTTTAAAGGCGATGTTACCTCCATGCTCTGCAACATTTTTCAACTCATGAGGTTCAACGTAAACACATGGAAGTTCCCTGAATATTTCCTGAGCTCCCTGTCGATCACATAAAAACCAAACTGTCCAAGCGCTTTGGCCCAACTATTCGGCATACATGTCAGAAAACCTACCTGAGAGACATTACCAGTACCAGTAAAAACAAATGTGAGGGGACCAATTGACTCTGGTAGTCTACCTAACGAAATTTCATAGCCTGCATCTCTTACAGCTTGAATAGCCTGTCCTGAAGTTCTGTAGTTGTGTGAAATCCCAATGTGCTGCAAAAATTTGAGTTATTAGGCAAGAAACACCAGGTTTACAAAACTGTTTACCATGAAAGGAGTATGGTGACCCAGAGCAAGGAGTCTAACTCCTATACCATGCAGAATATTTATCATTCCAGCATATCCAGCAAACATTCCAAAAGCAACAACTCTCTTTCCACTTTCTATTTCCATCTTTTCATAATCAATGAGACGAATATTCTAGTGGAAGTTTAACAATTTGGGTGAAAAATTTGCTCCACAGCCAAACTAACCAATTAATTACATTGGAATATTATTACACTTACATTTCGTAAGACAGCATCAAGCATTGCCATGTTTTCAGGCTGAGCTTTAATTGTGTGTGAAAAGAAAATGTATGTCTTGTCAGGACAAAGACGATCAACAGGAACTTGCTTCACTCCAAGAATAATTGACGCTTCATCAAGATCTTCTTCAACAACGGCACCAGCAGATACATATTCCTACAATAAATGTATTTCGAAAGTGTAGGTAACGGCAGATCCATGCACTATATTCACCTGCGCAGAGAAAGCTCGCTTGTTTGCAGGCTGTACAAGCACTTTTATTCCATCATGCACAAGTTTTCGAACATGAGAAGGAGCAAGTGGTGCTCGACGTTCCCACACCTGCAAAAAAATACACATCAACCCATATGATCGGTAAAATATGTCTTAGAAAAGTATTAATTTGTAAGCTTACCACATTGTCCTCCCTTCTTATTGCAATGACTTTGGTAGAAGAAGCGCTGGTAGATCTTGTATTAGATACAAGTATTTTTTTGTGAAACCTTGATAGAAGGCTTCCTTTACAGTGTCTTAACATGATGTACAATTAAAAGTGTGCAACTACAACTTCATCATTCAAAATTTTGAAAATATTTATAACCTGTGCAAATTGTACCAACGACGCATTGTACAAGCTTATATAAATTCAAACTTTTTTAGTTAAAAAATCATTTTAGGGCACAGTCAAGAACTAATTATTTTTACATTTTAAATATCATTGTCGGGCTATACATAGATTGCTACCATGGCAAATGAAATGCCACCACACTCATTCTGTCAGAGAACGTATGACTCGTGTAACTGGCAACAACAATAAATGTTAGCGTTTTTGCAGACAGGTGTTTCTGTCAAAAAACAAACGGCTCGTCAGCAACATATCCACCCACTCGATCCGCCAATGAAAGTACTTGAAATCTGACAGTGAACTGACCTCACAAACAACGATAATTACGTCACGCAAGACGTGACCTCTTCAAACAGGGAGTTTCCCTGCAGCACTTGCTTCAAATTTTATTTGCTTATAGGCGGTAATCATGTAAATAAAGAAGACAAACAAGCGATAGTGCCCCTATTTGATTAAAAATGTTTGACATGGCTCACTGATTGTACATGTTGCTAAAAGTAGACAGGGCAGCGTCATTTTTCGTTTCTGTTACAGGACCTAAAAGCAATATTTAACTCCTAAATGCAGGAAAGTGTTTTGGTGGAAAACATATAAAGTGTAGGAATTCAAACACTACTTGCTGATGGCAGCAAAACGTTGCAGCCTAATATAATAATGTGACATAAGGCTTAGGACCAGCTAATTACTTGGCATTAGTCTGTTTTGCCTCTGTGCAAATATTAGGTCCACATTTTATTTCCACTCTTTTTTACTTAAAAATTGAAATACACAACTTAGTTGGAATTTGGGTGCAAAGTATCTGGAGTTAAGTAGTCTAAATAAAAAAGCCAAAGCTAGAATGCTGGTAAACATTTCGAACTCATGCAGCGTTCATCATCAGTATTGTCAACGCTGTTTCCCTTCTGTCTTTTGTTTCCCCTCTCTACCTTGACGCTTTTTGTAAGCTGCTCATATGAGTACCCTGTATGAGTTTGAAACGTTTACCAGCATTATGATGAACAGCATTCTAGCTTTGGCTTTTTTATTTAGATTAGTTGGAATTGTTTTGTGATACCTAAACATTAAAGTCATGATATTGAACATTACAGACTGTAAGCTAGATCAGTGGTTCTTAAACATTTTTGATATAGGTGCTAGCATAATAAAATGAGTTGCTTGTGATATGAATTGCAAATGCCTAAAGCAATGAAATTTGTAGTTGTACTACCGATACTGTTAGCGGTAGTTGTGGACATAAAGCTTCGTGTTCGACTGATTAAAAGTTGCTTTTCAGTCTCAACTTATTACATATGTTGGATTCTCTTTGCATAAATAAAATTTTTAACACCTTTTGTACACATGCAGTTGTAATTAAAATGTTGCGAACCAAAAAACTGCTGTAGCTTAAAATTAACTATCAATCCCTTTCTACTCATGGATATACAAGAAAATTCATGTCATTCTTACTCTGATGGATCTAGTTATGAAGGGGACTTCTTGTGTGGTAAGGAAATTTCCAAACCAGCTGTTTTAAAATTTATTTTTAAACAAACAAAATTTCCACAAAACTGAACCAGCATTGAAATTAGTTTGTGTGTATGTGTAGTTACTGTTAAACAATTACCTTTTCAGGTAAACGACATGGTTTTGGTAAGCTTACCAGTCCAAGTAAAACAAACTATGTGGGTCAGTTTCAAAAAGGGCTACCTCATGGCCTGGGTATAATGACAATGAAGTCGGGTGTCGAATACCACGGCCAATTTGAAAATGGTAGATTTCATGGAAAAGGAATGTTTTTGCATAAAAATGGTTACATGTTCAAAGGGCAGTTTTGGGAAGGGAGAGTAGAAGGATACGGTAAGAAAAAATGACCTGTGTTGAAAAGTCACAAATAAGCCTTTGTGTTCCATTATTATTTTGCAGGTAGCTACACAACTGACAAAGAGACGATCTTTTGCGAAGGATTATTTGAAGATGGAAAACTTGTTTCTCAAGCAGACTGCACAGAAACTAGCAGCAGAGTAAATGCGGTGGTGCAACAAGCTCATATCCTTGTGGAAAGCATCAGTTCAACTGAATGAATTAGCTATGACCAGCAATTCATTATGAGGATGTCCTGCATAAAAACATGACCTGTTTAGCAGACTTCTTTTTTATGTGACACTGTCATGGCACAAATTGCTGGGGGACCTTTAAAAATTATATTACAGAACACTTTTTTTCCAATAATTAACTAGAACTGATTTTTACCTAAACCGCACTTTACTGCTGAAATAAATGCTGTTTCATTCACTTACTTTGGTTTAGTCTCCGCATCTGTTACATGTCGAATAAAAATTGCATCGTCAACGTCCCTGTTTGGTTCTGGTTCACAACTATAAAGTGGGGAGGCAGCCACCGCAAGCACTGATCCATCATCACTGAACGCAACCGAGGACACAGGGGCTGGGAAACGATGGAATTGGCACAGGCGCTTTTTGTTGAAACCGTCCCACATATTTACAAAGCCATCAGCACCACCTGAAAAATTAGAATGTAGTTGGTTATAAATTATAGGGTAAGGCCTTTGTCAGCTCCACAAGATTAGGTATATAGCAGTGGTTCCCAAACTTTTTGATCCTTTCGGATTTTTTTCAGGCATTTACTACATATCCATTTCGCATTAAAAACAAATGGCACATTACAGCAATTTACGCGATATAACAACCAACCTTTGTTTCCATAACACATAAGTTTTGGGTTACTTATCTGCACTTGCGTTTGTCCAACTTTAACAGAAAATGCAAGAACAAAACCCATTGCCAAGAAACGATGTATCTTAGCTAGTATTAGGCGACATGCACATGCTGTTGTGTATGGCCGGTTATCGAGACCTCAAAAACAAAGTGCCACTAATTGCGAAAATGACGTCCAAAGCATTACGAGGCGTACAATAGGGCGTATTTTACGCTCGCTGTAATTTCCTTGCCGAAATGCATTCGGACATTACGTCCGAAATGGTTGAATTTTTACTGAAATTCCTTAACAAAAACCGGACACAAAACAGGTTAAGTAAACCCTTGGAAACCCAAAACGTCACACCAGTACGTCTTGATACACAGTTTGAGAAATTGAAAATTACATAGAAAATAGGTCAGATGAACTGTAAATTGCAGTTAGGATAGTAAATTTAAAGTGGTTCATTCACACAAGCAGCAATACTACCTGTTGCAAATGTGTTGTATCTGTTATGAAAGGCAATTGTGTGGACAGAATAAATGCGCTCCATCCCATCCTCCTTAATTCTGTGGCACTTAAAGGCATATTTTTTCTTCTGCTCTTCAGCAGAAGGATCAAGATATTCTACTGCAACTCTGCCCTCAATTGAACTCAAAACGAATCCCTGTAAAATGTGGAGTTTGTGAAATTACACAATGAGCTATTAATGCTGCTATGCACCTGTTTGTTGGGGAAACTTCGAATGCACCTTGTTTGATATTTCAAACTTGACTCCCTTCTTTGTTCAACGTAACCCATGTTTCTTAAATCCCAAACAACAACACTTTTCCCAGAAGTTCCAACAATTAAACGGTGTCCACAAACAGACATTGTATAAACCTATAAATTAAAATGTAATTTGATGTTTAATAATTATGTTGCTGCCATTATAAATCACAGTGATAATTTTACTTCATGATACAATTCAGACCAGGGGTTTTAAAAATTTTGTCACCTTCCATTATGTTAATTACCATAAAACTGGAGATAAAATACATTTTTCTTTTAGGTGAAAAATACACTAATTTTATGGTAAAATCCCTAAAAAAAACAGATTAAAATTGGCCCTCATAAAAAGTTTAAATGCTGTATGGCAAAAGCAAAGTACAAAACTTATCACTTTCCAAAAACAAAGGTAAAGAAACACTTTTTTACACAAGTGGTGTTACAGATTTAGATTCTGGGAAATGAAAATATTTTTACCTTTCCTGGCTGGGAGTAGGAACCAACTGATGACTTGTTTCTCGGGTCCCACAACTTAACAGTTTCATCCCAACCTCCAGTTGCAATTACATTGTTATCAGTGCAGTACTCCACACACCTGTAAAAGCATCAAGGCATGCACAATACAATAAAAATATAGTTAACCTCTGTATAAAAACTAAAACCAGACTAACTGGCATTTAATACTACATCCATCGTATCTTAATAATATTATATTTTACAAATCGTATTGTTTGTTAAAAAAAATTAGACTTAGACCAAATTTTATGCAAACCTTATGGCAGCGTTGTGTGTGCCTGAGACACTCTCCCGTCCCATGTTAAAATCATACATCAACAATGATCCATCCAATCCTCCACTCCATGCATGCACAGAATCCTATCAAATTCAAGAGAATTAACAATGCGGAAACTGGTAAAAACCCAACCCATTCGGCAGTATAGCCTACACACTATCTTACCGAAAAGCAGCAGTCCAACACTGGAGATTTATGATCATATCTGAATCGGCAAGAGTTTTCCGAAATATCATATAATCTTACTGAAACATCCCAAGATGAGGCAAGCAAAAACTGTGAAGTTGATGGGCTAAATTTGACAGATGAAATCCCATCCTTTGGACAATCATTTAACTTAAATTCATTGGACATTTTAAAATTGGCTTTTATTACCTAGATATTTGTTTTTGAGATAAAAAAACAAAGTTAGCTAACTACTCTACATAAAAATCAAGAATATACCAGATTGGAAAGTTCATAATTGCGTTTAAACCGTCTTCAGAATAATTGGACATGACAGAAACACGACAGAGTTATGTACGTCTCCTGACAAAAAAAAGCAAGGAACACGGATTTGTTTTTGTCACAAAAAGATAACACAAAGGTGAATTCGCAGAGTACCCGTAAATAATTTTTGCAAACTTAAAAGTAAAGCAAAGCAAACAGAAAACAGCGCAAACCACGAAACCTGTAAAATAACAAACAAACAAAGTAAACTCTTTGGCGCCATTCAAATGTTTCAGAAACCGACAAAATTACGTAACCACTAACTCAAAAAAGGGAGCATGTTCTTGCACAACAGAAATGCACAATTACTTTGAAACAAGTTCAGTATACTTTAGTCTTGGTATCGAAACTAAAAAAACAAAGTTGGATATTTTATAAAATTTAAATTTAACAAATATTTGCGCAAATGCAAAGGTATCCAAAACTTGCATGTGAGTGAGGCCGGGTCCACACTCACGCTTTGCCCCGCGGATTCTTTCATTCTTTGTTTGTTTCATTATACGCCGGCGTGCGGGCATACGCTCGGGACATTAAAACACCTATTACCTATTCCGGCATACGTTACTATTACGGTAAAAAATGGTTTGTTGTTTTATGTTGTGCTGCATGATTTAACTAAAATCATTTAATTTTGATTCAGGTAATTGTGTTTTAAACGTTGTATTGTTAATCCTCATCCAAATCGCTGCATGTCAAGGAAAAATCTCGCGAAGTCGAGTCACACTTCTGTAACATTCAGCCGCTGTTGTTTGGCACATGTTGATTGTTGACATGCTGGCAGGCATGCTTCGTCTTCCTGCAAACCGGGCCTCTGTTTGGCGTATCGCCGTTTTCTCCCGTTGTTTTGTTTTCATTTTGCAGGTTGGTGTAATACATCAAATTTTCGACTGTGTTTAATTACTTTGTATGTTTTATTCGTAATATCTAGTGTAACGGGTATTTTACCATCAGTTTGCAATATTCACAACGTAACGTGGGTTTTTAATAATTTTTTTTGTATAAAAAACAGGTCGTTGCGAACTTTGTTCCCGACCATAATGCCGATGCCTATACACCTGAAGAAGCCCCTTATGTGGGATTCTTTGATTGGTTTTTAAGGTCTGCAGTGGATGGATTTCATAAATGGGATGCAAAATATTATGTTTCAGTTGCAGATGAAGGGTACCCTGAAAATCTTCTTACTTTTTATATTATTTTGCTTACTTCACACATGTTTCATTATATGGTTATGTTGATTTGGCAGATATACCACTCCACAGACATTTGCATTTTTTCCTTTATTTCCTGTGATGCTTCGTGGGCTGGGAGATGCCTTTTCTTCATTATTTCCATTTCTTTCCTTTTTGACTTGTGCATTGGTTTCTGCCACTCTTCTAAATGCAATTTTATTCACAGGTGAGTGGAATGCACTTTGTAATCCTGTAAACCATTTACAAGATTTACATATGTTCCAGGAGCGGCGTGCACATTGTTTGATTTGACCTTCTTCATCTTTCAGTCAACAAAATTTGCATATGTAGTTTCTATTCTGTTTTCTTTTAATCCAGCTTCAATATTTTTCAGTTCTGTCTACACAGAATCCCTGTTTGCTTTTTTAGGTAATGGGAAATGTTTTACTGCCAGTAGATTTTTTTAAGTTAAAATCTCTTGTATTTGTATTTTAGTTTTTAAGGGTCTGTTGGCAATACAGAAGAAGGAAACCTTGAAAGCTTCATTGTGGTTTATGTTGGGTTCTTTTACTCGTTCAAATGGAACCATAAATATGGGTTTTGTTGCATATTTCGGCATTGCCAATATGCTGCTTGACTTGGGGAATGGCCGGAAAGTGTTTGTTATCTTAAAATGGATCTGCAAGCTTCTGTTTCTTTGCTCTCTGATATTTCTTCCCTTTGTGTTGGTGAACTTGCATGGGTATATTGTTTACTGCACTTACAATCTGTGGACTTTAAGTTGCAGTGAAGCACCTACATGGTGTTGTGAATATCCCCCCTCGATATACAACCACATTCAAAAACACAACTGGGGCTTGGGTTTGTTTAAATATTACAAATTAAGAAAAATTCCAAACTTTTTGCTTGCAACACCTACTGTAATTCTTTGCCTGTATGGAGCATTTATTTATCTTACCTCAAACGCAAATGAAATTTTGTGTCTTGGACTGAACTTTTCTTTACCAAATTCTTCCAAAAGTAAACAAAAAGTTGCTGGAAATTTATATTTCACTGTTAAAAATATATTTTGTTATACTGTTCACACTGTGTTCTTAGTGACTTTTGCACTGTTGTTTATGCACGTTGAAGTTGTGACGAGAATGGTTATGTCCAGCACTCCATTTCCATATTGGGTAGCTGCATCCTTTATCTACAATGACCTTCATTCCTATGATAAGTATCATTTAAGTACATCTTATTTCAAATTCCTCTCAGTCAAATCCAAAGTTATTGTTTTGTATTTTGTTTCGTACCTTTTATGTGGCACAATTTTGCATGTAAATTTTTTACCTTGGACGTAAGATCTTGTCACTCATGGTTTTCATAATTGAACAAATACATGAAAACAGTGATGTTGTGGTGAAATATATATTTTGTTAACAATTCACAAGTTCAATACCTAGAAGTTGATGACATATAACAACACTGAACAAAACTAATAGGTAAATAACATTAACACAACGAAGTGTAACATTTATAAATGGATTTAAAACCAAAATACATGGCAGCTTGCTGATTGCACACAAAAGTAATATAAACAATTACATTTAGACAGTATTTTCAAAGCCAAATACCTCTACAATAGAGCAAGTAAATTTTTTTCCAGAAGCCAAAGGTTTGTTGTTGAATGTAGCACAGCTGTTGGAGGAGCCTTGCTTCAGTTCATTATCAACAAACAGTCCATAGTTTCCACCCCCTCCCCCAACTATAATGCCACGGGAGTCTGCCATCATGAACATATCCGATTTTATTTTGGAGTCAATAAGTTTGGTGTTTCCCAACTCATTGTTGATTATGGAATGACCAACTAAGGGTGGAAGGGAAATGGGTTCTGGAATGCGGGTTTCTTGACTGGTGTTGTGTGATGCTGATTCATGATGAATTGGTGGCAGCATTATAGCTCTGGAGTCCTTTGAACTTCCGGTTGGAGGTTTCACAGGTGGTAATGCCTTTTCCTTGATCTTCATGGATCCATTTGGTTTTTGGTTTATTTTTTCACCTTTCGAAAAACTGTCCGATTTCGTTAGTTCCACCCATTTGTAAACTTTTGCATCTGGCAAAAGAGAGAAAATAAATGTTTCTCCAGTGCCAAAGAAACCACATTCATCTTTTCTTTCTGTCCATGCTGATGACAAGTATGCACCAAACACCTCTTCAGATACACTTTTTATAAGTAATATGGTCGGTTCATGTTCCTCTACACATGAAAAAAAAGTCTTCATGTTATATCCATTGTTTTCTGTTGAAAACAACAAAACAGGTTTGTTTAGAGCAACAGACTCTGGTATCCAACAGTACACAGTTGACAGAAATGTTTCATTCACAATGCTAGAATTCACATTTTTAACTGTGGAGAGGTAATCCCAAGGATTCCGGTGGCATACTGCATGTGCAGAATCCAGTTGCTTGTGGCTAAGAGTCAATTCAATTTTTCTATGCATCTTCTTTATTTCCTTGCTTGATGGGAGCTTGAAACTAAATGCCTTTCTAAAGAGAAGTGGAGTGCTCACTTTTTTGTCAAGCACCTGGCAAAACTCAAATACAGCATTTGCAATATTAGAAGGATCTGACACACCAACCTTTCTGTAAAACTTCAGGATAGCAAGGGCAACTCTGTAAAGAGCTTTGTATCCTTCAAGCAGGTACATATCAAATATTATCACAACTATCTGGAATGGTAGGCCAAGAAACAGGCACTTCAACCACTGATTGTACACATTTTCCGGATCAGATGTTAAATTTAATAGACTTTTATGTGAAGTGGCTGCATATCTTTGACTCAATTCCTTCAACAACAATGAAGATGCAACTGACTCCTGTTTGGTTTGGTCAAGGTAATGAATAGACCTGGAGTTTGCAAAAATCACATGGCATGCATGAGTAAAGACCTGGCTTGCATCATCATCATAGTGTAAGAGTAGAGATACAACAAAGGGGAGCACTGGGCTAAAGGAAATGTGGGGAAAATGGAAGCTAATACATGCCAAAATTTTCTTAGCTTCCAGAACACCAGCTGAATTTAAATAAAACACAGGAAAATCATTTGTTTGATCCACAAAATTTGGCAATGGAATATGACAAACACTGTCACTCAAACTGTTTTCAGAAATAAAATCCATATACATATGTTCACTAAACATTGACTTGTTGCAATCAATTCGCTTTGCCAGCATTTTGTAAAGCACTGACCTGATGTCATGTCCAACTGGAAACAACTTTTCCCGCAAGTATGTTTTCATTGCTTTTTTGTTTTGACTTGTGGGAAGGGCGATGACTTTTGTGACGGTGGCAGGTGATGCCGGTCTAATATTTCCATTAATAAGCTCAAGAATTTTCTGCACCTCAACGAATCTAGAAAAGGGTGCATTGACATCTCCTGCTCCATCCTGCATTATGCCAGCAATCTCTTTCAAGATTGTATGTAGCAGTTAACAAACCTAATGCTTCTTATTTTACTAATGTAGTAAAACTGGCCAAAAATATTACCCTAGCAGCATAAAAAACAATTGTCACATCAAACAAAAGCTCTTACACTGACGCTTCTTTACGCGCAGTCGTCGGCGTCCGTGGTTTGTTGATCAACAACATTTACGCAAGACAGAAAACCTCGTGACCTCACCATCGAAATATTTTCTCTAAAGCAATTTTATTTGAACCAATTTTGGAGAATAACATCTTCATGTCAAAGCTAAATAAAAGAATTCACAAAAAAAATTAATAAAAACGAAACTTGAAGGAGCCACAACAATTCGATTTGACGAACAAATTCATTCGATTTCATTCGAAGTTCCGAATTATCTGAAAGCGTTTGTTCCAGGCCTTACATTGTTCAAAATCCAAACTTTAGTTTGCATAGGGACATCGGTAATTTGTACAATGTACATGCATGTGTGAAATTTTGCGCACAGAAACAATACGTTAAAATTAAAAGTTAGTGATGCATGTCTGGTGGTGGGGAGAAAACGTGTGCAACAAAGCGTGTCAGATTAAGCAAACTGACTGAGTTGGAGACTTGGAGTTGTTTGGAAGTGCAATCGTTTTTCTAATGTCGCGAATGGTTATAACATCAAATGCCCAATCAGAAACAGAATTAAAGTAAGAAATATGTATGCAAATGGTTAGATATTTTGGTACACAATTAGACAATAAAAATTGTAAAAAATTATGTTTTGTTTGTATTTTTTAAGTTTCACTTATTGTGTTTGTCAGAAGGGTAGTTTGTTGTGTAGCCTATATAAAATGAAAAATAAACCAAAATGCCTATTCTACAATCTTGCAATAAAACTACATGTTCATGGCATGGATGGTTTACATTTTTTAGTTTTTGTTTCAATATGTTTTTTTTAAAGGAGCAACTGTAGGCATGTGCTGCAGTTATGTAGTCTTTATAAATCCATATGTGTTGAAACCCATATGCAAGTGGGTAAATGGTGCTATTATGCATTGAGCAAAAGAAAAAATGGGTACAGAACAAAAGTATGCAATTCATGTCCACCCGGACATTGTCACCGGCACCCACTCTGTCGAGACTGTCATGTCCACAAAGCACACAACATCGGCTGAAGTTGTCGACGAGGTGTTATCAAGACTTCATACAAAAGAAGGCAAATCTTATGTTCTGGTAGAAATGCATCAACAGAGGGGAGAGGAGTCAGTTTTGGCTGGTTCTGATTATCCAGTACAGCGAATGCTATTATGGCCAAGGCAGTTTCAACACTACTACAAGTTCGTGTTGCGCCAAACAGATAAAGATGGTATCGTTTTATACAAGGGTGCCACCAAGTGGCAAGCAAAAGTTGACAAGGAGTCAGAACAAAGAAATATGGTTGAGAAAGGTTTTTTGTCTGCATCGGAGCTTTCAAAAGATGATACCTCAGACCTTTGTCTTTTGCCGGATTTAACGCAAAAGCAACTTATGGGTGTGCTTAAATCTCGATTTGAGATGGACAAAATTTACACATACAGTGGTGAAATTCTCATCTCCATAAATCCTTACAAGTTCCTTGCTATTTATAATCCCAAATACATGACCATGTATCAAAGTCGCAAGCGCGAGGACTTGGATCCCCACATCTATGCAGTGGCAGACTCTGCCTTCACCAAAATGGTGAGGGACAAACAAAACCAGTGTGTTGTGATCACTGGAAAGTCTGGTTCTGGAAAAACACAGGCCACTCATTTTCTGGTTCACCACACTTTGGCTCTTTGTCAAAAAAGTTACATGACAGGAGTTGAGCACATGTTGGTTGGATGTGTCCCTGTTTTAGAGGTAAGACAATCTGTAAAAAATATGTAAAAACTTTTATGTCAACTGTGGCAATGTGTAATGGTTGTTCAGTCTCCTGTATTTGTATAAGGATAACATTTTGCAGGAATGTTTGTTGCACAAGTTAGCTGTACCACTGTTCCAACCTATCAGGTCTCACCAGTGAAGCGAGATAACAGAATACTGAGTTGCTAGCTAGCTAGCCATGCATAGACCTTGTGGCAAGACCATTTTCTGTAACAAAGCTACACTGATGAGACCTGATATGTCAAAACATTGGCCCTGTCTGCAGCTCATTATCATTATTGGCCGTGTTACTTCTACGTGTGTTGCGTTTTGTGATGTCATTTTTAAGTACTGTCCCTTTATCCTGTCGCTAGCGAAACGTTGGTTGTCTAACATCTTGTATCCTTTTGCAAAAAAACAACAATATATGTATATTTAGTAATGTGATGCATAGTTTAAACATTTATCTGTTGTCAACAAATGGACATTCTCCTTGGTGTGCCATGATGTTGTTGTTTTTATGTGTATAATTTTGGCACTCTCTGATGAACATGTTCTCAATTACATTGTCTATAACTCCACTGAAACTTTACAGGCACTTGGGAATGCTCAGACTTTGCACAACAATAACAGCAGCAGATTTGGCAAGTTTTTGAGGATATACTTTTATGAAAGTGGACTTTTATCAGGGTAAGGCAGCAAATTTCTCACATTAATTTTCTTTAACCCCCATTGTTATATTTAGTGCTGACATACAGACATATTTGTTGGAGAAATCCAGGCTTGTTCACCAAGGACTGAATGAACGGTAAAGATTCATAATATGTTGTTCAATGTTCAAATATGTTTTAAACATGTATCAAACAGTTGCCTTTTAGCTTAGCAATAATCATAACCAAATTTGTCCAGGGAAGCTGGTGGAACAATATCAGTTGAATAATTTATCTTTTATTCAAATTTTGGTGTTGTGGCACAGGGAGTTAGTTATTCAAGATTGCTGGTGACTTCAAACCCTCTCTTTGCTTTTCTCTGTGACATAGAAGGTTGTGTTTAAAGTGTGTTTGCCCAGAGGTTTTGGACTCTTCATTTGTTTATAAATCTGTACAGACTGTACTTGTCTTTGTATACATATATGCCTACTTCGTTTTGTATGGGACCAGACCTGGCCCTGTTTGCTGTTTTAACCACATTTACCAACTAAATATAACCCATGTTTTCCATGCATTGGTCTGACTTCTCCAACCATCCATAATCTTGCAACACAAGGCATGTTGCAAAGGTGTCATATAAACTTCTACACAATAGTCTTCGCTTGGTGCATTGCACAAAAAATATTGGCAAGTGCTGATTGATTGAGGCATTGAACACTTAACTATGGTGGTTTTATTCATGCTCACATTTCTTTGTCTGCTTATTGTTATGAAAATATATTGAATAGTTGTGAAAATCTATAGAATTTAATTTAAGTATAAAGTTATTCAATAACTTTATCTGTATTTACCCTGGGTATAGGTAAAATTTTGGTTCTGTCATAGCATAGTAACAGGAAAACATACAGCTACTGTTTAGTGTGGGTTGGATTGTTTGAAGCTTGGGAACATCTACATGGACTTATCGTTTTATTGTTCACTTCACCACTTACCACTTTACACATGGCCAACCATGCATTCACTCTTTTTATGATATGCCATGCTCAGCTATTTACACACAGTGGAATTGTGTTTGGACACTTCAAAGCCACTTTCCCTTTCTATAAAGTTGCTTGGCCACAAACTTTGGGATTGTGATCCAATGTGGCAGTGGGAATTTCACTTCTACTACTTTTCTGGTACCATTGTGTACAAACACATGATTATGATATTTCAGTGGATTTCTTGCCCTATTTGGTTTCCTGTTATGCTATGCCTCTGGGAAATATTAAATGTATTTAATAGTAAAGCTATTATATGAAGGGTTGTGTATGTTTTGGTAAATGTGTGGTTGAACATTCGAAAACCCGAAAAATACATGGTTCATAATGTAGTATGGGTTTGCCTGAGGTTAAACATGATCACAATGTTTCATATTATTCAGTCAATATTATTTTGAGTGTTTTTGGAACTTGACAGTATTAAACATTACCTCTGGCATTGATGACAAATAATATATCATCTGTTGTGTTTTCCCAATGTAATAGCTACACAATAACTTGGGTTAAATACTGGTGGGGAATTTAAAGCTCGAACAAACATCAAGTTCATGCAATTACTCAGGCATGTTAGCATGGCTTAAACCAACTAATATGATGAATGGTATTAGTCTGTTTTAAAAAATATTACCATTTGAACCATTTAGTGCCTACAATCACTCAGTGGTTGATATTTGTTGCAGGAACTTCCATATTTTCTATTATTTATTGTGTGGAGCAAATGAAGATGATTTAAAAGAGTTATATTTGGAATCCAACAACAAGTATCACTATGTACAAGTACGTGACAGTATTCCAACAGTTGACAAGCCCAAACCTATGACTTTTTTCTGTTTACCCCTAAATATATCTTTGAATATTTCAACTCAAAACAGTACTATATTTATGGCAGCAAACATTCCTTGAAATTAACGTCAAAAGGCTTGTTTAAAGTTAAACTACATCAGCATTTTGAGTTTGATATATTTTAGACTAACATGATAAGCAGTAATGAAGCTGTTGCTGAACTTGAAAGACTGAAACAAGCCATGGAAATCATTGGCTTCTTTGGTGGAGCCCAGAAGAACATTTTCAAGCTGATTGCTGCTATTTTACTTCTTGGAAATGTCACTTTCAGAATGGTAACTGTGAAGTTAGTTAATTGTATTTTAAACAAAACAGCATAGCTTTTCACAGCTCCACAAACAGTACAATCTTTTGGTTCATTAAAAGACTTGACATAATTAAAACTGACGTTTATTTTGCAGAAAAAGGGCAGAGAAGAGACCTTGGAGATAGAAAATGAGTCCTATTTGGATAGCGTGAGCAAGCTGCTAGCTTTGGATGCGAGCATCGTGAAGAAATGTCTCCTAACCAGGAAGGCTAGAGCAGGTGCTGGTGACAGGTTTATCTTGGACCTAAAACTCAATGAGGTTTGTGGCTTTGTTAATATTGCTTCCAATGTAAAGTCGTTCTCTTTTTGTTGCTTTAATTTGCCATTGACTTTTGATTAACTGCTATGGTAATCACACAGCGTAACATTACTCTGGTTGACTAGTATGAAAAAAGGTGTGCCATGGAGTGACAGCACCACCCACATAAAACCTACTTACATTTGTGTGTACAAACAGTTGTAACGTCCTTCTCAGACATTTGGCGATTTCCTTGGACAAACACATGCCGGAAAATGATTCATCTTTTATATTTGCTTCAACTTCAGTAAATAAATAAATATTCCTGTTGCAGGCCCAGGCCACAAGGGATGCCATGGCCAAAGCGCTCTACCAAAGTCTCTTTGACTGGGCAGTCAACAGCATTAACATGGCACTGGCCCAAAGAACAAGAGATAGCAAACTACAAGCGCAGGTTGATTTACCCTTGTGTTTCCTTAATCTTCAACTAGACATGATATGGTTTGTTTGTTAAATTCAAAAGTTTATTTCGCCAAGCAACACTATCAAATGGACATGCAAAAATATTTCTGTGTGCTTGAATATACTTCTAACTTTATCAACCATTCTATAAATATGTATGTATACGTTTTTTAGTAAAATGTGAAGATATATCTATAGTACATTTTTTTGTATCCGCAACACTTCTACATCACATAGCTATGAACTTAAATATTGTTAAACCTTTGTGCTACTAACAGTATTTGGCACCTTGGTGCAAGTAACCAATCCTTGTTTGACTGACGTCATTTGCAAACAAGTGCTGTCCATAACTGTCTTGTAAATCAGTTTTTTGTCACATGTTAAACATAACATTTGTTTGTTTCTGACCTCACTTATATGAAGTATTATTCAAAGCCAAATGGTTCTTCAATTAAAAGCTTAGACTTGAGATGACAAGCAATTGCTAAAACCTTCTGTTGTTTATTGTGATCATGTTTTTTAACTGCTCCCTTTCTAAAGTTGCTGATTGATAATTGTGTTTACTATGTATATGGATGATATGTGTGGTGCCCATCTATTTCTAAATTAACTGTCTATACATTACAATAGGAAGAAGGATATCATAAGAGGAAGTTGAAATTCCACCCATAAACTATCATGTATGCGTAATGCTAGAATGACTACATATTTCCTTTATTCTTCATTCACATTGTTCCCACTTATTTAAATGTACGTAAATAAAATTAGAGACTTTACAAAGTCAAAGAAGAACTCTGTATCCAAGGGAGTTATCCATCATATCAGTGACCCAGCATAATGTTTGGTGTTTTATGAGACAAATATTTAAGTTTTAGGAGTAGCATTGTTCTGTAGCGAGGCTAGCAAACATTGCTGGCACTTTCATTTTTAACTTGTATTTTCATGTGGCATTTTTTCACATGTTCTGCACCCTTTGTTTCAATTTTTTCTGTTCTGCAGAGTCGCTGGATTGGACTTCTTGACATCTTTGGTTTCGAAGATTTTGTATTCAACAGTTTTGAGCAGTTCTGCATAAACTATGCCAGTGAACATTTACAGCACCACTGCATTAAGCACACCTTCCAAATGGAGCAGGTGCAGTTTTATAATATGTAAATTGACGTCAAACCGCACGTTGTACATTAACATATAATTCCACATCAACCAGAAGTTAAGTGAAAGCAAAACACATTGGTTTAGGTTTTATTCCACACTGTTTTGCTGTAGGCTTAAACATAGCCATGTCGCCCACTGTTAAACCAAATTGTAAACGTGAATTTCAATTTTTATGCCTTTATTTCCATGTGTAGGAAGTGTACAAGAGTGAGGGTTTGCTGTGGAAGGAAGTGGATTATGCTGACAACTCTGGTTGTCTTGAGTTGTATGAAAAAAAGCCCACTGGCCTATTTTATCTGATTGATGAAAAGTGAGTCATAACTGCATGTGTCAAGTACCACACTTTGGAGCTTGGCACTTACAAAATACTGTGCGCACAAAGTGTCCATTGACTCAAGAACAATTTTTTAAAACCGACATAAGTTTGTGCCAACAATGTAGTACAAAATTTTATTTGCAATTGCCCTAAATATCGTGTACATAATTAACCAATTCTGATTGTGTATTAGCTTTCCTGGGGCGAACAATCAAACCCTGTTGGCTCAGTTCAATCGAGTGCACAGTCGAAACCCCTACTACGAAACCACAGTGGTGAAAGAGGACGCCTTTATAATTAAGCACTACGCCGGCAAAGTAAAGTACCAGATTAAGGTCAGTTGCTCTCGGTTCCGTTTAATTGTTTGAGCTCAGATTTAAATCCGCGGTTTGGACAGACCGCTGAGCACTGGTAATCGGCCGAAACAATAGTAACTGGTTTTGTGTGGGCTTGGCTGCCCGCAAAGCATGTGCTGGATGCTCATAATTTTTTAGTTGCTATTGGCACTTCAAGAATGTTGATCTTATGGGTTGCCTCTTAATAACAGACAAAATAATTATGTTCAATTTCCCAAAAAAATTTACATTTTAAACCTTGGTCCGTTTTTCTTGTTTTTAAAGTAGCCACTGTTTTCGAAGACGTGTTGATATAGTAAAAAATCCCGGTAATTGCGCATTTAACGCGGATGGGGCTGACAACTGTTTTGCTCCGTCTGAGATAAATGTTACCTACATAGAGCGGAACGTTTACTTAAGGGTAATCGTAGCGAATTGTCGAACACATTTATCTATGTCGAGTATAATGTAACAAGAGCTGTATTTAACGGACCACCTAGAGCAGGGGTTCTTAACCTGGGGTCCATGAACCCCCCAGGGGTCCGAGAAGATGCATTAAGGGGTCCATGAAACGATATACAATTATTCCGAAAATCCACGTTTTTTCCTCTGTCCATAAGGTTTCACTGTCCACGAATTTAAATTTTTCGACATTTGCAATGTGTTTCTTGCAAAGGGGTCCATAGCTTTTCAAACAATGTTTTAGGGGTTCGTGATCCAAAAAAGGTTAAGAAACACTGACCTAGAGCGTCTGTAAAGTCAAGTAAATTGCCAAATTAGGCCGTAATGTTCTTAGCAACCAAACTTAAGTTCACGGTGTGGACGGTTACCTGCCAACAATGGTATTGTCACAAAGGGAAATTTAAGTTAACGGTCGAATGTAACAAAAAAATGGGGCTTAAGTGAGAACGGGGTTTTGTCACTTTTGTGTTTTATCTAATGAGCTTTGGGTGTGCGTAACCAAAGACTACCATTCTTAGGTTAACCTACGGATTTTTAGGGGGAAAAAAGAAGAAATAATGTTGCTTTTGTATTTTGTTTAGTGAGATCCATCGGTCTTTAGCTAATACGAAAAGCAATTTGAAATAAACGCATTTCAACCAGACCGAGCTTCACAATATTTTCCAGAACTTTCGAGAGAAGAATCATGACCAAGTTCGGGAGGACATCATCCTCATGCTTCGAACTTCCCGATCGAGTTTCATCCAGGATGTGATCTCGAAATCCCCAGCAGCCGTTTTCCGCTGGTCTGTGCTCAGAGCGGTTGTGAGAGCTTCAAATGCCTTCAAAAATTCCAAGCAACTTATGAAAGGTGCGGATTACAATGAAATCTGTCTTCAAACTGTTCTTGAATGTTATTCGTTTTTTGATCATGGTACATACGGTGCGCGCTAAACCCCGTCTACTCGATGACTAATTCAATTATACCAACTTCTGTAAAACGATTTTGTTAAAATCTTGAGTATTTTTCATGTCAATACAATCCCTTCTTTCAACAATATTTGAATGTTACGAAGAAACGTTAGCAATAATATGTTCCATTATAATTTTCAGATGCACCAAAACGACACTCGAGCACTTTGTGGAACGGAGCGCATGAGTGTAGAGATCATCAGGCGGAATACGTCCACAAAAAGTTGTAAGTTTTCCATATTGTTTAACATCTCACAGTACGTTTTTTTGCAAGCTCTGGGACGAAACACAATATTTTGGTGTAGTTTATTGTGTCTATTTGCCTGTGGTTCAATATGTTAATTGCGTTCAGTTTGGCATGTTTATAACGTTTAAAAAAACTCGACTTTGTTTTGGTCAGCATCACGTTGCGTTCATTGTCGGATTAGTCGAACACATTCACGGTTTTTTCCTCCTTTATATGAATTACAGAAAACGTATTGTAAATTCCTAATTGTCGAGAAGTCCGTTTCTTTTCAATGGTTTTTGGGGTGAAATAAAACCACATCCTTTTAGCGCCAGATGCACCTTCATGTCGAACCAGGAACCGCCAATCTGCGTAAATCCATCATAACGCTCGTCCCCGGGGTATACTGTGTTTCATAGCAGACACTTTAATCGAAATCATATCGATTCAACCGCGCTCAGCGAGATATTAAATAGATCCCTCGAAAGCCTTGTCCTCGTAAGGGTTCGAGCACTCCCAGAACGCGTATATTCCATGTACTGCACTCTCTGGACAAACACGTTGATCTTCAAAACAAGTTCGAGCGCCGGTAGCGGCTAGACATTACGTCATCATACGTACTGCTCGAAGTTCCGGTGTTAAAGGGAGGACAAGGAAAAGGTCGTAGGCATTTACTTCTGTAATCCCGCCAACACCCAATGAATCCAATCCTGGGTTGGCGCCGGCATGAATGCGATTATGAACAAAACAACAACCATGCTTTCCCCGCCCACAAACTTTTAGCTTCCGCTGCGTAAAGAGGAGTGCAAGCTCCCAACAAAGTGCATGGTCGTTTTATATCGGTGAATCGTTGGAAAATTTATTACTTTTACCACAATTAATCTTCTTCACCCCATTGAGCTTTAGACCGGGGCGTCGGAAAAATCGTTACAAGTTGAGTTAGGTCGAAACCTTCGAATGCCGCCCCCGCAAACCGGACACCGAAAACTTATTTGCTCTCGGCCGAAACAACCTCGCACATATCCCGCCACCCTCGTATAACCGCCATACGCACAGAAAAACAAACACGTATTTCCGTTTCTCCGCAGCCGCGCTCGACTTTCTCACCGTCCTGTGAAACAGACGAACGAACATTCGAGTTCCTTTCGGGATGTAAGTATGTACGGAAAGCGAAAGCCAACAGTCACCTCGCGCGCCAAGAAGAAAACCAACAGCATCGGTCAACAACATCAGGTACTTGTCTACGCTCTATAAGGTCGTCTTCAGTCAGACAAGACCGTCTGTACTTTGTGTGTTACTTTCATTTCTGGTATCGATTTTGTGCTGATGAATTAGAAGCAAAGTTGGAAGTCTTAAAAAATGATGAGATGTGAAATAAAACGAACAAACTGAAAATTGTTGAACAACGAAATACCAATTATGTTTCATTTAGTTTCGAAAATTGCAAGTTTTTGAAACAAAGAGCCCGAACAACTCATCTTAATTAATCCGTGCCTCTGCAGTTCATACCCTTTTATCAACCGAACGTACTTTGTGGCAGTAGCAGACAACTAATCATTTAACGAAAACAACTTCACTGCGTAAATACATGTCTTCTTCTTTACCTTTAAAATTACCACTTCTATATAGGCATCTTTGGCGTTATTGATGAGTGCCCTCGGCAAAGCAAATCCCTTTTTCGTCCGCTGCATACAACCCAACAACAAGAAAGTAAGTCCTGAATCGCTGTCTGTCCCGAAATAGAGGTCTCTCTATTCTCAAACTTCACACCAACACAGATACCTCGCCAGCTGGACGAGAATCTGCTGCTTCACCAGCTCCGGTGTTCGGGAACTCTTCAAACCATTCAACTCCAACAGTCCAAGTATCCTAATCATTTCACACCTGTACAATTCCTGCAGGAATACAAGGTTTGTTGTTGAGCTTGTTTTTGTATATGGACTGCTTTATCGTTCGCTTTTACGTGTCATTTACACTTTTCAAGCAGCGTTTTGCATTGAATATTTTGCCAAATACGTTTACTTATTATCCGTGCTTTTTATCTTTTGCACATTTTGGAATGTATGTTATTGCTGTTTTTAATTAGAAACACGATTAGTTTTAGGCCTCTTAATTGCACGAAGAAGTAAAGGGTTTTGTGTGGTTTCGTCACTTAGTTTGTGGTTTCTGATATCTCCACGTTGCATGGTTATTTTACTGGGACAGGTGTTTGGAAAACAATGGCATTTTACGTGTGTTTTATTTTAATAATTTGATGCGCGTTCATTTATTACATTGGAAAATTGGAAATAATTTAATCAGATCCCACTTCATATATTTCAGCTTCTCTTCCCGCCGAAAACTCATCACCTCGACCTCACTCAGATCCGCACATTCCTCAACACGATCGACCTAAAGGAGCAAACCCACTTTCAAATTGGTCAGACTCTCGCCTTTCTTCGCAACACCGCCTGCAAAATCCTGCGCGAGCGTCTCCACGTCACTGTGCTCCGGTGCGTCATCTTGTGTCAATCGTGCGCTCGTCGTTTTCTCGCCAGACGGCGCTACGTGCGCGCTCGCGAGGCAGCGATCAAGATCCAGTCGTTCTATCGCATGGTGGAGACGCAGAAACAGATCGAGGAATGGCATTTAGCTGCCAGCATTATTCAGGTTTCTAAAATTTGGTCGTCAATTTCCTGCGAAATATTTCGCACTAATATATTCACACGATACCAAATACAGGATGTTTTTGTATTAAACTTTTTGGTCCTAAATTTGTTATCTTCGTTAATGACAGAGTGTCCATATTCCGTGAAAAATTACGGCATCTTGGAGCTAACACATTTGTTTGGCAACTTATCTCGTTTAAAATGTACTGAACAGTTTTGCCTTTTCAGGAATTTTGGCACGATTACAAGCGACAAAGGTTATTGCTTGAAGTGTTGGTTCGCCTACAAGCTCATTGTCGCGGATACTTAGCGCGCAAAGAGTAAGTTCATGTTTTCTCTTTTTTGAAATGAGAACTTACCTTTAGTTTCAATTGTTCTCGAAAAAAATGATGTCATCTTGTGTCTCCATGCAGGGCGAGAAGAAGAAGCGAGCTAAGATCTAGCAGTGCGACCGTCATCCAATCCGCATGGAGGCGCAATAGACTACGCATGCGAGCTGCCATCGTCGTACAGAAAACTTTCCGAGGTTTTGCAGCGCGGAAATTGGTGGAGAGAATGGAGATGTAAGTTGGGACCGAAGCAAGTTCGAGAAACCTCAGAGTTTGAAACACGTGCTTTTGTTTTTTAAAATACACTTTGTGCGTATTTTCAGGACATTTCGTACGCAGGGGTACAATTGTAATACAAATGTTACAATTTTGGCAGGCAAGCGGTTTCCACTCCAGCAAAGGAACAAATTTCCTTAGATGAGCGATCTGCAGACATTCCTGTCTGTGAAGAAGAACCAACCATTCCGTCGACAGCACCAATTCCAGTTCCAGACGTGCATAAAGACACCAGTAGTGTGCCACAACCTCAGTTTAACCAACTTGAAAGTAACAAACACATTCCAACAATTGTTCCAACAATATCCAAACGTCTGGCGGAGGAATCAAAGGACCAATCTTTACCAACAAAAGTCCCTGCCGCAACCACCTCTGCTGCCTCGAAAAATACAGACCAAACCAAAAAGCATCTGCTACCCGTTTCGGACCAAAACGATTTGGACAAGGTTGATGCTTTTTCCAACCACAGACCAGTCACGCCCTCGTTCAAACCACCGCACCATATCACCGAGCAACTTGATTTCATCGATGATGGTGAAGTTGCCAGCACTGGGGAACCAGAAGAAGAAACCAGACAGGTGCTCGAAGCTCCTACAGTTAACGGCGAACACCGACGAGCGAGCGCTGGTGACATTCTGGAGGCAGCAAAGCAGTTGGAATCGAACGAACCTTTCTCCAAGCAAACCAAATCAACCAACACGACACTTGATGACGCTAGCACTAACCAGTCGCCAAGCTCTGTCCCCTTGACCAACCATAAAGCCGAACAAACGGCAACCAGCAGACCATCAAGCACTCAACCGCCTATAGCTGGTGACTTCTTTATGGCAGCAGCATTTAAAAAAAAGAGCGAACAAGACTTAGTTCGTCCAGTTCCTTTCCAGCCACGTGCGCTAAAGCGAAACAAACTCGTTGGGGAAGAAGCCAGAAACCAGGCGGATGGTCTTTTTGTGCATGGCGGTTCATATAACCTTGTTAAGGAATCGAAAAAGGACAGCACACCAGAAAAATACCTGTTTATACGGGATGAAACCGCACAGTCGGCGACGTCCTCGAACGTCCAGCAGCAAGAGGCGCTTCACAAAAGTTACAGCGACCCGGAAAAGTTGGTCAACAAAATGTCTCCCATGGAGACGAAAAGGAGGAAAATTCTACCAGATGTTTCCGACGACACGTTTATCTATGGTGAAGAGGAAGAAGAACCCAAGCCGCGTTTACTTTCAGGTATTACACGCACATATTTTGTGTCCATGTTTACGTCCGTATGACAGTAACTAAAAGAAGTATTTATTTCACAAAAATTTCTAAACCAAAACATATTGTCAGATTGTGTTTTTTTGCCCCGCAGACGCCTCGAGGAAGTCGTTAAGTTTGCCGCGAGATCTGCAGAGAGCGAAGGAGATCGCTCTGCTCCAGAAGGAGTGGCTTGCTTTCCAACGAGTGGAGAGGGAGAGACAAATGCGCGATCTCGACCGGGTCCAGGAAGGCGCAAAACGGGAAAATAAGCACGACCGAAAAATCCGAGATGTAAATCTGTCGACTGTTAAAGAAAATGTGTGTTTAGAGTTTTGACCAGAAATATACATCGTGTTATATTGCCCTTTACTTTAACACAATGTGTTGTGTAGTATCTTGGAAGAGTATTAACCGTTTCCTTTTTCTTCGTTTACATGGGTTTACCGCAACCCCTTTACACCTTGCGAAGTTAAACATGCGCATACAATTAAAATTTCATGCTCTACACAATATGTGAACAGTTCGTAAACGGACGTTCTAACCTTAATATCTTGCGAAGGAACTAACGTCGATGCGACTCGAACAAATGTCGGTGCTCAAGGAAAAGATGGATTCTTACGGTCTCTCGAATGACCAGATGCCGCTGCACGACCTCAAACCGCTCTCCCGCAATTCCTCGGATTACACAGACACCGATCTATCGTCGCCCCCGTTAACTCCCAATACTCCCGGCCGGTAAGACACAAGTGTTACAACAGAAAATCCTATGTCTGCCTTATATACACCCAGTCAGACCTCGTTAATCCGAACTACTTGGTTTAGTCATCACAAAATCCCGTTTTAGCGGGGAATCCGGATTAACCAAATAAAAAATAATAATACGTCTAATACATAAATCAGCCACTTTTTCCTGACAAGTCGAAGCAAAATTTGATAAGTCAAGCTCCCGGTGAGGTTTGAACTCACGACCCTAGGCTAACCTGGCCCCACGCTCTACCAACTGAGCTACAGGAGCTCAGTGGTTTCATGGGGTATGTTGTGGTCAAGCAACCATGCCATTGCATGAAATATTACTGCGTTCATCTAACACATCTGATCCCATGGAGAAAACAGTCAAATGTCGTTGAACCGAACCCTGAACACACATCATCTTCTAGAAATTTTTTGTCGCAAAGCGGGTTAAACGCATTCGGGTTTCCCAATGTTCAGGGTTCGGTTTAACGACATTTGACTGTTTTCTCCATTGGATCATGATAGTTAGGACAGTTGGGTGTGACAACAGTCAATAACAATATTTGTTTTCGCTCACAGGGAACCAGCGGTGGAAGAGAAAGCTTCATCTCCAAGTGACGACAAAATCTTTCCACGCAGCGTCTCGATGGAAAGGTATGCAAAGTTACTTTGCTCCTTGGATCTTTTACAGTTGTTGTGTGCGAAAACTTCATGGCCCAATTGCGCACATTTTGTCTGTAAAGCATTCTGAAAAAAAACACATGGAACGTTACTTAATTTGTCGAATCAACGCAAAAATACAGTCACAAGGACAGTCGACTATTATTCCTTCAGCTTGAGTACTGTCAGCACGCAATGGGAGGAGATCGCTGAGATGGAGGGTGCATATATTGCGCTTTGGTCACCTCTAAAACTTTGAATTTGTAGAATCACCACCGGCAAAACTCGTCCTCGCCGTCAGCGCAGCAATTCCGCTATTGAAGTCTACATGAGCCACGCTCCTTCAACTGACCCAGTACATAGAAAATTCCCCATGAGTCCGGCAGAGGCTTTCGCCAAAAAGTGCATGGAAGAGGTATTGCAAACACTGTTCTTCTACCATTTGACGTTGCCGACGCAAGAATAAGGAATTTGTTTTGTGATGCTTCTTTCGTTTGCAGGGTGGCGTGCTTCCCTCTGATGCGCCTACAGCTGAAGAAGATGAGGAAAAACCAAAACCAATGGGAGTTGTAAGTTAGAAGGTTTTATTACCACGCCACACTGATTTCCGAACAATCCGAAATTTCGGAATATATCGCAGCAATCAGAATTTACGAGTTTATTCTAATTCTGTATTATGTTTGTTTTGTTTAGCGGTGTTTCAATTTATTCTGGGATGAAATATGAGTTGATTATATGTCGTGACTGTATGGTTGGTAGTTTTGTTTAAAAGATTGGTTGTTTGTGTTTCAATCTCTACAGCTCCGAGGGGATTTTCATCGTAGGTTGGGCTTCCATTGTTATTTAAAACTAAACTTGAATTGTTGTGTTTTCGACGGTAAAACGTATGCATTAACTACTGTGTTGGAATGTCTAACAGGCCGAAGGAAAACGCGGAGGTTTTATGGACGCTGTGCGGAAAACCTTTCTGGGATCGCATCGAGGCAGACAATACAACGCACTCACTGAAAAGAAGTCGCACGATGGCGCCAATGCTTCCCACGTTGAACCAGGTTGCCTCGGATTTACTATAGTTTATTTATAAATAGGTCAACGTGCAAATGAGATGAGACAGTTTTGGACCGTTGCTTTGTTAATGAAGTTTTTAATAATACTTGTTCGTCAACAGCGCCTGGATCGAATCTTCCAGCGAGCAAAGTTGGCGAGGAGGCGGACAGTGTGAAAGTGCGCTCTCTGGTGGCGGAAGAAGTGTCGTCTAAGACGTTTGTGTCGCGTACAGAGGAGCTGGTTCTTCTTGACAACTTCATGAAAAAAAAAGTAAAATTAATTCTGTAAACCAAGATATTTCCTGGTTAAATTGCAACAGTTTGTGTAACCTACCTTTAACGCAGTGTTGAAGGAATCAATGTAGCTCTTACTGTTAGACCTGAAATCGCAAATCATTAGTGACAAAAACACGTGGTTTTGTTATATCAGATGATGAACTTTGTCGGTTCGAACGTGATCGATCAAGTGTTCAAAAAAGCGCTCGACGAGTTTTGCGCCAACCTTACAGCACTTTACTCACTAACTGAACTCAGCGGAGGAACGAACGGTCTCCGCTACAAGGATATTATCAACAACTTTCGACAGGTTTGATTTGCATCAAGTTTTTATTGCCTACCTGATCCCATGCAACACTTGTATACGAGAATTTCGTGATTCAAATTGGCAATTTGGACATTCTCTTATACCAGCGTGTATAAATACTAGTTTTCTACATCAACAGTAACAACTAAAGTCTCTGTGAATTTTCCTTTTTAATGCCAAAGACTAAAGGAAGTATTATTGACTATTAGGTGTTGGAGAAGACGGCCAGGACGTATCAGTTGGACGAATACGCAGCCATGATGGCCGTCAACGGGTTTCGCGGATACATGAACGAGTTCATGAACGAAGTCCTACCCAAAGAGGGCGGAAAAGAATCTCGCGCCAAGCGAAAGAAGGGAAAAGATGACGTCACGGTACATTTTAGTCGCAACATCGCAGATGTTAAAATAATTATAATACAAAATTTAATCAATCTCTACAAAAAATTATTTTGCGTGCCGAGCTGTATAAAGAATGTTGTTTTTAAAAAAATGAAGTAAAAGTTGATAATTTTACTGTTGTTTCAGGAAAAATTGGGTCATCGCTTTCATCCTGTTCAGTGGGGCGTGACGCAAGTATGCGAGGCGTGCAACACCGCCATGTGGCTCATGGAGTCCGGGTTGGTGTGCAAAGGTGGGTAGACCAATATCCTACATTTTTCGAACCTGAAAATAATCAGTGATCATATGTGCTTCGAAGTGTTCAAACATTTGGTTGAAATGTTATAACTTTTATGGAGGGAAAATTTTTACCAGCGACAGTAAGCGTAATTAATTAATTTGCAAAGATTTCCAACCGACTATATTCTGTTGCAGTGTGCAAGTTCGCCTGCCATAAAAAGTGTCTCAAGCAGTTGGGGCAACGATGCAGCGGATCACCGGAAGGAGACCGACCCGGCGCTAAACCTAAAAAACTTTTTGGCGAAAGTCTTCGTTCGCTGCTGTCTCAAGAAAGGTGACACGTGGTTGCATGTGCATTTGTTGAGAGTTTTTCAAGAGGTTAAATTTGTGTTTTTTTGCAGCTCGGTGCCAGTGTTTGTGGACAAGTGCATCAGCTACATGGAAATGAACGGGATTTACCAGGAAGGGATATATCGCAAATCAGCGGCGGCCACTCAGATTAAACATCTCGAAGACGAACTGAACAAAGACATTCAGTGTGAAAAGGTACGATTTGCGTTGACTTTGATAAGTTCTTGTTTTTTTTTTATGTTTAACTTTTACGCAGGTCAATTTCGACGACTATCAGATCCACACGGTGGCAGCAGTGTTCAAGAAGTTCCTCCGCGCTTTGCCCCAACCCCTTGTTCCTCACGACAAATACTTCGAGTTCCTGCAAGCCTCAAGTAAGTCTTATCTTTTGTGCATTGAGCCACTGAACGTTATGCAAATTTCCAAAACGCACTCCTAATCTTTTTTTTTGTGTATTAATGAGTCCAACGTTCGGTTAAACGCATTTCGACCAAAATTTAGTAAAAAAAGCATTGGCGTTGGTTCGACTACGCGTATATTTCGCGTAAACTGAAATGCGAACCTCTTCATTCCCACAGGATTGAGCAGCGAACGTGAGAAAGTCAACTCACTGTTCCACGTTCTCGAGGGAATTCCCCAGCACAACTACTCCACCATGGAGAGGATCGTCTTCCACTTGGCTCGTGTCGCGCAGCAGGAACCGACCAATCGCATGTCGCCTAGCAACCTGGCCATCGTCTTCACGCCCTGCTTCATTTCTCCGCCTGATCACGTTGCTCCCATCGAGGCGGCCGCCCAAGTTGGCGACATGACCAAGTAGGTTTTAGCTCGATCTTAGACCGATGGATTGCAAGTGAATTACAGACGTGTGAAAAAAAAACTTCATGAAGGCCCTGCTGCGTATTTAGTGTGGGGATGTACAGTGTGTGCTGTATATATACCTATTGGTTGAGTGTGATTTGTCAGAGAAAAGCTATAACGGCATATCATACCTTAGCACCGCCTTTCCGAAAAAAGGCAATATGGGGAATGTATATGGATAATAACCATAAGATGTATGTATATGGATGTGAGCAGATAATTCATTGAAATGTATCAAGTTGTCATTCTCTAATAGTAATACCCTAAACCTTATAGTAGGCGATCAATTTTAACTGGAGACACTTCACGGTAACTTCGTGTATGATAACTTCTTATGGTTATTAACACAGGGGAGTAGAGATCGTGATCACGGAGCAAGTTCAGAAAATCCGCGAGACTCTGCAAAGCATCAACGATATCCAAACCGTGGAAAGTTCGACCAACGAGCGACTTCAGAAGATCAGGCAGTCTATGGGCAAAGGCAAGCGAAAAAAGTAAGTTCCGTTTGTTTCGAAAGTTGTACAATGCCTGGAGGGTCTTCCAAACTTGTAAGTATACGATTTATTACCACTTGAACGGGACAAAATTGGACTCTTTCGTCTATGTTTTTTTGTTGCTTGCCATGTTTTAAATTACTGTGAAAACGTGGAAAACGAACACAGGTAAGCCCTTAAGGTTATTTTGTGTTCGTCATTCTTAAAACCATCCACTACTTCGTTATAATAAAAATCATCGCTTCTTGTCCTCATCCAAAGGTAAACATGTGTTATTTTGTAGGATTCGACCTTCATTTAGGGACGGCCCCCGTTCGCCGACCAACAGAAGGTCGACTCGCGAACGTCGTCTTGATTCGGTGGAAGAGGAGGACGTCGACCTCGCGTCTGAAGAGAAAAAATACGAGGAGAAGATGGCAACGTTGAGGAGCAGAAAGTACGTTGCTATGGAAACCTATATAATTGATTTTTTTTTGTTTTATTTTTTTTAAGTTCGTTTTGAGTTATTTTTTTTCCTATGTTTTTTGTCATTTTGTTTATTTTGGTTTCGTTGCTAGTTTCCGTTAATTTCTGTTATCATTTTTCATGAGTTTGTTTTAATCTCGGAAATCCGTGCTCATGAGAGAACAGGCAGGAGCGAAGAGGGCCCATAGAAGGAGGGAAATATTAAACCAACTTATGTTTTCCTTGCAGAGAAACTCTAACCTCGAAGCTTCCCAGTCTGACTCCGCAGACCACAAGTCGAAACGCGCGCTTTTTCGACGACGATATTCCCGATTTTACACGTAATCAAAACAAATCTTTTCCCAACTACAATTCGATAATCGCGTAGCTGTAGAAGCAATTATTGCTGCGTAGAGATAAATTATAGAGATCCTTTTTCAAAAATATTTAATTTGTTTATGTTCTTGTTTATTTGCTTTTTGTTTTGTTCAATTAATTCATGTTTTTAATTTAATTTTTTTATGTTATTTTTCTTATTCTTTTCTCCATAGATTTGTGGAAGAAAGTTACGGTCTATCTTTGTTAAATGGCTTAGTTTTCTACGTAGCTATTTGGCGTGAATGCAATACGCCTACAAAAACCATTTTAAGTACGTCATGCATAGTAGTATAACAAAACAACAGCTGAAGTTCTTGGGCATAATAAATATAGTAGTATCCAGTTTACACAGTTCAGGTATTTAATTAGCCCCTAATCGGGCGACAATTTTTGTGTTTTAAGCAATTGCTCCTAAAACTAATTCTCTTAAGGAAAGTGTGGTGTGTAGAATATACTGAGACCCAATTCATATTGCTTAAACCCCCGCCTTCTTCATAGAAATCCCCAAATTTCCCAATTCATCCACTTACCCTTAGTACCTTAGAAAGTAGTTTCAGCGATCACATCTTATATCTTTCAAAAAAAAAATCGTCCACGAATCAAACCTATATGCACGCCCGGTACTTACTCTCCCCTCATCCGACTAATTCATCACAATTGATTCCTCATCCAGCCTCCTCGTCCTCCAATGAGTTCCTCCTCCACCTTAATAAGCGCCGCGTGAGCCAGCTACCGCCCCGGCGTCGACCAGCACGATACGCCTCCTCGATCTACAATCCACCAGCCCCACTCACACCTCGGGAAACGAGGGTCCTCCGGAAGATTGCTGCTCCACCTGTCATTAAGGGGAAAACGAGACGCTTCTCGTCGCTTGCCAAATCTGATAAGGATTCATTTTCTCGGTATGTTCGTTTGCCGTTTTGTTCGGCGAGGTTAAATGCCTGCATCGTTTTATTTGTGCCTCTTTTTATTCGCTGTTTGCCACACATGCGTAAAAATCAAATTTTGTGTCCTTTTGTCTGCCTGATATTTTCGTCAAACCCGCAGAAGGGGAATTAATATGGTTAAAAATATCTCTATTTAGACTCCTACTATGCTTAAACACCACCTTCCTTTAGCTATATTTCATTTCATGACAGTATTCATACTTTTTATGTTGGCTCCCAGGGGATCGGTGATGCGCAACCCCATTCACCGGCCACATCGTAAGAGGGGAAACCCTGCGACCCCCGGCAGTACCCCAGTGAAATTGCAGATTGGCAAAGTGACGACCGTGTGAGCAGAAAATCCAATGCAACTGCCGTGCCCGTTTCTTCCTTATAACTCCGAGTGGTGTAAGCTGGGGTCTTGTCATCGATGGACATGGATTGTGCGGTCTTAAATATCGATTCCTGTTTCAACTAAGCGATGTGCGCTTGTGACTAACATCATTAGGCCAGAGGCGGTGTCCGTTTCCTGATTGTTCTTATCCCTTTACATGCGGACAAATGCGTCGCCCGCGTATCAGTGTTTATGCGTTCACGTTTTTAACCGACCTCGCCCTTGAGTGGTGTGCTTCCATTTGCCTACTGTCATATGAACACATATTATTTGTATAGAGACGCTGGTAAGCGTGCAGATGTGTTTTTTCGCTCATGCCATATATCACCATGTTCCATACTCTTTTTACGACAATTTCGTTTTTGCCTTCGATGTGCTTTTACCCATTGGCGATGACGTCACGTCGCTTAGCCAATGAATGTGGATATCAAGCGCAAATCGCTTCAGAGCGGGCGACTTTAATCCGCCAAAGCCATACTTTAACATATCCGCCGCTTTCGCCTGCTGCAATTTGGCCATTACATTTTCAGCTAGCTCTAGTCTCGATGTCTGTCTATAAATATGTATATATATATTATATTCATGTGCATGTGATTGCCGCTGGTGTCGTAGCATAACCACGTGATCGCCGTCGTTCCACGTCAGTTTGTTTCGCCCTGTTTTTGTGTCACTGTGTCACGTGGTGCGCATATCGTCGCTTTGTGCAAAAGCTCATTGTCGCATCCTCATTTTGTAAGGTGCTAGAATGGATCATTGTCCCGTGCGCCACCCACCCATCCACGGTACTTCTCCCACGGAAACCAAAGAAATGGTCGGGATTAAGCCCATGGCCTATATTGTCATTCCCTATCTATGCTTAAACCATTATGCAAAAGTGTCGCGTTATGGGCGCTTACCAAACCCATTACCAAAGTGTCTCAATCCAAGCACGATGCCCACTCGCTTATGTAACAACACGTCATCCTATTAAATATCGGTACTGTATCCACGGTCTCGCATGACGTATGTACATGAAATGCGGAACAATTGTATTGACTGTTGTAATAACCTGTTGCTGATTTCAAATTCACAATTCTTCGCGCGCGTTTGTAATCCCCCAATTACCTATACACCGCGTACTGATTAGATTCTATTAAACGTCGCGTTCTTTACATCTCTGTTTTACGTTCCCATTCGCTTTTCCTCGCGCGCTTTTTGTACGGCAGTAAAACAAAGTTGGACTACCAAAGCTTATGCATATCCTCGGTACGTAATCTGGTCCCTTATTTCACGTTTCTTCCCGGTCCGCGACGCTTGTCAGCAATTGATCACTCGTTTCCAGCGCGCAAGCACTTGCTCGATCCTCTAACCGACTGATCGCTTCTTGAATCTTCCATGACCTGCACACGTGATTATTTTGAACGCCAAATAAATAAATGCCGCGGAATGTGTTTATGTAGTTGTTTGAGAAATCCCGGTGAAAGTTGGTCTTGAAGGTTACGGCAAGACACTGTTATCGACAGCTTATATTAATTTTAAATTCGCTTTGAACTTTTAATTCAAAATTTAATTTGAACGCATCTTACAAAATTAAAAACAATTATGATTGCATCTCAACAATAGAACACCAAGAATTTTCTGTCAGGTGACAATGTTCTTGTGTATAAGCTGCAGACAGATGGCCACTGTTTCGACCTAAAAGGTCTCATCAGTGCAGCTGGTGTGACTATAAGACGAACTTTGCAGACCAAACGGCCAAGCAAAGACTTCCACTTTGTGGTGACTATACAGTCACCGTCATCCGTTGGGCACCAAACTAGGTGCAACCTTACGGAGCAAACAAGGTGGAAACACTACGGCCAAGCAAGCTTAACCAATAGTGCCGTCAGGCCCCGTGTCACAATAATCATATGATAAGCAATGTGGAGCCAATAATATTCTTTCTTCAATGTTCTTCTTTGGCATAATACTTTTGCATTACGACAAATTTATACTGTTTACTGCGCTAAATGCTGTTCTAATTCACAAGAAAACGCTTTAAATCGCTTGATTGGTATGCGTTGTGAGAATACAAAAATATTTGCCAAAAATGAAGGAAACGTCGATTAGGTTTAATACAAATTTTGGGTAAGTATAAAAGGCAGATTGTCAAACCAATAAAACGTGTGCTGTTAAACGGATTTTAATATTGCACTGCGGAAAGTATGTAGTCCCTAATTTTGTAAAATATATTGGTTTGTATTATTTTACACTTGGTGTCGCTCGCAATTTACAAACGTGCATTCATCCGTAGTATTTGCTTTGGTGCGCTTAAACTTTAATTTGCAACTTTATGTTTGTGTGTTCATTTAGCTATTCAGCATATGTTTGGAGTCTGTTTTATCACCGTTTGCTGCATCAATACTGAATCATTAAATTATCCCTGGCTGTCTGTCCTATCTGTGCAACCTTTATCAGATGCAAATCGCATCACACACAACACACCGAGGTTGAATGTCACATGGGCAAGTGATCTTTTGGAAGTAGGTTTCTGTTTCAGAAACTTTGCTCAAACGCAAGAAACTTGAAGTGCATGCTGATCTTTACAAAATGGAAAATTCCATCAAGGAATTTATTGCAGTGACAGGTAGCCTATAGCCCGTAGTTTTAGATGTTGTTATTGACATTAGCAATAATGTTGACATGTTAATTATTTGTCATGAAGGAGCAAATGAAGAAACAGCTAAGCAGATGTTGGATGTTTTTTCTGGAAACTTAGAAGCAGCTGTTTCATCATTTTTAGACTGTTCTGTCCCAAATAACATCGGCCCAACAAATGCAGGTGGAAAATGTTGTTTTTTTGTGATTTTTAAACAATATTATTTAGAAAAGAATCATGAGATCTTGTTACTTAATAATAGCAAAACCCTTTATCCTTAAACATCCACAAGTTTCAGTAAAGTGCAGATCAGAAATTAATGGTCGAAACTATTTTAGCAACTGCCGATGATGAAGTTAGAGCACCAATTCCACAAACAAAAGGTGATTAAATGTTATGTGGGTAGATGCTGTAGCCCTTGCAAGTACTAACTTTACAAGGACTGAAAATGTCAATAGTTAAAAGTGTTACTGGTGCCAAACCATTATTTACATGTTATTAATTTAAAGTGAAACATGTATTTAGGGGTTCTCATTGAAGATTATGACTCCACTCCGCAATGGATGGTCAGACATCGGCCACGCTCCGTGTTTGATGGCTTTAGAAACTTTAAGGCTGAAGAAGGTAGTTTTAAACTCGCACTTGTTATTGCCAAGACATATTTTTTACAGTTTCATCTGTCCTTTATAAGCTAGTCATTATTTTTTTTTCTATTTTATCTACTGTTGGTATTGCATTTGTCTTGTTAATTTTCATTTCAAGACATTCCAATAACTTTAAGTTAGCACTCCATTGCCAACATTAAACTGAAAAAAAAACTGTAACGTTTTGTTGTGTGCAGATTCCAAACCAGGGTCCAAAAGGCTCAAACGTCTTGAGGATTTATTTCGTCCGCCGCTTGATATCATGCACAAAGGAACATTTGCCACTGTATGTCAGTAGGACAGTTATCTATAATACTCTTGTTAACATTTGTGATATTCTTGTGTATTGTGTTAGGCCAAAGCTGAGGGTACAATGCACAACAAGTGGTTGATCGTAAATGTGCAAAATGTTCGAGAATTTGTTTGTCAAATCCTCAACAGAGATGTTTGGAGTGACACCAACATCAAGTCCTTAATTAAGGAAAACTTTGTCTTCTGGCAGGTATATAGCATTGCAGATTGTTTTTTTTTGGAATACTATTGTATGTAATGCCAACAAAACTGCACAATATAATGTAGTTGTGTTGTGAATAATTTTTGTGAATGGTGCTAACAACAGAGACATGTTAATTATATGAAACTAATGATCCTTGACAGATCTACAGTGACAGTTCAGAGGGTGAAAGATTTATTAACTTCTACAATGTTACTGAGTGGCCCCATGTTTCTGTTCTTGATCCCAGGACTGCTGGAAAAATGGCATCATTTAAAAACTACTCCAAAGAGTCTGTCATCCAGCAATGTAAGCTAGAGTTTTTCTATATTGCAGTAAAACTATAATGCTCTCCAACCCTTGAACTGTACAGAATTAACCAATGAAAAAAACAATTTCAATAAAAAGAAGTCCCTTTAGCTTTATAACTGCATGTCCTTTGTGAACAGTAAAGGACTTCATTAATGATCATGGTGTGTTGGAAGCAGAAGAAAAACAACCTCCTGCAAAAAGAATGAAGGTTTACCTGTGCTTCTTTTGTAATTGCAGTAGCTGTAAATGTATAATGTTTATTTGAAGCATCTTGCTGTAAGATAATAAAAAGTATTTTTTGTTAAAATTTGTTTCAATTTACCAATTGTTTGGTTTTATGTCGCAAACACAACAAACTGTTTGTCTCTATTAAAAAAAGTATTAAATTTTGACTTTACTTCATTCGATAGCATGACATTCTCGACTCAAGTGAAGACAGTCAAATGGCGGCAGCAATCGCTGCATCACTTCGAGAAGCAACTCGCAGCAGCAGTTCGACCAACAATGAAGATAGCCAAGAGGAAGATGAGGACGACAACTTCGTCGACGCCAGCAGTGAATCGAGAGGAAGCCCCATCGTTGTGGATGCTGTCGATGCCGACGATAAACCGGACAGTGTAATGGCTAGACCAAAAGACGCAGGGGAGATTGCCAAAACTGCAGTTAGCGTAGACTCGCAAACGAAAAATGGTGTCGTCCTGGCGCCGGACAGGAGTGATCGTAATGGTCATTCGCCGCCTAAACGAAAGTTGGTGAAAATATTTCCAAAAAAATCCCCCACCGCTGGCGCCTTTGAACGATCACGTGATGACCACTCACGGTTTGTTCCGTACAAAAGAAAGGAGTCCGAATCGACGGAGCGTGAAGCAACTACGGAGGATACAAACGCCGTTAAGCCTGGGACATCGTCCACGGCGAAATGCAGACTGATGCTTCGCTTACCGGACGGGACGCGAGAGAAACTGGTCCTACAGGAGAACGACACGTTAAAAGTCAGTTAAAACGACTCTTGTTCTCATAGTTCCATTGTGGTGAAATATTTAGAATACTGTATAATTCCTAAATAATAAGAAACCCTTTGTCAGCGTTTATTTACGTATATCTTTGTCATTTTGGGACATGTGGTGTTTGTTTACACAGGATCTCATGCACATGCTCTCGTCTAAGAGGCTCGGTCCAGACAAGTTCGAAATTCTGACCAACTTTCCCCAGAAGCTGCTTTCTACCATGGAACCAACCCTTACATTGAAAGAAGCCGGACTGTGCCCCCAAGATACCGTTTTCATACGCGAAAAATTATGACGTCACTGCGGGACGTCATGTTTAGAGAAATCACCTTAAATCATGGTTCCGGTTGGGCCCGCCGTATTTGCCTTTATCGTCAAAGATAGGGCAGTGGTTGTTGAACGTGAGTGTAAGACAATATGTTACACATTTGCGTCGACCAAAGGAACATTCACCGTCACGTTACTATAGTGTCTTGACATGGCAATGTTGAAACGGCAAAGATGGTTAAATACCGTGCTGTAGTAAGGACGGGCGATTCGAACACAGCCTGAAGTTCTGATTCTACACCTCCCGCACTTAGGAACTCTTAACAAAATTATTTGGTAAATTGGGCACTTCAGAAAATTGTTTTTGGAAATTGTGTAAGTAAAGAAAGTTACGGGAAACACTGCCGGCGGTTAGGACCGCGCATTCCTTTTTACCAAAATTTTCTAAAAACTTGTTCGTTTTACTTGTGTGATTAGTTGGAATTTTGACACAAAGGTTTCTGTTAAATGCGATTACCCGTGTTCTAGTCTTGAAGCGATTTCATACATAAAACAACGAACTTTTCTTCAACAATGGTATCTGTCGTCTGCAATCAAATTCTAATATTTTTGTTTGATTTTCTATGTTGTGTGCAGACCAACTTTATGAACATGCATTATTAAATATCGAAAGTGTGTAAACGTCTACGGAAGGCAAAAATAGGAATGGACACTGTATGTTTTATTTTAGACAAATTTAAAAGAACTGATTACTTTCTCCCAGTTCGATGGTCCACTGGCTAATGGTGTCTTTCGCTGCTCCAGTTGCATTTCTCATTATATACAATTAAAGTTAAATAAAGGAAAAAATTGAACAGTATCTGTCGAAAGCGAAAACCCGAGCCCGAACTGCTTGTCATAATTTAATTCAGCAAACGTGGAAGTGTAAAGCGTTTTCTGGTGGTTCAGGAGCGAACATTTGTAATATATAGACTTTTAGCAATAAATTGTTTTTACTACATGAAATCTACCTAACCAGCAGCACTTCTTTCACGTGACACAAGTTAACCTTCAATTCAGTTTTAAATGTTACTAGAACAGTCTTGTGTCCACGCTTCTAGATTTAGAATACATGTTTCGATTTTTATCAAAGCATCTTCAGTTCTACAAACAAAATAAACAGAAAAGACATAGTTACATGCTAAAACGATAAAACTGGCCGAACAGTATACTGTTCTAAACTAGAAGTGTGGACACAAAGTTGTTCTAGTAACATTTAAAATTGAACATAGACTTTTAAATTGAATTCAAACTCTGGATCGCAAATGTTCGTTATTAATGGTGTTGCTTGGTCGTTAGGTGGCGGCTTGCAGCTGCCATGTGAAAACGCCAAGAATACCAAGGACATTGTTCTTCTATTATTCGGACGTTACAGCAGACGACCCAAGCTTGCATTTACGAATTTCTTATTTGGTCGCATACTCCATTTGGAACGATGCAGGTGACATTTTGCTGTATTCAATTTTGGACATGTGTGTAACATTGACATTGTTTAGATGGTCCTGCGGCACGTAACTGATTACATTATCGTGAACTTGTCAAAACCTAAAACAAACCAGTTTCCTGTCACAATTTACGATGAAGAATATAGCACAAAATGTCGCTTCCGTATCTCAACACTCGCAAGTTTATATTTGTGCATAAATAGCTAATCGGTTCATAATGAGCATTACTAAATTATCTCAGCCCTGTTTGATAGGTATTGACTTGGCGACACAAAACAAAAAATGTCTGTTCAAAATATCGTTATTCAGTCCGTTTGTAAGGTGCAGCCGCGTGCTTAAAGGGTCATCGTTGACATCCACATACCAGTTGGATTGCCGGACACGAATACACCCAAAGGTGCCGTGAAATCATGAAGTACGTTGTTGGACTGTAAACTGCATCACCAGATGCAATGTGCGCTCATAACAGTCGGACGCATTCACCAAAGCGTTTACCAAAAAAGGAACAGCTGCCCGGTATGTGACGTATGCGAGTGCATGGTTTCATAAAAAAAAGAAAAAAGCTCGCCAAAGCGAAGAATACAAGACACTCGCGTGGTCGCATCACATGTACAGGGTTGCCAGGGTGGCGGTATTCCCGCCCAATTGGGCTGGTTTTCAACATCGAGTTGCGGGTTATTTTTACGAGTTGCGGGTTGCGGTTTATTGGGCGGGTTCGCCAATGACATTTTCAACCCCTATAATCACGCATTCTGGCACTAATGTCTCATACCAAGAGTAAACCAATGCGTTCATTTCCCGACAAACGAAACAATCGTACGGCGCAGAGAGTAATAATGCGTTCAGAGAAACACGCAGTGGGTGGGTGGGTGCGACAGAAACTTGAACCATGCAACTGGAGTCGTTTTGCCAAAGCAGCAATGGTGCGGAGAAAACGTTATTTTTGAAAACAAATTTAAAAAATATAGTAACCAATGAACTAAGGATTACTTGAGGAAACAATGCAGTCAAGAGGTCTTTCGTAGTGTTTAAATTTTTTTGCCATAATGCTTACAGCTTCCACGTTTGATCGCTTTACGCACGCGTATGACGAAACTACGGAATACAGATGTACGAGATTTTGTAGTTGTAAAAATACATGTTTTAATTGAGCGTTTTTTGAAGTTGTTAGTTTCAGTTATATTATGACCCAAATTCATCGAATATTGCAATGTTTTTGCTATGTATTAATGCTCCTTGCAATTAAAGAAAACGTAATAGGTAGCGCCATGGTCAGAAACAAATGTGAAAAAACGTAACCGCTGTAGGTTAAAGCTACCGAGTGCGACAATTCACTAACATTTGTCGATTTCAAGCTAAGTCAGAGTAAAATTGGGCTGGTTTTGGGCTGGTTTTGGGCTTGTTTTAGAAATTTCTTGTTTGGGCGGTTTTTGGGCTAGTTTTTACAAGGCGTTGGGCGGTTTTAGAAAATTTTACCTGGCAACACTGCACATGTATCATGTTTTGCTTCGCATTGCAGTTGTGAAGCCTGAATGTTTTGGTTGAGCTGCCCTGAATAGCTAGGCAATTTAAGCCAGGAAGCAGCGCGTCACACCGCAGGTACTCGTTTTTACTGCTGCTTTTTGTTCTAGGCCTTGAGACAGATGATTGCTGATTGCTCGGCGTTATTTACTTCTTATTAATTTTCGATTTTAAATTATGACCTGATGTGCTTTGCGATCAGCGCTAATAGTCTTGTGTTTACTCTTTTACCCACCGGCTGACAATATGCGTACGGCAAACACGCGAACAGTCGTAAATGCAATAAACGTCCGTGTTTACAAGAGGGATACGTTATCTGTCTAAATTCCACCAGACAAACGAGCGGTTCGGCGAATATTATTCGTGAATAAATTTTACCAAGGTCAGAAGGCTGTGTTGCTAGGAAGGCAGCGCAAATTTTTGTCACTAAAGGGGAAGGTTGTTGTAACGCTAGTAACTGCTACAAATTTTGCGCGTATATAAATTGGTAATTATCTATTCCTATACATTTTCCTTTTTCCTAGTTGATCTATAGGCCTGGTGGTGCTGATTGTTAAAACCAGCTGGTGCTTCTGGAGTCTACCTCTGACAGAAAAAAAAATTGGTAAGTTTGTAGTATATTTGATATTTAGGCCTAAAAACTTATGACAATATCTACCTTTTTCCAGCTTCCATGGATCACACTGAAGCAGAAACTGTATTTGCCAGTAAGTAAATGGTCTTTTTGTGTAAGAAAAAGTATTGTAACCGCTCATTTATATTTTACAACAGATAACACTAATGTGTTTGACTTGGACTGTAGCATTGGCCCAATAACAAAGCCATATCCAATTGGCATGATGCTACTTAAAACCATTGATGAATAATTTATTCACTTTAAAAACTGTAAATGCCCAGTTTAATGGAGATCTTTTCTTCTACATGTATAGTTTCACCTGCATGTATCTAGTGGGTTTATAGTCTTCATGTCATTAAATGTTAATGCCATTCTACCCTTTTAATTGTTTTTATTCTTTAGCAATTTATTAAGTGATTTTGTATGTAACATTAGATATTTATAAAATGTGTTTTTAACATTCCTTTCAATGCTCTGCATTGCCTAGTGTATGAAGTACCAGTGAGCAATGCTAACAATAACAAAGTATCCCATGTTACATCGCGTTGGGTAGCCCATCCAGATTGACTGCATAGTTTCACACAAAACAAGTAACTTCCTTCCTGCTGTATGGCCTATCATTTGCCTGTAGTTTGCTAAAGTCACTGGCACAATAAAAAACTACACATGTTGAAAAGCAATTGGGTTATTTTCCCACGCATCTAGTTCATATATAAGCTGGCTTCTACTTCCTGTGTCTAGGAAAGGAGCAGGAAATGACTTATAGGTCATTTGGAAATTTAGTGGGTGCAAGCCAAGTAGTTATGGCAAAGCGCCACAGTTTGTTTAAACATGTTGCGAAGTGTAGCTGACAAAACATTGCTTACTTAACCTTGAATGAACACAACATGTGGGCATGTTTGACAAAACCTGTGAAGCTTGTTATCCTGTACTTACAGTTGTTTGTTTACAGCTTATCACAACAGGTCATTGCCTTCGCATCCAAATGCCCTGAAACCATCCAAGGATGATCATTTGTTGATACAACCCAAGAAACTGGGCAATCCGGTTATGGAATCAAGAAACCACCGAGTGATGCAGCGTGAATTAAAACTTAACAACAAAATGTAAGCCTTTAATTCTTGGCCATTTCCTATGTTATGAAATTATCAAATAAAGAACAGTTTCTTAAATAAGGCCAAGAGATGTACCTTGTGAACTCTATTTAGGCTAAATCAATGTTGGATGCATGACCAATATTGATTTGTGTGCAGGGCAAAGAGTTCATGTGTTATTATAAATATTGATCAACAACACTATTGAACATTTGTCCTCTAAATGTTACTGTGGATTCTTTTTAACAGAAAAAATATATTCCGTCTTCCACAGAAACTTTGTGTTTGATGTAATGTGACTATTAATGAAGATTTTGATAATATTGTAGAAGGGTGCTGTATGCTGTATCTAAAAAGGAGACCTTTGTGTGTAGTTGTAACAAATTCAATGCATTGTTGCCAGACATCGACAATGCAAACATTTGTTTCACAATGTTTACTGCATACCACCAACCTTACAACCCGTTGCCTGTCTCTTTTTAATGATTTATTTGAGGAGTTTTTATGAGTAAGTGCGCCCTCCTTTTTTGGCAAACAACCACTCATGTAAGCTAAGATGAAACATTGTCCCTTTGCCTGGACAATTGGACCATTGTGTGTTGGTTAACAACAACCACGAATTCAAGCTTCGGTTACTGAAACACAATGCCTCAGTGGTAAAGTTACCTTATCTGTGGCAATATCCTTTGTGGGCCTCCTAATTTATTAATAACTTGAAGGTTTGCACCGCTACTTCCTTTATTCAATGGGAGATACCACCGAAGATGGCTGTTGTTTAGAATCAGTAAACTGTATATATATGAAGTATGTAATATCAATAATTAAAAAGTTGTTAAATTGTCATTGTTGTCATGTACAGATGTACCTAAAAAACGTTTGGCCCTATGTATATATGACGTTTTTCTGCACCGGTCACGTCCTTTGTATAGGTAATTTGAACCATGTTTGCGATTTGTCAAAAACAGTGATTTTGTTAGTTTTTGGAGTTTTTAAATTTGCGTTGGTGGTTGCAAGCACGGAAATGCCAAAAAAAAAACGGCAAACGCATCTGAACCCACACACTCCACCTCATGATACTCCCACACTAAAAACCTTCCACGCCCTCTGACTAACTTCGTCCTCTTCCTTCCGTACAGGGGCATAGACGTTCTTCACCAGAAATCTGAACTCTCGAAGGTTTTCAAGGAAAAGCGGCGTGAGCAGAGTTACCAGGAACAACATCCCCCCGTCCCCGAAACCAAGTCGGAATTTGAAATGATGTTGGAAAAACGGCGGAAAGGGGCAGAAGAGGTGATTTGTGGCGGCGATGTTTGTTTTTTCGGTTTTTATCTGGAATCCTAAACGCTCGCAGCCAAGTCGTGAGAGATTCGCCCTTTGGGGAAATGCGAGCCCGGATGGTAAGGTTGACTTTTTGAGGTTTTCGGTGAACAAAACGGTCTCGCCCTGGGCGTATATTGTTGTGCATCCGTTATCGGAATCTCCGTGCGTTGAAATAATGTGAAACCAGTTTAAGATTCCACTTCAAAATGTTGACGTGTGATTAATGAGCTATCTGCATGGGTAGAAAATATTGAAAATAGTATTAAAATGTGATTCGTGGTGTTGGCATTTACTAGCTACCGATTTTGCAAAGTAGCCTGCGCCCCGCAGTCAGCATGATAAACCAAAAATAAGCTGAAAGAAAGATTGCCTTATTTCGTTTTGACGTCTGGTGTGTGTCACAACTGGTGTGTTTGGAAAGGCCGTCCACGTCAATATCACCACCCAGCGACGTCATGTGTTATGGCGCGGTCGGGATTTCCCAGTAAGACTGAACTTAGCAACATGCCTGTGAGCGGACGATGCGTATCAAGCGCCTTCCCCTTACGCAAACAGACAAACTATAATTAAGGCGTGCGCAGTTCTTTTTAGGTATGGTTGTCGGATGATGTATTGGTAACAGTGAGCTTTCTCTTGGTTAAAAGTAATAGTGCTCATAATGCAATGCTTAAGGTCAAAGAAAAAACGTAAAAAGTACAATATTTCATAAAAAATAAATTAAAACCAAGAGAGTTAATTGCGTTCACAAAAAAAAACTTAAGGGTCAGAACGCACAAACCGAAATAAACCTGTGCGCAGCATAAAGTTCCATCACCGCATGATTCAGCCCACGCGCGTCAGTCGGAATTTATAGGTGGGCGCAATCAACGTGGCCAGATATAGTCATTTTACAAACGAATAACAAATCGGAAAACGACATGGCGTGACTAATCATGACCCTTGTTGCGCCAAGAACCACGATCACGTGATCTGCGTCCTTCGAGAGAAACCAAGCGAGTTAATTAGTGCTGGACTGATTTGAGCGGTTCTTGGGCTAACGGAGTCTGATTGTATGTGATTTGACTATATTTAGGGTAATTACGAGGAAACCGCGGGTAACTTGTATCCCCCCCTGTTGCGAGTAAAATGCGAATCGCCTAAAATATGGTTCAATGAAACCGAGCATGCTCTTGGTAATGTATATTGTATGCGGATGGCCTGGCTGCAGCTTCATGCAATGCTTCCGGGAAGATGCGAAAGCGAAAAATTGCCCGCGCGTCATAACGAATGATGTTAAGTGCTAAAAGTAATCCGAATTGACAGTACGTCCTTTCAGTAAGAATTCAACAGCTGGTGTGCCCCAAATAGTTACCAGAAACTTAAATTTAGTAAATTTATAATCCTATTAAACGAAACTCACCTTATGCGAAAACGCAATGGTTTATTATTTCCTGTAAATTCAATCGTTGCGGTACGATTTCGTTTCACTTTCAACCCGGGGATCTATAAACAACACACTGAACGGTATTTTATTGTCGTAAATTGCTGCGTTCGGTTGGTGTCAAAGATGAACCGACATATGTCGCCCACACCACACCGCGCCACCGTGTGATGCTATTTTCGCTTTCAATTTTATGGATTTTTTCCGGTTTGAACCACTTTCATTTTGCATTCCGAACCGAACCTCGACCCCTACATACATAAATTCATTATACGATTTAAGTCATCGGCTTTTAGAATATCACTGTAATTTTAGTACTCGAGGTTATATTTTCATATATTATGTTTGAAATTACGCGTGTAACGAAATTAAACTGTTTTGGGATATCAAAATCCACGAATTATTTACATGTTGTTTTAGGTCGTTCAGGCTGAGGAGGAACAAAAGAACGTGCCAGAGTTCGTAAAAATGCGCGAAAAACTGCGCAAAAACTCCGACGAGTAACTTGACTTTCACGCCGCTGCTATATCTATACCTGGACCTCCACCGCTTCTCGCCGCTTACAAAAACCTTACCGACCTCACTGTAAATTCCTAAACCCATGCTCGCTTGCGACACCAAGCGGATCATTGTGATTTCGCCGCGGCTTGATGCGGATCTTGATTCTCCTATTTCTATTTGCGCTTGTTGGTGTTCATATTGTGCTGCATGCTCTAAACGAGAGAGCCACTAACATGACTGTTCAAAGTGTTGCTGTTGATTGCGTTACCGACCGGACTGACTTTCGCAGTTCAAAGCCAGTTTGCCAAGTTTAATGCCCCAATCCGCCAACAGTTTCTTGACCTTTTCCTGTATATCATTGACAACTGATTTCTTGCTTTATTTTGCCATTTTTTTTGCGTTGAGCTCCTGACCCGTTTCTGTTTGTAGTGATTCTACTTGCACTTGACATAACAAAAATTTATGAATATATCACTAATGACTCAACTGTGGTTTGTGTTTTTTGCAGCTGGGCAACTTTGAGATGATTTGTTTGCTCATAGTAGCTAGATGTGCACGCGGGACAGTGCCTTCCAAATTGCTAAAGCCATTAAGGCCGGGTCCACACTCACGCTTTGCGCCGGCGGATTTTTTGTTTGTTTCATTACATGTCCCGAGCGTACGCCCGCACTCCGGCGTATAATGAAACAAACCAAAAATCCGCCGGCGCAAAGCGTGAGTGTGGAGCCGGCCTAACATATTTACACCCACCCGAAAAAAACAACTTTTGAGGGTTGATAGGTTGTGAAGTTTGTATGAAATTGCAACGTTTCTGTATTAAGAAAAAAATATTCAATATACCGATGAATGATATTATTTCTAATCATGTTGACTTGCGATCCAAAACGTTACGGCTAAAAAATTTGAAGTTGCTCCATAGCACCACCTATCTGTTTCTATAGAAACAAACAAATGGTTAATCCCCCAAGCTCTTTTGCAAATTTGTTTCGAATTGGTTGAAAAATAGCTCTTAAACATGACGTCTATACAAGACAATGAACCAGACTCAACGGTTTATGAAACGCGAGTTTCTTATTTTATGTTACTTGAGGAAAAGCAGCGTGCGCTGAACAAAAAAGCTCTTCTACACAGGTTTGTTCCTTTGCACTGAAATCCAATTTTTGTATGATGGAAGTTAACCTTATGATTACTTTAAGGCTAATCTACATATCACGAGTTTCACCGGACATCTTGGACAAGAGGGAACTTGGGACCTTTTATGAAGAGCTTTTCAAAAATCTTCAAGTAGGTTGGCCAGTTAGCAGTAACATAAATTTTTATATTCAGAGAATTTTGAAATAAATATTGTGTTATCACATTCTTGCAATCCTGTCATTTCTAAAGCACATGGTGTAGACATGAAACATTAATGCAATTCTTTATGTTTTAGAGTATCCACCAGGCGGAAGGAGTTACAGGAATCCTTTTGATCTATCCAGGTTATGTGGTGCATCTTATAGAATCATCTACTGACATCATTTATGGCATACTTAAAGACCTTGACCGAGCCACAACGGAAGGAACTAACCTTCTTCATGACACTAAAATATTAACTATCAGTCATGATGTTCCTACAAGGTGAAGTTTTTTATACAAGTAAGCCAGATGCTTATAAATGTTATTAAACTCTAGGTTGTATCAACAATGGAGTTACCGAGTCCTAAACATTACTTCGACACGAGAAGAGTATGAGGTAAAATATATTGTACTTATCGTGACATTTTTTTAGCCATATCTTATTACATTTCTAATTGTCAAAATTCTGTTTTCTGTTATAACTCTGATTGTATGATGAAAGATTTTTGATAACCCAAAATATTTGCATTGTGTATTAAATTATATCCACCTCAACCTGAAGTAGTTTTCTTGAATTTGGAACCAGAAAAACTTTTGAGCATATTTTTTAATACCTTTGTTCAATATATATTCAGTTATGTTGCATTTTATGTTTTTATCACATGTGCGTCTGTATTTTTTGCAGGGAAATGAAGGAGTGGAAGAACTTGTTGTCGAAGTCATAACATCTTTGCTCAAGCTTGGGATGTTTATCCTGAAAACTCCTAAACTCAATGTAAGTTCACAAATGTAGATAAGAACTATTACTGTAAGACAATGGTTCTCAAACTGTGGTATGCGTACCACTTGTGGTGCGCGAGAGCTTTTCAAGTGGTCCGCGATTTAGTCTACTCTATACAATTTGCCGCACTTTGCAGAAGCCAAAACCACTGCAAATACATGATGTCGGTTTTCTTTATTGTGCATTTGGGACGCAATAGTATCAACGTGAAATTGTTGCACTGTTGAAGTAATTCTGACATCGTGTATTCAACTGTGCAACAATTTCACGTTGATACTATTGTGTCACAAATGCACAATAAAGAAATCCAAGCAACTGGTGATATTGGCTAAATTGTTATTGATTGGTGTTATGTCATGACAGTTATGGTATAGTAATACGGTGGTACGTAGTGTATTAAAAAACAAATGAGCGGTACGTGATTGGAAAAAGTTTGAGAAACACTGCTGCAAGAGGTATAAATAGAAAATTTCTGAACGTACATCCTGATTCTTCACCAACAAATCTACTAAGAATATAGTGAAACTAGCCTTGAATCAGTGCTGTAAATAGCTGTAACAGACATGTGGGCTTGTTAATATTTTGTTGGGCCTCTTTGAAAAGAAATTTATGTATTAGAATCAAAACATTTGATCGAATTTATTCTTACATTCATCAGGCAATAAATTGTCTCATTTTAATTTTGTTTGTTAAACACAGGTAAAAAATGCAATGGACACCCTGCATGAAACTGTTCCAGAATTGCTGATCCCACAGGACCAGATCGGTTACCTATTAAAAAGAACAGAACTTGACTCTCCATCAGAATTTTTGCGCACATTTGACCAACCTGTTGACACAGTCTTGCAAGGAGAACTTGTTTGGCCAGTGGCAGAAAACTTGGCCGTCAACGTCAAGTGAAATATTACAAATTTTGTACTTAGAATCTTATTTTGCATATGTTTCTGTACCCAAATGATAATTTTCTTTATCGATCATTTTTAGGACAAATAAGCTGTTTTCTATGTAACAAAACAATGTTTTTTGTCCTGCAATGAGAAACAGTACAATATTGTATCTAATCAAATTCTTATGGTTTATCTTGTATAGAAACCAATGCAATGTATTGCAAATAATTTTTTGAGGTAAATTTTCAATGTCATTGCTACTAAACCTCCACAGAAATCAGGTTGAAAATTGTTTGGAAGTACTGTTAATTTTTAATACTGGTGCCATAATATAGCAGGTAAAAGGCAGTGTACCGATATTCAGAAACACAAGAAGATAAGTAAAAGAAGTGTACATTACACTTGAGAAGCACAAGCACCACCAAAATAAAAAGAAAAATTACAATAATGTATTAGGAATTGGCAATGAAGTGTGGAAAGCAACATTTGCAATTATGAAACTCACAAGAATGTTAAGGTGTTGCCGCTGCAGATGCCTCAGAGCCTGGCACATTTATGTTGTACTTTCATCAGAAAGTTGTCTGTTTTAATCAACAAAATTTATGGGCTCTGCTGGGCTGGAATTTGTAAGGAACTTTTGCTTTGCCTGTTTGCATAAACCATCACACATTATACAACATTTAGGGGCCAGATTGCAAGGATATTTTTAGTTGAACATGGTTTTCGTTATTTATGCATTGTCCCACTTAGTTGTTTTTGAATGGCTTGCATCGTTCTCGCTGCCAGAATCAATTCCACTTGTCAGGTGGGAAAGCATATGTCTGGCACACGACGGCCGGTCCACAAACACATCAGGACAGTAAAAGCAGTTGTATTTACAGGAGTCTGCATCACCAATTCTCTTCCCAGTAATCAAATTCCTAAAAAATTTTACTCTTTTTATTTACTCAATTTTGTTATTGGCATATTTTTTAAGAAGATTTTCAATGAATTATATCCATATTTCTAAGTTTCATAATACATACCTGGATATCTCCATACTACTTTCAGAATTACTGGAGTCATTCGAACACTTTCTAGTACGCTTCTTGCTTGGTTCACCAGCATCTGATAGTTTTGTAAAATTAGAGAATTAGTTGTAGAAAAGACTTTTACACAAACATCTATACTGAAACCACCAAGGTGTGGTTTTGAATAAATGTAGTTGATGTAGAATGATTTTTTTAAATGGGGAAATACAAAAATACTTTTTTACGTAAATTAAACCACAGGTAAGCAAACATACATGTGGTTTGATTCTCATTCTCTTCCTTCTTTCCACTTTTCTGTGACGTTGGTATATGAATAATAAAGAGTTGGTCGTTGTCACTCTCTTCGTGGTCGGATGCAGACATGGCAAACACATTGACATGTCTTGTTTCAGTATCAGAATCTTTCACGACCTGGCAGTTCTTCAGTTTGTCGCATACGGTTCTCTTTCGATTTTCCTCTTTTTCAATTGCTCGACTCAGCCCATTTTGTTGCTTCATTAGTTTAAATGCAAATCTTTTGCTCATCAATGAAATAACTTGAGACAGATATCGTCTTGTTTCACTGCCAACATGACTTGAAAGTTCAGAAAGATCTAACAGTAAAAAAAAATGGTTTTTAAACCTACTTTAAAGAACAAGACCTATTCCCATGACATGTGATAAATTTCATTTGAAATGGTTGTAGAATAAATATTTTTAGTATGTAAACAGGTGATATTTATATTGACTTCAAGACAATTTAAACCTTTGGTTAAAAAAACAACAGTCCACATACCTGAGCCTCCAGCCATGGATTTGTCCTTTTTCCTGCAGGTCTCAAGAAATCTTGTAATACTCCTTAGCAAGTCCTCTTCGGCTGTTGTAGCACAATCAGACATTTGATTTGTAGTCTCAGAGGCAGCCCAAGGACAAGCCGTTGCACTGTCTGTTCCAGCTTTTGTGTGACAAATAGGACGCCTTGCATCTTTCTCCAGATCATTATTTTTCAATGTTCCTAATTTTGTGGGGCCCTCAGTTTTCGCTTGGGTAAACTGACACTCCAACTCACTTCGATTTGAAATTGCCCATAGTTTGGCAACTTCAAGAAAGTAACTTACAGGCAACAGAAACTTGTGTGATGATTTTTCAACAAAACTTGTACGATCAGCTTCTGAGGATTCAACCGATGCAGGCATAAGTCGATAGCTTTTTGGTGAGGAATTGACAAAGCGTGTTTGGGCAGTCTTTTTTATATCACCCGTTGAAACAGGCAACCAAATAGGTAACATGTCATTTGCAGCAAACAAAGCCTTAGTGTCCCTTTCATGCTTTGAATCATGGTTAGCATGTGCCATAACATGAAGTGTGTCCGAGGCTTGATTGGTTGGCGTATGGAAGTGAAGACCTTCATTGTCTAGATTTTCATTTTGTGCAGTGACACAACTCATTTTAGATTAAAAACTATAAGATAAAAGGTATATTTTGTTAGTTCACAACAACAGCCAATTTTGTTGCTGACATAGGCTACTGTATACTGACAATCCCAGTTAAATTGATAACAATGTTTGAGAATTTATCCTCTGTGTGCATGTTCAAAATTTATAGCCAATCTGCACAGGAAAAATTACCTTATACAATAACATATACAAAATGTTGGTTAGTCTACAAAATCAACATGCTGCCTTCTATAAAAATGTGCCGCAAAAATTACAAACTTTGTAATCTGGAAAACAAAAAACATTACAAATTAAAATTAAATGTTTCGCACAAACTAAAAGGTTCAACAATTTTTGTTTGGACTTGCACTTGCCCTGCAGCGTGGATTAATAATTTAATATCCTCAACATAAATTGGAAAAGTCTTGCCAAGGAAAATCTTCTTCACTGAACTTTCACCTCTACGTACATAGCTTTTTCCAATTCAATGACAACTTGTGAAAACTAAACATTGTAGTTTTTTCTAACAAGGGATCAAAACAACACAGAACAACTTCGTCGACTCTCCCACACTCACAGAATCAAAGTTGATAAAAAACTCCAGCCAACAAAACTGCGAACGAGAATAGCTTTGCTGATTTACAAGGTAGCTGTATGTTGTTTTTTCAGACCGACCTTCTCAAAGAGAAAAAAATAAAATCGCAGAATAATTCTAGAATATAGTTATAGTTTGATAATTAGTGGTTACTCATTAAAAACGTCCAGGCCACAACAAGATTTTTTACCAGTATAACCACACGAATTGCAACAGTTGGTGCACCAGCAACGCGGTAACTTGGCGATTTTAAGCTGTCAAATAATTTTTGTACAAATTTATTGCGGGTCTATTGTTTAGTTTACCATTGCGAGTCTATTGTTCAGAAGTATCGTGTTGGTAATTTACCAAATTAATGCAACTACAAAATCAGCTGTAAATAAAAAAATTAGGTTTAGTTCTTTAGATATATTATTTTGAGTTATAACTATGTGCATGCGGAGGTGTTCAATGAACTTTATATTTTGCTCTGCAATTTGTAATTAATAGTTCAATCTAATAGACATACCAGTGTGATGTCATAAATATCTTACAAGCGATTTTTTTACGTCATTTCCGTTTGAGATCATGCTTTAAAGTTCCTGTTTTTTTGCTGTTTATCGTTTTGCGATTTGTGCTTTGCAGGCAGTCAGGCACACAGAGCATTATTTGTAATGTAATGAGGTCAGTGTATGTGCACTTGTGCAGCTTGACCATTTAAACTTAACCATACAGCAAGTTTTCTGTGAACTCTAATGAGTTAAGTATGTACAAAATCCTTAAAGGGCTCTCAAGTAAGTTTTAATAGAGAATATTGTTGTAATTTTTTGGTAACTGTTTATTTCATTGCAGGATGTCGTGCAAGGGCCCCAGCTGCACCAACACAAAGTTCAAAAACTGAAGATGGTGAAATTCAAGATGATGGGATCAACACCTTCGCAAAAACAAACTACTATGACGAAAGGTAGCTATATATGGTTGTATCATTAAATTTAATGCTCACAATGTCCTTTATTGCTGGAAAAGTGTATGATAAAACTAATAGTGAAATGTCCCGTTTAGCTCAGCTATTTGTCCCGTTTAGCTCAGCTATCAGTAAAAAAAATGTTAGTTTTTTCAACGTAAATTTATTTTGTCAAAGTTACTAGTTTCATTATTTTACCCAAGTTTCACACAAAAATTAAACATTAAAATATCACTCATTTTGAAGACTTGAGCACCGAGGAACCTGCAACGAATCTACTGATTGGCAAAACCATTATCGCTTTAATTATGAAAAAGATGTTCATTTTCGCTACAAATACTGTGGGGAGCTTGTGTTGGTGAGTCAAATTTGTGTGTAATTTGTATTGATTAGCATGGAAAACTGTTTTATTGTTATAGGGGTCTGCTACCATTTGGGCATTTGCTCGTATTCTCAACGATGTGCATAAAAGAGAAAGGCCCAAATCGTCGTACTGTATTTGGAAAATATTGAAAGATAAATGCATTAAGGAGGTATACATATTTATGCAAAAAAGTTATGTTTACAAAAATGAACCAAAACCAACAATTACCTTAATTTTTTAGAGACTTGGTGAATTGTGCTCATCTCTGACGACATTGCCACAGTTGACGGTGAATAGTGTTTTACCAAGGGTTCCATCAATTACACTTGCTAGGTAAACTATTTCTTTGCTTTTTCACCTTCTGTTGACAGTAAATTTTTAAATATATTTTTGTATCTCAGTCGCGTTGTTCATGCTGCTGGTGAAGAAGGAAGTTCTACAGCACGTTCTGTGCTTGGAATTAATGTATCAGGAAAAGCCCTTTGTCATCAAGTTCAAGTGTTACAAACAAAAGTAAGTTCCAAAAATTTGACATTTAAAGAATGGTAATTTTCTTGTGCTAAAAATTTAAACAATGGCATGACTTTTATTTCATTTTAGAAAAAAAAAACAGTCACCATCGACCCGAAATTTGTAAGCAACGATGATCACATACCAAGTTTGACAAGCAAAAGTGACAGTTCTGTGTCAACCACTGACAGTTTTTCCGAAGAAGATATTGATGAATTTGTGTCTTCAACTAAACACTGTATTGGCCTCACACATAATATCCAAGGTAGTGCGAAAATTTAAATACAGATTCTTTGGCTTATTACAAATGTGTGTTTTTAGGGTTTCATGATTTTTTTGTATTTTATATCTGTGTTTATGATTGTTACCAGCTGTTATATTTAGGTTTGGAGTTTTATAAAGAAGAAAAATATGAACAAGCTGTTCAGAGTTTTGAGTTTGGAAGCAAAGAAGGATGTAGCCAGGCTCAATACAACCTGGCATTGTGTTTTGAACGAGGAAAGGGTGTTGACAAAAACATGGAAAAGGTTTGTTATTCTTTTTAGAAATTTGGTGGTGGCATTTAACTATAAATATTGAAATCTTCGTATAAATTTTTCTGAACTGTTTGATTCAGGCTAAATCAGAATACCGCAAGGCAGCAGCACAGGGTCATAAGTGGGCTCAGTACAACCTGGCACTGATGTTGTTTCTAGAAGATGAAACTGTTGCAACTGCACATGGCATGTTTTTGTTGGAAAAAGCAGCAAAACAGGGAATGGTCGAGGTAATTAAGTTGGTGTTGTATGTTAACAACTGCATATAACTTAACACAAATAACTGTTAACTGTAAATTCGTTCTTGTTTGCCATCAGGCGCAGTCCCTTTTGGGAGCAAAACTTGCGCATAAAGGTCCTCATCACAACATGAAAAAAGCTGTGAAAATGTTTACCCTGGCTTCTGCACAGGAGGTTATTACGCTTTTCTGTTCAAAATTTTGTATTTGTTTTGACCAATTCCCTGTTTTTTCCCCTTTTAGGACGTTGTGTCGATATACCACCTTGCAGAATGTCATGAACATGGCTTAGGTGGCTTGACAAGCAGTGGGTCACATGCTTATGAACTCTATGCGGATGCAGCTAGGAGAGGTCACCTTGATGCAAAATACAAGATGGCTGCCATTCTTTTAAATGGTTGCAACGGTAAATGGCATGCAACTACTTTTTTGTAGCTTATACATACAATGTCTTTAGTTTTCTTGGCTACAGAGTGTTGTAAGCGGTAGTTTCTCATTTATTTTATTAACCATTAGCATAAACATAATAAGTCGACAAAAAAAGTTACATTTACAAAATTTGTAGCACGTTTTCTACTGTTAATGAGGTATGAGTAATATTGCTAACTTTAGTACAGATTGCAATTGTTGAGATAATGAAGTAAGTTTATGATGACATAATCCTTGTGGAAGAAAGTTTTTTCTGCAATTTACAGTTTGGCTGGAGTTTCTTGTTCAAATGTGGGGTTGTAGTTTTCCTGTGCTTGCATTTTTTCAATAGGACCTGACTGTTGTGATGTATGCCTTTGTCTCAGTGTTGCCAACTTGGTTTGAAGAGTCTGTTGCTCCATCAACATGGACCTGTAAATGCAATAGTTGTTTCTGTCTTTGCAGTTCTGGACTCGAATATTCACCTAGTTCTGAAGTTGATTTACATTTCACAGCAAAGGGTTTTGTTTGCTTATTTATTAGGCCATTGCTCTTTAAGTTTTGCAACCCATTGTTGGGGATATTTTCTGTGATTAGCATTAATCCTCAATGTAACTTCTTCAAAACATTATCTTTTTTGTGCTTGACACCTCCTGCACATTAAAGTGGCAGTGCAACACAGACTGTTGTTCTTACCTTTGGTATCCATAGCGCAAGTATTTTGCACATTTAATTGCCTTGGATCGGAACCGCTGGCTTGATATTGAATAGAGAATAGGATTTAAAGCACTGTTAGACCATGCCAAAACTGCAAAAGCTATGAGAAGTTTGTTGCACAAATCCGCATTGGCCACCTAAAATGAGAAGAATGTTGGTTACTTTTTGTTTTTGTTCACCTATTATGAAGTACCGTAATTCCTGGAGGCAAAGTCATTATTTGCCAAACCTGTTGAGGTAGCCAGCATGCCACAAAAGCTATGACCAAAACTGCCACCATAATGGTTACCCTGTGTTGACTCTCTGGAAAGGTTTTGGTTGATGTTTTGCACATTGTTGTGGTATTAAACTTGCTTACGTCTTGTGCTTGCCTGGATTTGCCTGGATACTGTGGCTTTGATGATTGCAGCATAGCTCCCGAGTATGATAGCAACAGGCAGGACAAAGAACATAACAAAATTAGTGTAGATCCATGCTTGGTATGATATTGAGTTTGTGTGCTCTTCAAATTGGCAAAATTTGTCTGCAGGTATATTTTTTTTGTTCCGGTGCAGAAATAGTCAAGTTGACACACAAAACATGCAGACATATCTAGTATTGAGACTTACCTGGAATTACCCCAGAACCATCTGCAGAATAGTAGTCAAATGTGAAATTGAAGTCGTCATAAAACGTATCTATATCAACTGCATCAGATTTGAAGCCAGGAAACATTAGTTTGCATTGTGAGTCGACATTATCAATTCCAGCATACACCCCTGCTGGCACTGCACATGCAATGCTCAAAACCCAAAGAACAATGCAAATTTTTAATGAAATATTTCTACTCCTGTATGCTCTTGACTTTAAGGTGTAAACAATGGCCAGGTATCTGTCAATGCTCATCATTGTCAAAAAAAGTACTGATGCTCTGTAGTTGACGAACTTAACAACTGCAAATATTTCTCTAATCAGCCTTAACCGTCAACTAAAACATAGAAACAACATTATCTGTATACCTTCTATGAGTTTGCAAACTCCATTATTCAGTACAGGGGCAAATTTCACAGCTGGTATGTGGAGTGGCAAGATAACTAGAAACAGAAAGTCAGCCACAGCCAAGTTGACAGCAAACAGATTTGCAACAGTTCTATTGGCACGATATCTTTCCCATATCGAAATAACCAATATAACAACTGCATTGGCAAGCAACCCAATTCCTGTGAAAAAAAGATTTCGTTACTTACACAAATGTCTACCACCATCCGGAACAGTGGGTTGCCTAAATTGCTTTTTTCTACATATTTTTTTCAATTACTTGTAATACATTTTCAGTGAGCTGCAGACAGGAACACTGTTTTTCCTGATAAGTCTCACCAGTGCAATTTTGATGGACTAATAGCCAAACAATATATTTGTTGAACGTTTAAAAGATTTTTAATTATTTTAGTTGGTGTATGATAACAGTTGACAACACGCACGTTTATATCTTTACAGTTCACAACCATTTATCACTACTTTTTTACCTGAGATTATTGGAATCGTAATGTTTTCAACAGTTTCCAGAGTTCTCCTGGTCATTTCCAGATCATCCATATTTGATTGCCTTTTCAAACATATAAAATTTACGCTGAAACACGAGGTTTTAAACCTTTCGTAAAACCTCCACTGTAAACCACTAGTACCCACTGTGGTTACTGTGGTCTAATAAATATCACCAAAGAATGGTAGGAAACTACCATGTAAATTCACCCCCATACAGCTATTCAGGTTTTCCTGACATGTCGTCTTCTTGCCATAAATGTCAATGTAGTGGACTTAACGTTAATATGCCGAGTACTCAATTTACCATGTGTACAGACCAATTTGAATGTCCCTTGTATCAGTAATTGCTGGGATGCTGGCAAAATTAATTTTATACCCTTTTGAAACATTTTCATACATAAAAATTAAACGTTTTTAAGTATGTTTACAATGTCAACGGTGTGTTACAATTTACTTTCATAATTATGATAACAAAGCTGTGCAGTTTACTTTATTTTTTATTGTGATTAAGGTGTGAACAAGAATGAGGAATTGGCCAAGAAACTGTTCGAGGAAGCTGCCAGCAAGGGTCACGTGGCGGCAAAACAACGATGCGAGGAATTGAAACGAAACAGGAACGAGGTGTCGTTTAAAATCGGTACCGTATTGCGAGAGGACGACGAGGTCGACACGGAGCAACTCTTTCATCTGTTCATGCCTGAAATACTGCGAAATCTGCAAGTGGATTTTATTAACGAGCACCTTCGTGCGGCTCCCACTATGAAACGTAGCAAACTTTTCGGCCCGGCCTTGCTCGAAACGTCACTCCCGCATGGTTTGAATTTTCACCGGGCGTCGACTTGGCCCAACGCCCTTGCGCAGTTCAAGTAAATTCTGACACTACACTCTGACACGACTGTTGTGCCGGGAAATTTTGCGTGCTAACTTTCACCGCCAGTTCAAAAATCGAAATAGCTCAAACTGTGCGATTGCTGCTCGCCGTTTACACAAAGCGCCATATTCTAACTTGCCCAATCTGGTTTTCATCATGTCAACGCCTTTTCTGTAAACCTGAGCTCCTGTCAAATCTTTATGCATTTAGTTTTTTATAAGGCATAAATTGCTTCGTTTGAACTTAAACCTTCATTATATTGCACCTAAAACGCCACATTGGCATTTTTTGCTTCGGGCTTCGTTGTGTTTCAAGCCCTTATTTCGCTAATATGTAGCACGAGATTTATGTTAGACATCACGCGACTGCGGTTGACAGCGTCCTTGAGGCATCAGCCAAGTCCTGCAATGATGAGGCCAAGCGTTCCCTTGGGGGAAGTGCGCTCTTTAAGACTAATTAGATCCCGGTTACATCTGTATCAACTTAGTGGTGGGTTACTGTCCCAAACTGACAAGATGCAGCGCTTCCCTCTCACAAACTGCCCGCTGCTGACTTTCGCCCAACCAACTTATCTGGTTGCTCGAACCCGAAAAAAATAGCAATTATAATAACTTGTTTAAAAAAAATGCACTGCGTTTTTGAAAATTTATACTTCATGGTTGTTTGATAAAGGAAAAGTGATTTAAGTTCCATTTGTCGTTTTGTGTTTTGCAATGGTTTCCCTTGTGTGTTTGTTTTTCATATGTTTGTGTGTTTGAAGACAATGTTCCCGACAAAGAGGTTTATTGCTTGTTTTACTTGGGCTTAGATGACAGCACAGTGTGATCAACGTATTTGTTTTAAACACGATTGGCAGGTATAGCGTGGAGTTCTGCAATAAGAGTGGTCGGAATTAAGGGGCTGGTGACAAAAACTCACAATGTTTGTTGCAAAAGGAAAATGAAAATAGCACCACGCTGTGGATAGTTTACACCTTACGTTTGTACTGGAAACCCATAAAAGGGACAAGTCAATGTCCCTTATATAAAGTATTTTTAGTCCTTGTTTGTTGGATATTCTTTTGTGGTCAAATACAATTGGTCTCATGTAGCTTTTATTTATATTAATAAATAAGGCAATGACAAGACGTTTTTACCTGCAACAGAAATTCAAATACCTTGTCTGTTTATTAGGTTCACAGGCTTCGCAGCCAAGGCATTGCAGCCTTAGCTGGATTTGCTACTTTTCCCAACAAGTCGGAGCGAGATCTGAAAAATCAAGCTCCCGGTGAGGTTTGAACTCAAGACCCTGGGCTAACCAGGCCCAACGCTCTAACAACTGAACTACAATACCTCAGTGGTGTATTGTGGCCAAGGTACTTTCATCACTTTCTGTAACTGCGAAGTGCAAAAACAGATGCAAAGCAAACAGCTAAGTTATAACGCAAGGTGTAGTGATACCTATCGACAGCCTGTCTAATTAGCTTGGTTCACTGATTCAGTATTGTTTCTATTCCTTTTTTATCAATCTTGTTTTTGTTTGAAAAAAAAACGGGAGTTTCCAACCACCAAGTTGAGTTGCGAGCTCAAAGCGTTGAGTCAATTTATTTAAGTGATGCTCCTTGGAAGTCTGGAAGGAGTGGTGCTTGTTAGATGTAAAATTAATCAAAAGGAAATCACCACTGGTCCTTCCACTGTCGGCAGTGTCAGTTTCAACAACATAAAGATACTTTCTGATCCAACATTTCGAAATATGCAAAATTTAGCACTTAGTTCACTATATGTTAAATACTTAATATTAAACATAAAAATTAAATTTAAAATGTCTTGTACGGAATAAAGCAATGTATTTAGTGGTTAATGTGATCTAGCTCTTCCAGCTACAACCATTTCTTCAATGCCACACATGTTTACTCCACGTCGTATTTTGAACAGTCCTTTGGAACCCCATTTTGGCCCCCATGTGTTAACGGCTAACCAGTAGGGTAGGCCATTGCTCTCGCCCCAACCCAATATTTTTACGCTCTGACCGGATAACCGTGCATTTTGATTATTTTTTACGACAAACCATAAACTCCTATTTTCACAGTATCTTTGAGCTCATGAGATACTGATAGTGAAGTAAGAAATAAACTGTGACGATTAACGTTTTGTGAGCTTTCCAGTCATTACATTTATTGGTTTCAGAAAACCATTTTCGACAAAGTAAAACTATGCATTTGTCAATCAACGCCAGCAAAAAGTAATGTGCACATTTACTTCTAACAAGCCCTTATCCTTTATATTTCTTTGTTTGTTGCCACTTGAATAAAACTATTGTTTTACCAATTATCTGCAATAGCTAACACCAATCCTCGCCGCATTTGCCAAGTTCAAATCCCGACAAACACGGCCCTGAGGCATGTTAGCTATTTTTCCTGCGGCAATCTTGCTCCGTGTGTCTTGCTGTCAAGTTTCCTCTAGAAGAAAAATCGAAATTAAATGGTTCCAACTTTTATTAAGCAGGGGGAAAATAGTGTAACAATTTTATAAGCTCTTTTTCCAATACACATCAAGTCGTTATATGTAACTTTCATTATGTGAAAATATATGTCAGAGTTTGTGGTTGCTTAGTTTTCTCTTCGGACATGTATATGACTCCATGACTGTGTCAGAAGACCTCCTTAGTCTCTTTACTATTGTCCATAACATAAAAGTCGTCAACGCGAGGTTTTCCTGCGATAATCGATTCTTCTATTCCACAAGCGTTGTTTCCTCGCTTGATGAGAAAGAAACCTTCGTCTCCCCACTCTCTGTTCCACGTGTTTGCCACCGTCCAGTAACGAAAGCCGTCCATTTGGCCCCACCCAATGATGCGAACCGCATGCCCCCCAATAAAGTCACCAGTCACGTGTTTGTAGACCCCTACAAAATCACCACTTTTTAGTTTAGAGCTAAATTGATTAAGAAAATTCAGTAAAGGGTTACTGCTTGATACTCGTTTTCAATCGTTGTATTCGACTATACCTCCTTTGTATGTGAAAAAGTCTGCGTATACGCTCATCGTTGCCTGCACGGGTCCGTTTTTGTAAATTTCCATCTGTATGTCGGCCACCTTGCTGCTGACCTCGTACGCGTCCTCTGCAAAGAATTTGCTCTTTCTGTAGTCAAGGCTTTTATTGCCCTTGCACGTGGTGAAGCATTTCGGAGTGGTTTTGGTTTCGTTGCACTTTTGCAGCTTTCCTAAAACAATTATAGTGTTAGGATTTTCAGCATACTCTGAAGTGAATTGACCCACCTTTGATTCCATGTTCGCACGGAGGAAAGGAATATGGTTGACAATACTCTTTGTCCGCATGTACAAAGCCCGTGGTAATCCCATCGTACTTCCAGTATTTCCACGCTTCTAGTGGGTATCCCGCCTGACAGCTGGCACAAAAATAAATTTTTTTAGAGTAAAGTGACTAGCCCATAGTGCTAAAAAATCGATCGCTATTTTATATTTTTTTATCTTTACTTATACTTGGTTTCTCAATTCAAGTGTGCGTGTGTATATGTAATGAAAATCGTTGCTGTTGTTTCATGAAAGAACTTACCCAAAACCACACAATGGCCCACAACATGATAAAAGGTCCTGTGCTGAAAGTTGTGTAATTATGCGACCTTCACTGTAAACACAAAGTCGATCGGTCATAGCTTGTACTGCACTCACCGCCCAGCTGGATGAGCAAGCACCCTGCAAAAAAACGACAGAAGGCAATGTGTTTGCAAACGTCTCATGAAATTGAATATAAACCTGATCGAATACTTGTCCAATCGATGGGCAATTTACCCAATGCTCTCTGCCATCAAACAAGAGGGGTATCGATCCAAAGTTTGTGGCAAACCTGGAATTTGCAAGTCTAACCATAGTACAAAAGTAAAAGTAATTTCGTTTCTTGTCATGTTTCTACTTACTGTTTTCGTTTGTGAATGGTCGTTTTTGGTTTATGCAGCTTGGCTCCACAAAGAAACTTTAAGTCGTGAGGGGTAAACGCGTCCGGATCGAAGTTGTGGCCAGCCTATAGAAATATTATTATTTTTACCTTACTATGAATGTGTTTGTTATAAAAATTAAACAGCAAGGAATGTGAAAACTTATGTTGACTGACAGTGCTATTTATGATACTTACCCTCCACGTTGTATTGAGACTGTTGACGTAATTTACAATGTCTTGAAATGTTTGGTGTGCAAAAGTGACCTGTTTTGGCAGCAAAAACACAACGGCAATTACAAGTTGCGCTGCGAACATTATCCCGGAAAACTGAAATGTCGCCACATAAATAATCCAATGTGATGACTTCTTGCCCTACCACATCAACTACAACAAAGGTAGTGCTGGACACTGTGGTATTGATTTGTATACAAAACGACACGTGCTTTCATTTGTCGGCAAACCTAACCGAAAAGCTAATTCAGTCTGCCCCGAGGCAAGTGCAACCGTTTTAATTTGTAAACTGACATGTAACAAAACATGTCCTCTCACACCAGGTTATTTCACGTTTTATGTTTTATTTATCATTAAAAGTTTTTTAACCAATACTGCACAAAATTATATTTGTAAGAAAATAATTTTTAAGAAACTTAATCATATCATTTTCTTGGCCAAGCAAAATCCGACTATATTGTATTTATATGGATATTAAACATACTTATAAATCTGTTTTTGGTTAACTTACAACACACACTGACACAATCATGTTTTTTGCAGTATCGACATTATTCGTTTAAAAACTGTTGAGCGTCGTTGTATTTATTTAACTTCGACGCATAACCACGTCGAGTTTCGGTGAAACGTTTCAAGACAGCGTTATCGATTCTGGGTCTTCCAGCAACGATGGAAGATTCGATGCCGCACTCGTTCACTTCTCTCAGAATCTTGAAAAATCCCTTTTCTCCCCACTCTGTGTTCCACGTGTTGCCGACCGTCCAGTATCTGATGTTTTGTTCCTCACCCCAGCCGACAATACGCACCGAATGCTCGCCGAGAAATCGCCCGGTCACATGTTGATATACACCTGGTAAATCACGCAGTGTAGTCTCATCAAAATCGTTGTCACTTTTTTGATTGGAATATAAATATGTCCTAAAGCGAACGAATATTTATAGCAGCGTGTTTCGATACGAGATAGTGAGTAAGTTATGTGACAAGGGCTTGCAAGTTCAACTAAAACTGTTTAGTGAAAACGATGCCTTACCAACTTTGTAAGTGAGGAAGTCAGAATACATTGACATTGTAGCTTGAACAGGGCCGTTGATAAATATTTCCATCTGAATCTGTTCTACTTTGCTGCTGACAGTGTAGGAATTAACTGCGAAATACTTATCCTTGGTGTAATCAATTGACTTGTTTCCGCCACAGGAACGGATACAGCGTGGAGTGTTGATGGTGTCTCTGCACATCGTTTTATTTTCTGTCAAAATGTTGGCAGGTTTGTCATCGTGCTTGTTGTTTACATTTACAATTTCTCACCTTGCGGAAAATGGTGACAGGGTGGAAAAGTGTATGGTTGACAAAATCGCTCGTCGCCGTACCCGGACCCGCTGACAATTCCCTGCCACTGAAAATAATTCCAAGCTGCCAATGGATAACCTCCGCGACACCTTTACACAAACAACTAAACTGAATCTTCTCCCTTTCTCCCCAAAAAACATATATAAGCTCACCCTCCGCCACATCTCCACCCACAGCAGGTTAGCAAATCTTGCTCCGACAACTCAGTCACGATTCTTCCTTGACTGAAGATGCAAATACGATCGCTCATGGTCTGAACGGCGCTCACTGCCCAGTCGGACCCGCATGTACCCTGTCGCGATACTGGCCATAACAGCGATTGTTCGAGAGAGTTAAGAGATGTTTTCATTTACCTGGTCCTTGATTTGCGGTATTGTGGGGCAAAATGGCCAATGTCCGCGGGATTGGAACAAGAAGGGGATATTGATATTCACCTTATGATATCTGTGTATTAAAGTGTAGGTTTGGGTATATTGCTCAGCAATATTGGTCACAATTAACAAGAGGACTCAGAAGGTTGCAGATTATTCAACGTTTGAAATAAAATAGATTCTTCATAACAACAACAGAGCCTGTTGGTCAGTCTGCATGTACCAGACCTGCCCAATGTTTTATGAAGGCATAGCAAGGAATTCAGTTGCACTAATATCTTTGAAACAATGCATCGTAGTTTCTTACATTGTTGGCAGGACGATTTCCCCAGCGACAAACTTTCTTTTCTTCACACCGCAAAGATGTTTTAAGTCGGACGGGACGTAAACATCGGGATTAAAATTATGACCTGCCTATAGGAAAACAAAATACTTTACCCCTACCACTTCGTGCATGTGCACAAGTATCATTACTCCATCACACATCTCCGTACAAAAATTACCTACCTTCCAAGTCGTATTTGCAAAATTGATTGTGTCCACAATCTCATAAAAACTTTCCGATGCAAGTTGAACATCTTGCAAAACATAAAGTAACAAACACAAAAACAAAGCAGTTTTTGTTGACGACATTTTCTGCCACGACAATTTGAAAGTTTTACGAATGACCTAAACAACAATGAGCTGCAAGTGGCCGCCACCTCTAGCCTCCGGCAATTGCCGAAGTACTGTAGGACATTCGGTGTTGCAAAAGTAGTTTAACCAAAACATAACTTTGTCGTGTTGTTAAGGATTGTCAAATGCTATTTAAATCACATATCACAATTGTGCACAAACATTCAATCGACATCACACCACGAATGCAGTCAACCATAACATATTCAATGAAGCATGCTGTTTGTGTTCAATCGGTGTTTCCTCACGAATGCCGATATGTCTGTGAGTTGGTGCTGTAGCATGTGCGGTTCCTGAGGCTGCCTTGTTTATCTTAGGCCTCGGGCGTATGTATCGAATGGCTTTACTTTGAATGAACAAACATGTTTGGTGATGTTTGAACCAGATATTTGTTAAAGTGACGCGATAGATGAGACTGAGATATACCACATGTTGAAGAATGCTTTTGAAGTTTCATGTATGCTTGGTCTCAAGTTAATTATGTTGGCTGTCTGTTTAGTGCTTCTCTTTTGCTTGGAAAATTAACAAGAAGTCCGAATAACAATTTAGTGATCAGGTATGCTGGCTAGAATTCCCGCAGTCGACAATACTGTACTAGTCTTAAAACAGCAGCAGTAGTTAACGTTGAATGAATGCACACGGCAAACGAATGGCAGGAAAACACGTTTTACCGAGTGGTGCCTGACACTAAAAACGCAGCAGGGTTCAAACTATGATCAATCACGTTTGTTTACTCAAGGGCCCTTAATGAAACGGGGATTTTCATTATCATACGTTGACACAACCTAGTGTTTATTTGATCACAAATGTGATGAATTCATATCAACACACTTCCACATAATTGAAACTGCTATGAGTTGTTATAAATATAAATTCAACTAGTTTCCCTGCGTACAAGAACAACTAAGGTTACCACAGTGTGTGATTTTCGTAAAACAGATGTTCGCGCGATGATGGCAGTGTCTGGGCGGTGCAATCGCGTCAGCTTAGCTACCGGTGAACAACGTTGCATATTCGACTACTAAATTGCATGCCTTCCAGTTTTTGCTTATTAGCTACTTGTAGTCAAGCAGTTGTCGTAATTTGATAAAATGAAAGTGATTTGCGCCGGGGCCCCGAAAACTGGAACAAAGAGCATCGCGAGGGCGCTTCGAACTTTGGGTTATGATCCAGGTAAAATATATTCGACACCAGCTGGACATCAGGCATAATGAAATTCTTCCTAATGCAGACCGCTTGTTTTGCTCATAGTTTTCGACGTTGAAGAATGTATAGAATTCGCTTTTGATGAGTGGGAGGATTTCTTCGAAAATCGAGTTCCGAATATGCAGAAAATCTTGGATGTTTACGAGGGGCATGACGTCGAAGCAGTGGTGGACATGCCCCACTCTAACTTTTTTGACAAGTTTCTTGAGCGCTGGCCTGATGCAAAGGTGTATATTTACGTATTTAAACTAAAATGGGCAGCATATCTGTACAATTACTGCAAAAACAACAATAAAGACATGCAAGAAGGCGAAAAAGAATATTGTCGTTTACGAAAACTGTTTTATGGGAAGAACGGGGAACTATCCTATATTCGAACCATATCTTTGTCCTTTTTCGTGCTACGTGAATGCGTCAAGTAAAAATACGAAATATAAACAAGAGGTAAAATAATATTTCCTGAAAGGTTGTTCTCATGATTCGAAACGAAGACGACTGGTTTACTAGCTTTGTGAATATGATGGCCGAAGCTGGGAAAACACATCATTACGTCGTCGTGATGAGGCTATTTTCCAAGTCATTGCGGCGATTCATGAAATTCATGGATACATTTGCAACCATAACTTTCGTAAGTTTTATGGCAATTTGTTTTCGTCTTTTGCATAACTGTCGCGTTAATTGTTTACAGGGGTCGTGGAAACCGCATCCATTTTTGTGGAAAACCTGGTACCAACGTCACAATGCCTACGTCAGAGCAACTGTTCCAAAAGAACAGTTGCTTGAAATGAATGTTAAGGAGGTTGGTTTTCCACATATTCGTAACTGTAAAACTAATCCTTGAGTAAACAACTGAACATACAAAGTGCCCGCACACAAAACAGGTAATTTCCGTGCAAAACTTTGCAAGTAAATTTTGCAATTAGAAATTATTTAGTTTCAGTACACACGTAAACGTTTTTCTGTGAAAACCTTTAAACCAAACACGATTTCAAACTTATTGAATCGCTCTATGCCTTTTTTTGTAATCGAAGATGTTTTAAACATTTTTGTATAATTCTGTTTTGTACTTTTCGTTGATTGATATTTTTTTATATTGGTAGTGTTCATCTGTGATCAGAAAGCGGCAAATTGGCGTACTGAGACAAAAAAAAGCATACAACAACGTGTATTAAAAAAAATATAAATAATCATTAATATTATTTTGTACAGGGTTGGAAGCCATTGTGTGACTTTCTCCAAAAACCCGTTCCCGACGAGGAATTTCCAACCGAAAATAAAGCAACGAGTAAAAGTAAAATCGTCGACCGTCTCATGAAAGACACGAAACTGTTGAAGAAAGCGGATAGCGAATTGCGATTTTCCATTACGCTTATTGTACTTGTAGTGGGTCTTGTCACGGGAGTGTATCTTTTTCTTTAAATTGGAATGTACTATTTTGCAAATGCATGCGGCCACGTTATTGTTTGAAGCACTGTAACCTTTGTTGGAAAATACTCCAAGAGCTGACTTTGTTCCTGATAAAAATAAGAAGTTTTTAAAATATCGAAAAGCTCAAGGTATTTTTCTTGTTTTGCTCATAATTTTCGACGTTGAGGAAAACCGCGTTCCGATATATGAAACTTCAAAAGCATTCTCCACAATGAGATGTATCTCTCTTAACGCGTGACGTTAACAAACAAAAAACTAGTTCAAACTTCACCAAACACGTTTGTTCATTTAAAGTGAAGGCGTTTGTGGTAAGCAAGATAGCCTTAGGAAACAACAAATGCTTCAGCGCCACTTAAGAGACATGTCGGCATTCGTAAGGAAACACCGATTGAACACAAACAGCATGCTTCATTTAATATGTTATGGTTGACTGGTTTGCAGTTTACAGGCATTGCAGCCTCAGCTGGATCAGCCACTTTTCCCGACAAGTCGGAGCGAGATCTCAAAATCAAGCTCCCAGTGAGGTTTGAACTCACGACCCCGGGCTGACTAGGCTCAACGCTCTGCAAAGAGCTACGCGAGCTCGGCGGTTTCACGAGGTATATTGTGGACAAGATACACTGGTGCGCATACGCACAACTTGCCAGGCAACCTTCAAATATACGTAGGGGATCTCTACCACTGTAATCAGACAAAGCAGTAATGCTTTAAAGGCATGATTGGCAGGAGCGCCCCACTGTGCAGGTCCTTACTTAGCGATCACAGCTATCGTAGTTCACAACCAGTGACAAAACATTAGTTTGACATGCGTTTTTATCAATGTGGGGGTTTTAACAATAATACCAAAACGTCCATAAAATATACAAAATATCAGGTTTCTAAGTAACAGTTTCAGAATAAAGACGATCGCGGGTACTGGCACAGAAAAGGATCTTCAAATCTTCATTTAATTAACACCAACATTTTTCCTACAACCATAGGCCGGAGTGAAAAAACTAAACACTACCGGTTTACACGTAGACATTTTTACAAACAGAGAGTGTTTTTCCTTTAGCTTGTCATGTGTTATGAAACGCGTCACACTTAAGAGTTATGGGCTTTTACCAGTTTCTTTGACAATCGACTACAAATTCTTTTGCAACATCGTGCGATAAATTTTTTTTTACATGTTTGCAAACCAAGACATCTAAAAACCAACCTCTTTAACATTCATTTCAAGCAAATGTTCTTTCGGAACAGTTGCTCTCACGTAGGCATTGTGACGTCGATACCATCCAGGTCTTCCACAAAAACGGATGCGGTTTCCACGACCCCTGTAAACAATTAACGTGACAATTATGTGAAAGACGTGAACAATTATTGCCAAAACTTACAAAAGTTATGTTCGCAAGTGTATCTGAGAAACTTATGAACCGCCGCAATGATTTGGAGAGTGGTCTCATCAGTCCCACGTGACGATGATTTTCATCAATCATATTCACGAAGCTAGTAAACCAGTCGTCTTCGTCTCGAATCATGAGAACAACCTAATGGTAAAACAAATCACTTCACACGTTTAACTACGTAAAATACAAGGTCACCATGGGCCGGGACCAAAAAATATCCACGCTAATTTTTAATTGACGCAGGTCTTTAAAATTGTGATTTTTATTGATGTTGACGATTTCGATCAAGATGAAGAGTTTTTGTACATGGACACGATTTCATTGTCTACGTGAGCGCACAAATGTACGTCTGCCACAGCAGTGGGCCGTATAACTATAACCCGCATTGATGCAATTACGCACGTTTGCAAGACAAAAACATGCACGCCAATTGGAAACAATGAAATTTCTTCGAAATAACCACCAACGTATTTTTTGAGACACTGTTCTTGAAAATTGGCACAAATTTTAGAAATAAGCACACTATATATGGCAACGCTGTATGTACTTTTGCAAAAACTTATGTTGCACAATAAGGGACAAAGTCCATGTTTAATTTGAAAGACTGTACATTAACATGGCAAAACAAATGGCATCAAAACACTTGTCGCGTTTTTATTCAATGGCGCCAGACACTAAAAGGCAGCAGTGCTCAGAGTATAATTAATCACGTTTGTTTACTCGTGTGCTTTTAAGGAAATGGGGATTTCATTATCAGGCGTTGACACCATATACTGTTTATTTGATCACAATTCATATCCACACACTTCCACATAATTAAAACTGCTATGAGTAATTATAAATATAAATTCAACTAGTTTCCACGCGTACAAAAACAACTAGAGTTACCATGATGTGTGAATAAGTAATTTTCGTAAAACAGATGTTCGCGCGGTGAAGGCAGTGTCTGGGGTATGCAATCGCGTCAGCTTAGCTGCCGGTGAACAACGTTGTTTATTAGGCTACATATAGTCAAGCAGTTATCGAAATTTGATGAAATGATTCGAAAACCGCGTTCCGAACATGCAGATAATCTTGGACATTTACGATGCTCATGACGTCGAAGCCTCGTTTCTTTAGCGCTGGCCCAACGCAAAGGTTATATTTAATTATCTAAACGTTAGGCCTTACTATAAGAGAAAATGGAAATTTAAATGGCAACATAGCTGTACATATACTACAAAAAAACAGTAAAGGATAAAATAAATAAAATGTGCCGCAGGCGTAAACGGATAATATCGTTTACGAAAACTGTTTTATGGGAAGAACAGGGATATTTGTCCCCTTTCGTGCTACGTATAGTTAAATTTCGGTTTTCCATTGCGCTCCTTGTACTTGGAATGGGTCTTGTCACGGGAGTGTATCGTTTTCTGTAAATTGGAATGTACTATTTTGCAAATACATGCGGTCGCGTTATCGTTTGAAGCACAGTAACCTTGGTTGGGAATTTTTCCATTAGAGCTGACTGTGTTCCTATCAAAAAACTTTCTTTTAAAGTTTTTAAAAACACTGAAACCTAATGGTCTTTTTGAAATGAATTTTAGTTGTTACACATATCCCAGATGCTTTTTAACTGATTTGTGTGATAAAATTTATTCTCAGAAAATTACACACTTTTAGCTTTTCCGAATTATAACAAAATTTTGAAGCAACTTACATTTTTTCAATTAATTCGGACCTACGATTACTGAATTTATAATGGCAAAAAAACGAACCAAAACTACCTTGAATCAAGTCAAATTGATTTCATGCAATAGTGGAATTTATTCTCATCAGAATGGTAAGGACAAGCAACCAAAAACGAAAATTGCCATGTTTTGCACTGGACAAGTCGACGAGTGGCTGAAATTCGTTCTGACCATAAACATGCTGTTGGAAAGACTGATATTTTTGTTTAAACCTAAAGTTACAATTCAAATATTAGAGCTCTTCAGTTTTAAATTTCATTGAAAAAATATAATCACTAGCTTTGCACCCCAATTTTGGAATCAAACAACTAGAATTTCTGTACGAGTAATCGACAAATGCAGTCAACCGTAGCATATTCAACACTGTGCGATTTTGGTCAATGTGCGTTTCTCCGAGGCTGCTTGAGACCTCAGGTATTTGGCGGTGCCGCAAATACTTCTACTCTGAATGAGCAGTTGTGTTCAGTGATGTTTAAACCAGGTTTTTGTTAAAGTTGGTGTAATGCACCTAATTCTAAAGACTGCCTTTGAAGTTTCTCTTGGTAGCTTGCAAAATATAGTTACCCATGTTACAGTTACTCACGTTTAAAGTAATTCTATTAATATTTAACTGGATCCAGGTACATAATTTTTAGTTCAGTATTAGTAAATGACGTTTGATGCGCTACAGCACACACTGTAATGCCTGTTTCTATGAACAAGGTGTACCGTTACCTTAACTCGTATACAAAGTACGTTGCTGTTGGTAACGTTTCGTATTTGGGTACACCTTATGACATAGGTTGACCCTACCAGGTTTTGTTTAAGGAACTATTCGTATAAGGTGGATTTTAGAACTTAACACAATGAAAGTGATATGCGCCGGGCCCCCAAAAACTGGAACAAAGAGTACTGCAAAGGCGCTTCGAATTCTGGGCTACGATCAAGGTAGAATGAATTTGATGTCAGTTTGAAATACAAACTTGATGAATTTCTTCCAACTCAGACTGCTTGTTTTGCTCATAGTTTTCGACGTTGAGGAATGTGTAGATTTCACTTTTGATGAGTGGGAGGATTTCTTCGAAAACCGCGTTCCGAATATGCAGAAAATATTTGATTCTTACGAGGCACAGCATGTCGAAGCCGTGGTGGACATGCCTCACTCCTACTTTTTTGACAAGTTTCTCGAGCGCTGGCCTAATGCTAAGGTTAATATATTTAAGTATCTAAAGTTCTGAACGGTTGTATCATTGGATCGCAAACAGTGCAAGTGTATTGGTAGAAAGGGTTCACAGGTTTTGGAGGCAAACGCAAAAACGCAAATAACGCCAGGAGCACAATCAACACATATTGAGGTGCGCAGTAATTCCGCGGGCAAAACCACATTGCAAGACACGTTTATTACACTGCGAACATAAATCGCCTTTTCTGTTGGGTTAACTGTGGGATAAACATCGATGGAATTGCTCAATACGGCCTTTCCATAGTAGCAAAGGAAAATACCCTTGTCATGAAATAGCATAATGCGTGCGTGGTATATGGCAAAACTGAACTTACTAATTTAACGTCGCGAATGTTAATATATAGTTTTTCACCTTGTGGAAAATAATCGAATGTAAATTATAAAGGCAACATGTCTTTACGCTTACAAACAAGGCTTTTCCTGCGCTACCCGCAAAGGAAACAGTATTGTTTCTGATGACAGCAAATCAAACACGGACTTTGTCCCTTTTTGTGCAACATGAGTTTTTGTAAAAGTACAAAAAGGTTGTTATATATAACGTTGCTATATATATTGTGATTATTTCCAAGAACAGTCTCTCAAAAAATACGTATGTGGTTATTTCGAAGAAACGTCATTGTTTCCAATTAGTGAGCGTGTTTTTGTCATGTAAACGTGCTTAATTGCATCAAATGCCGGTTATAGTTATACGGCACACTGCTGTGATGGACGTACATTTGGGCGCCCACGTAAACAATGAAATCGTGTTCATGTACAAAAACTCATCATCTTGATCGAAATCGTCAAAATCCGTAATACTAAATCAAATTTTTTTGCCCTGCTTCAAACAGTGTGCATATTTTTTGGTCCCGGCCCATGGTGACCTTGTACTTTACTACAATAAAGTGATTTGTTTTACCATTAGGTTGTTCTCATGATTCGAGACGAAGACGACTGGTTTAATAGCTTCGTGAATATGATTGATGAAGCTGGGAAAAATCATCGTCACGTGGGTCTGATGAGGCCATTCTCCAAATCATTGCGGCGGTTCATAAGTTTCTCAGATACATTTGCGAAAATAACTTTTGTAAGTTTTGGCAATAATTGTTTCCATCTTTCACATAACTGTCACGTTAATTGTTTACAGGGCTCGTGGAAACCGCATCCATTTTTGTGGAAGACCTGGTATCGACGTCACAATGCCTACGTGAGAGCATCTGTTCCGAAAGAACAGTTGCTTGAAATGAATGTTAAAGAGGTTGGTTTCTAGATGTCTAGGTTTGCAAACACGTTAAAATATTTTTATCGCACGATGTTGCAAAAGAAGTTGTCGTTGATTTTCAAAAACTGGTAAAAGTCCTTCACTCTTAAGTGTTACGCGTTACATAACACATGACAAGCTAAAGGGAAAATACAAATAACTTTCAACTCTCTGTTTGTAAAAATGTCTATGTGTAAACCGGTAGTATTCAGTTTTTTCACTCCCGTCTGGGGTTGTAGTCAAAATGTTGTAGTTGAATAAATCATTATTTGTCAGTTGCAGTTTTTTTCTTTGCCAGCACCCGCGATCGTCTTTATTCTGAAATTCTCACTTAGAAGCCTGATATTTTGTGGATTTAATGAACGTTTTGACAATATTGTTAAAACCCCCACATTGATAAAAACGCATGTCAAACTAAGGTTTTGTCACTGGTTTTGAACTACGATAGCTGTGATCGCCAATTAAGGACCTGCACAGTGGGGCGATCCTGCCAATCATGCCCTTAAAACATGATTGTCTAATTATAGTGGTAGAGATCCCCTACGTATATTTGAAGGTAGTGCGTATGCGCACCAGTGTACCTTGGCCACAATATACCTCGTGAAACCGCCGAGCTCCTGTAGCTCTTTCTAGAAAGCGTTGGGCCTAGTCACCCCAGAGTCACGAGTTCAAAAGTCAAAGGGAAGCTTGATTTTTCAGATCTCGCTCCTACTTGTCGGGAAAAAATGGCTGATCCAGCTAGGCTGCAATGTCTGTAAACCTCATGGTTTTGAACTTCTTTTTTTTAATGTTGCACCTTATGTCTGAGAACAAACACAAAAACCATTTAAAACTTTTTTTTAAATAAGAAAGCATATTTTTGAAGGGTTGGAAACCATTATGTGACTTCCTTGGAAAACCCGTTCCCGACGAGGAGTTTCCAACCGAAAATAAAGCAACGAGTAAAAGTAAAATCGTCGACCGTCTCATGAAGGACACGAAACTGTTGAAAAAAGCGGAAAAGGAAATTCGATTTTCCATTACGCTTATTGTACTTGCAGTGGGCATTGTCACGGGAGTGTATCTTTTTCTGTAGATAGTATTATGTTCAATTCATTTATTCGTATTTATTCGTATGTATATATGGCAGTTGCTATGGCATGACACACAAACATAGTTTGTTATACCCATGATGCTTTATCCTGCTATATGAGGAAAATTCCTTACACTTCTGCTTCCAATCTATGTACAAGCAGTGCATTGTAAAACGTTTGATCATGATTTATAGATCTTTAATTTGCCTTGTTTAATTATAAAATAATCCGCGATCAATAAATCAGACTTACTGATATTAAACTGCCTCTTTTATAGGTAGATCATACGTGTATGACCTTTGGTTATACATGTGACTTCGTCAACAGCTCGGTGTATTGTTGGAGATTTATACGTTTTAGTCATTTCTTTGCATTTTTGTCACTTTAATCTAAAGTTAGCCATTTTGACAGCTTCTACACATGAAATTATTTAAATAAATTATGTTTTTACTCTCTTGTGGGAAATTGCAGTGTGATCTACAACTTACAGTTTAACATTGCCCATTAAATCACTGCAATTAACATTATTTAGCGGCGATAGGCCCATCGGGTTACCAATGCATTAGGCAAGCTTGTCTGCAATTCATTGATTTACTTTGATGAAATGGATTTCCTTCGTTTCCAATGATGAACAACGGCTATGCAATGTCATGCATATACGATCCGTAATGAAGCAGGAGTTTAGCCAGATTGTTCTGCTTCGGTTGTGGATTAAGGCATTAAATGATAAAACGACTTTTATGCAAACGTATTATCACCGACAAAGCTTAAACCCCAAGGCAATTTTACTTTGAACTGCCTGGAGACTGGTAATACATTGGGCATTGAAAGCTATCGACCAGTTTGGTTTGGTCGTAATGACAAAACGGACAGTCTAGTTTCAGTAATGAACAAAATGGAAAGTTGACAGGCTCGCGCGTTTTTAGTTCTAAAGGGCAATGATGGATTTTACGAGGTAAAGAAGGATATAACAGCAGTAAGAATAAAAGGTCTGGCCATTTGGGAACTGATTTAGCTCAATTGCGGATTTTAACAAAAGCCAGTTGAAAGACTCAATGTTCATGCAGTGATGAATATTAATTTAATATGAAGCTCTTCGTTGCAAGATAGATGCCTTGCCGCCATCGTATACTGTTAAGTCTACACAATTCTTTTAGAATTTAGGCCAATTCTGAAAATTCTTTGTGGATTCTTTGCGTAAAGACGTCGAGGCAAAATATCGAACCAGTGATATAAGTACAGTTGTATACCCAAATAAAACGTAAAAAAACACACAGAACTTGTACGTTTTACCTGAAGTCGTGACTGATTGTTTTGTCACAAGTTGTGAATAATTGCGATTACTTCCAAGGGCAAATGGAAAAAGAATCTCCCCAGTCTTATTGACCTCGAATTCAAAACAGAAAGTGTGTCGATTACAGATGACTTTCTGGTTTGTTTACTGCAAACGCCGAATTATTTCTAAAAAGTCATATTCTTTGACATTACAGTATGTCTGACAGTAACAGAAACACAATATATACGTACGTCTAAAGGTTGTGTGAAAATAAATTACTTCATGCAATTGAAAACCGAAAAAGTGTCCTTTTTTGCAGTCTTTGTACAAATAAGCACAGGACGTTTTGCTGATATGTTTCGGCACTGTTTACTTTTGCTTGTGTTGCTTGCGGTTAACCAAAGAGGTAAATCGTCTTTGAATATTCTTAAAAATCATAATAGGACATTTTTTGAAAGTTAAAGATATTTATCTCTCCCACATAATAGTTTGTAACAGCTCTTTAAAAATTTTTTATCCAAGTAAAGCGTATTTATTCTTTCAAGAATAAATGCATGCGGGTATTATTGAAAGTAGATTGCCTTAATTTTTTTTAATAACTTAAACTAAGCCTGTTTTGACTTTGTAGTTTTCGCTTTGCGTTGTTTTAAATGCAAAGCAGTGTCGGAATATCCCTATCCGATTTGCGAGACTCCAGGATTTGGAACCAACACAGAAATATGTGAAGTGGGAAAAGCGTGCGTTGTGAAACGGACAACGGAGAGCACTGGTAACATTTAGCGTTACAAATTAAGGCTATAGTTAGGCATGTTGGAAGTATCACGAATTAGGTTGTTTTGCAACAACGTTCACGATTTCTGCTTGGGACAGGGCATTATGAGACTTATACAATTGAACGAAGCTGCGGCCAGAAAAACACAACATTCGTGGGATGCACGGGAAAGCCTCATCGACGATACTGCACTACAATTTGCAACGAAGGTCCGTGCTATATCTTTAAGTTTTCACATAGTTAATGCCTCATTTCAAACTTGAAATCAATTGACTTTTGTTTTAATGGTGCTGTGTATTGACGTTGAAAACTTTTGTTAAAAATATCGCACTTCCAGTTCTGTGGTGTTACTGAACGGCGTATTTGTGGCCGATGTCTTTTCTAGATCTTTGCAACACTGGAAACAACAGCCAAAAACTTCTATTTTCAAGTGTGACACTCATTTTTACCACCTTTACTGCAATTGGGATCTGGATACAAACATCAGGACTGTGTATACCGTATAACGTACACAGCGGACGGATTTCTAATGGGGGTCTTATAGTAACAGCGCCGGTACTATGACAAATAAACGATGCTATGACAAATAAACGTTGGTGTGGGCTTAGTGACGTGGTTTCCTTTTTTTATGGAGTTTATTTGTATTGGTCCAATTAATAAATTACACCAAAACCAAAAACTATTACCTGCTTTCAAAAATGAGCTTAGCATGCACACCCAGATATTTATTCAGGAAAAATAAATGGTAGAAGCTATATGAGCTCCCATTTGTTGACCAAGCGATGTGTACGTTTACGTAAGCACAACGTCATTGGCCCAAGGGTGACAGCGGGGTTGGCGCCAAAGTCCAGCAATGTAAGGCAGAAATCCGACAAAATTCCTACGCTCAATTGCCTACTGCTTGTAAAAAACCTTGGCTGTGGTCCACACCGTCGCTCAACCTTATACAGTGGCGTCGCTTGTAGCTTTGATATCGGTACTCTTCGTGCGCCCGACGCCAGAACCTGTGTTTTGCCTCGCCAAGCAATAAAAGACTCGTCGCTTTCTGCATGGCAAAAAAGAGCCACTTCGAGATATGCCAATGAGCGTCGTTGAATGCTATGGAGTTCAAAATGAAGGCTGACTTTATTTCTGAACTGAAAACTGAGTTTTCGTGTTCTTTGGTCTTATCTAATCACGTGTACAGATGGTATATATGCCCCACATCACCTGTGAAACTACAAAAGATTCCATTTGCAACCAAAAAATTTGAACACTGACCCCAAATGACAAACAAAATTCAACACATTGCCGGAAGGTGCTTATGAATGATTTTGGAAATACTGCTGGTAATCCTCCCATGCGTGCAGGTGTGTCACAAGAAACAGCCAGGAATTCAGACCAAATTTAATTTGAGTGTTGCCTGAATTGCTGATGCAGCACCTGCATGATTACGGCAATTGGCATAAGCAAGTTTTGTGATGTGTAATACCATGTGTAGGTTAAAGCCGTATTTGTATATTAAACATCTACACACAAATATATATATTATTGCTGTAAACATAATCTGGTTGAAAAGGTTGCAGAAATCATTTGTTGAAGTGTTGAAAACCGCAAAAGGTTCCCCCCCATTTGCCGATTAGGTCAAAGTACGGGACAAGCCGCACGCCAGAAAGCTGGGAAAACTTTGATTGGTTACTCAATGATTGATATTTTGAAATGTGGCGACAGGTCACCACCAGACTGTCGGCGGGTTTCTCTTGAGAGCGTTGGGTACACGAGTATCCGGAACCGGCATGCATGCAACCATTATTACTTTAGACAATGAAACAAGTTGTACCAATGACTTAGGAATTTCTTTTCAAAGCCAAAGCAAAAACCAAATAAAAACGTCTCCACTTCTGTTTGTCATTGAGTACGTAACAAAGGTGTTTTGCTCTTCTATACATTGTGTCTGTGAGGATCCATCCAAAGAGGTCATAAAACACAAAAGATTTGGTACAAAATGTCACTCGTGTGGTTCGCGCCTAATACAAAACAATTGGCCTTCAAATGAGCTTCTAATAATCTCCCAATATGTCACTAATTACTAATCGAAGATTTCAGTTCAACCTTATTCAGTAAGGCAGTGATTCGTGTCTGTAGATTTGTAATTCAAGGCGCCTTTTGCCCCAGTTAAATTCCCTGTTTAGCAAGTTGGAACAAAATTTAGCCACTTTGAAATCCGTCGAGCCAATTATTGGCATCGATAAGGCTGTTCTGTACCTTAAAATGCAGTTTGTTGTTTTTGTGGTCCTTGATAATATGAGTTTTAACTGTTGTTGTATAAAATAAAAGCCCACAATTACGACAATAAGGCCTATATTGTTTCCCAGTTTTTGTCTAAAATTTTACATTGAGGTTTTGCTGCCTTTCTCCTTTTCTCCAAACAAGATCATTACAAAAGTAGTTCTGAAAAACACAGGCGGACTTTCATGCTTATAACACCGCAATTGCTTCCTGGAATTGTCGGGCGGTCGCGAGGGTCACAACTTCGACAGGCAACCACACGTCGACTGGTCATATTGGCAAGCAGGTGAAGGCAGTGCGAAGATAAGAATTTATTGCAGGCACGATGAAATCGACTTCTGTTAATCTGATGTTCATACTTTTGATTGGCACCTTGATTCCAGGTATGAATGATATGATTGTTTATGGCTGCGCAGAAGGTCGTTTTGATGCTAGTGTTTCGCAATATTTTTGTCAATGCGCCCGTCATATCAGAGCTTGTGAGGGGATACATGAGAGCCAAATATTTCGTATGTAATTAGCTGATAACACTATATCAACATGATTATTTGTATACAATTGTGCAAGAGTTTGGGTTATGATTGCTTTGTTATTGGTAGGACTTGTTTGTTGTTGAAAATATAAACCGTAACCATTACCCGTATTACAGTTCGGTCGCTGAAATGCTACGCGTGTTATGATCTCAGTCCAGAGTGCCTGACGCCTGGACCAAAAACGAATACGATGACTTGCGAAGAAAATCAATTGTGCTTTACACATTTAGTGATTAAAGGTAAGTTTACGGTTGTTGGTTGTCTTTCTCCGTCAAGTCTCATGTCACTCGCGATTTTTCATATTTGTCTTGGTTGTCGCAAGAAGTGTCCAATAGAACAGGTCATAAAAACATTCTCACATTCTGATGGCACGATATAAAAGGTTACATAAAGGCCTAAAGTGACCTAGCACAGACTGCAGATGCGTTATTCATTTATGTATAAATGAATGTAATGTAAACTAGACGTGTGTGGTTATAGTCATAATAACTAACAAACTGTGAAGTTCGATTTGAATCTGATTTTAAAGGACACAACACGACCGTGATGTTAACCCGACATTGCGCTTCTGTTCAAAGTAAAACTGGCTGCGAGGAATCTAATGGAATGAAAACCTGCTACAGCGAATGCGAGACAGGTGATATATTTATTGAAAGCTCTCACTTACACTATATTTAGTGTGGACCTATGTTGGTGAAATTTACAAAACAAAAACAATAGTAAATAGGCCTAGTGCTTTGTAAATATAACACACGCGTCGATCTATCTACTTGTACATACACTGCGACCACGTGCGTTTTCTTCAACAAAACATTAAAATATATTACAGGGTACTTATAGGCCCAATTTGTTTTGCAGATTTATGTGGAGGGTCTGCTGCAGCCTCCATATCCCGCCCCATTTTTCTTGTTTTATTCGCCTCTGTTGTTTCTCAATATCTCGTCTGGTGCAATGTTTTCCAGTAAAAATGTTCGTTGTAACATGTCGAGAAACTGATTACGTTGCGAGTTTTTTCTGCATGGTTTTTTTTTCAAACATACCAGTGAGAATTGAAAATATATTACGGAGTACAATTGCATTGTGCGGATTCTGTAGTGAAAAAGGTACAAATCAAAAACATTTTAAAAAAATTGCATATTATGTACATTTCATACGAAAGATTTCAAACCCGCCACAGTAATTTATGAATTATTGCTGTATAAGTTCCACCTTGTGTGCGAATCTACGGGCATGTTTTTGCGTATATTCTGTAAATATTCAAGGTCGATAGTGGCCGTTGCCACACCTACCCTGACCCCTGCATCAGCCAATACAGTTCCCCACGGGTCAACAATCAAACTGTGGCCGTAACACATGCGGCCGCCACGACTGCCGGTCACAGCCGCCGCTACTACGTAACACTGCGTTTCGATGGCCCTGGCACGTAGCAGTGCGTGCCAGTGTGCGTTGCCCGTGGGAACGGTAAATGCTGAGGGGTAGGTCAAAACTTCGGCGCCCCGTCGTCGCAACTCACAGGACATTTGCGGAAAACGGACGTCATAGCAAATCAATGACGCTACCCGACCCATCGGCGTCGCCGTGACGTCGACCATTGCACTGCCCGGTACGGTGCGGTCGGTCTCTTTTAACGTAACCCTGTCGGGAATGTCCACGCTGAACAGGTGGCATTTGTCGTACACTGACCGCACTTCACCGCTGTCATCGATTATCACGTGTGAAACGCGACATTTTGATTGGTCGTCGTCGGCACATCGCCGGTGGATTCCGCCCAGGGATATCCAAATTCCCTCCTTGCGCGCCAACTCGCAGTACCACGAGTTTACCGATTTTTCGGAGCCAACCGTTTCTGCTAAGGCCGCGACGTTTGTTCCATCGCTGGCAATGTAGTCACAAGCTTCCGGCAAAAACGCCATAACGGCACCTTGTCGTTTGCTTTCCAACACCAGTTGTTTGCCCTGGTCAAAATTTTCCAGTTTGTCCTCACCCACGTCCATCTGACATACTGAAATCAACGACTTGCTCATGTTGACAAATCACCCTGCTATCAAGTAATGCCAATTTGAAAGACTACCTAGCCACCAACTCTGAACAAAAGAAAAGGTTATAACTGTATTTTTCAATAAGGCATTTCCACAAAACAAATGCATGGCTTATTTTAAAAAGTGTTGGCATGAAAAATCAAGATACATGTTTCAATATCTGCAGCAACTAAAAACTAATTAAACATTACAAAAAATTATGGCTCAGTGCAAAACTTCTTCAAGGTAAAAAGGATTGAGTTTATACAAAAATATATTTGCTGCATAGAAAAGGTCTGGTACACAAGAAATAAACACCTCAAATATGAAACTTTCACAAGGGTCACAGTAACACACAAATTAACAAATCAAATATGAAGCACCATTTATCCACAAAATAAATTGATGGCAAGTGTGTTAAAAATGAACACAGTTTAATGGCTTTGGAACTAAAGAGGCAAATTGTTTAACTTTGTATGGAGTAAAATATATTCTGTAAATTTCTAGTTAAACAGAATTACCACCAGGTAAATTGTCAGTGTCTTTAAAGAACTCCTGCATTCGCTCCCAGTCACTCTTCCATATATTTTTTCTCACATCCTGGGGAATTCGCTCTGTGGTAGCCCTGGCAACCACCACATCCAGTAAGTTGGTTAATGTCATTCGCAGATATAATTCGATTGGCATTTCTCGCGACGTCCAAATATTGTCCAAGCATGTTTGTTCTGATTTATACCAGTTTATTTCAAAACTGTCACCAGTGCCTGACACTTTATTATCCTGTTTGACATCAAGAAGTTCCTTGTAAGAAGCTTGTAGCATCTCTCGTTCATCTTCTATGCTTTCATCAGTTAAACATAGAAGTCTTGAAGACACCCCAGTTTTTGTTCCTAACAGTGGTAAGATCACAAAAAAGTTAGTCAATCCGTCTGGATTAAGGAACATGATGTGGGAACCGGGTTTAATTTTGTTGATTCTCGGAGGAATAGCAAGACCATGCTTAATCTTTAGCATCTTTTCTTTGTTTGCTGGAGAATGAACAACTTGTCTTCCACTGAGCAAAGAGTATACTTGTAAATTTCCCACAGCATTGCAGACAATGTACTCAGTGCCCATTGTCTGATTCACTCTAGAAACGGAAAATTTCGTGGCAACACCAGCCCTACACTCATCAAACTGCTCAGCAGTCACATTGATGACTATTGGGCCAATGCTTCCCAGTTCAAACTCTTGGAAGTCAAAGTCAATTATGGTAATGTGCTTGCGAACTTTTGGGAGGTGCTCATCATACAGTAATTGGAAGTACATTCTGTCCCCCGCAGGTGCTATGAAAGTTTGCAAAAGTTGTACTGCTTGCATGGTTGAAGGCTCATAAACACGTTCAACAAACTTGACTAAAAGATCTGTTTCTCTTTTGTAGGTGAGAAGATAAAAAGTTGCTCCTCCAGCAGAAACATCTGTCTGGTCATACCCAGGTTGCGAATAGGTTCTTGTTATAAACTTTTGTATCTTCTTGGCCTTTTCGTCACTTTCCAACTCATCAGGAAATTCATCAGTGTGCCAAGGTCTTTGTTGCAACAACAAGCTATTTTGAATTTCACGAAGTATTGCTCGCCTTTCATTTTCAACCACCTGTTTGCTCTTTACCTTTCGACCCTTAATTTTCTTCTTCAAGGCAACCTCGTCCTCAAATCGCACAACATCTGATCCTTGTGGGACCAAGATTTCCTCCACAAAAGATAGCTTTATTTTCTTGTATGGAGTAAACCATCCAAAATTGTTAAAGTTTTCTTCATCATCCCGCCATACGCAAATGTTATATAATACATCAAGGGAAACTAACTCTTTTTGGTTTTTGACAAAACACATTTCCACCACCTGATTGCGGTGATAACGGAACAGTTCAACTTCTATATTCTGACCAATTTGATTGAGCTTTTTATTGGGAATGAAGTTGCTTCCATATACAAATGTTGGTTCCTCAGATGGTTGTAAGGTATCAGGCATGATCTGCTCAGTGCATCTCTTTTCTATGACATTTGAAAGATTACATTTTAGTATGTCACCACCTTTTAGAGCAACCACTATAAAATCCTGAGTGGCAGAAAACGAAAGTGTTGGAAAGAACAGCACATGAGTTGGCAATCTTATTTCACCTGAAGAAGTTGCTAGAGGCCCATCTTGAAATACAAAATCCCTTCTCAAAGCTTCCATGACACATATGGCTGTCAACTGTTGACAGTTAACATCTTCATCTTCTATTTCGAGTGAATTTAGGTCACTTATAGACACATAGGGTGCATAGGAAAGTGACCACACAACAACACACCCAGTTTGAGAAAGTGTTACAAGTCTAGACATGTCCAGACTCCACTGGATTTTAATGATTGCATCATGTGTCTTGCCCTCAAAAGCAACACTACGGATTGGTCTAGCTGGCGACCAGGTCATGTCATGAACCAAAATGTCTCCTCTTAGTGTTCCAAGAGCCAAAAGTGTATGATCAAATGATGGAGTAGCAATTGACACTCCAATTGTTTGTTTTGAATTAAATGAAAACTCGGGTAATTCTGGATGCATTTTCTCCCAAATTTCAAATTCGTTCAAAGCATATTTGGCCATAACTTTGGAATTACCAAAAGACGTATTTTTCTTTGTTACAGCCAATTCCGATGACACAACATCTGCATCTGCCCCACTTTCGATAATTACAGGAGGAGGCGTTGCCACCTGTTTGACAGCTGGTGATGGTCTTTCAATTTTTGCATCTTCCCGAATAGTTGGTTGACTGTGCGCCCATATTCCAAACCTGGTTCTTGTGCGAGTGACTTTAACACCAGACCATGTTTGTTCAACAATTTTATCCAATGGCTTTTTGTCCTTGGTAGCTACTGAGTGAGTAGTTTCAAGTATAACATCTTCTGCAAACACTTGTGACATTATCGCGAGATATACACACTCTTCACACAAGTCGATAATGAGGTCATTGCAGCTTTCATTGATAAGGTCATCCAGGACATCTAGTATAACTTTTTGCTTCAGTGCTTCAACTTGGTAGTCATCCCACCGCTGGCAGTCTGATTTTAGCAGTTCTTCAATTAGTTTGGAATCACTGGCACTATCTTTGCTAGTCTTTCTGTAAACCTCATCAAGGACATGCTCTATAATCATATCAGCAACACTAACTGAAACTCTATGAGCAGATTTAAACAACTCAAATGAAGCAGATGCATATACCCTTCTTTGTCTAGGTGGTGGAGCATATCGGACTTTTAGCACCCTTACATTACGTTCCATGGATCGAATCTTCTTTTCAGTTTCTTTAACAAAGTATCCAAGGTCTTCTGATAATGTATCAGGAGGTGATTCCCGATCTCTCCAATGTAACCCATCCAAACCAGCTGCTGTTGCTTGGTTATCCAAATCAGCTTGTTTTTCTGCAAGCACTTGTTGTTTTTCAACTCGCTTCTTTCGGCTTTCCTGCAAGTTCGCCCGGTCTTTTTTAGTCAGTGCATCCAAAAAACGCTTTCTCTGGATTTGTACTTTTTCACGGCTTTCAGGTCGCTGCTTTTCTGTAGTTAATGTAACAAAATGACTGGCTGCTTTGTTAATACCATCATCCCCAAATGCTTGGGTTAACTCATTTTTGAGTTGGGTACCATGAAGTAATGGCTCTACAGCCTTTTTATCAACAGGTACAAAGTCCTGGGGAGCATCTACCATTGGCAGGTCAAAACTTAATGAACTTGGAGAGCGCAGGCGGTTCTGCTGGATGTATTTCATTCTTCGAAGTGCCATTAAATCATTTACCACCTTCTTTTTCTTTTCAATGTGCTCTGAGTTAGCTCCGATTCTAGACGATGATTCAAAGAAACTTCCATAGCTTCGACGTGACACAGCCTGCTTTTTTTCTGGATCTAACCTCCAAAATGGCCTGTCCATTCTTGTGGTAGTTTTAGAAAGGTGTAGCATAAAACAAACAGTCACCTGCTATGCCTTATTACCAGGTGCCTTATTGCACCACACAAAACAAATTCTGTTTTGATTATCACCGTGAAAACCACGTCACATGCTAAATCCGGTGTTTCTAATCAGAAGATACAAGATAATTTCATTAAGGCACAGTAAAAAAAAGCTTAACCGAATCATGCTTCACCTAGTGCGAACTAACTTTTTGCAAGGTTGAATGAAAAATTCATTTGTAAACCTTTTTTTTGTATCCAACTAACATTGCCCGTCAGTAGGTTAACAGTCATGCCGTCAGTGTTTTCAAGATTAGACCCCACTTTTAATTTAAAGCAACTGTTTTTTTTTTGCTACGTTTGTTTGGTTGACATCACAGCAACCACCGTCATTTCGGCGAAATGGAATTTGGTTAAAACCGAAATTATTTCACGCATGAATGAACACAGCTTCAAACAATTGTGTTCACACAAAATAAGCATTAACTCACGAAAAAAACAAAAATGAGTTGTAATAACAAACATTTCAAACAGCAAGGTGTCCAATATTTGCAAAACAATATCTACACTTTATAATTGCAATTTTTGAACACCTATAAAGTATATAACAACGAAATGGGTTTGACTGCGGTGTCGCTGTGTGAATCCCAGCGATCGCGTATTTTCGGCGCTGTATACAAGTGCCAATTTAATGATGTTCCGGGCCATAGGATTTTTTAAAAATTGGTGTAGAATAGGCTCAGAACATGTAGATCACATTACAATAGCGTGTTTTGAACACCTATAAAGTATATCGCAACGAAATGGGTTTGACTGCGGTCACGCTGTGTGAATCCCAGCGATCGCGTATTTTCGGCGCTGCATACAAGTGCCAATTTAGTGATGTTCCGGGCCATAGGATTTTTTAAAAATTGGTGTAGAATAGGCTCCGAGCATGTAGATCACATTACAATAGCGTTTTTTGAACACCTATAAAGTATATCGCAACGAAATGGGTTTGACTGCGGTCACGCTGTGTGAATCCCAGCGATCGCGTATTTTCGGCGCTGCATACAAGTGCCAATTTAATGATGTTCCGGGCCATAGAATTTTTTAAAAATTGGTGTAGAATAGGCTCAGAACATGTAGATCACATTGCAATAGCGTTTTTTGAACACCTATAAAGTATATCGCAACGAAATGGGTTTGACTGCGGTCACGCTGTGTGAATCCCAGCGATCGCGTATTTTCGGCGCTGCATACAAGTGCTAATTTAATGATGTTCCGGGCCATAGGATTTTTTGAAAATTGGTGTAGAATAGGCTCCGAGCATGTAGATCACATTACAATAGCGTTTTTTGAAAACCTATAAAGTATATCGCAACGAAATGGGTTTGACTGCGGTCACGCTGTGTGAATCCCAGTATTAGCGTATTTTCGGCGCTGCATACAAGTGCTAATTAAATAATGTTCCGGGCCATAGGATTTTTTGAAAATTGGTGTAGAATAGGCTCCGAGCATGTAGATCACATTACCTATGGCCCGGAACATCATTAAATTAGCACTTGTATGCAGCGCCGAAAATACGCGATTGCTGGGATTCACACAGCGTGACCGCAGTCAAACCCATTTCGTTGCGATATACTTTATAGGTGTTCAAAAAACGCTATTGTAATGTGATCTACATGCTCGGAGCCTATTCTACACCAATTTTCAAAAAATCCTATGGCCCGGAACATCATTAAATTAGCACTTGTATGCAGCGCCGAAAATACGCGATCGCTGGGATTCACACAGCGTGACCGCAGTCAAACCCATTTCGTTGCGATATACTTTATAGGTGTTCAAAAAACGCTATTGTAATGTGATCTACATGTTCTGAGCCTACTCTACACCAATTTTTAAAAAATCCTATGGGCCGGAACATCATTAAATTGGCACTTGTATGCAGCGCCAAATATACGCGAATGCTGGGACTCACACAGCGACACCGCAGTCAAACCCATTTCGTTGTTATATACTTTATAGGTGTTCAAAAATTGCAATTTTAAAGTGTAGATATTGTTTTGCAAATATTGGACACCTTGCTGATTGAAATGTTTGTTATTACAACTCGTTTTTGTTTTTTTCGTGAGTTAATGCTTATTTTGTGTGAACACAATTGTTTGAAGCCGTGTTCATTCATGCGTGAAATAATTTTGGTTTTAACCAAATTCCATTTCGCCGAAATGACGGTGGTTCACAGCAGCCACTCAACAAAAACTTTAAACGCGGGTAACTTGGCTTTGTTCAAAGGTAGTGGCGTGATGCGACCTCGCGTCAATTTCAGCATAAAAGTCTTCGCCAATTTCGGATAAAAGCAGGGAGCAGAAGTGTTTGTCATACTGATTCAGTTCCTTTCAAGAATAAAGGTCGTCTGAAATGTAACATTGTTTCTAAGGGTAAAAGAAAGAGAAAGTTTTTTAGGGAAAAAACATCAGACTATAGCAAAAGTCTCCTATGTGCCAACCAAACCGTTGGGAAAATACAACCCTAGAAAGAAAGAGATGTGCCGGTGCGGGACGTTTTTGTAGATCGCATTGAATTGTCAGGACGCCAAGCCTTTTAGCATCATCCAAGTTTCAACGCAAACAATGATATTAAAGGGCCCCTTTTTGATAGTCATTGGACCTCTAGGGGTTGGTACAGAAGAGTCAGTCAAAAAAAAATTTTAAATACTGCAGTAAATTTATGTAATTTTATGATAATTTGTTGTTATACCGTCGTATGTGATTTTATTGCATATTTTTTCGGTTACAGTATTTAAACGATAATGATTCTAAGTAGATCAGTTCATGAACTCAAGTAAGCACTATTTGTCCACTTTTACTCAATATTGCCCATTGACCCGGCTCATTTTTGATAATTTTTGCAAGTGAATTTTTTGTAAGTCAAAGAGTATGCCCGCTCAATTTGTATTGTTGCTTTGTCATGTTCTGCTATGGTGGTTGCTACTTATTTGCTCTTTTACAAGCGAGCAACCGCATGGAAGGGTCGAAATGCATTGATGTGAGGACCAAGATCCAAACGAGAATCGCCAAGTTGTTTTTGACCAACTTTTGCTGCTGGATTCCAATGTGTAACATGGGATTTTTAGGTGTGGCAAGAATAAAGATGCCAGGAGACACTTATATGTGTTCAGTGCCTGTTTGTTGCTTCCAATCAGCAGCACCCTTAACCCCATTCTATACTCTAAAGTCTAAACCACTGGAAGAGCAATTGTCAAAGATAAAAAAATCCCTAATTCCCAAATTATCATCATTATTACGCACACCAAGAAAACGTTTACCTCATTTAAGCGTTATATCCAGCACAGAGATTTGACATTGTTGGATAATGTTTCATAAGTGGTGTTCTGATAAGGACTTGAACCTTTTGTACGTAACCGCGACGTAATATGATTGTTGCCGAGTATGAAACTTTTTACTATAAATAAGCAAGGGAGACAATAACATGAGTTTTGTGAGCTGCATATAGTATGGTGCTTAGCAACGGATGACGGCAATAGTCACCACAATGTGGAAGTATTTGCCTGGTAGTTTGGTCGGCATGATCGTCCGTAGTCATACCAAGCTGCACTGGAGACCTAATAGGTTGAAACAGTGGCCATCTGTACGCAGATCACAAAATTGGCATTTCTGTTAAAAACGTTCCATTTACTCGATTCGTGTCTTGACATTCAGCTTTATTATGGCCCACAAAGACTTGGTGACAGATTTTTAGCTGCTTTTGTATAAAATCCTGGGTCGATGGTGGTCTTGCAAGATCTTCGTTTAATATACTATATATATAGGCCTACAGGGTTGTACAGTGTCTTAGAAAATATAAATGTGCTTAATATGTAAAAAATTAACTTTCGATTTGCATGCTTAGTTTTTTTCATCTAAAGGTGCTCATATTTTTATATGGCCTCTCGTGCGCGCGCGGCACTTACTTTGGTGAAACCTGCGAAACACGTCACATTTAGTGACTGATATCAGTTTATTGTGCATGTCTATGTGGAAACGTATTCGGCCTTTATTTGATGTTTTTGCAGATTTATTAGCATTAATTAATATTTAAATTTGTTTACATACATATGTGCCTCCATATATAGGCTTATGATTTTAACAAAAGTGACAAATAAGACGGCGTCATCATTGCAAACCAACTTAAGAACAATGCAACACAGTGACGTAACAATCGCAAAAGTCTATATTTCCCTAAAAGAGTCACAATAATTTTCTATCTCAAAACTAATAATTATTCAACTGAACATATTCAACAAACGAGTTATATTTTGGAGTTCAATGCAATTAAACAGCACAAAAAAAAAAACAGTTTCCATGCCTGAGGTTAATATGTATTAAACCGTGTTACTTAATCTTTGTAAGTTATAGCACACAATAAACCTTGAAAACCACCCGGAAATAGTTGATGTTGAATAATCTGAAAAATGAGCAACTTTAAGCCACCAAGAAGTTTTTCTTGAGCCGTTTCAAGCCAACCTGCTTGTGCTTCGTACTCTGCTTCCACAAAAAATTACATTTGGGCATTCATTATTCTCTGGATTACGTGATCGCATAGTATAAAAGTTAACATTTTCGTTTGCAACCTAATTACAATTGCGGGTTGTGTGACATAAAGGATTTTAGTTTGTGCCCACAGGTCTTATTGCAAAAAGCAACAAAAAAACACTACCTGAAAAATAAATGTGGCAAGGTTTACTACATGCTGTCTTGACAGCAATTACAAACTTTAACTTTGAACCAGACAATAGCAGAAAATGGTCCAAGAAGGCATATTGGGATTATTGGTGTCGTTATATTTTTGTAGAAAGACCAATTATCCAAAAAACAAAACTATTGGCAAATAAACGGCCCTGCTGGTTCAAACCGGTGTTCATACCTACGGAAGGCAGCGGACTACCAGGGCTCTTGAGGGAAAAGGAAGTACCAGTGTGAGGCCTTGTGGGGACACATATTGTGTCAGGTTCAAAGCAAAGAATGATATTCCTGACCAATCTAGACTGGTATTGGTCCTGGTTTAAAAAATATGCATGCAAGGAATGATGAACTCATAAATTGCATTGTACCCCACTTAATGGTACTGAGAAGCAGGTCATGCTGTTAAATTGTGATGAGGGTGATATTTTCGTAGGGATAAACTTTTACAACCCTTGGAGATTTGGGCATATCTCTTATTGTCTCACGTCGCATGTGTGTTGCAAAGATGCAAATTGCGATCCTTTTTTTAATAAAGGGGGAAAAGTTCCATCATCCCCGCAAGGTTAAAGCCTTTTTCGATACTCACAACGTATACCGCCCACTTGGTGCGAACCGGCATCGTTCACGCGACCACGAATGCTATGAGCAGAATGACGCCTGGCGTGGTAACACAATCCCCACGCGACGAACGTAAGCCAGTACAGGTGGAGGAGAATGTTTGGAAAACAAAACTCGAGAAGACCATCACAGCAAACACTGACGCGACCCGATATGTTTGTGTGGGTTGAGATTAAAGCGTGGCCGTAAGTCTTTTTTGGTAGGAGTTTGATAAAACAGTCTCAACAGGGAATAAATAAATATTGCTATGTAGACTGTGTATATATAGGCATCGAGTTACGAGATTAGAAACAAGACAGAACAGAGCTAAGCATTTTACAGATTTAGCAAGATATTCTGAAAGGTAAATTCTGTTGTGTTGTGTGGGTCCCAACTCAAAATTATGTATACAAAAAACGACATTCACATAAATTTGTCGCCTCAGTCAATTTAAGAATGAGTTTAAATTAAATTACAAAATATATTGTTTTTTATCACATCATATTTCTTGTTGCAGGAAAATTGAAACTGGTTTTACGAGTGAAACGTTTGTATGTGACTGACAGGTTGTTCATAAATTCTCTAAAACCGTTTGGTGGAAGTAGTTGACAGGGAAATGATCAAGGCTTCCCTAATACAGAAATACGCTGAGCCAATAGAGAAAGCCGACAGGAAGATGCCAACACCGAGCGAAGTGTCTTCCACTTCACCAACCCCGAGCACCAGTTCCAGACTCACCCAGCATTGGCCAATGGAAGGAATGGCCTCCATTCGTGAGTCCGTTTCGGAGTCGGAAGCTGAGATCACCCCTCAACAGACCCGGGTCCATACATTTGCTCCAGTTTTCGAGGAACCAGCCCCGCAGCGCCGACGTCATCGTTTCGACGACGACGAAGATGACGACGACCTGTTGGTGACGTCAGGTGACTTGGATGAACACAAAGGGGGCAGGGTTGGGTTGTTTGACGTCGTCAAGCGCGAGTTTCGTTGCAAGACGGCAGTGATCACCAATCGCGCGGACTACGAAGATCCAAACATAAATAACAGTCCAAGGAAACCTAAAGTGAATTTTATTCAGGTGGGAAAAACAATATTTTAAAAAGTCGGTGCTGTTACAAACAACGCCTTTTAAATGTAAAATCATATTTATGTGTTATTGAACTATCAGTGGTGAATGTGCAGGATATGAAGGCCAAGGTTGGGGTTGCCATGGAGCTGAAGAACAAAGGAGTCGACGAGTTGCAGTTGAAGGACTTCAGAGAAGCCACGAAGTACTTTCACCAAGCTTTGCTCTACATTAAAGGTAAAAGAATTTGTTACATTTGAGCTTGTGTGTTTCTTTGAGAAAACAATAACATTTTTTTCATAGGTTTGGACCCCGATGAAGGAGTGATGTGGAATCCAGAGTTCGATTCAATTGACAAGGATAAGATGCCTTTACGCGTGATGCCGAATGAAATCAAGGAAATTAAGGAGGCAGTAGAAATAGACTGCTACCTGAATTTAGCAAGTAAGAAATATTTTGTTGTCGCTATATGAGGTTAAACTGTTTCAGCGTTTTGTAACCTAACTACTTAACACATATAATGTGTAACACAAGCAGTTTGGTCATGTATTCTTGACATTGATGTTTAATCCGGCGGCTGGAAAATAATCACTCCAAGAATTCAATTTTGTTAAGTGTCGCTACATTGCCGTCTTCACGCGCCAAAATGTTTAAACAGCTTTTGGTTTCGAGTGCACTTGGGCGGCTGGCCAGATTAACTCAAGCAGCAAGTAAAATCCATGTTCAAACATAGTTGAAATCCTAAAACTCCCTGGTGTGTCTTGTCGCAGTATGGTGACACATTGTCGTGACCGTACATTCAACCAGAGCAACTTCCAATCTTGTATCAACACGTGATATAAACAAAAAAACACAAGGCGAGAAGATTTTGCATACGGTGCAGAAACAAAAACAACGCAAATGGCTGTTGAGCTCATGACCGAATCAGAAAAAATCAGTAATTAAACAAGTGAATAAAAAGAGTGTTTTATTCTTGGAAAATATTACTCCTGTCTGCAAATAGAAACAAAGCTTTGTACATTAAGTCCGATTGTTGTACTTGTGTTGATCCAACAACGTTCCCGTACGCTTTCTTATACAAAGCTGATATTGCTCGCGTTACAGCAACAGGCAAAGGTCAAACAATACTTCCGGTACCGCGAAACTGGTTCAATATTCGCAAAACGCGGTTTTCGTGGCAATTTGTTCGGTATGTCGTATATATATTCAAGATGGGCAAATCTTTACAATGTCGAATTTGCTAACTTTATATAATTCCTGGCATAACAGTAGTTTGTCAATTTGCAACAAAACAAGTGCCGTATCATTACATTCGAACCCGTCTGGTGTAGAACGATATGGAATAAACATAACCCACGCTTAGGAATGTTTGATGTGAAAACATGGCAATCTTATTATCGGACATCGGAAACTCATCCCTCCAACGATTGTGACCTCAGTGTGCCCGCCACGTCACAAAGGGTCGTCGAACAGTCGATTGTTACAGTATCGCAAATTCGATAACACAACAGGCGTTATCAGGATTACAACGGGCGTTGGCTTTATGTTGCTCGACGGCGTGCGATAAATCACGTTGGATTTCAAATATTTTGGTCTTCACAAAGAACTTTTTCCATGACTATGTTTAAACGTTTGTTTAAACTTCAATGTATCAGAAAATTGTTAAAGCGCGTTTCTTTGGAATTGGCCTCGCAGTAACTGCTGACCAACGTCCAATTTGTATTTGCTGTAAAGCTCAAATCCAAACAAACTGACACAACACAATGCGACAAAAATCAATGCCAAAGCTGTGGAATTTTGTTACAGCATACATTGCCATGTTTACGTGTACATAAACACTTTTTGCTTGCAGTTTGTCTTACTCACAAGGAAAGAGTCCCCTACCGGCGTATTAAGGATTATTGCCTCAAGGTGCTTGAGATTCGTGATGACCACGTGAAGGCGCTAATGAGAGCGGGCATGGCTTGCTACTACCTTCGTGAATACGAATTGTCCCGGTTTTATTTGCAGAGCGCTAAGGATTTTTCGCATGAACCAGTCGGTAGGTCTTTCTTTGTTCTAATGCGGAACATTTACATAATTTCGCCCGTTTGCCTACTGTGTTTTGCAGATCTCAACATAAAAAAATACATGCATATGGTGGAGACCCAGCTTTTGAAAGCAAAGAAAAAAAAGTAACTCGAGAACGGAGTTGGATTTTAGTGCAATTTGGCAAATATCGTAACAGTTTCTTCGCTATTTCGGACCCTTTTCATTCCCGCCATGTGTGAGTTAGAATAACATGAGTTGTTTCTAATGACTTCAATTTTTCTTAGTGTAATATTTCTTACCAAAAAAATATACACTTAGTGTTACGACACAGTTGGTATTTAACCGAGGCATGAGGTTATTGGGGTCAAAGTATCGCGTTTGTGTGTTGACATACAAATCAGTGTGGTTCTGCCAATTATCATCAATAAAGTGAACTTGCTTTTAAAATATGTGTTCATATCAATCAACCAATTTACATCACATGACAGACATTCTGGCCAGAGAAAAACCGATGACGAAGACGAGTGTCTTATATCGGATTGGCACTGCAGCAACACACCAGCTCGTATGCCCTTTTGCGTCACCAGCGGCTGTCACACATAATTTGAACATTACTTTTAGCACACATGTCAAGTGTAACTGTTTCTACTTTTATTACGGTATGTCGAATCAAGACAGTTTTGCCTTGGCTTCCCTCATGAACTTCATGTAGTTGTAGTAGGAAATAGCAAAGACCACAATGCTTAGTGTGATGAACACAGACACCACAATGTACTCCCACACAGCAAAGGTTCTGCAAAAAAATCAAAAGAGTTTAAGAATAAAGTAAAGAAACAACTCAACCCTAGGTGAAGTCATATCGATCACTTCATTGTTGCGAATAGGTTTATCTTAGTATATCGTTACTACTACGTATATTTTGTTTATTGTATAGTTAAACAGTAAATAAGGCATAGGTACCAATTTGCTTCAAATAAGTTTAAACTTACACCATGGGACTCTTTTCAAGTTTGACGGTAAACCTTGTGCTGAGCCGACAGAAGCTGAAAGAGAATTAAATAACTTAATACAAGAAAAAGTCTTCATTGAAGAGTTATATCATAAACGTCCAAACAGGCCAATTTTCGGTAGGACAATGGATAATTACTGGTCACAACTCTAGCGCAGGGGTTCCCAAACTGGGGTCCGTAAAGATATTAAAAAACAACTGGTACGTTTCATAAAGCGCGTAAGCAGCATTTACTACAGTAATTTATAACTTGACTGATGTTATAAGCTGAACAATACGTATAGTCGACAATTACTCCACTTTTGAATGGTACTTACACTATCTTTGTATCTTACGATTTCAACGTTGTTCACAATTGTTTATTTTACTACGCGTCTATGACGTAGGAATTCATACTTATTGTCGGTGACATACTCTAATAAGGTTAAGGTCGTATTTGCTGTTTTGTGGAGTGAAGTTACAGGTGATTGTGTGACAACACCAAACTAAATTGAGTGTCGAGTCCAGACTATGCATAGACTCGGACAGAATAATTTGTCTGGCGCAATATAGCTTCGTAAATAAACATGATTCGTTACTGTTGATATTGTTTTGTTATATTTTCCACTGATTACATGGGAAAAATGATCTGACGTAAGATTAGGGGTCCGAGAAAAAACATGTTTACGAAATGGGGTCCGCGGGCAAAAAAGTTTGGGAAACCCTGCTCTACCGCACCTGTTGCCTAACACGATGACCTCAAACACGAACTCTTCGCTGGATCCCGGTGTTGGCATTACTTCCTCAAATGTAAGTTTTGAAATCCACTTGGTATTCCCATACTTTTCCATTTGACATGGGCACGCGCTGATATCACAAAATGAATTGAATTAATGGCGCACTAATTTTTTTATTTTAGCGCTTAGATTTATTGCTAATGGGTACCAACAACTTTAAATATACAGTACATTGACGGCAATTACATCTGCCAAAGCCCAAAACATTTAAATACCTTTCGGGGATTTGCAGATAAAGTTCGTGGGACAAATTACTTTGACGAAACTGAGAGCAGAGGTAACAATCCTGTCCAAAATAATATTGCAGTGCAAGATGAGAAAAAGCAAGTTGATCTGTGGGGTTTCTTTTTATACCTTTTTTAGTATGTTTTTGTCATGTAGTTCAAAGCCAGTTTTGTTGTTTACTTCTCTCAAAAGTATGTCGTGTTTAATGGTGTACAGACGCTCATCAAAACTATACAATTCCACAAGTGGTTCAAACATCCATCCATTAATAATTGTTTCCATGCAATCTATGAATCATTAATTAAAAACAAAGGGATTTTCCACAAAAAGTAAAGAGTTGCGACTTACCACTGTCACTTTCATATGTACCACAACTATCTCCGCTGTAAATAATGACAAAATGTCAGTAAGTTTTGCAAGTTCCTGTATAGTCCATAAATATATTGATATAAAGTGGTATATACCTTGAGTTTTGTATCCTTATGTGGAGGCCAACAGGACATGTTGCATTAATAAAAAGTAGCTGCAATCAAATGCATCAAAATTTACAATAGCTAATTCCGTAAATAGTTTTTGGAAACATACCTTGGTTGATGGCAACATGCAAATAGTATTATGATGCAAAGGTATTGCTTCTACTTCTAATGCTGCAAGACCTGTAGTACAAGAAGTAGAAGTGTTGCCGCATGATCCACTCAACTCTGCTTTGATGGTCTAAAATACAGTTTCAATCTAGTGCGGGAATACTTACAAGAAAGTTTTTTTGTACCTTGACTCTTACAGAGGTGTTGTCATGGTGAACATGAGTATACATGGTTTCTGCAAGTTCTTGCATCACAACAATATTTCCAAAGTTGTGGGTAAACCTTAGATCAACAGGATAGGAAGAAAGATATATCAAAGTGAATTCAACCTAAAAAAAATACACCATTGGACCAGAAGCTGACATAAAATGATATTGGAGCAAAGAGCATCTTTTTTACCTGGATGGTGTCAGTCATTGATTCCAGGTTTCTAACATTTCCTTTAAACTTGGGAAAGTTGGACAAGAATTTTAAAACATCACAAATTGATTCATTACTGGTAGATTGCATCATAGCATAAACCTCACTTTCTAGTGGAAAAATCTGCATGAAAAATTGATTTGACCCATTTTGAAATGTTAAAAAGTTTAAAACAGCATGAAAATGTGTTGTAAGTTCTCAAACATTTATCAACTGAAGTTTTAGTTTACAAGGAGCAAATTAACTGATAACTTGTTGCCTTGTAATTTCAGAAAAAATAAACTAATCTGTCTAGAGATTGACCTCTCTTTGAACTGAGAGGGTCCCATCGATTCTCCATTCAATTCTAGTTAAACGGTTTCCAATAAACTGAAATTTGTAAAAAACATTCTCATTTGGCGGATCAACCTGCCTCAACCTCAACAACTTCCTACACTTGCCACTTCCATAAAACAGTCTGTTTTCTGAATCTTGGATCAGATATTTGCCATGATCTAGATAATTTGATTCACAATTTTGTGAGTTTTAGAAAAGGACATTTTACTAAATCAGTGGTTCCAAGCTGGAGGTACATAGACCACTATTGATGCACAAAAGTTTGTCAGGTGGTACAACTAAAGTTTGCGAAAAATGTTTGGTGCACACAATTTATCCACTGAATTTAAATGTTATTAAAAAACAAATGGCAAACAGATCTTTAAAACTTTTGATAAACAGTTTATTTCATGCATTTACTCTAAATACCATGCTAAAAAGCTAAATGTTATGAGATGTTTTAAACATAACTTATGAATTTTCTTTAAGCAGGTGTTTTGCAGCAACTGTGCAGGACCGCAAAGAATTAGGATTGGGAACAAGAATTAAGGTTGCATTTATTCGAAAATGCAAACCAAGCAAAATAATCTTGAATCTATTTAATACTGCTTGTTACAACTAACTAAAACCATTAGTTTGTTAACATACCATTGCTAAATGCAATTGTCTTTGTAGATTGCACCTCAGAGAAATTTCCTGTCTCTGCACCATTGTTGTAACTATACCCAACACTACTCGGTGTCCAAAGAAGCAAAGATGAAAAAGCAGAATTCAAAAACTCAAATGAAAGAGTCTCTATAAAATACTGTGTTACAGTCAGCTTGCTCAACTGTTACCTCCAATTAATTTTCCCTACCTGTTGGTTTGGGTTGAAATGGCAGAATTACAGCAGTGCAGTTGTCTAAACTTCTTCCAACAGTAAGATAGGAGCAAAACAAAACTTTCAAGGTGGAAAGCATTTCAATCAGCACAGCAATGTCACCAGGAATTCTGCCAAGTTGTACGTCAACAATGGATGATTCTAAATTTTTTCAACAGTAGCTTTGTATATGGGTAACAGCATATTTAAGAAACAAGTGCTTATGTGATATCCACCTGAGTAGGCAATTGGTAAGCCAAAGACAGTCCAGTTGGATTTTAGTGTATTTGTGATGAAAATATTTGATTGATTCCATGTAGCAACATATGTGTTTTCCCAAGAAACAAAATTTTTTAAAGCAATACTAAATAGGCATCCAGGCATGGTGGAAACACCAAGAAAGTGTGCATTTACCAAGTTGTTTACGGTTTGTTTCTACAATGGTAAGAAATGTTGACTAACATACTTCAACCATAGAGATGTTACTTTTACCTGAAAGAGAAGATTTTCTTCACTTAGTTTTGCACGAAAAATGGTTCCACTTAGAACAACATACAGGTAATCTGGACTGACAGCTGCAGCATCAATCAAGTTTGCTGTGAAACGAATTTTTTTGTAATAATTTACCAAAAAATATTCTGTTACAATAAAATATATAGACCTACTTAATAAGTATGTTTATAGCATTAAAGTTTTAAAAATAATTCAACTGCAGCATTTAACATCTCACAAAATTGATTTGCGTGCAACTGGCTGATAAACATCTGTGTGTTGGTATGGAAATTGTCATTGGTTAAAAATGCTCCATTTTGAGTCAAAAATATGCTTTTTTCTGGAAAACAGCTGTGATAATGGACTTGTCGGTTGTTGGTAGGTTTTGCCAACAAGGGCACTGCAATGTGAGAAACAAAATTTTATGTTTGTTACACACATAACAGTTAATTATTAGTGAAACTAACCTTGTCTTATCAAAAATTGTTGGTCAAAATGCCTAATATGAAACACAACTGGTGCAATGAAACAACCAGCAATGGGTATGTGTTGTGTTGATTCAATCAACAGGTATGGAAAAGTTGTGGCAACACTTGCTGGCACATTTACAAACCAAGTAAATGTACTTGCATTATATCCAGGTTGAGCTTAATGCAATATATCATGGTTACTTTGTATTTGCTATTTGTCTTTGCTTACAGTAAAAAAAAGGATTAGCTAACCTGTAGTATAAGGGTTGTCAACAATAGATTTAAACACTGGTTTTTCTCCCCGAGAGTGAAAAAGCTTAGTCAACAACTCTGATTTGTGTGCATCAAGTTTTCCTATTGTATCAATGCGAATCTAAATGTTGGCACCTTTTAAGTTGCAGTATATGGTTGGGCATAAAAGTGGTCTTTGCACTATACCTGTATATTGTATACACTTCCAAGTTTTTCCATTTTGACATACCAAAAGTAACACTGTGGCACTTCATTAAATCTGACAACAATATGGTCATTGAGACATCCCACACAACTCTACCAAAACAAAGTTATTTCATTAACACACATAAAATATAAAATTTATGTATTTTACCTTCTGCAAGCCAATGTTGTGCTTGCCATTGTGTGGACAATTTACACTGGAAACGTTAAAATTAACATAAGTTATTGTGCACTCTTCTGGGTACAACCAACTACTGTTTTCAAGATTCAACTCTTGCTTCAAAATCAAATGTTCATGCCCAAATACATAATTTATTCTGGAGTCTGGCTTTACAATGTAGTGGTGATTTGGTTCCAATTGCATTGATGCCCTGTATGAAGTGAAAGCATCGATGATGTAGCTTACAGTTCAGTGTAGTAAGCTATATGAATACTGTACCTCCATACCGCTGTTGTGTAACCTATTGTAGATAGAATTGTTGCAAGTAGCAACATGGTCAATACATGTTAAAATCACACTTGCTGATGAGGTTTTTAAAATGTGTTTAATTCTAGGCAACACAGTTCATGATTTAAATAGAATTTTAATACGTCATGGTAGCTCTTAGAATGTGTGACACACCAGATACTAAATGCATCATAGTCAAATAATACAATTTTGTTTGGTTAATTTTTGCAGAAAAGGACTGTTGGAACTATTGAACATGCTATTTATATTGTTATCGCAGACTAACCATTATAATAAAACAATACTGGTATTTTTTTGCAAACATAGTATTTACATGAATGTTATTTTTCCTGACAATGAATAATTTTTATGCATATTTTGCTTTGCCCGCCACGGCTAGCGAGTCGCTAGGAATGTTGTTGTTTTTGTTGAAACGGTTGATTGGCGATGCGCATGAATGAAATAAAGAAGGTAACTCCGTAGGGTCATAACACTTAAAAACACAATTTCACGATGCTCCATCAAACCAACATAGATTTTGCTGAAAAAATAATGATATATTAAAACAAATAGAACATGTCAAACTTATTTTCTATACTTAAGCATTCGAGTATGCAAAAATACCACCTAGCAACAGCAAAAACGAACTGCAATTGGTTCGGTTTAAGAATTTTTAATTGTTGATATGGACGCCTGATTGCTTCTTGACTTCGTGGATTGTCCAACGCCAAAAATTGAGAAAAACGCTGAGTGTCAATAAGCCATGCCTGTACTTAAAGTGCCCGTTGTACATAAATTTGGCATTATTTCTCATAGGTAAGTACCTTGTTGTTATTTTATCGATCAATGTGTGATTTAGTTAATGGTTTGTAAAAGTAGATAACTTTCATTTGTTGCATTAGCCAAAGATTAGAACTACAGCAACGACTACTTCAACAAGCATATGACGATGGAAAGTCCACAGATATCCAAATACCAACTCAGAAAAATCCACTTGAGGTTTCTGAAAAGTTTGTTCAGAAATACAACTTGGCTGGACTCAAACAAAAGGAAATTCTGCAGGACAAAGCTTTAAAAATGCTAGAAAGAGCAAAGGTATATCGGTGTTGTCATGTGTGATTTTGATCTATATTTTTTTACAATGGTGTTTCCAGAGAAGATGTGGACTACCAACATGCGGAGAAGGAAATCATGTGGATTTACCATTGGGTTGGTCTGAACTGGCTGTGTTGGCTCAATGCAAAGGAAAATTGCAAGAAGGTGAACATCTGTAATCAAACAGTCAAATGTTGAATTTAGGCTTGGATTGTTGCATGCAACAATCAAGGAATGAAACCAATAAAAATGTTTTTGTTTAGATTGTTTCAATATTTTGTGCACTTCTCTGGATCAAGCTCCACTATCGGAGGACAATATACCAACACTTTTCTTCTTGGCAGAGAGCACTTTGTACTGGCTAAGAACTGATGCCCTTAAACAGCCGCACTTGCGTGGATCAGAAGTTAAGCTGTTAAAAGTAAGCAAAGTCTAAATGTACAACATACTGAATCTTAATAAATTCAACAATTTACATAAATAGATGGGTCAACTGGTGTTTGCAAGACTGCTTTTTCATCATCTGTCTGGACACCTTCGGGGTCTTCCAGAGTTTAAAACAAGATTGCATGTGTATCTGAATGGAATAAAAGACCAGCAAACTTTATATAAATCATACCCAGGAATTTGGCTTGCTTTAAGATTTATAAGTCGTGTTGGAGAAATCATCATTGGTCCTTATGCTTCCGTTAAAGGCAACTTGGTAAGATCAGGTTGTGATTTATTAGGTAATACTTGGACAGCATTTATGTAGTATCACAGTTGTCAATTTCTTTGCAAGCCATTCAAGCTATTAATTTTTTCTTTATACTATTATAGAAACAAGCCGAGCGCGTCAGTGAGTCTGTACCTGGTCTGGCTGCTTGTGTTTACCGAGCTTTATGTGTTTGGCGATGTGCTTCAACAACCAAAATTGGTTTAAAGAAAGCTGTCATTGCTATGATCCTTGCATCTCATGAATTGAAAGACCAAGATTGGTATTTAGTAATTATTCCTTGCAATAGTGTTAACTGCTAAATCACAATGTTGGACTGGCATTTGTAGTGTCTGTTTTTATGCTTGCATTTTTTAAAAGTAGCTTAGTTAAATGTTCTACCAGCACAGGTCTTTCTCACATTTATTTGCAGGATAAATGGCTATCTCTCAATATCTCTACTTGGAGAAGCAGCCAAACTTGACCAAGCAATTTGCAAGGCGCTACAAGATTTAGCCCGAGGAGTCCAGGTACATTTTTATCAGGAAACATGCTTTATTGACTCTATGGTAAACAATAGTAACATTCAAGTTTTCATAATAACTGTATATATTCATAAGTATGATTTGCTACTTTGTATGACTTATTGCATTTGCTTCACAAACAGGTGACCTTGGCCCCAGATGGCACAGCCCAGGCGGTAGTTAACCACTTTCCATCCGCCATAAACGAAACGGTCCCAAACACACAACAAGCCCCTGATACCAGTGACCACGTCAACGAAAAGTTTCAAGCGGAAATCGACGGCCTTGTTTCTGACTTTGACACAATGATAAAGTCCCAGAGTCAATTGAAATCTTCAAACCAGAAAACGCCCCAAAGCAAGTTAGTTCGTCAGAAAGTGGTTAAAGCTTTCTAAAAATAGCTCAAAAAGATAATGCAGTAATATTTGTTGTGATTAGATTGGAGTCTGGTATAACCACGGGAAATACAGAAGACTTTCAACCCGCCACATCAAAACAAAAGCCTTTCAATCGGAACGACTTGATGGAGGTAAAACTGTAGACGAACAGTCTACTAGACATAATAGAGTACTCATTAAAATACTTATGAAACCTCCGTTTGACTACACGTCCTTTTTTTGACAAACACGAGACGTACACAAATCACTGCTAACCAAAATTATGCTTGTCACATACTTTCAGGCATTCAAACTCTCGTGTTCTGCTACTTTACCATTTGCTATTAAGTGAATGTATTCTGTATATTACTTGTTTATTCTGTTACTACTTAAGAGTCAGTCAATATCCGGTATCAGTTCGTGGTGTTGGGAAACTGTTTACCAATATGCTCACGTGCTTGCCGACGTCTGCTTGAACGGGGCATCATCCGACATTCAAAAGGTGGCGCTGTTGGGCAAGTGGCAGGACGCCGACGTCACCACTTTTCGTGCTGGTGCTGCAAATCCCTGTCTGGAGAGTTGTGGTTTGGTCGATCTTTTGGAGTTTAGAGGGCCGACACCAACCACTCACATAGATGCTCACATGCAGGTGGGCTGCTCCACGTGTTGTTTTGAACCAAATACACCTAAAGCAGTTGTCTTTGGGTTTACAAAAGTTGTTTAGTACCAGTGGATTTATCTCAAGAACTACTTGGCCTTGTATTTGCGTAGAATGTAGTCTGTTAACACTGTGCATAATCAACAATTATCTTTTTTTAAGTAAATGGTCATTTCCGAAGGAATTACTTTCATCTTATATTGTGGTTTTAGAAATACGAGTGGACGTGGAAAGTTCGGTACGGCGCTGTATCAGGTCTCGCCCGACTCATTCATAGTTTACATGGCAACAAGGAAAGGGACGGAATGCGTTCTGCCGCGTGGTCTCTGGTTTCGGCGCTTCAGGTTTTAAGATTTGGATATTTCTTATCCTGGTTGTTTGATGCCTTGCATCTTTAACTAATTTATTTTTGTTAATAGGAATGCCCAGTGACCGAGGACAGAGTTTTGGAAGCGGTCCGCGTTGGTCAAGTAGAAAGTTCGCATGAGTGGAACAGCAAACACAGAATGAGGTACAACAGTAAAATAAATCATGCTGGTTTACTAATATACAACCCCCAAAGTTTGATTAGCTGTTTATGTTTTTTGTCATTGTAGTCTTTGGGCACGAATTGCGCGAGGTCTGAGCGATTCGTACATCGTCACTGGCCAGCAGAATCAGCCTAAACCGCCACAAACAACCCCGACCCCCACATCCATGTCACCACGCCGAAACGAACCACGAACAACCCCAAGTCCTAGGGCTAAGACTCCAAGGCTAAAGAGCAGCCAGTTAAATCGTCCAACGATAAGGTAAGTGTGTTATTAAACATAACGCAGCGGGGCCTCTTGTTCAAGGACCGGTCCTGATAATGTAATTTGTGAAATCCACAGGGAGGACATAGCGGTGCACACCTCAGTGGAGCGAATAATTCCCGACTTCAAGGCTCGAACGAGCTTGGACTTGACCCGTGTCGTCGCAGACCAGTGGAGGAAACAATTGGTTCGAGAACAGGAGGCGAGTGTCCTGGATAAGTTTCAGAGAGAAACTCTTGTTTAGGACCAACTGTTCCCAACCTTTTGTTAAGGCGGGCCTAATATTCAAAAATATAATTTTTTACAAAAAATCTCGCGACCCAAGCTTAAAAATTACCAGTGGCTTTGAAGTAACAAACCATAAAAGAAGTACAAAACACCGTTACATACAAATCATGATTTATAATTTGTCTCTTTATTTGCAAAAAGCGACCCAGAAAAACTTTTAGCCGACCCAACTTTACAGGTTGCGTCCTAAAGTTAGGGAAACACTGGTCCAGGGAAATGTTTCTGTTTCGGTGACGTTGTCTGTTCCACTTTCGAAACTTTGCCGTAAAACCAAATATGATTTTTTGAATTACTTTGAACCGAATTCTCATAGTAACTGAACTCATGTGATGGAGCTTTCCAACCAGATAAATAATACCGTGGTGTTCTGTTTCCAGGAGGAGGAGGAGGAATTGATAAACGGATTGTTTATCAAGAGAAAGGAAGAAGAGCACGCCGAGGAGGAAAGGATCAGGAGGAGACATGAAAAATTAAGAGGAAGACCAACCGCCGGATTCCTGCCTTATCAAATCCCCAGCACAAGCAAATAACTCGTATAAATACGTTAAAACTGACCCGTTGCCTAATACACTGTGCCTTGCCATTGTGAGAAAAATGCGGTTTCTCGTGTAAAAACATTTGGGACTTCATGATGTCATGGAACTGTTACTGCTGGCGAAACACTGGCTTTCTCGACATCGGAACCTCCTGCACCGATAGTTTGGGTGTAGATGACATCTGACAAAAAGATATATTTGAAACCACTTCAAACACGACACGCACCGCAATATAATGACATAAATTGATCAACACGCAATATAGAGAATATGCGAAACCTTGGCGATCGCAACAAACTATCCCTCACGGCGCCTCGGCATTGTGTAAGAACGAATGGTGTACATATAATGCATATAAATCCATTCACAATAATCCATATTCTTGGTTTTAGATTTACCCCGAAGCAGTTACGTGTTATGAATGATAGTTACAGACGCAATAGGTTAAGTGTAAAAACTTAGTAAATCGGATTGAACGGTTTAATTGGATTGTCGAGGAATAACATTTAATCGAAAAGCATGAAAACGGATGAGCGCAAATCCACGAATGTTAAGCCTGGCACAGTCACCCCAGCAGTCACGTGGGTTTTGCGCTAAGAACACGAATTCTCAAAGCGAGTTTTTCGACTTCAGGTTTGCGCTGTGAAAGCTCTTGCGTCAATTCGTCCATTTCGTTTTGAAACTGGAAAAGGAATGGTTTTAAATAAGTTAGTTGTGTAATGAAAGGTCTCAATGTTACCTGGCCAATCTCGTTTTCGACTGAATTGACATCGAGCGAAGCTGACGTGGCTGCAGAGTTAACATTGTCAACAAGCCAGTTTTCTAATACAACTTTCTGCTGTTTAAGTGATCTGCAACGTGACAAAAAGAGTTTTTTGCAAATCCAACACACAGTACCAAATTGCTTGTACGGTCTGTTGTTTTTAAATTGATAAGCTTTCAGGAATGTATATCAAACATTGTCCCACATTTGAATGAGGTTCCCAAGTCACATTTAATAATCACCGATTAAACTCACTTCAATCGTTGTTTTATTTCCTGGAATTCCTTCAAACGTGCCTGGATCTTGACCAGCTCATCCTTGACCGGGTCACGTGACGGCGAGGCTATAAATGTCTGTGACGTCACACTTCTTACTCCGTCGCCTTGTCCGTGAAAATTGCCAGCAAAAGGCGGAGGTGATCTTGGAGCACTCGATTTTGAGTTTAAATTGTCACCGCAGGAACCAAACGGGTGGTAAGAAGCCGGTGACGAAAGAGGAGAGTTGTCATGGTTACGCGACAAAGGGCTGGGTGGAAATCTACTGTCACATGGAGGTGACTTTGCACAGGTCGGTGGGGATTTATCGATCAAAGTGAAAGCGGAAGGGGGCAAGAGAACGAGGTCAGCTTGTTGGTTCGTGTGTGGCGAATGATCGAGACGGGGCTGGTATATCTTCGCTTGAGAAGGACCTCTGTCGGCCGAAATAATGGGCACAGGGAGAATGTAGGACGTCGGAGATATTTCTTCTTCTGTATTGCTGGAATCCTTTGCACACCTTCCCGGACTTTGTAAAGGCGACGTGTCGACAATATGCTGACGCAGAGGTGTGCCGGTTACGTCACAGTCGCAAACTGGCATTGCTTCGTTGGGTGGAATGTAAAATCCTTCGCGTTGCAATGAGTCGTTTAAGAATTGCGGGAGTCTGGGTGCAGGCCGTTGATTGGTGGTGTCCGATGTACTAAAAAAAGGTTTCATTAGCTTATACAAAAATGTGTCACAGCAGAACACGACATTCGTTGTTTCACTGTGGACAAAACTGCGCCCATGATGTTATTTGCAACACTTTTAACAAAGGTCGATTTTTAACATCTCGGATTTATCAGCAGTCACTTTAAACAAAATCCTACATAAATGCAAAACTAAAATTGGGCGATTTGTTTTTCAAATTATCCCTAGTAAATAGAGCCACACAAACATGGATATGATCTTTCACACTTACATAACATATTCTGGTACAAGTTGAGGAATAGTTTCGATTGGCCGAGGTATCCACGGAAAGGGATTCCTGAAGTCGGAAAACGACAAGTTTCTTTCAGGAAGAAAGTTGTCGGTGTCATGGTAACGTGACGTCGATGGACAATCCGAACTCCGCATACGTTTCCGCACCTTCGCGATCCAAGCTTTTCCGTATTTCCACGCCAAATGGTAGGCACTGTAACGCATCTGCAAAAAAGGACAAGGACTTGTAATGGCTCTTTTGCATAGGAACTATTGACCATTTACAACTGAGACTTATACTTCGCAAGCCGTTGGGAGCAGAAAAGCGGCTTCAGAATGAAAGCTATACCTGTGCTTGTTTCGAAGCGTCGTGTTGCATTCGAAGTCTGAGTTCTTCGCTGTGGTATTGCAACATTTGCGCGCATCCCTCTCTCAGCATCAGGTACCGCCTTCGATCCATGGCGTCTGCGTACCGTGCCTTCTTTCTTTTTCTCTGGTCCACGTGATGGCGCCATCGCTCAAGGCATTTGTACTGCAGGGAGAGCGCCCAGTGCCACAAAGCGTTGCCTGTGAGAAGACAAATGGGTTTGAAAGAAGAGTGAATTTGCGGTAATAGTTTTCGTGTCATAATTAAGTGCCGTTTTTTGTTTCGCCTGGATCGGAAGAAAATTAAGGAACCTTTAGTGGCTCGGCTCAGCGCAAAATTAGATGCTATATTCACACGTGACTTCTGTTAAGGTCTTTTGTAGGAAAACAAAATGTTTGGTTAACTACAAGCAGTGGGAACGCTGTACACTATAATAGCTTATAGGCTACAATTGAAAATTTTATTTGCGTGGCAGTTAAAGCATAGATTAATCGAAACAGCAACTGCGGTGACGAAAAATATTATTATTACCTGTTTTCACATCTTCTTCGTGTTTGTCTGACAATGCGTTCATCCAAATTCCAAAAGTGCGCTTTATTCTTGTACAGTTAAGAAAGTGTTGAGCTTGTCGCGCCATTAACACCTTTTTCAGTTTAAGAAACCTAAACACCAACAAGTGTCAACAAAAGTAAGCAAATTGATATTCAATCTAAGATAATCATACAAGGAAATCCACACTAATATTCCAGACATGCGGCAAGAAGGATTTTTCAGTGAGTCATATATTATGCCATTGCACGTGAGAGCGCGGGGGGTTCTGCGTAATTTCATTGACACTGAACACTTATTGCAACAAATGTAATTGATAACAGCAAAAATTAAAAACTGATTTAACACAGACTCACCTGTATAGAATCCACGCCTGGAAAGCCACCTTGGTCACTTTCTTGTTATGATGTTGGCAAGCTCGACGGTCCAATAGTTTCTCGTGCTGTGAGGTCGCTGTGGCTTCTCTCCAGTGACGAAAGGTTCTACGGAGCTTGCTCTTGTTGAGGTGAATGACAGCCATGTGAAATTTTTCCAACGATTGCTGTTTCTCATAGAAGTGAACTGTTGACCATTCCCGCCACCTAAACATAAGAACAGTAACAAGCGAATCTGGGTGATTTTTTTTGGTACTTCTGCATTGGATTTCTTTTCAAACAAGACCACAATATTTTATCACATGTCATAAGTAAATTTTGATTTCACATTTACTGTTACACTTTATTGCGTACTCCATAGAGAGGATCATTTTGGAATCCACTTACAATGATTGGCAATATTAATCAAACTTTAATGCTTACTTTTGGAAAATGAGTTTCGTCACATATTGATTTCTGTGACAGAGTGCTTGTATGTTCAACATTCTTTTCTCTCTCATTTCTTTGACAGCAACTCTCCATTCATCAAACACAAGCTGAAGGACAGCATGCTGTTTCTGCTTCAGTTTTGTGTTGGCAGCAGCATTGGCTTGTTTGGCCTTCACAAACCAAACAATTTTTATGAATGGAATAAGGGTTACATTTCACGGAGCATTGTGTTTACCGTTGAGCTGTATCTAAGCCATGCAGCCAAGCACTTTCTGGAAATTGTGTTTGAGTGTTTTTCATTGGCAAGAAACACTTTTCTGTGTTTTTCTCTTCTGTGCGTTACGTACTGTTGCCATGCCAGCCATACACCGGCGAGCTGGCTGTTGTAATGGTATTCGACAGCATAGTTGAACTTCTTGTCTCTGAAAAAAACACACAATGTAAATTTAACAACATTCAAAATAATCTCTAATCAAGTTAAGGAAATCAAACGTACTTATCATGACAGTTTCTGGTGTAAGTTTTCCAAGACGTGATTGTTCTAGCGAGCAAAGCTTTTCTGTAGTGGACACGAGCAACCGCGTCTTGCTTGATGTTTGACAAAATCTGAGAGGTTTTGGAACGCCAAATAACGATACACAACCGCAGTATGTTCTCATCATAATGCATCACGGCCTGAAATTTTCGTATTAAAAAGTTGCAAATTTACGTTTCACAAAACAAATACCACAATAGTTCAGTTGCATGCTTGAAATAATGTTAAAGTTAATAAAATAACACTTACCATTCGTTCCATTGTTCGGAGTTCTTTTACCTCGTCAAAGCTACTCCACCACATATAAAAGTGTTTCGACAACAATACGTCTCTAAAATAACATTTGTAAAGTTTTCAGCAACTTTTATTCTAGCATTTGTAAAAATAAAATGCAAATCCCATGAGCGCAAGCAACGCCGCGGTTTGCGCAATGGGGATTTTTTGGTTGAGACACGACTGCAGTTTGATGAAAGCGCGCATGGACTTAATATGTCGCGCTAGCAGTTTATGTAAACGTTAAACACCTAATTAATAATAGTTTTAATTCATTTCTGTTCAGAAATATTTTTCAAATCTGGACCGCCTGGATGGAAGCAACGAACAAAGATGTTGCCATTAGACCCTGTGTTGAGTATTTAGAAGAATATAAAAACTGCAGAAGTGTGTTATCCAAAATAAATCGCGTTTACAGTTCAAGAGAAGATCAGATTGACTGTAACCAGTGGAAAATTACACATGACAATTGCGTAACATGGACAACGACAGGAAGCCAAGACGCAAAACATGAAATTATTAAACATGAATTGGAAAAAAGAAATGAAGTCTTGAACAACAGAACAAATCGGTGGGGATATCGGAAAACACCACCTGCTATGTGGAACTTTCCAGGGCAATATCTACCAAAAGCTGACGAGTAACAGTTATTGGTTATGTGGTAGTTAAGAATATTTTTGTACTATTTTCAGCAATAAAATAACTTCAGCCATTTTCTGGTTTACTTTGTCAAGTTTAATTTTGAAAGCTATAGATTTTGCTTGAAATCTGTGCCAAAGAAAGGGTATAACTTTCACAAAGAAGTTTGTGCTTATAATGAGTTTATTATGAACTGGCGATATTTAATCAATAATGTAGGTCTATAAAGTACCTGTGAAACTTCTCCGAAAGTCTTCTCAATTTGTTAGATTTTCTTGACAGCAAAACAAATGTTTTCCAATCATTAAAGTATTTGGGAAGTGCCTAAATTAACCAAACAAAAGTTTACAAACAGTAACTTGGGTGCACCAAAATGGAATTTGTTCACCAACCTTAACCACAAAGTGAGCTTCAGCTTTTACAAACTTCTGCTTGTATACTTTACTTTGATTCCAGTTAAACTGAAAACTATGAAACCCATGTTTTTTCAGTGATGCCCTTGAAAGTAAAAAAAAAGGTTTTCAACTGTGAAATAATCTCAACAGCGCCCTGTTGGGAGTATATATATACCTGTAATGGTCCTTTGCAATTATAGTTAAATCATGCAATTCTGTCTCTTCTAGACCTTCCACTTTCCCAAGCCACAGTCTCCATGAATGTTTTTGAACCTTTTTGAAATTTGAGAAAAGCATAATAAGTGTAACTGTACTTCAAATAAAAACCAAAATGAAACTACCTCTGTATTGTGAAAGTGAACTGCCCTCGAATTGGCCTCAATTTTCCAATGATGGCGTTGCACATTGGAGGCAAATGCTCCTATTCCGTTGGTCTGTGCATATATATTATTGATTATTGCCCAAACTAACATGTGATTTAACATACCAGTAGTCTGGTTCTGTTGTGAATGGTGGCCATGGCTAATTTTCTTCGCTTTAGATTTGTTTGTTCAATAAACTGCAACCATCGCAAAAAGTATTTTCTTCTAGTTGTATCAACAGCAAGGTTTGAGCATTGGAGCATTTTCTTGTGATATTTAATTCTGTCCCTTAACCTTGAAAAAAGTCTCAAATTACATGGCAGGTTAGGTTACAAATGTTTACAATTACCAGCACTTTTACTTTATAATTTTTACAACTAATTGACAATTATTTAAACTTACCTTTCCTTCCACAAATAAAACATTTCCTCTTTTAACGCCAATGCATAAAAGTCAAGGGCTTTCCTTTGCTGCCTTGCTTTTTGTCTCCTTCCTAGGACATATTGTCTCCATTCACTAAATACTTTTACAGTAAGTACAGTTGCAAAGTGAGACACAGCATCTTCCTCTTTATCCTTGTGCACAAGATGTGCAATATAGTGGGCCATCCATACATTCCAGGTCTGTCAAAATGTTGCACAATAAAAATAGTTTACTTTAAAGCATAGAAAACACTGCAAGTAAATACGCTTTTACCCTTTTCTGAGTTACTGTAGCCCAATGCAATGCAGCAATTTGGCTGTTTTTCTTATCTACGTTGGTTTGCCTATATCTAGCAATCCATGTAGTCCAGGCCTTTTTTGTTCGTGAAGCTGTTGCTCTGACATAAGCCTGGCTGTACAGACTTTTCTTCATTCTTCTTAATTGCACATACATCTAAAATCAATAGTTTCAATCACTCAACAATCATGTTAACCACTACTTAGAGTAAAAGTGATTACTGAGCTACCTTCCATTTTGCGAAATGTTTTGTTCCTGTTGAAGATTGATAATACTGATTAGCAATTTGAAATTTGTGATTTTTGATTTGCTGTGATTTACAGAATGTTTTCCAGTTTCCCCAGACCTTATTGTAGCATTGAAATCTACAGTAATTGGACAACATTAGTGTTTTAGGTCAAGAAAAATTCAATAAAACCTTTGTTACACACCTAAAGTGGATATCAGCTTTGGCATTCAATCTCCATTCACCACATTTTTCCCACCAGTCAGCTTTCCATTCAAAAAAGTGTTTGTGCACTAATGTTTTCTGGTAGTGGTGCCTTGCATCAGAAAATGTCAGTTTACCAAATGTCTTCTGTTTCCACAAGTGCAGGAATTTTCTTGCTTGGGTTCGAATCCTAATTTCTTTTAGTCTTCCTCCCCTGAACATTTTCGTTAACATTCAATTTTAATTTTTCAATTTTAAAAAAGATTTAAAGTGTTAACATTGCTTTCAAAATTAAAATTATTGGGAAAAGCAAATTCATCGCATATAATATGATTTGGGTGAAAGCCGAGCCGATAGCGCTATTGGATCCCAAACATTTCTTTGGCCATAGTGCGCTCCACATGGTTCGTCTACGTGGATTGGAACCTAGTTTGGTACCCAACATATCGATAATTGACCAAAAGGTACCACAAAGTGGAAATCTATGTGCCTGCTAGTCTAACAGCTAGCATGTGCTAGGTCACCAGCTGCACTGATGAGACCTTACAAGTCGAAACAGTGTGTACACTTGTCTGCAGCTCTCATTGACTATTATGGCTCTTTTGCGAATATAAATTCATCTATTTTTGAAAACTAAGCTGCTCATTTGCAAAGTCTCAGCATATTGATGGGCCTTACCTGTTCCAAGTGTAATCCACTGGTCTTTGAATAATTTTTCTTCTCCTTGGTGCTGGCTTCTTTAAAGAACTTTTAGGAGGCTTTTTTACTGTGGAGTTGTTAACATTTTTAAGTGGTGTCCTTTCCACTGTTTTCTTCACAGTAAATGTTTCCTGTTTTCGGAGTGATTTGGGAATTTTTGATGGACCAGGAGAACCCAGGATTCCCTTGTTTGTGATCTTCATTTTCTTTGCAATAAGCTTCATTTCCATTTTGAGATTTTCGGTCTGGCTATCGTCTTCCTCAGCCATGGCAAATGAGCATTTGAAGGTGAATTTATGCTCAAAAAAGACTTTTGTTTAAACATGACACCATTTCAAATGCAAGTGATTTGACACAATTGCTTGATTGTCTTTCTTTTTTTTACATACAAAAGTTACATCATAATCTGCCGTGACAAACATTTACCTAACAACAAAGCAAATAGGATTAAAAATACACAAAAGCATTCATATGTTTCAAAGAAAACAAGTTACAAATAGGTTACTTCAACAATCACGACAGGCTTATAACTCACTGTTAATTAATTTTGATGTTATAAGGTACTGGTTAGGATAATGAATTGCTTAGGGGCCACAAAGTATACAAATATAAAACGAACAACGACCTGTTAAAACCGCAGTTGCAATACAAACATTGAAGAAACCGCTAAATCTGGTAGCCAACGCTTATGTCGCTTAACGTCTGTGACTATTCATGCGTGCGAATACCTAACAAACCGTTAAATGTAATAATGGGAATGTATAATGATGAATAATATTGTTTGTTGTATTGGTTAAATGTTTTAATCGTCTGCAAAACATACTGAAACAAGGTAATATAATTTTTTCGACATATGAAGGCGAGTCCAAATTTAATATATTACATAACTAGTATAATAATTTAATGTTACGGATCAATGCCTCGCCGGCGTTTGCTAAGTGACGTAACAGACGGCATGCCGCCACGTAAATAAACAAAATGAGTGTTAAGACTTCTACTACAGTGGAAAACAATGTTTTCACTTATTCAAGCAAAGATTTAATTGAGACGCCGTTGAAGTGGAGTGACCAAGAGAAAAAAGTAACAAGTTTTGACAAACTTCTAATCAAAGCATGGACAGAAGCCGAGAAACACGGTAGTTTACCAATGACAAAAATGCAATTTGCTAACTATTGTTTTGTATCATGTTTGCTGTTTAATATCGACCGTGACTTAATTTAGCTTAGGTTTCCAAAACCTGCAAAAAGATTAACTAATATTTGTATTTTTAGATATTCTTAAGTACAAACTTTCGGACTGTGCCTTCAAGGTTTTAAGTGAAGAGGGAGATTCATCAGACATCAGCTATGTCGCACAACTTAACCCACAGAGGGGATTTAATCGACGCAAACGAGAAGTGTTCAATAACATGAACGAGAAATTTTCGCCAGGGCATTTTAACTTCACAAAAATTAAACAAAATGAAATTATTATGAAAATTCAACCAGGAGAAGGTACTGCTTCAGCAGTGGACATAACACATAGCATTGCTGACCATAAAAATGACCATGTTGTGGCTGTAAATATTAGTCCAATTGACAAGTGTCATGTTTTGCTTGTTCCAAGTTGTTCAAGTTGCCAACCACAAAAGTTAACAGTTGCATCGCTTCTGTTAGCATTTGACTTTGCTCAATTGAGCTCCAATCCAGGTACAGATCGGATAATTTTGCAAATAAATTGGTATTTTTTTCTTTTAAGACAAAAGAAATAGTAGTGAAACAAATCAAAATCATTTTACAGGTTTTCGTGTGGGCTTTAACAGTGTTCATGCTTGGGCATCAGTCAACCATCTACACTACCATGCTATGTTCTGCAACTATAAGTTGTTCATAGATGACCTTGATTCCCACTCCCATGTGAACAAACACTGCTTTCTTGTGGAAGAAAATTTTATGATTTCAGGATTTGTGTTTCATATTCCAATAGTTAAAAGGAAACGCATAGAGGTATATTGGTTTTGCTTTTATTGTCAACATAAGACAGTAATAAATTATGTTTTTTTTTCAGGTTGCAGAACAAATTGTTACTATAACAGACCTTTTTCATAAAAAAGAAATCCCGTACAATCTGGCAATCACAAGATCAACCAAATCAAATTTGGGAACCAGAGCCTTTATCTGGCCTAGAAAATCCACCAAGAACCTTGAGCCTTCTTCCTGCTTTGATGTGGCTTGTGTGGAAGTGGGTGGGCAATTTCCTGTCAAAACTGAATCAGAATTCACTTCCCTAAGTTTTACCAAGGCAAGAAACGTTCTTAGAGAAGCAGGCCTTGACAGGGATGATTTTGTTAGACTTGTTGATGAAATAAAACAGCTATAATTTTTGTCAATATTATTTGTTGGAACATTGTCTGTTTGTTTCCAACTTATTATTTGCCGTCCTTGTTTGTACTCGACTTGATGAGCACTGACCTCAACAACCCTCATGCACAAAACGAACTGCCATAAAATTTTTACTTGATTTATTTTGTTCTGATCAAAAAAATTGCACACAGAAATTAAACACACTCACACACATGCACACATCTGTGTGCCATACATATATATTCACTGGTGATGCAAGGACTACGTTTCAGCACTGACAATTCAAACTGTGCCATTCGTTAACACTATATATGGCTTAAGCATCAACAATTCAGTGTCCTTGCAAAAGCAGGTTTGTTTTGTCTTTATTACATGTGAGGTACTATTAAATAACAGGGCTCCCCTTATCGGTCCCTCTGCTAATAACAATTGTTGTTAGTGTGTGTTGGGTGTATGCGATTCTTCGCACAGTGAAACTTGGGCACCGACGTATGGAACAAATATACGATACAGAATCATGGAGTGTTCTTGGTATTAGTACCTAAAGAGAGCATACGTTAAAATAAAATAGAAAAACGCAAAAAAAATCTGATGCAACTTTTACAGTAATTACAAACCAAACATAACTGAAATATTACCTGTAGTAGTTAGGCTTAAATGGCCCAGACTTGTTCAACCCAAGGTATTTGGCTTGGTCATCAGAAAGTTCAGTAAGGTGAGCATCAAACGTGGCCAGGTGGAGACTTGCTACATATTCATCTGCACAGAAAGCAATAAATTAGATAATAAAGAAACAAATTAAACAAAGTGTTTTGGTCGAAGCTACCCTTGTGTAACTGTGTTACTTACCCATTTTCTTGGGAAGAAGGTAAACATCTTGCTTGTATCTGCCTTCTGGAGCATTAAACAACTCAATGAGAGCCAGTGCCTTTAAAAAAAAACAAATATACAATTCAACACTAAAATAAACCAAAAAATTTCAGAAGTCGGACCTGTGTGCAGTGAGTGATGGAGAGAACGAAAGATGGCACTGTAGAACAGCTCAGATTGAGAAGTCTTCCTTCAGCCAAAAGAACAATGCGCTTTCCATCTGGCCAAATGATGTGATCTACTTGCGAGCGAACTTTCTCCCATGTTAAGTCTTTGGTCTTCAGACTTGCCTGGAGAAGTTAACATGAAACTTTTGCCACACACAAAAAAAGAACAACTTATGTGTAAAGGATGTTTTGGGTGTGGACAGCATTTGTCAATCACCATTACTGTATTAAAGCAGAGCTACAGCATGGAGCAGTGAAAAAGAATGCCATCCTAGCAATCCTATTCAACTGTGTAATTCAAGTGCATTAAACGTTAACTAATATTTCTTTTGGCCAATGTTTAAGCCAATCATAGCAATGTTTTTGTAACACCGAATATAAGGTACCCAGTCATGACGTTCGAGTGATTTGATTTTACAATAATTTGATCTCGCAATTTGCACAACATCAATCATTGATCAAATGCTTAATTGTACCAAACACAATACATTGAATTAAGTGTAGCCATTTACTGACCTCATCAGAAACCTAATTTAACTCACCACATCTATTTCAGTGTTGCTGTGTCCCATGTTGCAAACGATAGCACCACTCTTCATGCGGTCCAAACTTTCACGGCTAATCACATTCTTGTTACCTGTTGGGAATTATGGTAAGCATCATATCAGATTTCACGAGCTGCCTGAGAAAAACTTGATCTAGATGAGGCAACACTTTCAACTAGTTGTTACAAGTGTTGGTGGACAAATAACAGTGGAACAGTCTTAATGTTACCATTTTTTAAGTCTAATGACAAAGCATGTAACTTGCAGTAACTAAGAAGGTATGGTCATTAAGAAATTTATTACTTTGGAAACTGGATAAACATTGATCAGAGATCAAAAGTGCTTACCAGATTACCAACTTACACAAGTAGTAATCCAGGTGAACAAAAACATGATTTACAGTAAAAGCCAAGAAATGTTACTTGAAAAATATATGTACTTGAATGTCCAGCAGAAAACAAAAACTTGTAATTTATTCAATTATTACCTGTACATGTGATGAAGACATCAGCACTTCTAATTACTTCATTAAGTCTCACAACTCTAATCCCGTCCATGCTAAAAACACACCATGGTAATCAACTTAGATGCACAAGAAAAAGCATGTTGTCCAATGACATATTTCTCTCATCAAGTTTTGTAAACAATACACATTTTGGGATATAACAGAAACAACAATAATAGGATTCTATGTGACGGAAGGTTGCTACTTACCATGCTTGAAGAGCACATATCGGGTCAATTTCTGTCACATAAACTACTGCTCCTAATCCCTTGAGTGCAGAGCACACACCCTTTCCCACCTCTCCATATCCACAAACTACAACCTGCTTCCCTCCAAACATAATGTCAGTGGTTCTCTTTAATCTGTGAATGTACAGTTGTGGTAAAGCTTAAAATTATGGGTGGACTTTAACAGTGCGACAATCTGCTTACCCGTCCAAGATGGATTCACGGCATGAATAGAGGTTGTCAAACTTTTGCTGTAAACACAGGGTAAATTTTATTTTTTGAAATATAAATCATACTTACATCAAAAAAGCAACACTTTATTAAAAGAAGTACCACCATATCAAAGTGAAGGTGATGAACTGTTTTAACAGATTTTTACATTGTGTTCTGTAAAATATACTGATTTGTTAATGTCAAAATTTTGCTTGGTACATTAAAACACTGAACATAAGGAATGGCTTTGGTACCTTGGTGACAGAGTCATTGACATTCATTGCAGGAATACTCAGCTTAGCGGTTTTTGCAAGTTGGTAGAGTCTGCAAGTGATGCACATTTTCAAACAAAAATAACTTTTAGCATATTAGCAACCAAAGACAATAGTCTCAGGTGGTAATCAGGTGACTTCAGTTCACATGAAATGATTCATAATGGCCACATCCAAAAATAGCAAGTCACATTATGCGCAATGCCCAACAATGAAGGAAACATATTTGAATTGTTACTTGTTTAATTTAGAACATTGGATGCTCATAATTACAATGCAATAATCCTATTTATGTTTTTTACTTATTCAAAACAAAATTAAAGATGGCACAACACAACTAACACACAATGCTGCTTTTGTCCACCTGTGAACTCCTGTTACACTTTCTTCCACAATGCCTTTCATGCCACGGAATATTGTTGGGTACTTTTTGATTATGGAATGAGTCAAATCCCCACCGTCATCAAGAATCATGTTGGGGTGCCACCCGTCAGAAGTGATGCACTTTTCGATGCACCACCAGAAGTCTTCCTCTTCTTCTCCCTTCCAAGCAAAGATGGAATAACCTGAAAGTCAAGGTGACTCTGGGTTAATGACATAATTGAAAAAAAATTATTCATATTTCAATCACATCAGGACCAAATCTGATTGCAAATATAAAAGCTGCTTTTGTAGGCATAAAGATATAAACAACTATATGTTCAATGAAAAGTTCAAACCTGCTTCTGCTAGGGCTGCGGCAACTTCGTTTTGAGTTGAGTAAATGTTGCAAGCACACCATCTCACCTTGGCACCCAAAGCAGTCAATGTTTCAATCAGCACCTGATTAGATGGTTGATCGTGATAACAAACTGCATTTTAACGCAAATATACTGATTTTTTTTCACTTACAGCAGATTGTGCTGATATGTGAGTGCATCCAACTATTTTGGCTCCATTCAAAGGTTTGTCAGCTTGTGCTCTGCGACGAAGGTCGGTCAATGCTGGCATCTCCTGTTCAGCAATTTCGATTTCACGTCTTCCAAACTCATTATGCTTGATGTTTCTGATGCAGAAGTCTGAAAAACCTTTTGAACTGCTCTAAAAATTGAGAAAAACACTCATCATGTACATGTTAACATGAAAACTTTTGAACAACAAGTGTGTTTAAATTTGAAGAACCAATACACAATTTTCAGGAGATTAGATTAAACTTGTACTTCGGTATCTTTAAAAAAGTAATGTGAACTGGCCATTGACAAAACCTCTGAAACAGCACATTACCTACTATACCTTTAGGTACAGAAACAAAAATGTTTTGGGCACTTGTTTCCTTGGACACCATGCAAAACAGTGAGAATAAGCAAGTTAATAAATTCACCAACCTGGGTTTTCTCTCTTGGTGAAACTTCATCCTCATCCTCTGAACTTGAATATGAAGCTGCAGATAAAAACCATTTCATATAAAACAAAAACTCAATATTTTATAAATGTTTAAGTTGTGTTTTGCCATAGCAGCCCCATTTACCTGTGCTTGTGGTTGAAAATTCTCGGGATAAAGTTATACTTGGCCTTCGTATTTCTTTGCTTTTTCGCCTAGTGTTAATAAGGGGATTTTTTTCGTCACTGTCTGAGTCACCAACATCAAAATGAACCTCCAACGGTTCATGAGACTCTAAGGGTTCATTGTGGAACCCATTCTTAAGTATGGAACCCTCAGTCATCATGTGCAGTTTTGTTCCACTACTATGATATTAAACAGACTTTTCACAAGCAGCCATGTATGCAAACCCAACCAAGTCTAAATTTTAATAAAAAAAGAAAATATTGATTGAACCATGTAATTAATACAATTTTCTCACACATTTCTTGAACCTCAATCCAAACTGACAAACGCTTGTCCCAATTAAGTGACAGAAGATCATCGTACATAGTCAAGTACCAAAAACAGAAGTAGTCAAAATATCCATCTATTATCTCTCCCGTAAGACATAATGTATGTGCATGTGTCATGCTACTTTCACTGCCCACATGTTATTACGCAACAAACATATCAATATATGAGCATAGAAACAAAAATACCAAAACCAACACCTAAGGTATATAATACTATGCCTCACAAACCTATACCCAAGACTGAAGCAGAACATCTCCAGAGGTTTAAGGCAATGAATAGCTGAAGATCAATAAAATCATTGGCAGAAAGATCATTGAAGTACATGAATTGCGATTAAAGGCCGGGGTATCTTGGTGTTACGATGGCCACCGCCTTTTGTACGATCGCTGCCAGAATACTAAACTGTCAAAACTAATTGTGCCGTTTTATTTCAAAGCTTATCATTTCGGTTTGTTCTGAAAGGTTGTGGATGTGGGCAAAGTAAAGTCTTTCACAAAAATACGAACCGCAAGCCCACAGTTTGAAATCAATATTGGCTGGGTTGTTCCGCCAAGAAGTCCGCATGACTGCAGCATGCGTATGAGAGCTTTCTGAACTAAATGCTCTTCCGACGAGTGTTTCAATTGATTAACGACCACATGAGGCCACGCAAAACTGTACATTGTGGTAGATTCGCAAATTTACAATCCAGGGCATCGCAAATTTAAATTTCGACTGTTTGAATTCCATTTTAAATTGCTGCTCGGCCTAACCGATGTTGACATACGATAAAAGAATTGGTGTTACAATTAGGACTTACAATTAGGAACCCGATAAAATGACCTGAAACCTAATTTGACATTAATTACCAGGTTTGTTTCACGTTACATTGCCACCAAAAGTCGTCGACACGATGGTTCCAACCTTGATGTAGCAAGAACAAACAATACTGATTAAACGTTGATTTTCTTGCAAATCAAAAATGTAAAACAATTTAACTTCACCAGTTTGACTCTGATCAGGTTTTGCCAATTTCGACATAATTAGAGTTATTGCTAATCTATTTTGGCCACCACTCAAGATTTCATTTGATTCAGGCCCTTGCAACCACCAGTCCCAGAAAGCAAAATATCGACTGACAACCACACGTTATTTGCTTCACATCTCCAATGTTTATCTTACTGAATTCTTGTAGCGAACCGCACTATTTCGATTCCTGGGCCGTTTATAGCCGACGTAGAGCAGTGTACACCCTTACCATAATTAAGCTGTATTATCTTCAAAGTAATATTCAAGACATAGATTTCGGAGATACAATTTTATCAGTGGTGAAGTTTCTGCAAGTGTCACTTTTTAATTGACTTTATTCCGATTGAGAGCTTGATAAATTAGGGCCAAGGAAAGATTCAACAACATCCAACCTTTCTTGTATTTTTTGTGCGCGCAAGTAGCCACAGAAAATGATACAAAGTGGCGATACGCGTTCCTCGCCACTATCACTGCAACGATCGCGACGTAAACCCACGACAAAACACATATCAGCGAATCCCTACGTAGGCCGATTTTGATGTGATTTGGGCTATTCAGAGGTAAAAAAATGTTGCGTTAAACACACATCACAGATCAGTGCAAATCATTAGGCCTGCTTTTTACCTAAATTTGCCTGCAGTATATCTGGGCCAAACCGCTGAAATGCTGTCTCGGCATATTTTTTGAACCATTAACGACTGCGGTCTGTAGCAGGAAACCTCTCTATCATGCTGTTTCAAACAACTCACGGCGCATTTTCGTTTGCACAACGTTATATTCCGGCTTCTGTTAAAGTCTAACTTTTCCGTCGCTAAGCAACGGAAGGATATTTTGAGCGCGGAGTAACGACAATCCGCGTCTGTTGCTCAACCTACCTGGGGGCAAAACGACAAAAACTGATTTTAATTGACGCTACGCACAGTGCAGAGGTTTATTGTGGTTTATTGTAATGAGGTCCGCGAAGGCGACCCGCTTTGCTCAGCGTCAAGTACGCAAGGTCGAACAACCAAAAAAGAACTTTTGTGTGTTCCACCATTTTCCCAAACAGACACGTAAAAGAACGAGTCTTGATCTTATGTTGCTGGGCAGAAACCGGGAGAGCGCAAACAGGTCAATCAACCCTTACATCTATTTAAACGTCTCACACGTAGAAACGACCAAAGCCACGTTGCATGCTATGACATGGCCATGATTGTACAGAACTGAAAAAAATCCATGATAGCATACGGCTAAAAATGCAGATGTTTAGTTTATTGTCCCAAAGAGATTTAAAGGCAAATTGGTGGCAATTGAGAAACTCCCTTCTTTATCTTCATCCAGAGATAATCTGAGATCAATGCCATCTGGCTCTACTGAATCACAACAACAAACTCAACACGGCAAATGGCTCGCCGAGGAAAACAATTGCTTTTACACTGAAATTAACTGCAAGAAAATCATTCATCTGAAACCCTTATGTGGATTACAAACGACAAACCAGTACTGATACCGTAAAATTGTCAAACAATAAAGCGAACTGCCGGTATCACTAGCAGACAGTAAGACGCCGACACAAAGGTATTTAAATACACTGAGGTTAACATGTTTTTGCAGACAAGCACATATTGGGCGCCTTTTTATTTGCTCGCGATTATCGCATAACTTCAAGCACGCAATATAGCGTGAGATTAATCACAACTCCAGCAGAATGCATTCCGACTACATTGAAGCCCTGTTTTCTGTGGTGTCACAGCTCATACAGGGATTTCCTTAAAATATTCGACAAAAACATCACTTCAGAAACTGTCAAGGCCTTCCAGCACAAAACACGGTATTAATATTATTCCTTTAAATTATTGCCCCACAAGAGCGCATTTCCTCTGGTCTTTGCCGGTTTTCTCGGTGGTAATTAACCCCATGTCGACGGGTGTAATAAAACCACGAGGTCTCTACAGCAGACATGACCTCCACAAGATAACGGGTCGGGCAAGTTCGAGGCACACAAATCAAGGTTCGAATTGCTCACACACAAGATCGGCGCACCCGATTTTAGTAACGCCCGACAACGAGCGGCTTCCAACCGAGAGGTGACAATAGGCGAAAGTAGTGGAAGGACGTTAAGATGGACCACCAACAGTCCGGAGCAACCCCATAAATCAGCTCAGAGTGCTGCATCTCGACAGCTGTATTGACTAAAGCTATTTCGCGTTGATTCAGTCACGTCTTGGAAAATACCAAAAGTGGACAATATTTCTTGTTTATCTGCACAAAGCATCTGACCAACAAAACATTCTAGTTTTTTAAGTTATACACTTTATCGTTTAACAATTTTTACGTAATATGTCCAAACCAGAGGCACCCTCTACAGTATACTGTTTATGTGGTTTCCTTTTCACTGCTGCATAACCTTTTGTTTACTACAATGATTTAACCAATCCTGTCCCAACAGACTGATTACTAGAACTACAGAGGTTAGTTAAAGGTTACGACCAAACGCAAACTTTCAGTTCGTTCTTCAATTACGATGTTTTTCCAAAGTGAGCAGGAAGCACGAAACCTTCAGACCATCGATCCCCCACAATTCCCTTTGGAGCGAAAACAACAAGCGAGAACATTCAGACGATGACTGCAAAGACCCCTCACGGTCATTTGCAATTAAAAATTAAACCTCGTTTGACAGGCCATCATCATCAGCACACCATGGCTTCAAGCTGAAACTTGTAACAGCGATTGATCAGCTCGTCGCAGCTCAAAGCCGGGTCAGTATTTCAGACTTGGAACTATTTTGGTAAATTGTGGTCTGCCAGAAACCACTCAGGCGTGTAGGAAGTAACCAATACCGAAGTAGCGCTGTCGTATTGGGTTTCGTCAACTACCGGGTGCCGACATGCAACCACAACCACAAAACGCAGCAAGTCTAGCATGGTTTTGTACCACTAGAGAATACGACTTGATTAAATTACAAGTTAACCTTTCACCTTTTTGGCACTAAACCGAAAGCTGCCACCAACAGGCTAGGTTTAATTGGAAGCAACCAGGGAAAACCCCTGTTTGGCGAATAAGTTGCAAACGATTTCTCTTTTGCTGCTCTGGCATTAATTTTTAAAGCGAGATCCTATCTGTTTATTTATACTGAGATATTTTGTTTAGTTAGGGCGCCACTTGCTTACCGCAGTTGTCCTCAAGGATTTGCGCATCGTCGCGTTTGGCTAAAATACCGCCTCAATATGCCCTTATCTCCGCATCTTAGTCACAAGATCCTCGCACTCAAATTGCCATGTTTGTTTTAGGAGATAAAACTAACATTTCAATGCCTTCATATTCAACTTAAACAGTCTGGCCAACCACTTCGATTCTCAGCCACCGCATTTCAAGTTCAAACCGACGTGCCTGCCTGCAGCTCTTTGCAGATATACGCACTACCCAAAAATTAAAGCAAGTCCTCATCACCAAGCGTAAATTGCAGCCATTCGAGTTACAAGGCAAACTGCAACATCGGCGTCCGAGTTTCCGAGTATTAGCTCTATAAATCATACACCACTTAAGACGCAAGTTGCCGAATGAAGAAGGCGCAACAATGTGCCTTGGGCGAGCAATGGTTAAAAATTAATCCGCCGTCTTTTGTGCTTTGGTATTTGGATGAAGCGGCGGGTAAGGCGAGGACGTCTGTAACTGAATGGTTCTCGCGCGTTCAGGAATAAAACAGCAAGCTTCGAGATTTGTTTCGCGAACGAATATTACAAAACCAACGGCCCTAAAACTTTTGCAAAAAAAATGATGTAACGTCATTTCTAGGACCTGACCTGCAATACATTTGCTATATTTAAATCAAGTATAGTAACAAACTGTGAGACAAGGGATTATAAATTTCGCTGGTTAGGTTCTGAGACCAATACTATTTCACTTGCGCTTGATGCCATTAAAGTGCATGTGACACGGTCATGGCAACATTGCGTAAAGTCGAAGGAATATCCACAATAAAGATATTTTTAAAGTTTGTTAGGTTCACACTGCTTTCCATTCCTACGCATAAAGCTCACTGACAGTTCTTGCACGACTACAGCGCCTTCTATGACGTCACGCAACAATTATCTCGCATCCGCGATCACGTTCGCAACGGTTTAAACTTAACTTTGATCAGCTGTTTCTCAAAAACCTGTGGCCAGTTCAAGCTACTTTTTGTGCAACTTAAGACTAACATAAAATTCATGTGTTGCTGATCTCCAGCAACGCGTATTTTTCCACGACAACCACCTTTGCAAATGCTCAACTTGGCGCAGCCCACATCCTGTTGCTGCTCATGTCGTTAAATAGAGAACATGCATACCAACACAAACCTCGTCTGTCATAACACACAAATCTTGCCCTACCTCCGCTTTTTGAATGCATTTACGAAACATTCTACGTTGCACACAAAGGAAACGGCTGATCAGGCAGTTAACTGGTGTGAGCGCTCGTTCGCAATGACGGTCACTACGCCATTTCCCACAAATTTTGTGTCTCCCACAAAAGATAAATTACGCAGGCTTACGTGCGCAGCTAGCGACAGTATAAAAAGCATCATAGGTCCGCTAGGTGATGCTCGATACAACAACGCGGCATAGCAACGGTTGCCAAAAGTGCAAGTACCAATGTTTGGATACGAGAACAAGAAATGTTACATGCAGAATGCTTCTAAATATCCTTTTCGACACACGTATATTCACTGGTGACGTGGTAATGTGTATGTGAACACATCTAAATAATACTACTTACGTAAACAATGGATATAGAAACATGTTGAAAAGGTTAAAAGTTCACTCACCCGAGCTGAAGCTATCCGCCGAAGACGCAGAAATTGATCTTGACATCGACCGCTTCTTGCGGACTTTCTTGTCCTCCACGAATGAAATTTGCTGCCACAAAAACACAGCGGTTAGCGTAACAAAAGTTGATCAGTACATCATTCGCTATCATGTTTAATCACTATGAAATAACTGAAATGTATATTTTGACCATAGAAATGCATGAAATCATCGGATTTGTTTTTAGTATTGAGCGTAGAGTTAAGTTTGTTACACTGATACAGTGCCACATCTCACTACTCAGCATTATCAGGTCGCCAAATTTAAAAGAGAAAGTAAATTTCGGTTCTTTGAATTAAGTGATTGCTCGGGGTTGATGACCCCAAAACGAAATGTAAGGTATTTTTTAGATGGATTGCTTATTCTCCCGATCTTTTTGAATATCATTTCCTATTTTAAGCAAACGCAACTATGTGTAGAAAAAAAGACAGGTGTGACCAGAGCCAAGATCTTCGAACAACTTGGACTTTGGACAGTCAAGGATTTTACAGTTTACATCACTACAGCCACCATTTTTTGTACAATCAGGTTTAAACAGGCCAACATGAAGAGACACCACAGCGCAAACGGGAATATATGTGTGAACCAATGTATAAACCTGGCGTTTGTTTAGGACATGTGCTTGAAATTTGGACTTACGGCCAAGCATCTGGCACCTCATTTGTGGTACATCCAAGACCCGATCAAGTACATTCAAATGAGAAAACCTGACGCACACCAGTGGTGAAATGCAGTTGGCTACGTTGGTGGATTCGTCATACCGAGTTGCCAAACACTAACACAAACTCTCACTCCACTTAGTCGGCCATGACAACATTGAACTTTTCAGGTTTACTAAAATTGTTGTCAACGTGGGTGATGTCATTCGTGGTCGCGGTTTGTGTTTTTTAATACAACGATCACCGATTTTGTTTTAATCTTCAATATGATTGTTTCAATGTTAAGTAACATATAATTTCTACGTGCAAAACGTAGCGGATGCCGTCTCAGCTTGATAAGAACGAAATAGCAAGAACAATTCGGGGCAGTATTTTCCATCCATTCACACTAACAAAGTACGTTTATTTCAATAATAAAACCATACGACGTCTAGTATCACTTTAAACATTTTCTGTCGTTCGTATTTAATCAACCATGTTATCAATTTAACATCCACTGTCAAGGGAAAATACCATCCCACCGGTGTCGTGAGTAAAAATATAACGTAACAAACATTTACTTCGTCTCATCCCACGACCACGTACGAAACTGTTACAAGAAAGAAAATAACGCTCGTTGCAGTAAAAAACAATTAAAAAGACCACCAGACAATTTTAGCACCATATTTGGTTGCTGCAAAGGGACCAACTAATTGCCAATTTTGTTTGTACCTGGCGTCAACGTGTCAAGTTTCCCATTGGTGTGACGTAGGTTAACGTAATGACCTGCAGCTAAATGTCAACAATTATGGCTAAACACAATAGGGAAGGAGATAAAATGAGTCGCAAAAAAGGAACAAAACATATCGGGTACGTTGAAGTGGATTCGATCAATATGGGTCCAGGATGTCATATTTTTTTGCGAACTGGGTCTCTCATTGACTTTGTCCCAAGAGAAATCAGCGCAATTTCTCATCTCCAAAGTTAACCACATTAAAACAAAATTGTCCAGCGGCACAAATCAGGGTAAATCCCTTCAACGTGGGATGATTGGCGAAAACAAATATAACAGTTTAAATGAACGGGATTCGATGACCTCACACTCGTTTTCGACCGTTATACTCCCAAACACACACATGATTTTTTCCTCCTTCCATCATGCGATCGCATGAAATATTGCCACGATTTTTTCGATTACAATTTTTTGAAACCCTAGGGCAAGATTATTGTCTTTAAAGGTTGCTTAAACCACTTGCAAGGTTTGTTTTCACTTGGTAAATAGTCAAGAACAAGCCTAAACACTTGGCCCATCTTCAATATACAAAGTTTATTGTGGTATAAGACTCAATATTATCAGTGCAGGTTTTAAAAAACAATTATCAGTAAGATAAAAAAATTTGAACATTTATTAGATGTAAAAATAAAGTTACTACTAATCTTACCTATCTTCAAATGTTATTTGCATGCCTATTAATCATATTCAACACAAACACACACTGAAGGATTTGAATAACTCACCTCATTGCCCTCTAAACTGCCTGTGCTACCAACACTGTCTAGCCTGCTAACAGATAAACCACGAGAGAAGAGCCTTCTGTTCTTGCTAATCTGTCTCCTCAGTTGTCTTCGTTTCTCCTCTAATTCTTCAGAAACATGCACTGAATCCGCTGAAACTACAGCAGTGCATCTTGGTGACAGAGGACGAAGCTCAGCTCGTTGTTCCTCCATTATGTTTATTGCATCATAAATTTACAAATTCCCTAATATGATTTCTGTATGCAGAATTCAAACCGAAAACATTCTTTAGAAGTTGTGTGGTTCACAAAAACAAATAAAAATATACCCAAAGAAAAACAACAAACCGGACAAAAGTAATAAACATAAAGGTTTTAACTTTTATCGTCAAATTTCATAAAAATATTAAAAATAGTCCACGAACAAGAACATTCATGTATCAATTACATAAAAAGACAGCATACACTGCCACCTTATGACCTGAAATTCAAGAAATGTCAAAATACTAAATTTACACTGTACCTCAAATTCATTTCTAATGTTCTATTGCACTACAAAAAAATGTACGCAAATAAACATGTCCACAGCAACATTTTGCATACACTAGCTGACTACAAAACTAGTATTATTGATGTTTTCAAGGCTGACACATAAACTGCCACAGACATGCAATTACAAAACTTGTTTGCAACTTCAGAAACTTTGCATTACACAGACTTGTAATGTCACTGCCAAGTGTGCATAAAATATTTAGTTCACTGAGACCATTTGTATAAATGGCAAAGTGAAAGTAATTATATTCGGTCTAATTTATCTCGTAATTGATGCACTATCATAGGAGTCTGGAGCATCCAAGTTTTTCTGACATGGTTTTAATCTGCTGACATTCTTTGATAACATGTAATACTTCAAAATGACTTGCAATATTATCTTGTTGCGATACGTCCAGGCACTTCAGTCTGTGACGACTGACATACCTTCCTGTTGCTTATGATGTCACTGCTCTGGGGTGACACCCTATAAGTATACATGTCAAAATTGTACTTCCCCACAATGCTTTAGAATGTTATTTTTTCCTTTTAGGTCGAAACAGTGGCCATCTGTCTGCAGCTTACACAAGTTATTTTTTCCTTTTATCTACATGGATACAGACAGTATATCCAAAAGTGAAATGACGGTCTATGGTGGAAATACTACCGTTAACTATTTTATCATTGGCCGCTGTGGAGGCCGAGGAACGGATCGCTTGGCACAGCTATACAAACGCGTACGTATTTACCGCCACATGCGCAATAAACATAGCCTGCCTGGGTCAGCTTTTGTAACAACATATGCCGCGTCTTTACGATCTGTCAGCTGCCTATGTACACAACACTCATAAAACCTCGTTAAGTGCCTTATTTCCTGATATTTTGTCCAACGTTTCAGGATCACTCCAAAAGGTTGTACAAGACTTGACTTTTCAACGATACGCTATCTAACACTTTCACAATAGTCACGTTTCAGTCAGCTGATATCACATGAGTCACCTTCGAATCAACGTCTTACTTGCCTGAACTTTGCCAATATGTGCAACTAAACTTCGAACTGATTTAAACCCTGGGTAGGTTCTGTTTGCATACCTTGGCACTGAAAACTGTTCAACAATTAATAACCGCGTCCAGATGGACGCTAATGTTAAAATATATAGCGACCAAAAACATACACGAGGTAAGATGCTGGCAACCGTATCGGGTCGACTGCCAAGTCGTAAGTCCCACAAATCCCAGGGGTTTATACACCAAAGACTTTAATCTCACGACAGTTATAGCAAAATAGCTTTAGGTAACTGTGGGATTGCCAAGGGTCTATAAACCGTCTTGACCACAGCCGTTCCAGTGGCTGACTGCGTGCAACACGCCTCAATTACCTATAAAGGGGGTTTGCTGAAAAAGAGACTTTTTTTATCGCATTGCTGGCAAACGACACGCTCGACAAAGCGCGAAACAGGGCTCGCACATCCACAGGTAAATTGTTGTCCTTGGCGACATTGGGCGACGTATCCGTATACGTTCTCGGAATTTGGTCTGCAAAAGGAATAGCTCTACTAAACCGCAAAATGCAGCCACTAGCACCGGAACAAGTGGCCGAGTGCAAGCAAGCGGTTATGATGACAAAAAGGCTGGTGTTTGCCCATTCATTGCATGGCGTCTCAAATCGGTTCGAGGTTTTTACTAGCTCGCACCCACTTAATGACAAAGTTGGCAAGAACCGCACATCCATCACCGGATAGGCAAGGGGAGGTCACGTGACACTTTCCTGCGTGCTACAGGCAGCACTTAAACACTTGATAAAATACTGTCAGGGCGTTTAGTGGAAACCTACAAAGCGCACCCTTTTTCGCTTTTCAGCGCCACTCGGCAATCTTGGAGTGCACGGTTCGCTTGGCATAGGCCCACAAGTGACTAAAAAAACTGCTTGTTTTGTCCCTTTACGCCATATAAAAAACACTTATATGCGAATGTGCGGCAACTTGTGTGGCTCATAACGGCCTAAATGCCTTAACACCACAGTAAACCAAAATATGCACACCAACCAGTTCAGTAATATTAGAATGTATTTTATTACGACCTGACTACAGCACCTAAAAGTCGAGACAAGGTGGCGAACAACGACTAGTTTGCCTAAGGGAGGAAAGTTGATATTTTGAAGCATGCCAGTTATCTTTTTTTACTTGGCATTTTTTGACCTCAACTTTGCTTTCACAAAACCATGAAATGTACACTAACATGATGTCAGAATCGATAGCTACGAGTTCCAGGAATATCGATCTAAATGCGGCTGTGTGGCGGCTAAACGTCCTATACGCGAACATGGCAAATTGAACAGATGACACCTCAACGTCATTCCCCGCCAAATCGCATTTGTTCAAGCAAAACGATTCGATTACTCTCGGCTCGAGCGTGGATTGGTGGAAAATACCGCGAGTCGGTCGCTGGCAGATGTTTCGGTCAAAACCCGATACAACTATAATGCAAAAGGCACAAACGCAAACGAGTCTTTTCTGAACTTTGCACAACCACCCACTTGAACTGACAAATGTTACTGCAAATAGTTTGCCCGATGACTGACTTTCCTTTTCACAACACAAGTGCAAACTCGTCTTGTCAATCACCAAGGCTGCCTCCGTAACAAGTAGCGGTCGCCTCAGCGCGGCAAGGGCGCACTTGTTCGACTTAAGCCATACTAGCTAGATGCAGTCAATGTCAAATGAAGTGTGTCGAAAGGGAGAAGTTGGGAGTGCGGAATTGCAATTACCATGCGAAGAAAACCCTTAGGGATGAAACAATGCATGTTAATGTATGTGAAGTCAAAAAGTTATTGATTACCGGCTTAGAAAACTTTTCTTGCATAAACGCAAGGAACAAGACCTAAAATGGATCAGAAACAACACTCCACGCAAAGTCTATTACGCTCTGACTTCGTCTCAAATCATTTTTGGTCCAAGACTAGTATGTTTGCCTTATCTAACACATATCTCTTTTGCAAATTTTAACGCGACTTGAAGCGTGTTAAAGACTAAACTGTACGACCTGCACAACCCGCCGATTAAGATTGCATACGATTAGCAGTTTGTGTGCATGTACGTTCCTAATAATACAACCGTGCCATATTTATTAAGGAAAAAACTCCAAAGACATAGTAGTGTGAATCGGATGTGTTTATGAATAACCTCGATTAGAACACAACACAGGGATATTGGTGTTTTTGCATTACTCAGCACCCCTGGGGTATTTGGTTGCATCCCTTTTATTAAGTATTAGCTTAAATTAGACATTTCGATTTTATTAAAATACTCGAAAACTATGGATGAGAAACGGGCTGGATTTACAAGCCCTCCAACATCGGTCACAGTCAACACCAGAGACGTCTCTGACACGCGTGCCAAACTGGATTATTCATGGAACGCCAAGTGAGTAAGTGTTCCTACTCCAATACCAGGTCACGTCCGGGATTTTGTTGCGACAGAGAAAAATAGTTAAAAATACCTAAATGATTCTGAAAGTACTAAACCAATGAAATTAAACTTAAAAATTATAATAGGGAGTCGACGCGCAGCGGTTACTAAAGGTCAACATAATTCTGTTTGCACATAAATGCTCGCAAGCGCAGTCGTTGACATTTTGACATAATTTGTTAATTGGCATGCGGCATTCAGAAGCCTATCGACCCCTGTCTTGAGAGCAACAATCACACACCTGACAAAGACACGAACAGCTCACTACTCCCGGCGTGCGGTTGAACTGTGGCAGGTAAACGTGCCGCAGTCAGCCATTCCCAAGTAGCGCAGTGACCAAAAGACAAGGGTTGTCGATTAAAAAAACAAAAACGGGTTTTTGAACAATCAAGGCTCCACTTTTGAATGTATATATATTTTTCTTCTAATAACCGCCAATTCAATGTTCCACGCTGAATTAAAACAATTTGTTTTGTTTCTTTATGGGCAAAATTCCTAACAAATTACTCTTTATTTTGCTTGATTTTATTGTATGTATATGTATGCTTCTCTATTTCTAAACCATTGTTCTTTGATGTAAATTTGTTATTGAAATAAGATTTCTCTGGGTTCAATTAGTACTTACACGAACACGATTGGCAATTTCAGGTTGTAGACCCTTGACATTGGAACTTGCTTGCGATGACTTTTGGGCTTCCAAAACTTGTCTGTCATCCTGGGTGTCCACTGAATTTTTCTTCGACGACATGATGACAATAAATTAGCAAACAGGTGTGTATAAATATAATAAATATGTTTAAATTAGTAGCCAGATAAAAGCCTGTAATATGAAAAAAAGAATTACAATCCAAGCAAAACTTTGCACGCAACACAACCAAATCTGCCTACTTCTGTGTAAAGAAGCCATCATCCTAACATATATATAAATCATACCATGTCCTGTAAAATGCATTTGACAGGAACCAATAAACTTTTATTCTTGGTCTATGCATAAATATTGACAATGCAGGGATTTATGAGGCACAAGCATTATATCATTTGCTAGTGCTAACAGATAAAAATGCCTCAGACAGTTTTATGGACTGTCCAAGAGTTCTTCTTCCACAAAATGCTGGATTCCTGGCACATTTAATTCATCACCATGACACAGCTTACTAAGACTGGTGTTTAAACAAGGGTAACAGGAAGGAGGAAGGTTGGAAAGGCTGAGATTGCCAGTCAGCACATTGTTTCGCTGGTAGTTTTCAGGGAAAGCCTATCAAATTTCCAAGCAGTCACAAACAACAATATAGGACTCACCCTTTAAATGTTATCAGGCAACACTAAAGGTCATCAAAGCTTTACAATAGCTACATTGGGAAACATTTAAACTTATATATTTAATTTTTGTATTGACATATATACCATGAAAAGTGATTTACAAATTACATATACTTAATTTCTCCTAATATTATCATATTAATCTTTCTGTGACTAACCAATGTTTGGTATTTCCATCGATGTAAACATTTTCAAATAAAGAAATTCAAACACAAACAAAACATCTATTTTTTATTATAAAAAGACACTTTTACAATGCATATATTCTGTCATATTAAATAAAAATCTGTATTGCACTCCCTGTACAATAAATCAAACACAGCTACTTCCATCTTTAAATAACAATGTAAGTTGCAAACAAGCTGGCTCAATCAACAAACAAGTTTAATGTCAACATTAAACTAAACAGATAAAAATAAGTAAAATAACAATGTCCCAATTGTGTCCTAGTGAACAATTTGGGACATTGACAGATACACCAGTCAGTACATAAAACATTTGAACTTGAAACGAAACCATGGAAAATAACTATACTGTGCCTTGAAAAATTAAATGTACATGAGATATGCTCCTAAATTTGTATATGCAGATTATGGATTGGCTTATTGTAATGCATCGGTTATTAGGTTAAATGTCAATAAATAATCCCTAAGGACAAAGTGGTATCACAGTAGAAGAAATGTTTTGAGTATGCACAAGCATTATTACCCAATGTAAAAACATGTTTAGGTATAACATTTTGCTCTCTTAAACCGGAAACTGCCAGTAGCCCCTGCTCAAATTAAACAACATTTTAAATATTTTCGTATCTACATTTGCATACACAAGACAGTTAAATTGCCACATATATCTACTAATTTTATACCTGCTTTGTCAAAGAAATTTTCATTTAAAAACAGTTGTTTTTCAATACAATAATCCAGTGGTTTTATCATTACATTACTGCTTTTGAACACTTAAAAAGCAAACCTAGTCCAAATTCAAACACTTTGCCTTCAAACTTCCAACCCTGTGTTTTTTAACAACAATCTTTGCATTATTGTAAAACAGTCATACGATAGGATACCCTACATACATCCGACTGTAAACTTTGTGGTCTGTCCTTTTTGAAAAACGATACTCTTTAAAGCTAAAAGCATGCACATGCACATATTGCTACAATAGACTTAATTGGTCATTCAAACATTTACGTAATATTCTACAAAATGTAGCGTAAAGGTCAAGCAAGTTCCACCAAACACAACAAAAAATCGGCCACACGCACAAGCGCCAGGTATGAAAACTCTTGGATAAATGGCAAAACTACGCGTTTAAAACAAGATAATGAGCTTTTGCTCTTCACGCCCCCTAGTGCTCATCACGCGGTACGGAACACATGTCATTATTCAACGTACTTACGCAACACCAACAGCACATGAGCATCCGCTTTCATTGCATTCGCACAAACAAAAGGAAACGTGCTCACCACACAGTGCACCAGTGCAACAGTGCGGAAACTTTGTCGGCATTGGAACATAGATATCGTTCACGACAACATAATACTAAACATGGCTTGAACATGTTCCTGGTAATTTAGGTGCTTTATTTAATTTCCGTCGTGTCAAGATATTAAAATATGTATAGAATTTTTTCTCTTTACAATTTCCAACTTGCAATTATCATGTGATAAAAATTTGCATTTTGCAGGAATGGTGCGCGTGTGTAGTGCAATATTAGCAAGATGCTGATGTGTTGTGGAAAGTTGATGAGGATAGCAACTCGTTCCAAATCTGCATTTACGTATGTCCAAGGCCAATCACCTAAACCGAATACACGCGAATATTTTTACTATATTGATCACCAAGGCCAGCTGTTTTTAGACGATGCAAAAGTCAAAAACTTTATTTCATGCTTTCAAGACAAGGAATTTCTTGCTTTCTTTTTTAGCAGAATTCGTTTAAACAAAACTGGGTCTTACGAGAAGGAGTTTCCATATATTTCACCATGCGGACCGGAAAGGAATTTCATCAGGTCTGTAATGTCCACAAGTAAAAATTAAATTTAGTTTGGTTTTAAACATTTTCATTTCATTAGTGTTTTATATTTTAGATGTGATGATCTGCCCATTGTGTACACACACCTGTTAACAAACTCCCAGAAAGAAGATCAGTGCTTGTTATCTTATGGAAATACTGGGAATAAGCTTACTGTAAAGTTTGAACCAACAAAGCTTTGTATGCTACCTGCAAGTGGCCGAGTTTATCATCCTGCTCATGCCAAGTGTGGTGGTATAGGATTGGTCAAGTCAAAGCTTGCGATAGAGTTAAGTCAGTATTTTGGGTATTTGGAAGGATCTGATGAATCTAGTGTCTCAAACTTGCCTACCACCTTTACTTGGAAAGAAATAACTTACAAACTGACCAATGAGCTAGTTGAATTGGCAAGCAAAAACCTTAATCAACAGATATGAACTTGCAAAACAAGACTTTACTTTCACTGTGTGTTCTTTATTTCCACCAAGGAATTCCCTATGGTGTCCAGATGAAATCATTGCCCCTGTACTTGTATGGCACATTTGGTTTCACACTTGACAGTGTAACCAAGACTGGTTTGCTGATGACACCTTGGATATTTTTAAAACCAGTTATTAGTCCACTTGTTACATCAAATATGTTGGCAAACAAATTAATACATTGTGGAATGGTAATTGGGACAGTTATTAATTTATTTTTAGGTTTTGCCTTCTCTTACTTGCATGCATCACATGGCAGTTTGGTGGTTTCATATTCTGTTATTGCTGCATTATTTTTGTCAAATGTGGCTACAGTCATAGTTGACATATGTACTGATAGGCTTGCTATAAAATCAGCCATTTCTGGAACAGACTTAAAATTTTTTGGAGTAAGCAATTCTATACAGGTTGTAGCATACAAAGTTGGTGCTATGTTTGGGGGCATTTCACTTGCCCTGTTTGTGAATGTTGCGCATGGATTTGTTATATTAGCTTTGGTTAATGTACTCAGCTTTTTAGTTATATGTTATTCATTAACTAATGAAAATAATGATCACCACAATCCAAGACAATCAAATGTAATTTCAGTTGCACCTATTTTATTTACATTTAGGCTATTTTCTATGAATTTTCTTGTAATTTTTCTGTGTGGTTTCATCTTATCCTATAAGCTGGGAGAAAGTGGTGCTGTAACAATTTATCCATTGCTACTCTTAGAACAAGGTGTAGACAAAAGAACTGTAGCAAAGTATTCTATACTTAATGAACCACTATCACTGCTTGGATCAATCCTAGGAGGTTATGTTTGGTCCGTCTATAAACCCACATCACCCAACTTATCATTGTGTAGCATGATTTCTATTGTCTCAATTGTTAGAATCTTGCCCATAGGTTTTCAGCTTCTTATTCTCTCGACAAATGACTACCTTATATTTTGGCCAATACCTGGAGCACTTTTATCGTTTGTGGGTGGTATTTTGACTACACTCACTTTTACGTTAATGATGGTTGTTTCTTATTTGGTTGATGAATCTCAAAGAGCAAATGTGTATGCACTCCTGTCATCGTTTGAAGTAGTAGGAAAGCTTCTGTTTTCTAGCTTTGTGGGAACAATATTGAAGTTTGTTGGTGTAGTGAACCTTTATGCCATATTTATTTGTTTGCTTATTATTCCTGAAATTTTATTGCTGTGTTGCTACAAATTTTTTTTGAAGAAAACTACAAAGAAAGAATGAATAAACTCAAAAGGTTGCGTACCGCATTATGGGTGTCGATTCCTATCTGACAGAGAAGGCCATTCTAACTTGATAAACATCAAGGTTGGGCAGCCTGCACTGGTTTTCACACATCTCCGTCGATATTCGGTATATTAGCTCACGCGTCCAGTGATGTGCAACTGTGTCTCGCTTCTTGCGTTACAGTTTCGTTTCTTGACGTGAACTGTTCATGTCACCGAACGTAACACTTTATTTATTCAAAAAACATTCTTGAAGTTTTGCAAAAGGCTCTAAACTCTAATCCCTCTTGTCTTTGGAATAATTCCGTTTTTAAGTGTAACCAGGCGCGGTATGAACATAAAGCACAACATATTACACAAGTATCTTGTTTTACTTACGGTAAATAACCCATTGGCCCCCATATTTTTTTTACGGTAGTGGTATGTTTAGAAAATGCCAACTGCAAAAAGACACTTCAAACAATTAAGCTTTCGTGGTTTGACACAAACTCGGTTTTGTTTCCCATGTCAGTGAAGAGTCAGATGCGTTCATACTGTGGAAAAACTCATGCCTTGAGAAGCAACAAGATAAAACTGAAACCCCATTTGGAGGCACTCACGACCAGAAATACAAACAGAGGAGCAACGGAGTCGCATGGACAATCTCTCACATGTACAAGAAACATTTCAGCGACGATCGCCCATACAAACTATACCCGCGCCGAAAACCATGTTTTAGTTCGCATTTCAACGTTTTCCTGAAAACTGTTTATTCGGTTTCAACCGTTTGATGGTGAGGAAGGTAAACCTTACAATACCAGCGTTTCCCAACCTTTTCGTGGCCACGTACCTTTCAAGTTCCATTGAAATATCGTTCAGATATGTCTTTGTTTGTCGGAATCGAGTAACATAAATGCAGCAACGAACGCAGTTCCATTTGAAGCGCGATCACTTTTTTTTTGCTTTCCGTCAGCCGACCGCACCAGAAATCATGTTCGGAAAACTCTCACTCCTCCACGTAATGAGAATTTGAGTGACTGGGGTATTTAGCAGCGCTTTGTAGCCTATATATATATATATATAAATATTGGGGACCAATCTTGGGCATTGTTCTCCTATTCTAACAAGTTGACTGCATCACCAAGAAGGATAGGAAATCTAAATACAGCATTCCACGTCCGAAAAGAAATAAAAAAGCTCAGTTTTTATCAGTGCGAGGCGACAGAATACTTCTTCGTTGCACTGCCCATAGTATCCTCCCCTAAAAGTTCTGAAATTCTCAAACAAAAGTCCAAATTAACCTGGAAATAAACTGAGTCACGGTGCCTTCGGTTGTGTGAATTGGTTTCGGTCGGGTTGATGACGCCAAAAATGTCCGAAACGTAAGGTAACTTTCAGACAAATTGCTATAATTACCAAGATCTTTTTGAATACAATATCCTATTTTAAGCAAACACAAATATGTATAGTAAAAAAGACAGGTGTTTCCGGAGTAAATAAGATAGATCTTCCAACACCTTAGGACAGTCATGCATTTTAGGGCTTTCACTACAGTTACCATTTTTTATACATCAGTGTTACATCTTGTTTGCCAGTAATTGCCGATTTCTATGAATGCGCATTTTTCTCTACACTAATGTGTGTTGCAATATCATACGGTCTGTGACGCAATAATAAGAGACCAAGTTTTAAGTGACAACGCAACGTGGTTTTGTCCTTTTTGTGTCCGACAACTGTGCAGCATAGTGCTACGTCATTTTCATTCTTGCAAAAGGTTTTTTGTGTTGCGAGCGGACATTTTCTGGTGAGTCTATTTGTACATATGTGTGAAACGACTCAAGAATCAAATAACCGAAATGTGTAAATTGTAATTTTTGCTAATTTAACTGCGATGACTTAGAAGTCAGTTCGCTGAACAGTATAGCTGCCCTTGTTAATGTGATTAAGTTTACACACGGTGTTGACGCTGTCTTTGTACTCGCAGTGTCTCTTGCATTTGTGCACACGTGAAGCGTGTGGTATTCAATCTTCTGTCGCCCAAAGTTATCGCTAATCATTGTGTGTGTTACGTCATAGTGGCGCATTGTAGTTTATGCTGCCTGTTTCGTTTAGGTGTGCGACAGTAACTGCTTCGACCGTCTTTGTGGTCCAGAGTTTCCCGGTTCCCAAATAGTTGGTGAGCCTTATGCTGTAGTTATCTACGTGAAGTGTATTTGTTTGACACATTGCCTTCTGTGTAGAAACCGTGTTCTAAGGGTCAACTGTCCTACGTGTCTTTCGTCTCCTCCCGACGTCTGTAACGTCTACACTTCGAATACATTCCATCTTGCGTACGAGTGCGTACTGCACATTCGACAACAAAAATAACATCAACTGAGTGAGCGAGTTTGAGGCCCATTAAAGATACGCGTTTTAACTGCGGGAATTCCGCCTCGTGTGACGTTCCGCGCCAAGAACCGGGGCGCGTTCAACGGACTTTACAATCAGGTTTATAAAGCAATTGGGATCGAAAAGATAATTTCCAACTAATACACTCCAGTAATACACGATCCACTCCAGTAATAGCAAAACAGGGGTCGAACTTATTGGAACTTTCCCTTTATTTCGCAGATGCAGATTGTTACTCGAGATCGAATTGGACACAAAACCAACGTGCGTATCTGCGACATTCGTGGCATTTAAAGGAAGTTTGCGAAGACATATAACTGTAGGGCACTGCATGGTAGGTGCGTCTTTGACTACCGAACAATGCCACGTGTTGGTAACAATGCTGCGTATATGTGACATCAATGGTAAATTTGAGCATGTGTTAATCATGCGATTATCAATCAATGCATTTAGTTTTCACTTTGAATTTAAAAAACATTTGAGTTAATTTACCTATTTCGTAAAAACAACACAAAACCAGACGACCGACGTGTTGGTCACCCCTGAAAGCTGACCACACCAGTGGGTAAATGTAGTTGGCTACGTCGGTGGATTCCTCATATTGAGTTGCAAACACCAACAGAATCTCGCACAACCACAATTACTTTTAGTGGCAATGTCGACTGATGTTTCAACGATACGACGCTTTGCGACGTAGGAGACGTGCCTATTGATAAAGATTTTCGCCGCTGGTACAGGATCTCTTTTGGTACACCGCGCCCGTTTTATCAATGCGTTGCTGTTGTGCCAGTTGAAGGATATACACGAAGCAACAAGTAACCTTGAGGATGAAGTTTTACAAGCACAAACCTGTAACAACCAAAGGGCGCTCGCATGCCAACCGGAATGCTGTACACGACTGGTTGGAAGACACTGACTTATACATACAACTAGTGATGTCTTGCGCCGGATCCGGGTTCCCGGACCCGGCCCGATATTGACCAACATTTTTACCATACCGATAAAATACACGAATCGGTGTTAACAAACTGCCGGATCCAAATTATCCGCCTGGATTTGATTGATAGCTATCCGGATAATTTGGAACTGGGAACATCACTACTTACTACTCGATTATTTCCGATTTTATCCCAAAATTTACAGGTCTTTTGCCAAAGCCGGATGATAATTGGTCCAAAAAATTGGTGAATTTACACATTAAGTTTCTATTACGTGTTTATTCATTACTACAATGTCATGTTTTTCGCTCAAGTGCTTCAAGTCAACACGCGTGCAAGTTTTATCTTGACTATGTTCGATTAAGACGTTTTTTACTCAGTACCACATTGTCTTGTATGTAAAACCATTACATTTTAGTCAGTTCTGTGACAAAGCAAATGAAACTGTATGGTCTGTAAAATGGTTTCAATCAACAAACCAAGCTATTGGCCGAATTTCACATTTATTATAATTAGATGAAACCAGCATTCTCAAGATATTTAGGGTCATACATATCCACTTCAGTTGGATCTTCCTTTGGGGCATTTATTAAAAAAGACTTTTCTTCCCTGAAAACAACAGTACAAAGAGTTAGGTTTTTGTTTTCCTGGACTAGTCCTTTGATCCAACTTTCCAGGGCTACAGGCGAGGTGAAATCTGTACAAGCCATGGCATACACAGGTCCTTCTGCAGCTTCTGTGTCTTTTTCAACCTGACAAATTTCTTTTTCAAGTTCGCTGACAGTTGACAAATCTTTTTCCAGATGAATGCTAGGAAAAAATGACTCAGCTGGATATAATTTTCCACTCTCTGTGAGAATAGGTTTGTTTGTTTCCCAATCAGTTTTGTACAACTGTTCCCACCATGATTTAGTTGACAGTATGTGGCTCTTTTCTGTAGTTTCCAGTTCGGTATTGCGAGGATCAGTTCTCATGACATAGTACTGAATAGTCTTTTTCCTAAAATAACATTTGTGTGGTCCCTCCACAAATATAGGCACTGATGGATCATGGTTTGCCAACAGATTCTTTTGCTCTGGTGTCTGTACACTGACAATAGAATCCACCAAACCTGATACCACTATTTCAGAACATTTTGCTTTGTCAACATGAAAAACCTCATAATTAACATCAAGATTGGGGTTCATTTGTCGTAAACCGTAAAATGCAATTTCAGCGGGGCTCAACTTTTCAAAATCAGTCAAACTGATAGGGTGTTTGTTGAATGTCACCAAACGTCCATACCAATACAATGCACCTCTCGCTGCAAGGGTAACAGGGCTAAACCGACCAAATAAATCTGTTGTTTTGGCAAATAAAGTCTCATTAGGAATAGCACCATGTCTACCTATAAGTTTTATAAGTTTGTCACCCAGCAAGTGATCAGCAATTTTATCTTTGAATGCCGCTCCAAACCAGTGATCCCGTTTAATACCAGTGTGCTCACTTTGGGGAAAACAGTCTAACAGCTTTGTGTATGCAGAAATGTCAGATGTAACATTAAACCTTGACATTGAGTGCATGACAGTCGTAACGAATTCTCGGTGCCCTCTTTTTGTTTCACCTGCTTCCTGTAGCCACAAGTCAATCATTTTGTAATACAACTTTTTATTAGGATCATCAATTTCAAAATAGTCAACATCATCCAGGCCATCCAATTCTTGTTCGGCCTTATTCATATAATAGTCCAAAAGACCTTCATTGTGTTCATCAATAAAGTTATTGTCAACACTAATTTCAACCTTGCGTGGATCCAGTTCTTCAAATTCCTCTTCATTAGGTTTAGTCAAGTCACCTTTAACCTTTTGGAACATAGTAAAGCCAGTGTTAATGCATCTTTTCTGTGGTATTCCACCTAATGATGTTCCTTCCCTACAAATGAATCCTTTTCCTTCATTTACACAGGAAGTGGAAGAATGCCACAAATCAAAGAGCACCCTGGGCCTTGGAATTGCCCACTTAGGTAAACGCATTGTTAAAAAGTAATACAAACTACATAATATTACCTGATATCTGTAAATCACAAAATTTATGTCTTACAGAATGCAGCATACACATATTGTTATTTGCAAACTGATAGAATCTTCTTAAAAATTGATTAAGTCCAAGTAAACATTTTTTTTCAAACAACACGTATAGACGTGTCAATTGATAATCGTGTGTTATGTAGAAGTTTAGAACATGAAAAAAGTTCTGTCCATCTATTGACATAGGGTTTAATTGAGTGGCGAGAGTAAAAGCAGCAACTAATTATTAAACAATAATTAAAAAAGTCATTAAATTTAAAGTATTTACAGATATTTTTACGCGTCAGGTCAAATAAAAGTATACAAAAGGGCGACATGCGACGTTTCAAAGGCGACACGCGATACCTCTTTAGTCCATTCGCACAATCGATGTGACTGCTTTGTTGTGCACCATACAAGCGCTACAATGACGAGGCACGGCAAAAACGCAACTGCTAGTGCAGTTTATACCTATCACGAAAAAAAGAAAGACACAGAACAATCAACCTACGGAACACAAGCAGCAAGACTGGGAAAAGATTCAGTCAAGGTTTTTATTTTGCTGTAAAACCAAATATTTGTTTGTAGAATTATTTATTTGTTTTTACAGGACTTTGATGCATGTTGCTTGACGCTACAACCATGCCGGAACCCGGTGGTTACACCTCATGGGTATTTGTATGAGAAGCAATCAATTTTAGAATATATTGTTCATCAGAAAAGGTAACTTGATTCAGATTGTGTATGTATGTGAAATTGTTATTGTTTATTTATCTTGTAACTTTAATGCTTAACAGAGAAAATGCAAAATTGTCAAAAAATTATGAAAAGCAGAAGCGAATGGATGAAAAAGAAATGAAAGAGTTGGCAGAAGCTGAAAATAAAAGCAGAGTAGAAAAGTTCATGAAAACTGAGAAATCCATTTTAAGTAAATCTGTGGAAGCATTTAAAGATGAACAACAGAAAAAGGGTAATTTTTTTATATTTACTTTGACAAGTAATTACTATCTCACTTGTATAATATTTGTGTATCGTTTGCATTTAGATACTCCAAGCTGCAGCAACATGGAAAATGGTAAAGCAAAAGATCTTCCCAGCTTTTGGATTCCTTCATTAACTCCTGCTGCTACTAAAAGTAAAATGCGCAAACCAGACAATAAAGTAAGTTGACTGTTTTAACAGTATGTTGACACCTTGGCAATCCACTGTTATTTCGAGTTATAAATACTTGTCAACAAGTTTCAAGTAGATATGTCATACCTAAACAAATCAAAGCTAAATTTTATAGTAGAATTTTATTTGTATAAATACTTAGCTTGTCGCCAATATCATATATTTACATATTCAAACTGTGTCTGGCAACAGATTTTCAACAATTTGTTTGTGTGTTGTTCAGGTTTACTGCCCAATGAGCAAGAAACCTCTAAAACTAAAAGACTTGATTCCTGTCAAGTTTACTCCTATTGCAGATCGTGACAAAAAAACATCCGTCATTGCAAAGCAGGTCGGATATTTTGCAGCAGCATTTGATAATTTAAAGGCATTGATTAAAAATGTATTCAAAGTTTCTGCAAAGAGTTGTTTTGGGAAAATGCCTGTCAAGCATGAAATTTAGTGCTTGTGACCAGCTATTACAAATTTAGATGGAAAACAGAAACATAGTCATTTGCTGTAATTAATGCAAAAGGATTTAAAATGTAAATATTTAAATCAATATTACAAAAATTTTAATGTCATTGCCTGTAGCAGATATATTAAAAGTATGCTCCTCACGTATCTGTATGACTGTATGACTAATTTAACTATAAACTCACGTACATGCCACAGGCTCGGTGGATGTGTGCTGTCACTCACGATACTTTGGGAAACTTCGTGCCTTGTGCAGTTTTAAAACCAACGGGAGACGTCGTCACCATCGAATGCGTGGACAAGGTTATCCGTAAAAATGGAATGTTACACCCTGTGACCGGACAAGTCTTGAAAGAAAGTGACATTATTCCTCTGACAAGGGGCGGGACCGGATTTGCGAGCACGAATGAAGAGTTAAAAGCCAAGTCCTATCGCCCGGTTCTTATGGCTTGACGTAGGACGGGATAAAAAAGATAAAACGTTAGTCGTGCCTACTTTGCACGCATACTGAGGGTCAAGCCGTATGACCTGTTACGTGTAAGTCATTAAACGTGTTTTTTGAAAGTGTTTTTTTTTTCTAAGATATAGCTTCTTGTTTAATTTGGCCTGCTGGACGGTAACTCTTCTTTAAAAATGGAAACATTTTCGAAATTTATTTTCTGTGGGCCACACCACGTTACAATGTTTTTTTTTGTGAAATATGTGCGCACTATCCTACGATTGCATTTGCCAAATTTTGCAGCTGTCAATATTTTTGTGTAGAAGTAGGTGTAAAAAACAACGGTTTTGTTTCCCCAAAACATATTTGATGGAAGGGAATATTTTCAAAACATGAAAATAAAATATTTTAATAAACTTTCCACATCTTCATATAGTGTCAATTGCATCACTTTGGAACATTACTTATTTCCCTAAATTTTCCGTATTCATTTTTATGTTGCTGAGTATTAACAGAAAAAAATCAATCTAGCAGACAGCTCTTAAGGTGCTTAAAATCAGAAAAATATATTTCGCCCTGTGAAGGTCATCATCAGTTTCTTATTCAAACTCTTTGAATTTTTTTTCAGTTTATACTCAGCAACTATACATACGATAATCGATCTACAGCCTGCCAGGGTAGCTTGGTTCACTGATCCAGTAAAGTTTAAACTACTGATTTTTTTCCAAACAAACGAAAACCAAAAGGTTATTCCAGCGTCTCCCTGCCCTCACTCTCACGTTTTCCATCTCTTTTGTTTACAGAAAAATTTATTGTCGTGTTTGGGCAAAAATAAACCAACGAAAAAAAAATGTTTGTGTCTTTTGTTACATCATGTATCTTGTAAAGAAAACTAGCTCTAGTTACTAATGGTTAAAAGAACGCATTGCCTTTTTGACCAACTGTGTGCATTTTTGGCATTGAGTAATGTTAAAAAGTCCACGTTGTGACAACGTATGTCAGATGAGAACACAAAAATGTTATTATAAAGCATTTTTGTTCCATTTTGATTTGAGCAAACATTCGAGGCAAATAAATGGCAAAAGGGCGAGCGTTTTCGGAACTGCAATGAATTTTTATCCAAACTTTTTGATTAGTTTGAAACAGATCTGGTTGCAAATAAAACGGTTCAGAATTATAAACTCACACTACAATCTATCCAACTTCGTCGGTTATTTGCCTTTCGGCGCAATACGCACATTTACATTCTTTTCGCAGTAACTTTACTATAAGCACAAGCGCCGTATTTTGAGGAGTGGCAAAAAAGATCCATCTCCCAGAGATTACTTTTGGGCACAATAGTAACACATTTCCCTCCGTATATTTAACTATCACAAGAAAATGTTTTGCATTTATTTTATTATTTACCAATTGCCGTGTGCACTTTCAAATATTTCGGTGCTTACAAGTGATATTCCATTTACTTCTGTATTTTGTAGGTTATCACGAACTCTGGATACACCTTAATGAAACATGCAATGGTTGTTATAATTACTAACATTAATATGTCATTCTGAGCACATTTGACTAATTAATTTAAGTAGGCGCAATGTAACAAAAGTGTAAGTTTCAAATTCAGAAAAATCTTATGATTCCTGAATCGGGGCAATCGGGCCTCGCACTTTCTACAGCCCTGTATGAATTTCAACTGCGCTTTACCCTTGCAGGATCAAAATCGAAAATCCACACACCTGCTTTCGTTTGTACACAATGTACTCCCGGTAACGCAAACCACCCCGGCTTGGTTCCCCAGTTACTGAGTGGTGGCCAGGTGGGGAAGTATCATATCGCAGAGCAGTTGTTTCCTTCTTCGATTTGCCTTCAGCATTAAAAATCAGCAACATTTAAAATTTTCTATCATCGTGTAATGTAACACCATTTTTTAACAAGTAATTTTGACGCAGTAATATGAAAAGTAAAGAAAAATTGTGTCGCGTACCCAGTATAACTCGACAGACCAAAAGTTGTCGCTCGCATTTGTAGCAGGATTGGTTTCTATGAGCTTGACAGCCTCCTGCACCGTTGACGTATTGGTTTGCTTTGGACGATATGTCAGTGAAGTAAAAACCACCACCAAACATTCCCTTTGCATTGGTCTCACTTTTGTCGAAACCTTTTCAATGCACAGTACTGAATTGTTATTTAATGTTCAAGGCAAAAATTGCAATCCGATTAGCTGCATAATAGAAAAAGCAATGCATATTTTTACATAGCGGTCATAAACTAATTGCATATTACCTCCTTCAGCAATTTCTTGAGTTTTCGATGTTCCGTGAAAAAGAAGTCGTTCGTTAGCGGAACCACCAGCACATTCTCTCCTAACCACGTCACGATAGCAGTTGTATCCATCAATTCTTGACTGACTAACTATTCTTTTAATCTAAAATAAAACTTAAATGTAAAACAAAACGGTGTTACTGTAACAAAGTAATTCGTAATTCATACGAAACACAGTTATTAACTTGGCTGCCAAAATGTAGGTAAGTTAATTACTTTTTCATAAACAAACCCCAAATATATTGTAGGCTTTGAAAGTGCCGCCGACTTGACCTCTGTGCTCTCTTATGGAGGATCGCATTGCTTGTTTAATCAGCTTGAAAACTGGATCATTTCTATCCAAAGATTTTTCGACAATCTTACTAAAAGTCAAATAATACAATGCACTTTAATGGTACGACATACACAGTGATACAACAGAAACAGTGCATTACAGACATCATCGATTATCGATCACAGCTTAATGCAATGAAGATAAATATAGGAAACGGTTAACTTTAAAGTTGATTAACGTATAAGCCTAAGCCCACATATCAAGCATGCATAATTATAGTTTTCATATATATTTGTAATTTGTATACTCCGCTCCAGGGATCCACTGCATTCTCGAAGTGTCCAACGGACCAAGGGTGTCCATCGCTTGTTTCAAAGACTTGCGTGTTTTTTGTGTATCTCCCATTGCTGTTTACAAAAAAAATGTACACAAAAGGCTGCTTGAAAACAAAAAAAGGTTAATCAATTTCTGAAAACTATAACTCACTAACACTTAGAATAGGTAAAACTATAGTCAGTTCCCAGGTTAATATCAGCAGAACCAACAATCAATGATTTATTGAGGCAACTTTGCTTTTTACTTGGGGGATTTTGTTCTTTTCAGCTCGTGAGACGCTGATTTTTATGGAACACAAGTAAAGATTGGGGAAGATACTTTCTTTGTTTACGGGGTACATAAATACAACATTTAAAACAAAGTATTCCAGGTAATGTTAAAATTATAACAATAAAATCACGAAAAATTCGTGAGCGCTTTCTGTAATTAATCGTGTTTAGTCCAATGAGTGGAACAATACTCACGTGTGCTCAATTTGTTTGTTTACGTCTCTGCGTTGAGTTGAGAGAATAATACAAAAAACAACGCCGACACAATATTTTGTTTTACTTTCTTGTTATGTTAACAGTAAATCGTGTATTATATGTTTGCAGGCAAGCTATGACTAACACAATATTAAAGTCGGCACAAATAAGCCGTTACAATAAAAGAGAATTATTGTTTATTCACTTATTTAAGAACTCTCAGTCTCACCTAGCAGGCCTACAAAAAAAACCAATCGTTTCTCTGTAAATTCAATCGCTCGGGTAAGAATTTTTTTTTGCTTACCAAACTAACAAAAACTCTTTTGCTATAGAACGTGACTGCAAAGAAAATTAGCTTTTTGAAGCTACTTTCAACAAAAATGTCAGTGGACTCTAAAAGAGGTGAAAAACTTAAAAAAGTTGACGTCACCTCCTACAAACCTCGGATACGGCCGTGTATATTCGAAGATAAAGTAAAGTCAAAATTGAAAAAAATATTTAAAGATTGTAATGAAGAAGTGGTCAGTTACAAAGACGGTAAGTTGTGTGTTTAGCATATATCAAAACATCACTTTACTTGGTCTCAGTCAAAGTATCTTTTAGACAAAATTGATTCATCCACTTTTCCATTTCCTCATTGTATTGTAAACAGTCTGATGTGGAACATACAAAGTAAGGGTTTAGTACGAAATGTAGTTTAAAGTGAATAATTTGTGTTACATTGTATTGATTGCATCATGTATATTTACAGAAAACAGTTCTGCTGATGAATTTGTTGCAAGTCTGTGTGAACAACTGCTTTCTATGGATTTTAATGAAAAATCAAATGACTTGTATAAATTTAGGCAAACTCATGAATTGATGTCCAACAATAGAAATGGTGGTATGTATCATATTCTTTACATATAACCTAGTTGTCTATAAAAAAAAATTGTTTTGGTAAATGATGGCTTCTAAAAGCAATGAAATCATTTTATTTTTTATAGTGTTCTATAACTTCTGTATGTAGATACAAACAACCTTTTGTAAGAATTTATGTAGAATTATGCATATCTTGCAGATGCCAGTCAGTGTTCACCTCAACTTCAGCAATTTTGTAATCATCTTCGCATGACCATTTTGCCTTGGTTAAGAGAAATAACAGGAATTCCTTTAAATGATGAAATAAGCATGTTTTGTGCTCAGTATGCCTCAACAGGTTTTAAACAAAAGTGAAGCCTTTTTAACTTGCAGTGAACTAGTTTGTTGTTGTTTAGATTGTTTGTTATGTCATGATGATGAATTGGAACACCGTAGAATAGCTTATGTGTATTATTTGACCCCAGACTGGAGAGCAGAAGATGGTGGAGCACTGGATTTATATGACTCAATATCAGAAGTTAATGGCTCCTGTAGTAAGTTTGTGCTGTAATTTAGTAGTTCAAAACATTTGATCAGCTTATACTTTCAGCATGGTATGATCCATCAACTGTTGTGAAGTCGGTGGTTCCGCTGACTAATTCCTTCATTTTCTTTGAAGTTTCATCAAAGTCCTTTCACAAGGTTAGCCACAATGACATAACTCTGTTTAGCCAAACCACAAAAAACTGCGAACTTTTGTAGGTAGCAGAAGTGCTTACAGAAAATAAAATAAGAGTTTCACTTAGTGGTTGGTTTCATGGTCCGCCAATTTCAAGGCCAAGCATTCCACATGTTCCAAGACCACCAGTCAGATGCTTTGTACCATCAACTTCTGTGTGTATTCATTCCCTTCTTATTTTCAGACATTTTTATTTTGTAACATTGAGTGCTATTTTCGTTGCAGGATGTTTCTTGCTTGTCAGCATGGATTAGTCCATTATACCTTGGTCTTAGCACGCAGGGAGCAATACAACAGCAGTTTACTGAAGACTCCGAGATTCAACTAAATAAATTCCTAATAGTAGGTACTTGAACATGTGCAAGTGTTTAATTTTATTCACCAGCCCTATTACTGTTGATTTAATTTGTATGGTTTATGATTTTAAAGCGTAAATTATCACTTATTAAGGTTGAGAAGTTTGATTCCCTCTTGCAAAGTCTGAAGCTACTGAATGAACACAAAAACCACTGGAAGCAGTGTGGGCCGCCCAGTCAAAGGTCATACCACCAACTAACTATGCCGGAGCAGCCCCTGTTACAACCTCAAGATGATAGTAATGAGCAAAATGAAGCTGTGACTAAAGCCTTGCTTGTGGTTCAGGAGTGCCTGAATGTCTTTTTATCAGAGGAAATGTTTCTTTATCTTTCCAACATAACAGGTAGCACTTAAATAGTTTGCCAGTAAAGATGGGATATTTTCAAATGATTTTTAATATTCAGGTTTATGTTTTCATCCAATGGCGTCTAATTCGGATTCCAGTGAAGATGAGGAAGGAAAAAATAAAGTTGTTCCTGAAAAACGACGAAAAAAAGCCGACCAACCAGAGCCTGGCTTAAATTCTGGTTGCAGGTAATCTTTATGTTTATTCCCTTTTTCGACCAAGGAAAAGCAACATGCATAGTGCAATGTTCGGTTCAGCTAAACATGATGCCGTTGTGCCTTTTACATATTATCGACTATGTCGGGTGGAAATGTATGTTATTTGTCTTTTTTAGATACGAGATACGACATTGGAGTCATGGAAGCCACACGTTGCTACGCGACACGGACGCGGAACGTGGCGAATACGCCCTTGACCTTAACCTATACTTATGCCAGGACGGTAAAGCACGTGTTACACAATGTTTTCACTTACGCAACATAGCCAACTCGCCTTTTCACTCTTTTTTTCTGTGCAACAGTTACGGTTTAAAGTTTTGTTTCTTTTTCGATTGTAAACGACGACATAAGCGCATGTTAATACTCCGCAACAAAAACACAGCGTGGTTCGATATTTTATCTGTAGTTTTATTCTTTTATTTGCTTAACACGTCATCCCCCTTTAGAGTGGGAGGAAGAGTGGGGAGGGTATACGTCATATATTGCGAACGACGAAGCAGAGGAGGTATAAATATCACCAAGCTAATTGATTTCAAGCAACAAGTCTATGTTTATGTTAACTTGCAGCTGCTCACCATTGTCCCATCGGGAAACTGTCTCGCTATCACCTACAGAGATTGCGATGCGTTACGTTTTGTGAAGCACATCAATCACAATGCGACCGACCGAAGCTTTTTTGACTTTGCCCTCTCTTACTACCAATAAATGAACCTTTTATGTAACTTTTGACATTTTATTGGAAATAATCAAGATAAAAATACAAAAGAAAATCAGTCACATAATTCTAAAAACACGGCACATGTGGATGATTTTAGCGTAATAATGTCCGAACAAAACCAGTAACGACGTAGTAACAAAAGACCGGCGGTTGCTAGGTAACTGTAGCAACTTGTTGGTTCTGTTCAGCCGGTGAAGAAGCTCCAGTTCCTCCTATAAAGGAAACGCAGATAAAACGTCCGTGAAAAATAATTTTACCTGTGGCTTGTTGCTGTGGTTCTGAAATACATTTTAAAACCAACAGGCAAAAGTATACACTTTGCTTATCTTATGATTATTGGCTCCACTTTGCTTGTCTTATAATTATTGTGACACGGGGCCTGACGGCACTATTGGTTGAGCTTTGCTTGGTCGTAGTGTTTCCACCTTGTTTTCTCCGTAAAGTTGCACCTAGTTTGGTGCCCAACGGATGACGGTGATTGTATAGTTACCACAAAGTTGAAGTCTTTGCTTGGCCGTTTGGTCAGCAAAGTCGTCTGAAAGTCACACCAGCTGCACTGATGGGATCTTTCAGGTCGAACCAGAGGCCATCTGTCTGCAGCTTACACAAAAGTATACACGTTTGGCACCAACCTGATAGCGGAGTTTTAGCTTGTTTAAACACTTTTCTTGCGTACGATCGAACTTGATCTCTGAAACTAGGATCGTGAACACTGTAGGTGATGACGTCGCCTAACCTGCATTTAAGTAAACTAATTGTAGATATTTATGTCTCATCACCAATTCAATCACATTGTTAATACCCGGTTGATACTGAGAGGTAGAAAACGATGAAGGTCACAGTGGACATTCTGCTGCAGGGTATTACGTTGAAAAACTCCAGAAACAATATCACGATGATAGGAACTAATACATAACATAAAATATATCAGTTTAGCAGCCTATACACACTCCGAAGGGAATTTTAAGCCTTTTCATAAAATTTAACTTTAATTATAAACAGTGCAAATATCGTTTGTGAGTTGTACAACTGTCATTGAAAATTTTACGAACAATTCCAAACAATCGGCTACATTTCAGGTATGGTAGTGTTGCGTCACTGGTCATTAAAACGTCCTGTACAAAGCAGAACTCACAAAGATTTAAGCATGCAGGAGTTTACCAACAGTCACAGTGTATCCAATAACCATCATCTGACTAAGTTTCAGTAAAATCAGGTTTTCTTTTCTTTCTCGCTTCTTGCATTTGGGAACTCCGCGCAAACGGTTTGATCTGCGCAGTCGGGTTCTCGCGAAAACGGTCGTGATTATTGTCAAAATTGTCTGAAAAATTCAGTTGATGGGAATATTTAGAAGAGCGTGCAACGAATGCATCGAGAATAAAGTTTCGCGTCCGGGAAAAGTTGTTTCAAAGTTACTGAAAAAACGAGTTGTACCAAATGCTTACCATTGACAAATAGGGAAACAGCAAAAGCACGGACATGGGAACTAACTCCTTGATTCCTATACGATTATTTTGTAGAGTGACGAAGAACTGAAAAATCCCGGCATCGTACGAAAAGTCAATGTCTCCATCAAACCATGCTAAACATATACTATTTAATAAAATTTGTGCGAACAAGTTGTAGTTTTTCTCCATTATGACACTGAATAATGAGGATTAATTTGGCACTGACTTGCCATTTCAATATAAATAAGAATGCAGATTCAAATCAAAATACGATTCAACCTTTTACACAGTCTGATGTAGAGCAAAACCCAGTCATCAAAGCGCACAAAGTTTGAACTCACCCGGTATTGAGCTGGTCACCAATGAGAATGCCCATATTAAACCAAGATGCCAAACGGTGGTACTAGTGGACAAGTTTCTATATTTGAATGGAAAGCGAACAGCAATAAACCGCTGGCCGCTGAAGTACAAAAGGTGAAAAAGGCTGGAGGTGTAAAAGTATATGACAAAAACTCCGCCTGCAGTAGCAATACGTGTGTTTTTGGAATATTCAACATATCCAATAATATCTTCCACTGTTTCATTGAGTGATAACACGGCGTGCGGAATGCTCACGACCAAAATGTCCACACCTAAATACATAAATATTTCATAACTAAACCCCTAAATCCATGAGTTTTGAAAGGCGTGTGTTCTTTTCAAAGCTTTAGGATTACCTTTAACAATATCAGCAGCTGCCAAGGAAACCCTGATGTAATCTTTCTTGGTTCTGTCGCCTTTGTTGCTTCCAAGAAACACAAAAAACACCAGCAAATTTCCGATAACTGTGAGTAGTCCGAAGATGGTAAGAAACACTATTATGACGTAGGCAGTTCCAACACTGTCAATAACGAACAATTGGTTTTAAATAAACCAAAACCACTATGTACACATTAGCATTCTTTCTTACTTGCAATACGAGCATTCACGAAGGCGCATCTCCCTGCATTTTGCCACGGCCTCCAACGAACAGTAAGGTGTGAAGCGACAGAAGGTGTCAACATCGCTAGCGTTTGTGCTGTTGTTCATTATATTCACTCCTTTTGGTTGTTAAATTCCTGTCGCATTTTTCAACAACGCAGAAAAAAAAAATTAATAGGAAACTATGTATACCTATAGTGGTGCATATAAACAACTGAATATTTTATGAGAGTAAAACTTGACCTGTAATAGATATATACCTAAACACAACAACATTCGTGACCTGGCTTTTCCTTTCCAAAAAACCCTTATAAGACTGATACAAGACACGCAAAACTGTAAACTCAAACCACAATACTTGACAAGAGATGTTTGCTACAGTGTCTGGGGTCCAGCTTTAATTTAAGGTGACACACGTCATAATTGGTTAGGTCGTCAAAACTGATACGCGTGGCTGGTCAGGAGCTTTTTCCCAACCGCCAAATGAAAAACGTATCTTAGCCCAAGGGCCCAGTCACAACACTTCAAAGACTCAGTTTTGCAACGAAGCAGAACACATTATCATCCGCCGTTAAAAACGTCGCTTTGGCATGAGAGCGTATGTTATTGAAAAAAAACACGATGCCGCGCTCCGGAAATTTCCTACGTGACTAACGAAATGAAGTGCTGCACAATCATTCAGCATGTAGTGTATTTTTAACTAAGCCACGGATGACAGGTTCTTACAAAAACCGATAAAAACCGATCGGCTTTCTGCAGGGGCATATGGACCATTAATGGTAAAATTGCAAGAAATATAAGTACTTCAGTGCAGTCGTTAATATTTCAAATAAAAACCAAACTATAGGCATACTGTAATATTTGTTTTCTTAAATAAGCCCACAAGCATATCGTATCTTGTATAATGGACAACAAATGTATGTTAAATGTGTTATGTTTGTCATTAAATTCGGTTTATTTTCGTCGTTATCCGGAAACAGTGCAAACTCGGCACAGGTAAACACGATAAATGGAACTGATTGAATAAGGACGAGGGGGCGATGATAAAAACCGCAATTGGTTGTTTGAAACCGACCTTTGTCATTCTAATGCAATTAGGCGTATAGGCTGTAAACTGAATGTGAACAGTTTGTCCCAGGTGGGCGTGAACTACCAGCAGTCACTTAATCGGTCTTGATTTATTTACCACCAATAGCATAACTTGTTTATAAGTTTGAGAAAAAACTATACAGGAACATTATGGGCGCAAAATGTCTCAAGCAAAAGTAACGTATCAAAATAAAACGACGGATTTTTTTAAGCCATTTTGAATCATTTTAGTATCCATATTGTTTTGTAACCATCGACTAAACAATGCAATAGAGATGCGTTGAATGAAGGAGGGTGGATACTAACTTCAAAATGCATTGCAGCCACACATCGTGTGACAATGGCAACTTGTCGCTGTCGAAACTCTCAAGTCCGAAGTCTGAAGCCTGAAGTTATCATCCCCATGCAACTTCGACCTGGCAAAGCAAATAAGTAAAACTCTTTTGAGGCGTCGCTAAATCAGGAAAGTTTAGAATTACTGACATAACAAAATGCAATTAATACGCAGTAATGAGGATCTATAAAGAGCCGGTTGTCCAACTGTTGTAATGTTAAAATTTGCCTGAGAAAAAGTCCCTAACATTACCTTTACGCTGCGGCACGCATCGTCTCGCGGTCTAGAAGGCAAATTTTTCCTTTCGGTAACTTTCTTTTGTTTCGAGGTAAAGCGCGAAGTCGTTTTGAATTTCTCTGTTTAATCCCTGCCAGTAAAAATCAACATTGTAATCACAATTTTACTTTTTTTGCGTTAGGGACTGTTTCTGTTTTTCCTTTGTGGCAGTTGGAGAAACTGATGATGCCTTTTTAGGCCAAATATATTATTCTCATAAAAAAACACATCTGAGCTGTCAACAGATTGCTTTATGAAATTTCATATATAATTTTATCACAATTTTACTTGGCACGCACTTAATTTTTCAAACTAATTTATAATCTTTTAAGATGTTTTGCACTATCTTCGAATAATTCCTAACACTGTTTGCAGGCGAGAACACACATAACCAAGCAATGGGGTGAGTCATTTTCCTTACCATTGCTACTTAGGGAACGAGCATAAACACCCACCCTGTATATAATTCCAAGCTACAAAAATAAATTGTGAAACGAACAGTGAGTATTTTTTCTAAGCCATTTTCCTTGCTGAATAACAAACAAACAAACCTATATAGCAAGAATACATTCGGTTGTTACTTTGCTGTTTATGAAAAATTAGGCAAATCCCCTTTTACTTGCAAGATGGGCTTACGTGCTGGGTGTCAGGGCATCCAGTGAGAAGTAAGATAGTACAACACAACATGTCTTGTTATATGAACTGTTTCCAAGCATGACAACCGACAAGACTATTTATGGCAAAATCTTTTACCTTGTCCTATTTCTACAACGCAAATTATTTTTCGGTTTCGATAGTCTCTTGATTCCTTTTTTTATTCTATTAAACAATCTTGCGTGAACCGGAACCATATTTTATTACGCCAACAAAAACATACATACGAAACATTTAAAATAGTCTCCAGTCGAATTTACGATTGTACAATTATTGTTCTGCATCTATCGAATGTTAAAGGTAGACATTTTTTAGATGTCAACTGTTAACTGACCACATATACATGCGGAGGCGCCCGACTAAATAACAGATTTATCGCCGAAGGCACCATTCATGATAGCGTTGCTAACGAAAGTTTTGTGGAAATTCAAATCATAAAATAATCTATATTAATGTTTCCTTTTTTAAGCTCCCTGTCTCTCCCCATCTTTGCTTAGATTTATCTGATAAAAAAAGATATTTACGTGATATCTGTTAACAAATGTTTTATTTTTTCCGATTAGCAGAAAAACTACACACACCATTCTTTAGTTTTGTTTAAAAACTCTGTAGCACGAAACTTCTTTTCCTGAAATTTCTTTAAAGTGATGAGGCACGATGTGAACATCTTTTGGATTGACTGATTCGAAACACTGTGTAGCAGAGAATGCATGATGCAGCAAATGTCGCCATAGCAGAATACAGGATCAGTTTCTTTGAATGTTGGCTCGCCAGGTTATCCCCCTCAAAAGCCACATTTTCAGATCCTTAAAAGAAATTTTTTAGTTTCTTTCGAATCAACTAAATTTCCAAACATAAACATAATTTAGTTTGGTATCGTACACTTCGATGGCCACACAAATGTGGGTAAGATACGCCGAAAAAGTAATACCTAAGGAAGGTGTGTATGATTCAAGGGAGAAACGGACCTTGTAGATATTTGCACTATCTTGTCCTGTGCCACACCTTAATCAAGTATTGCTAGTATTAAAAATCGCATATTCCTATCTTAAAAGCGCCAAAAAGTTTGCTTGAAGATCGTCGCAAATGGTAATGATGAAAAGGGCATTGAAATATGTAGCAAGTATTTGGGCAATACCACATTTAAAGTAGCAAAAATGTCACAAAGCAACTGACCAAACAGTGCTTTAGTAAACTAGAAGCATTACTTCCTACCTTCAGCCTTGTCGTCTGACATATCCCACTTTAACTCCGGAATGACACAGGTCCTTCCGTTAGGATGGATATTCATTCCAGAGGGACATGCGCACATCGCATAGCTTCCCAACAAGTGACAGGTGTGCTCACAAGCTTTCTACAAGCAAAATATCTGTAAAGAACGTGGCTAAAACAATGTTTGAGTTTGCCGTGAATTATCTTGCAATGCCGCGCAGATGATAGCTGTATCAAATTTATTGGAGTTATTATTGAGGGAGTATATGGCCTTGAATACATAAACACATTACCTTTTCACATAAATCACTTGGTAAATTGGAATGTTTCAGTGCCTTGTCTTGTTTTGACAAGAATGTAATCGGTCCAATAAAAAGGTGTTTGCTCTCGTGTTCGCTGACGTCACGACGTCTTTTTTTGTTACATCCCTGCCACACAAACAGTCAAAATATCCGTCATGCAGTTACTTCAGAAACACAACATTTAGGTTAAGGCGTCCACACCTGACAACCGGCGTTGGAGCAAAGTTTGACCTCGCAATGAATAAATACTTGTGCAGTTGGTTGACTGTTGAACACAAAGGACGCAAAGCCGAATTCAGCTGGAGAAATGACTTGTGTTTCATTTTGAAAAGTGCAACTATAGGAAAAAACGTAAACAACTTTGAAATTTTGATACCGCTAAACTGTATCAAAGTATAATAGGAAAAAACGTAAACAACTGTATAACATTTACCTGTCAACTATCAGAAAATTTGGCACATTTCTATCAAAACTCGAAGTTTGAGAAACCCAACACGTGGTGACCTGCGAAAAGACATCCACAAAAATGTTGCGCAACACATAATAGGATGACCCAAAATTCGACAACCTACTTCAACATTAATGCTATTATTTTTGGAGGCCGCCTGAACGTAGATCATTTCAGGAACATTAATTTGTGGCAGACTCCCTGAACTGGCTGACAGTGGCATCGTAAAGTTCATGTCCTTGTAAGCTGAAAGTGTCACCTCCACACTCCCATTCTTGCGCATATTTGTTTCGAAAATAACTCTGTGTAAAGAATGTTTGATATTGTGCGGATGAGTCAATATTTCAAACCTAAAAACTTCATTTCCTTTAGAAGTTGATTTAAAGAGCGGGTATTTAAATATAATTGCTTGCGTGTGGTTATGGGTAACTACCGAATTATTCTGCTCAGTAGACGTATTAGGATTACAAATTCTTGACTGGAATGCTCACGTATACAAAAGTCATATTTTCATGTTACTCTTGTTGGTCAAAATCATTGATGTCCACACTTTGCGTAAAAATACCTTCTCTCCATGTAAACGTCATGATACTGAAAATCATTGAGATCAGTGTAGAGACTAGTCTCGTAATCGCAGTTAGCATCAATAAACACAGACGTGTCTCTTCTTATGATGTCACCATCTGCTGGTGGGCCGTGTTCTCCAAGTTCGCCGCGAATCGCGTAGGTATAAAGGATGTAATCAAAACCAGAGTACTGTGAGCACAGAACAAAAACAGTGTCTTTCTATAGGGTTCCTAGGGTAAAAATCTGTACATTTTTACCGACAAAACCAATGCTTAAAAAATTGTCACACGTTTAATATTGCACAAATTATGCAAGTTAATGGATTATCGAGATTGACGCAACGTGCACGTTTTTGTCAGTATACCCTTTGTGTTTGTGTAGTGGCCCCACACTTTGCGTTTCCAACTTCAGCGATAAGGACATTATCATCTACCGCGTAGCAATCTTCATCGTTTGGTACATCGATTCGAATTCCACGTAAGTCAACATATCGTCTTGCACATTCGCTAAACCTGCGAAAAGCCAATATTCAATGCATTTTGGCAGTGTAACGACCAGTTACAAACTCTTTAACAGTACTCCTGTTTATGGAATCCAAAGAATTCGACTAATACGGACTCGGTTTATTCTGAAATGTGACCTAAAATCGTTTTCTTTTTATAAAAATTATACAAAAATTATAAATAACCGTACATTCGTACATTAAACCACGTTTCTGTTGCATGTATATTCGTAACAAATGCTTATAGTTAGATTCTTGCTAGGCTGTTATGATTTCTACAACATTGTAACATCGATTAACTAACTGCCTTCAGACAAATCACCCGATGCTTTGGTTAATTAGTACTTCACGTTAGAAACACCCGTTGCAGTGCTTTGGTTGGTGTTCATGTGGCAAAAATATTTGTTTTTAACTGTTCAATTTAGATGATTTTTATCGATATTACGAACTACAATCACAATGTTTGAAACAAACATCTACGCCAGATCCGGACAATTCGAATCCGAATTAACGAGTTTTAATGTATTCTCTGTGCACTCATTTACCTTTTTCAGAACCAAATTTATTAAAAAATAACTTAAACCAGCATTATTTACACGTGTGTGTAGAACAGTGTAAATAAAAGTTGCAGTGTTGTTGACAGAAAATACTTACACGATCCTGGCGTAACGGTAGCCGCATTGAATGATTCTTCCACCGAAAAACGTGTCCCAAGCGCCGCGTAATTCATCGGGTGAAAAAAAATCATCAGGATTAGGAACTTCCATAAAAGTGGGACAATCTGTTTGGACAAAATTTTTTGTTTGCTTCTGGTGGTTTGTTGAAAGGAAATTAACGTATCACTTACTTAAAACGTTGAAACAAAGCGACGAAAACAAAATTCAATAATTAATCACTTACTTTCAATCGGTTTTTCACAAATGAACGCGTGATGGTGATCAGCAAAACATTCGTGATTTGAGTATTCACCAATTATACAGCCTTCTTCATTTTCACCTTGACATTAATAAACAGATTAATTTGACAGTTTGACGCACAATTGACACAAGTGAATGAACCTAAACGTATAATGCCCGTATTTGGAAGGAAATGAGTTTAGAAACCATGGCTTAACTTTGTGGTAATTGCGACATATTGTTTTTTTTGCTATAAGTTTTACGTATATTCAAACCTCAAAAACAGTCTCAGAAACTAGAGGAATAAACTTCTTACAATCAAATACGTCGAGTGAAGTGCAGTGATGGCCCTCTGCAGGTGTTAAATCTCCAAAAGGTAGAAACGTAACTTCCTCCCCGTCGATGTTGACCCACTTTGTGAAATTACAGGTTTCTGAGTTGTCAAAGGCTTCCAGAAGTAGATCAAAGGGCGGGTGAGGTCCAGCGCCGTAGTAGTAACAATTGTCGGGTTCTTCAGTGCAGTTTTTGTAAGCCCTTAATGTAAAATCAAATAAAAAATAATGAGGGTATTTGGTATTATACGGTTTGACTTTTTTTACATCGAGCCCATAGGTAGTTCTGGGATGGTAGGCCATTTCAAATCTATGAAACAGACATAAACTTGTGCTTTTACAAAAGACAGAGCTTAAACCATCGCATAGACCCAAAATAGCAGATTTCGCTGCATTGGAAAAGACAGTAAACAGTTGTAACTGAGGTTGGTTTAATTTGCCAAGTATTTTTCGGGCTTATAGCTTACCTGGTGTCGTTAAGACCAGTCAACAGGAGTTCACGCAAACATTCACTGAAAACACCTATCCAGTAATAAGGTTGCGATAGGTACGTGTTTGCGGCGAGTCGTTTAAACGTATCCAACGTTTCTTGGTTTGGTATTGAAGCAATTTTGCCTCCCCATCTCTGACAATGACTGGCGGCACCGAACAGGGTATCGTAACGTTTTTTCCCAATCAGGTAGAGAGTATCGTTGACTGCGTACTCTGAATAAATAGCAATCAAACTTATTTGTTGTATGCATGTTCGCGATTGTTTATTCTTGCTTGAAATACTGGATTGAAATCTATTTAAATGACGCAACCAACATTGTGTAATTTAAACTATGTGCAGTTTATCCTTAAGACATACCGATTTCTGATTTAGTATAGACTTACAACATGCCACTCATAATATGACCTCTACACCTATTTTAAAACGTACCGGCACCACCAAGTCTTCCTGTCACAAGACCTGGAAAAGCAAATTTTCAAATATAAAAGAATATTGTTTTGCGACGAAAGGCGATCTGGAGCTCAGATTTACTTACTCGGTACATTTCTTGCCGAAGCCACCTCTGCAACAATAAGCAGGGCCACCATCGAAATCAACATGTTCATATTTCCAATCTTAATAGGTGCAACTAGCAATGGGTAAAGCTAATGATTCTGTCCGGCCAATTGTCTACGTTTTCTTTATTTTCGACAAGTTGTAATATTCAGACTAAAAGTACATATTTCACAGTTACGAGACAATTATACGTACGGGAATCCGTAACACAACTTGACAAAAGCATACCGTAGAAAATAAAGTAAACCAGAGCGTTGTGGTAAAAAGCGCCTGGGGAAAACGTTCTTCTCGTCTTCCTGTATCAACAAAACGAATAATGAACGCTAAAACTGGAATGCAAGCAACACAATTATACTAACAAACAGTAACAATATGCATGATACACCTTCAATAATCTATTGCACAACAAACACTGATCATATCAGAGCGGACACTAGCACAAGGATTGTGTCGTAACATAAACCAGGCGTTAATAACAGGAAACAATAGAACACCGGCGCAGGATGACAACACGGGCGACCACCTGGTAAACTATATTATCATGATTGTCTTATGTTGGTGACTAGAATACACCGCAAATAACATTTTGAACCGTCTCGTAGTTTTCCAAATGACAATAAAACGTCGGTTGTGTGGTTGCTTTTACCTGGCCTCGTTAAGTGAAGTCAAATAGTTGCCTCCCGTGCATTCACTGGACGTTTCGCGTTTGGGTTTGGGGTTAAGTTAGAGAACAAATCAGAACGGTTTTTTCAGGCCCGAGTTCACACTTTGACACATTGTCATCGTAATCTCATTTTCGTCACAAGAATGTGCAGCAATGTGACGACGTCAGTTACAACACGTCTTATACGGTCCTAGGAAAAGCAGGGGCGATTAGAAAAAAGGTGTATTTGTAATTTAAACTATAATGAGATCGAAGTAGAGGTGCATGGACTTAATTTGACTTGACGTAAAACGATACTGCGATTTTAGTGCACAACAGCAAATATGAGACTGTTAGTCGAGGTAAGTAATTCAAGTTAAGCATTTTCCACCCCACTGCCTTGCAAAACGATTCCAGTCTGCCGTTGAAAAATAAATTGCTATTTTCAGTATAACTGCAGTTGCCACAGAGACTGGTATTCTGATTTGTACCTGATTTGTAGCAGACACATCAGTCAATTCTATTGAAGGCACTAGGACATTTGTTGAAGAAAACATTTTATTTACGATTGTTTAGATTTTAGAACACGAATCAACAACATACAATTTCCGATTTTCCAGTCACGCCCTTCGGGATCCTCACCACGGTTCCATTCATAGAAATCTACCCTCAAATTGCGGTAATTTTGTTAACCGATATCTTCCTCGAAATATCTGAAGCTGCGACAGAATATATTCGTTTCAACCACAAAACTCTGGAAGTTGTTAGAATAAAATGCGTTTACAATTGGGCAGTTTATCTTAAATAAATAGCGGCAGTCTTTGTAAAGTAGTTTAATGTTTACCACGAATTGCTCCCAAAGGCCTTCGTTGTTTTCGCCACATTTTGTAAAAGAACTCCTTAACGTTAGAGCGAAAATTTTTGTCGAACACACTGTAGATCAGCACGTTTATCAACCTGCAAACGAAAAACAGTTTGATGTAATAGGTTCCATCGGCGTTTTGTTCTTTTGGAATACTTTAAATACTGAACTTCCTATGCTAATACAATTTTAAGGGAACAACTTGCCCTGTTAGGTAGGAGATGTTGAAGCAGACGAACAAGGGCTTTGAGAAGTTGCTACAGTTTAACCTTCCAGCAGCGATGAAGCCCATAACAGCAATGAAAGGCACTAAAACACAACAAACGGAATTTATCGATCACTTAGTCATGAAAATTGAGATGATGTAATATTTACCGACGCCTATTACGAAACCGATGTTCATTGCAAAAGTGATCTTGAACATTGATATTTCTTGAAGCGCAGTTTTTCTGTTGTACTTCACTCCTCTCAGTGATCTTGACTTGCGCAATTGGAAGCAGGCCATGTGTGTTGTGGTGATTGTCAGTCCGACCTGAATTATTTTACTGGGTGTGTACATATATATGTAACAGTATTTCAGTCTGACACGATACTAAGATTTTGGAGCGTGTGATGTTATGTCCATTGATTTTGGAACTAATGATACCGAATCAAATTTGTCGGAACAATTCTTTCAATTATTTACGATGCTTTATCAACAGAAATAGCAAATACAAACTGACGACAAAAACAAACTTACCATTACCACACAAGGAAGGAGATAAAAGATCATCATTGGAATTATTTGAATGTATGTGACCACGCTGGCAGTAACGTCGAAAGTGTATTGAAATAGAAATACATTGTAGGTAAAGTGTTTTTCGCTGTTGTTCCAAGCTGCAGACACAATTGTTTTATTGACCTTAAAAGTTAACAAAAAAATAATTAATTAATAATCTCACACAGAATAGATGCTGCAACGACTGAAATGATCCAAACTGCGACAAGATGGTACTTTGTTTGAACAATCGTTATCCGGCGGTAAAGGAATGGACACTTGATGGCCATGAAACGCTGTATGCTCATGTAAAGCAGATGGTAGATAGATGAAGTGAGGCAAAATAATGTGAAGACTCCCCACGCAGTTGCATAAATGCTTCCTCGAGACGAATCAAGGCGAGTGTGAAGTTTGAGGACAGAGGAATGTACAGTGTACAGAATGTTCGGGCAAACCAAAGACAAAGTAATAATACCTGTCGCGGCGAAGACAACAAACGCAACATAAGTTTTACGAAACTATTCAAACAAAGTTGTGAGTATTTGCTACACAAACACAAGTGACAGACAAAACAGCATTTTACCTTTGACAGCGTCCGCTACCGCCAGAGACATCTTGCAATAATCGCGCTTTGTTTGTTTTTGCTTCTGCATGCCGGCCGTAACAACAAAAACAAACGTGTTGCCAATGACGACAAGCAAACCAGTAATTATCATAGTGGCAAGGATTCCAATCGCATGGGAGTACCTTTAATGGTAACATTAAATGCGTTAATTTGATCCGTGTATTAGCCGTCAATTTCCTTACCTGCAAGCCTGGCAACGTTCGAGGGGAATTTCCCAACATTGTTCAATAGCGTCCAATGAGCAAAAGGTCGGAAATCCACAAAACGTCAAATTGTTAGTGTCATTGAAAGTCATGTTCCAAAGTAATTTCTCTTTTCATTGCTTATAAAGTTCCACAAACCAAACTAGATAAGATTATACGAAATATTGCACAACCTGTATTATATCTTAATTCAAAGCATGGGCTAATAACGTTTGATTAAATACAACATACATTTATGTACGTTATTTGGGCCGCAGCCTCCTGGCATAAATAGGAAAATTACATCAACATCACTATAACCTATTCAACACTCATTTGATATTGTCCGCTTACTACCTCCAGGACTGCTTATGACTGCTTGGTTCAACAAAGCGTCACCTCCTGTCTGCACAGGGCATGACTTTTTGACATTACCGACATGTTTTCATTCACTCACTCTGACAAAAATACCGCAAAACGTGACTAAATTTCATTTTCTCTTCCAACTGAAGATGGCCTCAAACAACCTGTTTAAAAAAAATTCTTCATTTTGTCACAGCAAAAACTGAAAACTAAACTGTCAACGGCAGAATACAGCAGATTGCTTCCTTCCTGAATGTTTGATCGTGACCTTTGTAGGCTTGGCGCACTTTTCTTTGTTATGACTACATGTTGTTTCTTTATATTGCCTACCTACACTTATCCTCAATCCAGATTGAAAGTTGTAATACTTCTGTGGGAGGTAAACAGACATATGGCCTGAGGGTAATTTGTGCATTTGCTAGACAATTCCTATCACCAGTGAGGTTGAGATACGTTTTAATGCCACCCGCGGTTATTTAATCGATTGGTTGGCATGCATGGTAACTGATAACATTCGATCCAAGCGAAACCAAATCAAGAAGTTCCATAGATTTTAAATTAATTTATTTCAGATGAAATCTCAAAACGTTGTTTGTCTTATTGCTATATTTTTCTTTTCAAAAAACATAGCTTTGTTTTATTGTGTAGCGTGCGCGAACCGTTACAATTGTTTTCGACAATATCAATGGGTTACCTTAACGCAAAAGCCTTATAACCACATACGACCCTGCGTGTATTTATCGGTGATTTTGCCTTTTTTATCAAACCAGGACTCAGAAAACCCCAAACATATTTCTTCTTCTTAACTTGAAAACAGAGAATACGCTTGTGGAAAACCAGTTTTTTATTTAAACAAAATCAAACTTTCAGACCACTTCAACATTATAATTCAACACAGCGTGAAGAATTATGGGTAAATTACCCAGACACAAAACTGTAGGAAATATAAGATCCGAATGGACAGAAAAACAACAATTCAAACGTGGGGAAATGCATAATCTTGATTTCAATCCAATATCAATTTTTGTTGCACTCAAATGTCCGATTATGTCTGATTGCCTTTGGATGTACTATGCCGCTTCTTTAGAGCAAAAATGGCGAGTATTTACATAACATGTCCACAAAAAAGAAAAATTGGAAATAAAAATCCAATTGGGTATTATATACCATAATAATAAATAATGGCTCGGTTGGAATTTTTAAGCATCTATACCATTTTTAAGGATGTCGCAGCGAACAAATGAACACAAATGCCAAATCAAAAACTTTATTCACACAAGTTAAAGGCAAACGGCAAAGGTACGACGTGTCATGCTTCTAATAAGGACATATCATAAAAAATAATTTTAACTGTCTCCACAACATTTTGCGAAGAATTTCAGCTTCAAAACGCCGAAAGAGACAATTGTGTGCAAATCAACAGTAGTAATTGCAACTTAGGAGTAAGTCTTGTTGAAGATCCTCTGTACGTACTGACCGACGGTCATGCCCTTCAGATCGTCGGTGGACATGTCAAGCAGGGTGACATTGTTGTTGGCCAGATCACGCTTAATCACCGTCTCCGCCACCGGGAGGTCTTCGCTAGGATGGACAAAAAAGGCAATCGAACGACGAGTGGATTTTTTCTGTTTCTCGTCACTTGGTGCCAGGATACGATGGGGCTGTAACAAAGTTGGGAAGTTGGCTTCAAAAAGGTAATGAAAGTAATCTACTATGACCGTACAGTAAAGATACAGATCAAAACTGAAGCAAAATGTTTAGTGTGCTACTTCCATTTCACTCTGTGACATAAACTCGGGTATTGTGAAACGAATTTGAGACGTGTTCGTTAGTTAGTTGGATTACCATAGTGTTGTAATGACATTTCGTGTTAAGATACTAAAGAATGTTGTAGCTAATAACCGGAAAAGGGGGTTGGAATTCTGCGCTTTAGAATCTTATTACGGTCAACAAATGCGCTCCTGAATCAGCGAAGTAAGGGAGTAGAACGTCTTACCGTCGATCTTAACTTTCCGTTTGTCCAATACTGAAGAATATCAGCGACATTTATAAGCACTGAATCTTTAATAGGGACAGCATCAATGTAATCACCATCAGTAGTTTTAATCTGCAACGCACAATCACAACGTTATCGTGGGTGTGTTGCGTCAAAAGCGCTCAGCCGCAAAACTAAACAAATTTATGATTGTCAAAGTTTTGCTGTTTTTTTTTCGTTTATTCGGCCAGATATCATTGCCACAACAAAAGGCGAAATTTAAGACTAAGTTAGGGAGCAGAATAATTTGCATAAGGGAAGACGTATCCTATGGTATACCTGCAATCCACCGACTTGGTCCTGGAAAAGCAGTGTAAGAGATCCGTAGTCTGTGTGTTCCAGTAAACGAACTTGTCCTTCCTCCAACTCGTCGGTAACTGGGGGGTACATTAAAAATCGCAAAGACGAATGGTTGTTCGGTTCCAGTATGCTGCTGTGAAGATGAGCCAAGTGCTTTGAATTCTACAAGAAAACCATCATTGAAACCGTACTCAAATCAATGGACGTCTGAACACTAGGGTATTATAGCGTATACGGGATTGCCATTCTAAAGGGACGTGCATATAGCTTTATGCTTACTTAGTCAATACGTTTCAGAATGATTTACTTTTTGAGAATATGATTTTGGTCATGCGGAAAAATTACGGCAAATGATGCAAAAATTTACCGGAAGCTCAAGGGCATGTGAGAGGGCCTCCAAAATTCTCAACGCGAGGGTCTTACAATCCTTCATAAATCCGACGGTGGTTGTGGAGAAGCCAGGAACCAGCTCGTCCGGCCATTTCGTCGTTTTGTCGCTCACCACCCTACCTGATATGTTGAACGATTCCTTGAAGTCGCCAGGCTTGTCCAGTCCAAGTCTAAATAACGGTTATGTCAAAATGTGCACGTTGTTTGTGTTTTCGGCCAATATGTTTCATTGGTCCGGTGTCTAAAACCTAAAGTTGCACTTTCTCTTACGGGTTCGGATGACCCCATGGCCAAATTTTTTAAACTTCGTGGATCACCATTCAAGCATTTGCAAAATTTTATGACCTTTTTTAGGTTGGTTGTGACCCTGTGATAAATTTCACCCTAGTTAAGAAACCTTGAGTAAGGCCGACGAGATCACGATAGTTTTGTCACGGGTGTGAACTTTACTTGAAATCATTCGGCAAACGAAATAACAAAAACTCTTGTGTCTAACCGTTCCTTGGCCAATCGGTCGTAACCGAAATTCGTTGCTGCATCGCGATTGTATTGTGCTTTTTCTTCTGGACTCTTTCGAAAAAACGTCTCGGTGATTCGGTTTACTTCGTCCACTGACGAACTGTGCAAGAAATAGGATATTATGCTAAACCGTTCGACGTTTTTTAGCTTTTGTTAACATCACTTTGGAATGAATGTTACAGACAACGAGGAACACTTTCAGTAACAGTAATTAGTTTTTGTGGTAGTGGTGCACAATATTTCAAATGTGATTAATAAGTGGATGTCGACCTGACAAATAGATTATATGTGCAGCAATGTCATTTCGAACTAACTTCCAAGCAGGTTCCGCACACAAACTAATAAACAACAAGCTGTATATACATTACACATATTCACCTGCCATAATACAAAAATTGCCAAACCAAAATAATTACAACTTTAACATTTTGAGCCTTAAAACATTTACCTTTTATCTGACAACTCAAAAACAGATTCTTGCCATAGTGTTTTATACAATCTAGTCTTGTGGCATGCCTTGTTTAGGTAATTAATAGTTTTGAAACAATACTTTCTTTACAAGTAAAGATCTTAAAACACCTTCTAAAAGTTATTTTTTAAATATCACTGCAAATTTGATGGTAATTAAGTCAGGGACCAAATCTCAATCTGTGTTTTGTTTTTCATTTTAACAATATTTTATTTCAATAATCTTTTGAAACTGAGGGCATTAAGCCACTGGTTTATTTACACAAAATGAATGACATGCTTCAATGGACATGTTTGCCTTGTATTGTGTACCCATGTTATAACAAGACTGAGTAACAAACTTGCTAGTAGGGAATTGACAACCTGTTGACACCTGATGGTAGAAATAGGTTGTCATATATATTCAGATGAAACTCCTCAATAACCATTACAGTACGGGAATAATAAAGTTTACTAAATATTTTGAACTTCATATAAAACAAATTGATACAAGGAATGGCAACACAGTGCTTTAATTTTATTTACTTTGGTTTACCTTGATATTCCAGTGTTAATCAGGTAAACGAAACCAATGTTTTCAAATGCACTGCAGATTTTTCGGCCAATATGCTGTGTATCAATTTCATCGACCGTGGAGTTTTGAATTCCACACTTTTTAAAGTCCACAATAGGTATTTGATGCATTATTATGAAGACTCTGCTACAACCATGAATCGAAAACCTTTAAAAACATTAAAAACAATAATAAAAAATCAATATGCAAGAATATGAACACAAAAAAAACATTTAAAACTTTTCTTCATAATTTTTCAATGCAAGCACTTCCCACATGTTGTTCACAAGTAAGTATTTGTATTGAAACATCACTAGACTAGCTAGGCATCGAATCATCATGACCTAGCATAATTGCTCTAATAAAGTCTCAATATTTTGTCCTGAAAATATAAACGCAATTAATGGCGGGTTAGCAACTAAACCCTTCTTATGTTCTATGCCATTGTATAATGAGCAAATGGGTGTGCGCACGACGGGTAGCATTTAACACCATGATCAACTCCACATCAGCAGTTCCTTGACAAACCTGGCGATGAATGTGTGGGGATTCCCCGTCCAAATAACTCCAGTTGCCCGTGACGCAACACACTGTACAGCTGCATAGAAACAAATATGACTAGTCCCGATTGTTGCGTGACACACAGCGAACGCGTGAAACACTTTTGCAAACAACAGGGAAGTGTAAAGAAAACCTTTTCTACGCTTGTCACGCGCAGTAGATGGAGACCGGATACCATAACGTATTCGTAAACATTATTCACAGTTCCAAAGCCTGCATGCTTAACTACCGGCTTCTTGTCGCAGACTGTCAGTAGTTTTGACTCGTTCGCTAACAGGAAAGAGAAGTGCATGCGTGGGGAATTGTAGATTAACTTTCGTTACTTTAATAAATATCGTTTTTCAAGTTGTTAGTAATTTCCAAAGATGGAGGATTTGGATAAAGTTAATTCCTCACCTTCAGACAGATGGAAGGAAGCATCAAAACATTTAAGCACTGAAGCTTCAATGATTAAGATTCTCCAATCTAAATCTGGTAATCCAAGCTATGACAAATTATGGCTTTATATGTGTGTCCAGTGTGTGTATGTAGTTTGTATCATGTGTATAGTTTCACAATGATAAGAGTTTTACTGTGGAGACAGGACACTGATGCATCCTTTACAAATACATTCATGTAACCAGTCTTTGACATTTTTTCTTAGACAAAAAGCTGTTGAAAATTGATGCTGCCAACATTCCTTTGATTGAAAAAACCATTAAAAAATTACAAAAGTGGGTTATTGAATCGTGTGGAGAGTTAACTGTTCATTAAATCAGAAAAGGTGACTTTTTTCTGTTTTCCAGAGCTAAAGGTCAAGACAACTTTACAGAAACAGACTTTGAAATTTTGAACAAGCGGTTTATGCAAGGTCACTTGCCTAGATACAAAAAATCTCTTGCTAAAGTAGATCAACTTGATGATGAAGACGATGACGACGATGAGGATAATGGTGCCACTTTTCACTTATTCAACGCGACCGGAAATATTGGCTACTTTAAAAAGGTTCATGACTTCACAAATAGCGACAAAGTGTTTTTATAATTTGGTTTAGTCAGTTTGAATAATGAGAATGTTTTTGCAGGCCCTCAACTTTCAAGTTAATTTGCTCAACCAGTTTCAAAATTACATCTTTAAGTATGCAACAAAGATGGGATACACTTGGTTTACATCGTTGATACCTATTAACCAAATCTACACATTGGCTGTATTTTTGCTTTACACCTATGTTCTAAATGCTTCTTTTTTGATGGTGTTTATACCACTACTTTTGACTTTTGGATCTCTGACTGTTGTCATTGTTTCATCACTGAGGATTTTAAGAGGTATGGGTATTTTGCTTGTAGTTTTTCTTTATAACCAAAGACTTGTTGGAGTAGTTCTGTATTTTGCCTGTCAACGCAACATATTATGCCTTATGGTAAATGACTTACCATCTTACAATATTCTGTACTTGGAAGTACTAAAAAACTACTTGGCAGTATGTGGAGCACATAATTCTAAATAGGACAGCCAAAGCTATAAACCTGCATAAATTTGTCAATTTCATCACAATTATGTTAAAATGGTTTTAAGCTTTTAGTTGTTTCGTCATAAACAACTGTTGTTACAGGACAACGTCGCTTCAAAGAATTTTTGGCCTGGTCTGATTTGCTAGTGTCTGTTGACAAAGCATTGGAAGTAGAGAAAGCGGAGGAAAACTACTTTAAAAACCACATATCGCCAGTTCTAGCCCTTCCACCAGCTGTAGCCCTATTGGTCATGTCGGTCTCAGTGGAATCTGCATATGCACCTGAAGCACCCTTGGCTTTACTTTCCTTTGGCTTTTTTGTGACCTGTGCTTGGTCACTGAGCAAGTTTAACGACCAGCTGTATGTTCTATCTCTTGCAAGTTTTGTTTTTTCCACCTTCTTGGGAGGGTTCAACCCAACCGCAGAAACGGGATGGTTTTCAATGCAGTTTCCACTCATTTGGACGCACAGTTTTGTGCTAAATGTGAGCCTCGGCAGTGTCATGCGTATCCTCTCGTTTGTTCTCTTTGCAAAAATTCCCTTTCAAAGGCAATACAGATGCGGCAAGATGGCTGTCATGCAGTGTTGGGTGCCATTGGTAGTTACCGCAGTATGGTGGGAACTTTTTGCCATGTTTTTTAGCCAGAGTTCTTGGCAAGGTCTTGGGCAAACCTTTGCCCTTTTTGTGGTGACCCTCGTGTCTCTGCCACTCGCCGGTCTCGTGTTTTTCGTTTCGTTTCTCCGCTTGATTGTCAACCTCAACTTAACCTTTCTGGCGGGAACAATCTTTCTTTTGCTGATATCAGCTTGGTTGATAAAAGCTTCCAAACAGAATTTCGAATTTAAAAAGAAGTTTGAGAATCTAAATCTGGGCCCGTCTTTAAGGCTGCTGCTCTTCATCGTGGCTTGTATGATTGGTTTGACAATGTACGCCACATTAATCCCGTCCGGTTTGGAGGTGACCCAGTCCACGTTGCGGGAAACTGAATACGCGTCCTCTTGCCTTTTAGCGAAAGAAACTATCCAAGAAAAATTGCAGCAGCAAACGCTCTGTCGCGAATTGAACGGGCACCACATTAGAGATTGGAACGGCGTGGTGACAAACGTTCAAATAACCTCGACTGAAAACAAGGTAGATCTTTTTGATATAATTCGGTCAGTTGTTTTAAGTCTGGGTTATGTTGGAAGGCAACGAAGTAGTTTGTAAATCATGTTAATTGCAGTTTGCCCGAAGGTGGATGTCAATTAACACAGCTGGGTTTTGTATTGACTAAAAAGTGACATGTTGTTTTCTTTAAATGAAGGTGGAGTCAGTTGCTAACGTTCTGCCGTCGGTTGTGGCCGAAAGTCTAGCTTGTATGTACGGGGAACGATATACTGAGTGCAACGAATCAGGTGAAGATGATTTGCTCTGTTCTATTTCCAAACTGAGTCAAAAGCCGTGCCACCTGCAAAAATACAACCGTCATAAGTTTAGCGTGTCCGTATTGTTGACTGAAGGCGAAGGATCCTCGTTTCATCTTACTGCTGGCCACACATTTCAGGTACGCTCAACATCGAGTTTGTGGTGCATGTTTTTAATTTTGCTCAATTTTTCTTAAAGTAAGCGCTAGCGCCCACCGGGGGCCGTTTGTCATGAAATTGAAGCCACCGCATCGCAAATCGTTTGCGTGTTTTGTGCAACAAAATTTGTCCGAACTAAATGGAAAAAAATACATTTGGCTGCTGGCGACGCAAATTTTAATTGTTAATCAGATTCGCTACGGGCGACGTGTTTTTAACCTTTGTCCCAAGCTGTTGATCCTTTTGCAGGCAAAACTAACCAAATTGTCAGTGGGAGATAATGTGGTGTTCAGTGGCAAACTTAATCACGATGCAGGTCGCATTTCTCTTGTCCACCTCAACACTGCCGGTTCAATAGACATTGCAAAAATCGTGGGAAGTGAACAGACCGTCTCGTCGATCATCGAACAAGCGTGGATGTCGCTTTTCCGCTTTATCTTCTACCCTGTAATCATTGCCGTTTAAAAATTGTTGCCACACCCTTGCTCTATCATTCATATGCATTTTCTGTAGCTCTCCAGCATTTATGTTTCAGGTTGTTACTGAATGTCAGTGCACTTTTTGATCTCTGGTTTTGCACCTGTACCTGCGCATGCGTTTCTTGCTACTATTGCCTTGTCTTGACCCTTGTTGCACCACATATTTGCCTAATTAACCGTTTCTTGATACGCAAATTCCTTAGCACTTAACAATTTTTCAACAATGCAGTAAACGGATAGTTCTATTTGGTTTGTTTTCCGATACAATATGATACATAGTCCCAATTCGTTATTCCGAGCCCCGAACAGAACAAAACCTCGACGTCCGACACCAAATTATTTTTTCCTGGTTAATGGGAGAAATCCACGCTAAACCGGCCATAGTTCAGTCCAGCTGCATAGGATGATAACACACTGACAGTGATAAAACGTGTGGATTTTGTTTTTGCACAGCGTCAAGTTATACTTCCCCTTTCGTTTAGATAAAAACTTTGGTTGGAAGTAGAAATATCAAACAAACACAGTCAATCACGTGGGTTCAGTTACTGTATTGAGTGGAACGATAACAACATCTCGAGAGCACGTGGAGAAACGGCCAGAACGATGTCAAACTTTTCCGCGAAGAAGCAACATATAACCATTGGGGTTCATATGATTAGTTTTGGTGGCAGGGTTTAAATTGCGGCAGCGTGCATTACGAGGCGCTACAGTGGTCACGAATTGAACTTGAAATAATGAAGTCCGGCAGTCCCCGTTCCATCAAACAGGAACGGTTTTTGCACATGCTTGCTGAAGTTTTCACCTGTAACAAGGGAAAATAGGATACGAAAAGTAGTTTTAGTACTTTCCCCTTAATGCACGAAATACTCTTTTCACGCCCGAGAATTTGCAACGATTCACTACAAAACATAAGCCGCGCTTTGCTGCACTTACTGCCCGAAAGAGGTAGGGCAGTGCGTTGCGTGGCAACGAGGCTTTTGACAATTAGGAACACAAATCGGCGGGACGAAATCACGCGCCCACAATACTCTATGTAATACATCGCAAAACAAAATGTGGTCGCCATCGAAAACTATGCACTAGCGACGTGGTTATAATAGATAAACAACGGTTACACACGCGTGACCTCCTTGACTAAATGATGAACACGCCAAAAGGGACGAGACTTGGCTAGCACGAATGAACTTCTGGTTTGACAACCACGTTTTAAACGGGGCAACGATTTGTTAGTTCTGGTGGGGAGCACCTTTCAGGCGGAACGAAACAATGTTGGCATTTTGGTAGTAACTGTTAGGCCGTCTGCCCTGTGATACGTCCTGGTGTTGCTTCATCTGAAGAGTTTGTAGTACCGCCGCGTTAAGGAAGGGGAGTTCCCCGCCGGTTGATCAGGAGATGGGCAAATTGCTGGACTACGTGATGTTTGCGGAGTAACATAGGGTGGTTAGTTCCGATAGAAAAATGTGCAAACGAACTTGGGTGTGATGAAAAACAATTTTAATAACATTTTACTCAAAGCAGATCACTCAAAAAAAGCTTTCTGTGAGCAGTGTTTAATCCCATCTGCACATTAACCGACTCTTTGAGACCGAAATCAACGTAGTCGTGAGACCATTTTGATGGTCAGGAGTGACGAAGAGGTTCTTTGTAATTGTTGTACATGTCGGCTTGGTGACGATAGAGGAATGGGGCAAGTTATGTCATGTGCGCTGCTGCGTTGTTACTGTCGAAAATATACAGATTGTTTGTGGCCGCCACGGCGATAATGCGGTCCTTTGGGTGCCAAGCGGTGTGCAGGATTTTTCTGTTAAAGTCCAGACTGTCGACGCTCACTTCGTCTTTTTTTCGCTTCCCGCCTTGGTTAACCTGCATGAGAAAGGTAATCCCAAAATCTTGTGGTTGGAAAAACATTTTAGTCGAAAAAAAACCGGAAGTTTGAAATTACAAAATGATATTTAGGCCCCAATCAGGACTACGTATTTTGCATAATTTAAACACCTTTTTCGGTTTAAGTAGAGCTCTGGGTCGGCTATTTTCTCGAGATGCCTCCAGGGTAACATCCCTCTTGGACTTGCAATCAAAAATGCGGAAAAAGTTGTTGTAAGATCCGGTCATTATTGCACTGAGAAAAAAAAGGAATTTAGCATTGAACAACAAAATACAGCACAAAAGTTTTGTGAGGAATATTTTTAGGAAATTTAGTAATATCACATGATCCTGGGCGTATCCAGGGGGGGGGGTCCGAGGGGTCCGGCATTGTTACCAAACATGTCGCATTGTTACGAAACAAGTGTCATTTTTCGTCAGTCTAAGGATAAAACGTCGTTTTTTAGTGGTCACGTCGTCGTAATGGCAAGCGGTTTACTTGCCATTTTTAGCGCTCGTATATGTGCAAAGAGGAATAGAAGGCTACTGCTTGTAAAATAGTTTTTATTTGTATGTTTTCTTGATAACGTGAGCCCACATTTGATCCCTTTTGGTTGCAAATATATCCAAGCCTTTCTTTGAAAGTAGTAGTAATAAAACTAAGGCGCAAGCACTACCGCAAAAACTCGCATCGAGTGTTCTATAGCGTTACACAATTGCACAAGCTAGAAAGCCACCGTTTTCGTGACGATTGGCGCGAACACGTTTGTATTTTGCGATTCTCGACCACAATTAACCTTAGTTTACATCTGAAAATAGGGGAATTCCCAAAAACATTTTGACCTCCTCCTTCAAAAAATCCTGGATACGCATATGCACATGATAACCATGATTGGCAGGCCTTTACAGACCTAATCAACATGCATTGCTGGATTCGAAACTTTGGGAGAAACGTTTGCACAGTAATTTCACCACAATATTGCACAGAAGCAGAACTCATGAAGAGGCAGATATATTGAAAAGTAACAAGCTTTCATAAGACATCTGCCTCGCTAAATACAACAAACCAAGCAAACCCATGGGTGAACATTTATGCCAGTGCCAGCCAAGAAAAATAATCACAAAATTGAAGATGTGAGAGTAGTAGTTTCCAAAAATTCTACGTAAAAATGAAATGCCCAAGGAAACAAACATTTTACACAACCCACAAGGGCTGGGGTGCGTTTCCTCCCACTACAGTGTCTTTGTACGTCATAAATATTTTCTTTTCTGTGTGGGAATATGAAGTCCCTGTCCTATTTACATTATCTACACCACATATTTACAAGAGTGGCTCATAAAAACTTGTCTTTTTTATGGTAACACATTTAGCCATAAGACACTTAAAAGATACATTTGTATGGCTATATTTAAAATTTTACCTGTCAGTGCCATTCCAACAACATTCAAACTTGTCGAAAATGCAATCGTTCTCATACAGAGAACACAACTTGCTACGAAGGTACTCATGGACCTGTAAATTTATAACATACATATAAAAATGTTGCATGCACTAAAAAAATAATACATGTACCAGACCTAAAAAAATACGTACACAGAAAAAGTAAGCAAAATGCTTTTATTTGGGTGTTACATATGTCAAGAAGAGATTTTACATACCTGAAAAGATTCAATAGGTTTGCTCTCCATATTCAAGTCCCACACTTTAACACTAAGGTAATCTCTGGTGATCATATACCGACCACTGTTGCTGAACTTTACATCACTAATTGAAGAAATAATTTCTGAGAAGAACGAACGACTATTCGGGTCCTCAGGCTCTTCAAATACTATAAAAATAATAAGGAAATAAACAAGGTGACAAGTGAGTTTGTTCGGTTTTCATTGATTGTATCAGCAATTAACGACGCATGCTTCATGTTGTTTTCAAAATTTAACAGGTCACAATCAATAAAATCAATAAAAAAAAAATAAATAAATTTCGTTATATTTTTGATGTATTGTGTCAGGTATCCACCGGGTAATAGGTAATGGTATTTTATGGGTTTGAAAATCTCGTTTTGATACACAAGACATATGTTCAGTCTAAATGCTGATATCGTGTATACAACTAGGGTTGTTGGATACTGCTGCTTTTCAACCAATACCCTGACCTTTTCATGAAAAGTAAACAAAATACACTTCATATGAAACACAATATATGTATGCTTTATCAAATCTCACAATCTGATGCAACCATTTTTTTATAGAACTTAACATGTATATACCATTTTTATCCCATTTGCTTAAATTTTATGAAATTACAATTTGTGTCTTTTATTAATATAAATACTTTCTACAAATCTAGTATTTTTCAGCGACACATCAACAATCAGTATCACTCTAAATACTGTCTTAACATAGGTTCGGATATAACTTAAAAGTATTGGGTATTGGTTTCTAATCTATTAGTAACGGACATCTCGACTGTATAACTAATGCCATTAAAATGTTGTACAACAGATACTTATTGCATTTCATTGGCGCAAACACTTCAGTGTAGAATTTTTGCAAATATAACCTATAAAACGTTGACATAAATTTGCTACAGATTTGTGTGTTCATATTAATAAGAGACCCACAGCATAAACTATATTCATAATGGATACTGATTATTGTCCGACATACTTTTGGCATGTTGATCACAAAGTGCAGATTCTCTCATGTCACAGAGCCTTATTGTACCCTTGCTACTGCTGTACACAAATGTGTGACACTCCTGGGGGTGGTACTCAGCAGCTGTGATGACCTCTGTCAGATTTTCCATATTTTCTGGTTTGATATCAACAATATCTGCAGAAAAAAGGTGTTTTGCAGGGCTTACAAAATAGCTTCTCAACTGTCAAACAAATTGTGGTAAGTAAAGCTAAAAGCAGTAGCTTTTTTTAACTGTTTATGATTAAGTACATATCAATGAGTATATATAATATAATATAAATAGATGCATTGCAAAAATAGACTGGACGTTATTTGACCGTGGCACAAAACATCAGTAATCTTGTACTAATCAAGATATATATTCCCATACTGTAATTGTTTTTGCGAGCACTGTCACAGAAAACACAAATGTGCTTATTTCTCAGAAACATGCTTATGTTGGATTTGCAGGCTTAGTTGTGTCATGTAAATGTGCTTATTTTTGTATTAAACACGGATTATTAGTGATAACCAGTCAACCTAAAAAAGACAAACTTGGGAGAAATTATTGCTGTTTGCCTCCAAAAGCTGGGCATCATATCCTCTAATTTAGTAATGTTCTTCAGAAACAGTTTATAAAAAGAAATCCAAATTTGGCGTCAAAATGCAGTGTGCTCATTTTTTGGTTCAGGCTGATGGTAAACTGATTTAGTTGATAAGGGAAAACACCTTGAGCAACTGCAGTTTATGTTACTGTTATGTATCAAGCAAACTTACTAAAACTACGATCAGTAATTTCCAAGTGCCACAAGTTGATTCTGAGGTCATCAGCAGATAAGTAAGTCTCATCATCACTGTTCACAGAAATGGAATTGATGTGGTACATGTGTGCATTGGCGAAAACCTTTTTGGGTGAGGCTTCTATCATTAACTCCATGGGCTCATAGTGAGGAACTACAAGCCTTTGCGGACGAAAGCTTCTTGACTGGCCATCTTCATCCTGAAAGTTAAATCCTACTGCTTGCCTTTCACGCTCGGATACTTTCCATAACTTGATGGTTTTATCTGCAAGTAAACATCTCAATAACAAAACACAGCAATGCATAAAAAGGTGACATTGTGGTTGCAAAAACAGACATAACTTATATGTATAATGTATTACATTCAATACAATTTTGTGCAAGATAACGTGGTGTACTTTTGTAACCAGCTGTAGGCAATATAAAAAAATTCGTACCAACCGCCAATGTGCTTTTATAATTGTGAAAAACAAATTCTACATGCACTAAGTATACATAAAAAGCTATTTACCATTAGTAGACAGAAGAAAGTGTGCTTGATTTCTGCGTGACAACCACCTTATTTTATTGATTTTTTCCTCAATTTCAACACTTTTAAGATAATCAAACTCCGGTTCATGGCTCTGGAATGTGCTGTAGACATTGTATTCACTACTGCGACATCCATTTGCTTTGTTCTAAGCAATAAAATCTTTCAGAAACATATTTGACATATATATGTATTATAATATAATGCTATATATCCGAATATTACTTGATTTATGTATACAGTCCATATTTTATTGTACATACATACATACAATATAAGTTTATATACTGTTGTATTGCAAACAATAACGAATGAATAATCAGGAAAGAGACAAAACAAATTATGGTAAACTTTCACCAGTAGGTTTGATGAGAATTTTTTTAAGGTCGTGCATGTCACTAATTAACAACTTACTGCTGGTTCACGTTGGAAGATAACCACTCTACCACCTTTGTCACCAGTTGCAAGTAATTCTCCATCATGGTTAAATTCAACAGTGGATATAATGTCAGCTGTAAAAGAGTAACATTACAATTATCTCATTTAAAGATGGTGACTATTATAGGCAAGCACACATGGGCGTATCCGAAGGGTCCGCCCCCCCCTTTTGTGAAATATTTTGGTCTGTTTTGATAGCTAAAAAACACAACTGTTTTTTTATGTCCAAATCCCTGTGAAAACCAGAAATTTTCTTTAACTTTGACCTAAAAAATGCATCGTGCTAGCATTCGCCATTGTTTCCAAACAGGAAGCATTGTTACCGAACACTTGGCAACGTTACCAAACATGTTGCACTGTTACAAAACAAGTGACATTTTTCCTCAATCTAAAGACTAAATGTCGTTTTTTAGTGGTCACGTTGTTATAATGGTAAGCGGTTTTCTTGTGTGTAAAGTCAATTAGTTTAGTTGTTGAACATGTTGCCCATATTTTGCATGTTGAAAACAACTGTTAGCGCTCGCATAGGTGCAAAGAGGAATATAAGGCCACTGCTTGGAAAATAGTTTTTATTTGTATGCTTTCTTAATAACGTGAGTCCACATTTCATCCCTTTTGGTTACAAACATATTCAAGCCTTTCTTTGAAAGTAATAGTAATAAAACTCAGCGTAAGCACTACTGCAAAAACTCACATCGTTAATGTGTGGATTTGAGCCAACACTTATTTTGTGATTTTCTACCACAATTAACCTTTGTTTACACCTGAAAATCGAGAACTTGCCAAAACAATTTGGACCCCCCTCCTTAAAAAAATCCTGGATACGCATATGCAAGCACATATTAAGAACTGTGCAATCTTGCAATTACACAAAATATACAAAAAAAGGAACTATGTAAAAAAAACAGCTAAAAATGCATTGTCAAGACTTACGTTCAGACACTTCATCATCCATGGTTCCTTTAACCTGGGAGAAATGCCACAGCAACTCATCGTTGCTTGCTGCTGAAGATCCGCTGCCAGCTACAAACAAGTTTTGTATTTAACTGTTTTCAACACAAATATGTACTATTGTTAATGTTCATGGCACATTTTGAAATCAGTATTCTGAATTTATATCATACCGAATGCACATTCCTACACCAATGTCTCAAATAAGTTATAAGTAAGAATACAATGGATTTAATCTTTGAACTACACAACAAATATATTCCAGTGGTGTTCTATTCAGGTAACTAGCAGTGCAAATCTAACTTTGTTTGAGGTAAAATTTTACTGGCATAAAATAGTAAATAGACAATGTCATTTTGTAAATGACCAATACACATAAATATGGAAGTTAGCTGGCAAAAAAACAACAGTGTGTCAAAGAAAACCCTTGAGTTTTTTTTGCATGAGCAGTAACATCTCCTTTTCAATGTATTCCGTTTGTTGAATTATCATCTTTGCCAAATACCTGTTTCTAGCTTTTTTTCAACTGTCGTAAGTTCTTGATTATTACCAGCCCAACTCCACAAAGGAGTTAATATTTTAGAGGAATAACATTGAACTATCGATTGCATACCAGCCATGATGATCTCACAGTGAGTTGACAGACTTCACATGTGCTCTAAGTTGAATGATTTTTTCCCGATTCCATCCGATAATCCAAGATAACGCTTGCACTTTTCATCTTCTTAATCACCCCCAAAAACAATTAGAACGCGGCAACACCTATCGGCGACTGAGAGTGGCATCCGGCCTCTGCTTTCCGGCTTGGGAACTATAGAAATCATGCAATATGTTTTTGTGTTTCTAAATCACACTGTAAGCGGCTATTGCTTGTTTTAATGGTCTGTGATATTAATCATATGTGTTCTTTTTACTTTTACAAGTATATTTACGCATTTACCCACTTTATAACGCATACTTACGTAAATTAACACACCAGCATTTCCTTTCAGAAGAAACTAAGCAGAAGGAAATGTATTTTTTTTCAATTGTTTCTGTTTTTAAATCATTTAGAATACGTTATCGCTACACTTGTGCAGTTTGTAGCAGCTCCCATGAAAAGTCCAAATTTGTCAACAGGACAAAATGTAACTTACCAAGTACGACTATTCAAGCTTTTTTCATTGTTTGAAAGCTATTCTTATCACTTGTGAAGCCTCAAAAGTGTTTACCTCGTCTCGAAACATCACACGCTGATCTTTTTGCGTGATCAGATTGTTATCCTCAACTGGAAGAATGAAATGTTTGTCTTTCCATTGTTTGGGTACCAATATTTCAACGGGACGAATCTAGATCACTGAAAAAAGCTGTGTGTCGCACGGTGTAGAAGTTTGGGTTTGTTGGAAGCTTTATAAACACTGTGCGTCTGTAACCGTTGGGTATCAGTGTGCTACAAAAGAGCACAGGAGAACAGTTAGCTTGCGTTGAAGGAAAATGGGTAATTCGGTTCTCGTCATCCTTTCTGTTGGACTTCTTGCGACTGTCTTCGCGATTCAGGTTGGGGCCCTCAGTTCAAACGGGTAAGCAAGTTCGATCTGTCTTAAGTTCCTGGTAATTTTCTCATTAAATAGTGTTTTTTTTTTCATTACTGACGCACGCGTTAAATTTGAATGCAAAATTAAATTATTATACCACAATGCTCAACTTTATGCACAGAGCTGCTAGCAGTCGTGCAGCATGTGTAATTTTTGAAATGTGGAAATATGCTTCTTATGAAGTTGGTAAAATATGCCACAATACTGCTATAGATGCAACGATGAATAAAAAGAAAATTAGAACGAATAATGAGTTTACTGATTGAAAATATATAAGTTAGGCTATGCTTCAGCCATATCTCCAGACATGTGGTATAACGACTTCGTTTCATCACGCATACGTATTGTCATCGCTTGAGTATACACTTATGCTCAAACAGAGTTAATCCTACTTTTTCATTTCACCCTTTAACCCGAAAAGATTATGTTTTGTCATGTTAGCGATGCAAATTCGATGAGTCTGTTTTGTTAAAATGACTGTTTGTGGCATGGAGTCAATTCCCGAGTGCTTTTACTTTGAACCTCGAGTGCTTCCTATCAGGCCCTCCTTCTGAGTATGTACTTTGGAGCAAAACAATTTCTTCCGAATTTACTTTGTTCGCCGCAAGATTGATCTAGGCTGTCGTTGGCAATGACGATACTCTTAACACCGATAGGTCAGAAAACGGCACTGAAAGGGAAAAACGTCGACCAAACAAAGAGATCGCGACCGCGAATGTATTCACGTGCAAATATCCGGGTTCTATTTAGCTGTCAAAAAGTGAAGTCGCTGCATATCAGTCTCGGCCATTTTTTTGGATTTCGAAGCATTTAGGTGTGAAACAAGATCTATGATCGCAAAATATGTCGCATGACAATTTTCAGCTTCATTTGCTTTTGTAAAACAACATATTGAAAAAAAATACATTGTACACATAGCTTTAGTTATTGATATATTTATAAAATATGTAACGATGTACAACAGCAATTTGCCTGTTTTATCAGGAAAAACGTCTGTCGCCGCACAGTACCATACACCCAGGCTTACAACGCCCCCTACCGACAAGCATATGTGCAGGTTCGCAGCGAGTTTTGCTGGAATTTGAGAAACGGATTTCGGTAAATCACACAAATTTTGACACTTTTTGCGATTGATTTATGTGTTATTGCCTTGTGTCCGTTACTTAGGTGTCGTGTTCATCGCACAGCATACCGTATCGCCTACAGGAGACAGATCAGAACCGTTTACAGAACCCAGTATTACTGCTGCCCTGGATGGAAACAACTCGGCAACCAGTGCCCTACAGGTTTCCAAGCATTTCTATTAAACTTAATGTAAAGATAATGTTTTGGTTGCTGCCAGGCATATTGTAACTTAATAATCTGTTCTTCTGGCATATATAAAAACGTAACTTTATTGCGACGTTTCGCCTGTTATACAACAAGGCATCCTCGTCGGAATAAAGTTACGTTTTTATATATGCCAGAAGAACAGATTATTAAGTTAATGCAAAGATACCAGACATATTGATAACTTAATGTGAAGGAATCTAATTATACAAAGGGGTATTAACTGTGGTTAACCGGGATTCAGTTTTGAAAATTTTGTCATAGCTATTTGTACAACGGCCTGCTTGAACGGCGGAAGATGTGTGCGGCCGAACGTATGCCAGTGTCGGGCTGGTTTCACCGGTTTCAATTGCGCCCGAGACATTAACGAATGCCAGAGGAAAAACGGTGGCTGTGCACAGGTGTTGCCCTCTTACCATTTTACGAACATTCAATGTAGGCGAAAACACACTATAAATAACTATAAAACTGTTGCACGCAATACTGAACGCTGTCAAAATAACAAGTTCAAACGATTGTTGTACTTGGAGTCCTTATACTGTAATTGAGTGTACTTGACGATGTGCCCATGACACCGGCAGTTTCTGCCATTTGAAATGACAATACGAGTATGAAGTTCAAATAAGATTGTTGGGTAATGTCGAAATTGGAAACGCAAGCCTAGTTTTTTATCTCAATGCACAAAAAACGAAAACTATTTAGGACCGGTTTCGTTATTTTGCAGCGATGCACGAATACCGTCGGTTCGTTTCTCTGTAGTTGCTTGAAAGGGTTCGTGTTGGATGGCAACAAACGGACTTGTTCTGACCACGACGAATGCGCCACATCACTACACGGTTGTGAGCAGCGCTGCGTCAACTCCAGAGGCTCCTTCGAATGCGTTTGTGATGATGGATACAATCTCAACAGAGACGCCAAGACTTGTAAAGGTATTCAGGCAAACTGCTTAGAACAATATAAAAAATGCTACATTTTGCCCACAACAAAATGTTTAGTGTGAGTGGTAACCATGGAATGTTACATGTGTACTTTGAAAGACAAATATAAAGTTTGGATGAAGACTGAAAAATACTGCATCCCTTTTGCTTGACTATAGAAGTTAAGAAATCTTATGCTTCATGTTCGTTTTTTTTTTGTGTGTTTTTTTTAAGCAGAACGTATAATTAACACATTATTCTGGTGCAGATATCGACGAATGTGCCAGCGGTCCGTGCGACCAAGTGTGCTCTGACCGCGTGAACGGCTACACTTGTTCTTGTCACCGTGGATACGAAATAGGAGCAAATGACAACACCACGTGTGAGGCTATTTGTCCGCAAGGATGTGGAAATGGTGGCCAATGTGCGACACCTGGAATCTGTGAGTGCACGGATGGTTGGAGCGGACACAGTTGTGAGATACGTAAGTTGATGTCAAACATAGAAATTTTAATCACTTGCATTTCCGCTAAAAGTTTAATCCACTTTTCCGTTTGTACGTTTAATATTGTGTAACACCTGACAAGTTCAAATTTTTCTTTTCGTGTCTATTGTAATACTTTTTTCTCAAAGGCACCTTCTCAAGTTTTGCAAAATGTGGTTTCTTTTCTTCTATTTAAATTCTATATCCCATATGACGCAAATGTTCTACAACACAATTGAGATAAATGCTCATGTAATCCAGCATAATGCCAAGGATTTTTTTTATCAGTTTAAACCGCATTTATGAAAGATTAGTTAAGTTCGGGTCATATGGAAAGATTTAACCGCACTATTTTTCGCCAGCATATTGATCATATTGGCTGCCACGGAGCGGTTTTTAGTGTCTCTATTTTTAACACCTGTCCGGGTCTTTTGTACACGGCAACGTTGAACCTGGCCACGATAAGCCAAGAGGGCAAACATGGGACAATCCAATAATACCACCTTGTGTATAAATTACCAAAGCCTATTGTTGCCCGAAACCGGACACCCGCACGCAACACCCCTTTCTTTGAAACACGACCCTTCGCGGTCAATCTTCCACGTACAACACACCGCAATCGCTGATGGATGTAGATTAAAGCCCTACGACTTTCTCTCGTCTCATAGACACGTGTTTGCCTTCCAGCTCAGTGTGGGTCCGGATGTGAGAATGGTGAGTGTGTTCAACCGGATTTGTGCATCTGTATGTCCGGGTGGGAGGGCGACTCGTGCAGTGTTGACAAGAACGAGTGCGCGAGTGAGAATGGCGGATGCGATCACCAGTGCGTGAACTCGAAGGGAAGTTACGAGTGCGTGTGCCACACAGGATACGTGCTCTCGGAAAACGGCCATTCCTGTTCAGGTGGTGCCATTACTATTTTAGCTCATAAATATTTTTAGTTAAATACTTTAGAGTTGGCCTGTATTTTGTCGCTGAGAAGAAAATTTATAGCATTGTTAAACATGGGTAAAGGGTACCCAAAAGGTATGAGAGTTTGGGCCGCAATAAAACTTTTATTCGCAAGGGTCTTAAATAGTTTGTCGAAACTTAAGTTGTGTCGGTTATGAAAGATATTGGGAAGTTGAAGTGTTTAAAACAATATTACAACGCTTAAATGTCCTGGGATGTAACAATGCGCTGTTCCAACCATTTTGTCGTGTATAGATCATGATGAGTGTTCGGTGGACAATCATGGATGTCAATACTGCGAAAACACTGCAGGATCATATGATTGCGTATGTCCAGACGGTTTTGTGATCGGACCTGACGGAAAGACGTGTGAAGGTATCTTAATATAACAACTGAAGCAACTTCTGCGAAAGTCCGTGTTCTTACTTTTAGACATCAACGAGTGCGATTCGTCGCCTTGCCAACAAGGCTGTGTTAACGACCCTGGTTCGTACCATTGCACGTGTGAAACTGGATTTGTTCTTGACGTCAACGGACTTGATTGCTCCGACATCGATGAGTGCAGTCTCAACAAGGTAAATCACTTTGAGTAAATCGTTGTAAATATGTGTCTATATGTATCTATTATAATGCTTGTAGGTCAACTCTATATTTTTAATATAATGCTAAACGTGGGATAAATAAAAATTAACACTGCCATGAATTCGACATCCTTCGGTTTAGTTGCCGACATCTCTTCATTTAGGTTTATGATTCTTGGCACGAAACAGCAGAAAAACACTTAGTTACACTTTACAATTGTTTTACAATGGAAAGTTTTACAAAATTACCGAGTTGTGTTTCGTAGCACGCCTGTGAGCAACGCTGTGTGAATACTTATTCGTGGTATACGTGCGCCTGTGACCCCGGATATCGATTGGCCCGCGACGGCTTGGCTTGCTTCGACATTAACGAGTGTCTTGAGGACCTAACCAACGACTGTCCTCAAGACTGCGTGAACCTGAACGGAACATACGAGTGCAAATGTTTGTAAGTGGCATTCTATAGAATATGAGTGTACAGTTATTACACTCGTCCTGAATTAGCGGGAAAAGATTTGCAGCGTACTGCATGGTTTGGCCGATACGTAAATTGTGTTGCCGGATTCTAAGAAATTTAGCAAGTAAACCGGGCATTTATATTTTTCTATTTACTGCATAAGTAGTAAACTTATTCACATGACTTCCAATTTGCTTTAGCTCGGGATATGCACAGACGGAAGAAGGATGCGAAGCAGTGTGTCAGCCTTCCTGCGCCAACGAGGGAGTTTGCGTTGCACCTGGAACATGCAAGTGTAGCAGTGGGTGGTCTGGTAGCTCCTGTAGTATAGGTGGGTGACATAGTTTGACTTCTGAAGCAGTACCATCACATAAGGTTGTACTTCATCAACAAAATATCCAATATTTTCGACAAAAGTGATTAGCTGCTAATTGAACCCGGGCCTATATATGTTCTTGTTCACTTTTGTGCAACCTTCGCGGTTTTTATTGCCAAGGCAACAAATGCAACAATACCCCTCATTTGATCGCCGTTTTGAAACCCGTTTTATTTTTTTGTAACAGATGTGAACGAATGCGAGGAAGGGACGGATAAATGCAGTCAAGTGTGCAACAACGTGGACGGGGGATATCTCTGCTCCTGTCACGTGGGCTACAGTTTGGTAAACGGGCGTGAGTGCATCGACATTGACGAGTGTGCGAGCGGCAACAAGTGCATGTCTGGGTAAGTTTCCTACATACACTACCTGGTAAAATCTTCACTTTTAGTAAAACTGGCGACTTCGTGTTAATTGCCATTTTCGAATACGTCGCCGACAATCTTTTCAGCAGTTTTTTGACATTAGTAAATGAATAAAGTAATAGAAATTATACTGGATCAGTGAACCAAGCTACCTTGTCAGACTGTCGATCGACCACCGTATCGAGAGTTACTGTGTAATGCTGAAAATACCGATCGAGCAGACAGCTCTGTAGATGTCTAATAACAGAAAAATATATTTCGCCTAAAGAGCCATTATCAGTTTCTGTGGCATAACAGTTATTGTTCGCAGATGTGAGAACACTGATGGAAGTTATGTTTGCACCTGCGAAACTGGCTACACATTGGACACAAACGGCTTCTCCTGTTCTGATCACGACGAGTGTGCTGAAGGTAACCACGAGTGTGACCACTGCGCCAACACCCTTGGCTCCTACTCATGCTTCTGTCCCGAAAACTATTACATGGAACCTGATGGAAAAACATGCTCCGGTAAGCTTTGTATGATCTCTTGGACGATGAAAGTTGGTTTGATTCCAGAAATTCTGAATAGATTGTATGTTTGTTGGTGAGAGACGAAAAACTCGAAACATTCTTTTCTTTACACAGACCGTATGGTTGTGGTTTTGTATTGGACACATGTAATTATATCGTGACATAATCAGGAAAAATACAGATAAACTAATGTTTAACAGACATAAAGTTTAATCGTTTTTATTCCATGCCATTTTTTAGCAATTTGTGACCCGCCATGCTTAAACGGAGGAGTATGTAGTGCACCCAACGTCTGCAGCTGTTCGTCCGAATGGAGAGGGAAGACCTGCGGATGGGAATGTAAGTGATCAGCATGTTTTGTTCAGTGTCAGTGCATTTGATTAATAAAGTGCTTTTCTTAGCATAACAGTTACAACCATTTTGAAAAACTCTTTTTTCAAGCCAATGTTAACCACTGGACGATAAACTCTACCGGATGTCAATGTTACTTCGACAACACCCGCATGGATTGTGCCTGTTGTGTGCTCGGAGGATGCCAGTGCGATTCCGACCGCTCCAACCAGTGTGTGCAATGTGGATACGGACACAAATGTACTGAAGAATACGGTGAGTAAAAAAAACAAATTTGAACACTCACATGGTAAGTCAAATTAAAAAATATATTTTGCGCAAAAAGTTGCCACCCCAATAAAAAAATCATAGAGGTTATCGAGTCAGGTCGAGTAGAGCGTAAATGTAATTTTCTCGTGGAGAATTGCCGTTTGCAGCGGAATCGCAGTCACGTCGAAATTAAATTAAGTTTTATCGAGCGGTAATTCCCAAGCGCGACAGACAGGTTAGGGATATAAGGGTCGAATTATTTCGAAACTAAAATTATTATTCACAGGAAAAAAGCAAACTTGCTGCCAGCGTAGGCCGTGATTCGTAATTGCGTTGCTAACTTGTAAATTATAATCTTCCGGAATTTATGTAGACGAAGAAAACGTGAACGGAGTCGACGGATGGACTTTGGCAGAAACAGGTTGTGCTTGTTCGTCATCGGACGACAACTACGGGTGCGCCTGCTGTCAAAATAGAGGATGCAAATGTGGCGGTCAACATCAGGATCGCTGCGTGCAGTGCGGTTTGTCCTACCTGTGTGGTAAGAAGGAAATGTCAACCTTTTCCATGCACTGATCTTAAAATTCTGGCACGATTCATTGTTACCGGTGTTATTTTTTTTTAGATTTGAAAAAGCCGTGGGAGTGAAAGAGTTTGCAGAAGAAGGCCACGTGCAATAGATTCAGTAGATGTTTAGGGTTGTTATTTAGACGTAGAGAATATTCGTAATGCGTAATATTTGTTTGGCACTAGAATGTACACTGAATGACACAATGCTATACAGCCATCATCTCAAAGAAAAGAAATTGAAATTGTTTAATATGATTCCTGGTCGTTGCTAATCGTCTGTTGCGTTTAATTGAAACGGTAAATAATTTAATATAAATTTTATAAAACTGTTTGTATCCATCTGATCTAATGCAAGAAATTTTGTGGCATTGAAATGTATACAAGATGTAGAATAAAGCATAGCTTCCAGTCTTTTACAATGTATACGGTAACTATAGTCGGGTATTTGTGACAAGTTGTGCCAATCCAAATCGTTCATCCGCAAGTTATAATTAAAATACATGTACTACGATTTTATAAAAAAAAATCAAGCCTCGCAAACTTTTACTGAAAATAAATTACTAAGCTGTGCTCATATACACACGCAATCAAATTTATTTGAAGACAAGCGGTTGATTATAGAAAATGTAAGGTAAAACTGTACAACAAGCAAAACAATAACAGCCTACGTCAATTGTGGAACTTACAGCGTGACCTCACGTAGGCGCAGACAATCATTGCAAAATACTCTGCATTATCTTTGAAGTTGAACTGTGCTGAACTTGTAGCATTTTAATGTGGTTGCCACCTCAAACTATCACGATATATAAAGGTCATATTCTGAAATAAGTTTGACTGACAATCTACCGGTTGGTGACCTCAGAGATGCGTGAGCCATTGTGGTGCAGAGGACTGTACTTTAAAAAATCGTGCATAACAGTCGAAACATTCAAAATCAAATTCGTCATTGCTTTGACGGGTGCATGCTTGCCAGTATGTACAAGTGCATATAAAATTGAAGAATAAAGAAAAAAAGGTTTGAAGAACGGGATTCGTTGAAATTTCGAGGTCAGTTAACTAAGCGAAAATCTTCCGTCACATTTTGTTCACACTTGGAATGGAGACGTCATCGGCCCCTTTGTTGACATGCACGGTGCTTTCGTTCAGTTTGTAGTGCGGGGCACGGTATTTCTCTTTGGTATGAAGGACACTAGATTGAAAATAAACGTTTACAGTGACACAAAATAATAAAGACGCAAACAAGTTTCAAAATACGTTCATTTGAAAATAAGTTATTCGTAATTTGGCTGACGCTGGATATGTTTTTTAAATAACTTACGTAAACATATTAATGTATCATTTGATCCACACAGTCACCAACATTTCCCAGTTAAACGGTCAAAGTTGATGAAAAAAGATTTTATTTTTTAAGATTACTGTAATGCAGTGCCACAAAGCGCAACGAAAATTTCAACGACAGAAATTCTAATTGCTGCTTGATAGGAAGAATAATAGGATTTGGCAGGACTTGTCCAAAATTGTGGTCTGTGGTTTTAACCTTAGGATACTGGCATATCGCGTTTTCCAAGTTAATGGCATTCAAGTATAAATTACCCCTGCCACGTTTGTCCGACGCATAACTCCGTCCAATTGCCCTAAACAACAAACCTATCGCTTTCTTTGGGCGGTTGGGTTAGGATAGCGATCCATTAGTGGCGCCAAAATCACAAACACTTGGCCCATCTAAAACAATCTATTAAAGGATAAGCCAACAAAACACGTCTCCCGCACCGTAACAACAGGGAAATGAAAACGTTGTGCTTTATCGCCCCTCTTGCACGCGCCACTTGTTCTTTCACGGCAATTGAATTTGCATTACGACGCATCCGATGCTACGGATGTTGTGTTTATCGCTTGTAGGCGGTTATAGGAGGTGTGATTCAACCAACGACGGATTGTTGGTGTAACTGCTGATGTGGTCGAAGTTGTTTATCGATGTCTTCTTTTGGAAATGGGAAAATTACTTACCGTTGAATATTATTTATAGACTTTCAAGTTCCGGAATACTTTTAGATAATTTTACTGCACCTTCAGATGCATGCAGTAACGGTTTTTCTAAACTCTTAATGTAGATTTCTTAGACTTAGGATTCACGAAAAGCGAAACAACCTTAGTTTTATTCATGAGTTGCGTCGGGACTCTCCACCTAGGCTCGAGAAAAAATCAAACAAGATTCACCGTATCGTGTCAAGTGCAAAGATAACAAAAGATATCGCGGAAAGAGACCTCACAACACACTTAAAAGATGACTGACGCTCCCCTAGAATAAATAAGCACTTACTAATATTTCTTGACGAGCACAGCAAAGAAAACGAATAGGACAAGAAGAGCGACGCCAAGTATGACACCAAGAATAATGGCTTCTTCGTTGATATCATCACCAGTAACCTGCGTTAAATTTATTACTTAAGCATTTGTCAGTAAATAAAATTAGTGTCGTACCACCGACCGGCGCATGCTTTCTTTGTTAATAAAATGAATTGCTTCGATATGGTCAAACAAGCACTAATAGCAAATGAGGCGAATCTTAAAAAGAAGCACTTTACAGTTCTTGTCGCGCGTTTCTCGCGTTTTTCTCTTTTAGGTGGCTTGATGTACATACATATTATATTCTGTGTTTTGTTATGTTACGCGTGCTTGATCCAAATGCAATTTTCGCGGAAATTAAAAAATGTTACTATTCCGAGAATAACACCTTTACGGCACGTTTTAGGTGGAGGGTCACGGACCTATAACTTACAAAGTTGCTATAAAAACAACTAAATACGTACTATTGTTGTTGTTGTTGTCGTTGATGGAGGTGCTGCGGTAGGGGGTGTGGGAGAGCACGACTTGCCGTTTGAGGAAAGGACTCTTCCCTCTCTGCATGAGCACATCATACCTCCAACGGTGTTCTCGCAAACATCCATACACCCACCGTTGCCGTTCATGCACTCGTTAACATCTGCGTGTAGTTTTGTGTGGGACCGGTTTTATTCATTTGGCTTTAAAAAAATCACTGTATTTTTTGTCAGTCTTCGATTACGACAGCAGTTGCATATTTTTTAAAGCGTTTCTCAGCAACAACATAAACATGAAGACCACTGTGGTACTACATATTTGAATCAAATTCCATATTTCTTACCGACACACTCGGGCGCGGAAGCACTGAAGCTACCACCGTTGCAAGTAATATCAGCGGTTCCGGAGATTGTGTATCCCCTGTTGCAGTGGTAGGACACGCCATTTTCACCACACCTCTTCCAATACCCGTTGCGAACATCTGTCGGTCTTCCGCAATTCGACACTGAAACAAAGTTCAACTTGGCGCTGGGGTAGCTGCAGTGTTATAAACATCGCAAGAAAATTGTAGTTATATATTTCGGTCAAATTCACTTTCGGGTGATATAAACTATAAGCGTTGTATTTGCAGTGAATCTCATATGACCTGTGTACCACAATTACACATGACGCATGTGGCGTTGACAAACGAGCGTCTGAATACTCCTTTATCCCTACTTCCTGTGTAGATACGAGTGCACAACAACGTGTTGACGCTGTTGTTTGTGGGTTCACTGTACCACAGGAAGCGAACAAGGCAAACAAAACCTTCCCTGGAAAAGGAAATGCAAACACGGAAAAATATTGAAGCTCCGTCCTAAGAGACGGTCTCTAAAACTGTCTGGTACGGCGCAAAGTCGAAACTAAATAAACAATACTTTCTTATGAAAAGGAAGCTTTGTCATGACATTTCACCACAGGGGCGTATTTTGGTCTAATCAACGACGAACTGAAGGAGCGGAACCGAAATTTCTCAACACATCACAGTTCTGTTGAGATATTTGCCGCGCCCCATTTCTAAGTTCATCACGCGATATTTGCTAAAGGATCACCTTCCGGCGACTCCCTCCACATTTCCAAATTGAGCTGGGGAATATTACTGCAGGATGTGAATGAATTGCCGTCGCCCTCATTCCGGAAGACGTCGGGTTGGACTCGGTCGACACCAGTGTTGTCGCAGATTGCCCGGGCAAAGCTCATCTGGTCTAATGCGTTCATCTACATATACGTAATCGAGTATTTCATGAAATGAAACCAAATTCGGTAATACATCGTTTTTTGACAATTTAAATGTATTAAAAGTACACGTTGCAGCAGCACAGTATGTACGCACAAGTACAAATGAATAATTGGTCTATTTACCTGGCCCATGGTAAAGACGCCAGGGTTTTTATAATAAAACCTGTCGCCGTCCCGAAGCATTTTGAACTGTCGAGCCATCAGACAGGTGAAAACCGGCCCACCCCTCGAACCGTTTAAGAGATCTTCTGCTAAGCCAGCCAACCAAATGTCAACGTTGCTAAAAAAAATTTCAGAGTTTATTTGAAGAAACATTTTTTTTATAGTTAGGCGGTAAGATCGCTGCACAGGCATCACTTTATGGACGTCAGTGTTCCCATAAAAATTGTACATCACGAAAAAATTTAGCTTAAAATTCACCCCGGATGTCCATAGAGTTGTTGTAGTCTTTGTCGGACAGTTTCATTGCGTATTTCGTTCGCCAAATCGTCAAATGTGTTTGCACGCGACAAATTACAATTCTCTCTCCAGTCGTTGTACAGTGGAAGGCCGTGATCCCTTCCCCGTTGCAGGTTCAGTGAAGCGAGGTCCAGGGCAACCTAAAGTGGACAATCTTTTGTTAACATATTATTATATCTTTCCAGTAAACGCGTCAATTGACCTGGTTTTGTAGGGCGAAGAGTTTGTCACGCAATTCCTCGTGCATCATCTCGAACTGAGTGATCAGCTTGGCTCCGCGGCCGATTAGGCCTTGTAAAAATAACATTGGGTTTGCTTGATCTATTTTTACAACCGCATTGCATTTACACGAATGCGATGCGGTTTATCACATTTCGTTGTCGACGCCCTAAAACAAATACCTCTCATAATCGGGTCGGCTCCACCTTCCCTGACAAATCTCCAAGAATTGAAGAAGGCGCGGTGAAGAAGGATGGTCGGGTACTCGGGATGATCGTTGAAGTTTTCGTCGAGACGCCGGAATTCGGGCCAGATAGTTGCGTGGCCAAAACGAAAAGCGGCCGTGGCAAAGACATTCGACACGGTTGGATTTGCGTTTTGATTGTAGGAGTTATATTCTCCCATCTGGCGCACGCCATCAGGTCCGATAATTTTTGGTACATACTCTCTATAAATATAAGGGCCGTGCAAATTATCGTACATCGTAAAAGTTTAGCAGTTACGACCATTGTAAACATGTCCACGTATGTGTAACTTTGCTCACAAACTAAACGAAAGATCAACCACATTTCAAATTAATGCAACAACAAAAACCGTTAATTACTTGATATACTACAGAGATGAAAAACAACACACTTTCAAGTCACTAAAAAAGCGTAGCTTTTTATTGCAGGATCAGCCTGGCTTATAAATCAGGAATATATATTTCGCCCCATGGGCATCTTCAGTTCCTTCAGTAAACACATTAAATGATATTAAAAACGTCTATTTGAATAAGACGTTTTTAATGTGTTTACTGAAGGAACTGAAGATGCCCATGGGGCGAAATATATATTCCTGATTTATCAGCCAGGCTGATCCTGCAATAAAAAGCTACTGCTTTTTTTAGTATTACAAAATAAGTTGCAGTGATCGCTAGGCCTGCATCTGCAGTTTTGGGAAGATCCCAATATTTCAATTTTTGAAGTCGCTTTCAAGTCAATACGTTTACTGCGTTCTAAACCATATTCGTCAGGCTTGGACTTACTTCCAGTTAACCACCTGATGGTAAGCGCCCACGATTTTCCGCGTCTCGTGGTAGATTATTTCCCCGCTCCAGTGAGGATTCATCGCTTTCAAGCGTCTCGCAATTCTATTGTGTTCCCGGACCCAAATGGTATGGATAGCCGTTAGCGTCAAATGTTCGCTTACCCTGGAAAAATGTGTTTTAGTTGTTCCATCGAACAATTGCGCCATAGCAAGATATTCAATGTTAATTTTTGTTTAATTACCTTCCATCGCCGGCATGAAAGCAGGGGATTTGTTCTCCTGTGGCGTCAAATGGATCTTGAACGCATGGGTTGCTCGGATTAAATGGAAGCACTTCGAAACCTATGGTGGCGAAATATAGTTGGCTTTGTAAGGACAAACCAAACAACAAATTGTCAATCATTTATTTGTACTGTACTGCAGCACAGCAAGGTACTGCAATCGCAACCTATTTACGTACTTGGATTTCCTTGGCTCAACGCAGGCGAAAACACTAAAAAAATAACGTACCATTGTCTGTGAATCGTTCGTTGACCCTCATAAGACCGTCGTCGCCTGTCATGTTGCGCAAATCAAGGGCAAGACCCTCGGCACTTCCATAAACCTAGGAGAAAAAATGAAATATCGACCTAGAAGCAATTGCTTTCATACTGCCAAGTAATAGATTTTAACAGTAAAAAAGTGTCAAAATTTTAGCAAACATAACCTATTCGCAAATGTTGTAAATTATAGTCTTACTGTGCTCGCGTCTACGAATGCTGTCACGGCATTGATTTGTTCGCGAGGCTGAAGGCGATGAAAGAGGGAGGACGTATCCCCGGTTGCACAAACCGCTGCTGATCGAAAGAAAGGCATGCATCGAGCGTTTTGGATTCGAGGATCATCGTCGGGTACCTAGGAGAGGAAAAATATTTATCCGCAGCAATTGTGTGTGCTTGTCGAGACACTATTCGCAGTGGATACAAACTTACGGTTAGTGGTTACGTAAGAAAAACTTGTAGAAGTTGCAAGATGTTCCAATCTAACCCAACAATTGCCGTGTGATAAAGGTTCTATTATTTGGAATCGATTTTGATCGGTGATTCATTAGAGCTATAAAACCATTTATGAATGTTTACAAAGACAGAATACCTAGACTTGAAACCGGTCAAATAGTCAATTTGATTTAGGTCGAAACTTTTTTGTGAGAAGAAGGCTTTTGTCAATATGCTTTACAAACATAATACATATTGACCTTCACTGTAAAAGCAAGCTTCCATTGAAAATTACATACTGTGACACACGTTTGTCCAACAAAGCTTTTGCTGGAGACACGAGTCATTTGTAGGAATTTCAGTACGTGTTTTCATACCACATCAGTTTCGGGATTGTTTTATATAGTAAGACACTCCCCTGAAACGCTTCACTTCATCAACAACCCATGGGTTGTCACGGAATTTTCGCAATAAAGGCCGTTTTGTTTTCACCGAACGATACACGTTTGTTCGTGAATAACAATGTATTGAATTTATTTCAGCGTTCGCAGACATTTACGACAATTGACCAACATTTTACAAATTTCTCAATTTACACCACAGAAAATAAATCTTGAAATTTGCACCTGCATTGGGTAGCAAGGTGAAAGGTTCATGCAGGTCTCTTTGCAGTCTGTGAGACCCTGAAATGTGGACGTGCTCAAACTCTGAGGCGTGAAGTCGATGTCGTGGTCTATGTATTGTCCCCACACCACCAGCATATGAGAGTAATCGGGATCGCCTGCACAAACAACCTTGGGTTTTATCAAAGGTCCCGTTTTCCCGAAATCGATCAATCGTCGCGACAAGGGACTTCGGCATTTGACGCCTTTCTATACATTTAGGGATAGATCTTCTCACGAAGATGGCGCTGATAACTACACAACTTAAGTAGTGATTTTTATCGTTATAGCGGGTGGCGTTTGCACACGGATCACACGTTGTTCGAGTTTAGTAAAAGCGCAAAATTTCGTTTCGTACAGAGGAATTGGCATGTACCTCTCTTTTTATAAATTTAACCCAATCGGACTCTATATAGTTCAATTTCTTTAATTTGCTGTGTCCGTCTCCGGTCTATGCCTATAATGCTTGCTGGTGCACTGATTTTGTAAGAGACTGACTGGTAAATAACTTTATTATAGCACCAGCTTTCGCGAGCTTGATCTCGCTTCTTCAGGTGCAGTAAATGGCGTCAACTATATAGTGTATTTTGATACACTATATTTTTCTATAACGTGTATTTTGATCTGCATCAACGTTTAACACGTAATAAGCGTAACATCACATAATACCTTGTATGACTTTATACCCGTTTCTTGATAAAAACGCACACAGGAAGAATAGAAAATTTTTAGAAAAAATATTAAATGAAATTTTTAATTTTCTTTTTTTATAGCCGTGTATAATACCAACGCACCTGTCACATCTGAATTTGAAGTTCGCATTATGTCGTTCGACACCTTTCGCACAATAGGAAGCCTAAAGCCGTTGTATTGCCTTTCTGGGTTCCAACCAATCGGAGTGCTGAACTCGTTCTCGTATTTTGCCGGAATCCAGCGCACAAAGGGGTTGTTTGAGGCACCCCAGTGTGAGTTTGCTCTGTTATTGCACTCTCCACTGTAAGTTCTGTCAAAAAGGGAGAAATTTTGTGAATGCAGATTAAGACAAGCCTCGATTTCTGCATTTTTTGAATTAAAATTGACAAACGCTTGTAGCAGATGAAGGTATATGTGATACGGTACGTTTAGTAATACGAAAATACAATCAGAAAACACAAACCGCTTAGAGCAAGAACAGCAACTATATCATTGTTTTCAATTGTACCTCAAAGGGTAAGCAGCAAACGCGTAGAAGGTTTCGTGAAACCTTGCAGCCATTTTTGAGAGATAATGTCAGCGTAATAATGTATATATTACCTGTACTTGTTGGCAAGACAAGTATTTGGACAAATTGGTGGGTTCCGATTTGCGACACATCCAGAAAACTTGGCCAGAGCCTGGAGAGTGACGCCCGAAAGGGAATCGGTGGCATTTACTCGTCGTTTTGAGCTGCCGAAAACAGAATGAGTTTAGTTCCAGTTGAATGACGTTTTTGTGGTTCGGGGGATAACATGCAATTTATCTCGCGGCTTTAAGGTTGGTGAAAAATCTCTTTTACGCTACGAAATGGAACTGAAATACCACTGATATTGAACTTAAAGAAAAGCTTACTTACGTGTTTTTTATGAAAAAAACATTTAACAAAACACAGTGCAGTCTCACCGTCTGTGCATGTGGTCAAGCTTGTCCTGGATGATATCAAGGGCATATTGGTAAACGTCTCCAGCTTCGGCAAGCCGGGCCGACTCCTCGCACGGTGGACGTTTGAAGAACTGGAAAAGTGTGTCCGTCCGGTCCCACGTTTCCTGCAGCAAAACAGAACGGGATTATTTTTTATAATATATAACGCGGTGACATCTATATCGCATGCCGAGGATTTACCGGTTTTTCCCATTGCTTGCCGGTGCGCTTGTGGGCACGTTTGACTTGTTGCAAGGCTTCGAACATGGCGCTCTTCGCAAACTGGTCGCCATCCAGCTCTGCAATAACAATAGAGCCCTAAATCCACCCGAAACCCACCGGACAATTACATGTTTACATGTAGGGTTAAGGTGTGTTTTGGAAATGATCTAATAAACACAGATCGAAACCCATTCAACTTGACTTTTATCTAATCGCAATACATAGTTAGGTGACCGAAATTATGTGCTTTTTTAGATCAAATAATGCCCTAATAGAATAAAGAATATGTGTGTGCGACGCTGCTTGGTTAATAAGTTGTAAAGATTGTGACGGATGATATGGCTATTGAATCTTTAATACAGAAGAAATTTAAATTTATGAAAACCAAAAATAAGCACTCTCTGCAATTGCCGCAAAGATATCACTATTTGTGGAACTATTTTAAATAGTTTTTATTTTGTTCGACCTCCGCAGCTGGGCTGTACATGAGCTGGCACTTACCTTGTTCCGGAAATTCAGAAGAAACCACCGTGGAAACACATACGGCCAAGACAAGGAATGCCAAAAAATTTTCCATTTCCTATCGATGCCACACCTATGACTGTTGGAATAGTCGACAAAATAGCAAACACTTTGTTTCGAAGTTCAATTTCTTTGTTTCCCTACAGTAAATCGTGTTGGTAATTGAAAGTTTTGTTAAGTTGTTTTGTTATTTCTTAATAATTATGTGACCCAGTGCTTTCCTTATTTCGAAATATCAAAATTTTGTTCTCACATTGAAATTTCGTGTACAACCCGAAAACATGAGTAAAATTTCCTGAGAAGCAAAATCAGGGCTAACGTTGCAAAGCATAAATATCTTGAATGTCAGGTTGACTGCTTAAGCTATTACGAAAAACACGTTCTGAAGCTTTGAATACGTAAAGCGTTCAGACAACAAGCGCCTATAAATCCATCAACGTTCCCAGATGCCTTTACAGACAAAGGCCCTGTAGCTGTGTGAGACAGGAGAGCGTCGCAGTTTTTATAGTAAGTCCCGCTACCCCAAGAAAAACGTAAGCCACGTGATTTTCTTTTACTGAGTTACCCTCTACCGTCCCCCTGAGACTTCCATAACTCAATTGCAAACAAGGGGTGTACAACTGAAATTGGCATATTTGTCATAACATATTAAAGTAATTTCTAGCGAACACATGATCTTGACAGCGCATTACAGGTTTCTTAAATATCCTCCCGAACGTTTGAAGCGTTTTGTTTAAGATCATAAAGAAAAAAGAGGATTTATGGTGAAAATGGCTTGACATTTTCAAACCATTGTATCGTTAACATCACGAGTATTTTTCTTCGAGGTTTAGTCGTGACACATAGCAATAAAATAATTAAATATTGTAACAAACTCACTTTTAAATCCTGTCTGTCATGGAATCTTGTCAACAGCTACATATAGCCTTAGGTTTTGCATAAAAGTTAGTTACAGGGATTTGTTTGCAGCTGAGTAAAATATATGGTTGAGATAGCTACAGGGTATCTGGAAAAAAAAATTTGAGCATTCAGTTACTGCAGTGGAAACTGGCCGAAAATTGGATGCCAGCTAAATGTACATTGACAAAATATAGTGGCTGAACAATACGTTAAATTGTGAATATTTGCTCAAAAACGGTGTTCAAACTTCCGTGGCATATAGACAAGCTTTTTTTAAAAATAATATGGTGAAGCCTAAATGAATGCAGGGGATGTACGATGTCAACTTATTTAGAAGATAACAACTGTAGATGAATGCCTCAAGGCGCTTTAACAGAAATACTTGCGGCAAACAGAGCTATACTAACCCGTTCGATCAAACGCGTCAAACTGAATGACATATGCATATAAGCCTTATGAGAGGTCCTCGGCCGCAGCCACTCACACTTTTGTAGAAATAACTTATTGTTGCAAACGTATTTTTACTAAAACGACACTGCTCCTTTTCGTCGAAGATGGCCGAAGATTGCCAAGTCTTTTAACATCGGCAGCAACAATATAGTACTGACTAAAACTGGTTAACAGTCAATAGTAAAGTGGAAAACATTACCCCAGTTTGATAGAAACGCAACAGATCTGACAAGGGGCTTGTGTTCTTGCTGAAGTAAACAACACATGAGAAAAAAAATTGTGGCCCACAACACCTCAACCAAACTACAACTCAACATACCTTTCACATGGCTGATACATTGTTCAACACTGCGATGACTTGACATGTTTTTGTCAGAACAAAGTTATGCTCATAATAAGAAAATCTTACCTTGAAAAGTGAAACATTGAACTGCACCCTATTCAAGGATAAAGAACGCACGTCAGAAAACAGTGTATGTGACAGAGCTTATACGTCGGTCTTTTGCGTCATAATGAAAAGGCAGGTGAAGGACGCGTCCGATTTACATGCTTTGAAGCGGAGAGTTAGATTGTGACATCGCCACAATAAGGGTAACGAGATACCACATGTTCCAGATCAAGAAAGTACCTTGTGATACCGTACATCGCAGTTGTGGCGTAAGATGAGGAGAAACGCACACGACAATTACACGTGAATAGGCATTTGTTGCATGTCTGAGTGATTTGGTATGGTTGCTGCATGCAAATGCCCTAACGTGCCACCTAAACAAAGCGTTTCCTTAAGTCTAACCCTTGCGTGCACTACACTTGTGGTCGTAATTGGTCTATAGGTGATAATTCAGTAGGACTGCATATTCGTTATTTGGTCTCACATTATTGTCACGCACAAAGTTTATTAGTTTGACATTTACAAAAATTTAAGAAAATGTAGTTTAACTGCATTTCATTGTTCGCTCAAAACGTCTAATGGGCTTGTAATACGCTTTTGTGTAAACATAATTTAAGACTTCCTTTCAGAAATTAAATTCGGAAAGACGATTTTGAATGTTGCGTTCGAAGCAACATTGCCAACGTATTAATATCGATAAGATTGCTTAATAAACGCATAATATTAACCTACCTTTTCGTAATGATTTAAACTCGTTTCAGTAACCGTTACACAACGTCTGCGAAACAAAAAGATGATATTTATTGGCCCGGCCGCTGCATAAAGCATATGTTAGGCTACAATAAAAAACGGACGAAGTTTGGAGAAAACATTGAATTTCGTATGGCCGAATTGTACGACAGATTGAAGGTGCCTATAATCACCCACACCCGCCCCAAATCTTACAGAGAAAGTACACCGAAAGAGTGCATACCGAGTAGTGGCAGCAAGCGGATATGTTTTTCCAACAAGGAAGTTGTCAGTAGATGGTGGTTTGGGAAACACGTAAAAGGTAAAGCCTTTATTTTATTTTTATGGTTGTTTTTCTGCGACCATACAGCAGTAGAAACCACTCACACTTTTGTAGAAATAACTTATTGTTGCAAACGTGTTTTTACTAAAACGACACTGCTCCTTTTCGTCGAAGATGGCCGAAGATTGCCAAAGCCTTTTAACATCGGCAGCAACAATATAGTACTGACTAAAAACTGGTTAACAGTCAATAGTAAAGTGGAAAACATTACCCCAGTTTGATAGAAACGCAACAGATCTGACAAGGGGCTTGTGTTCTTGCTGAAGTAAACAACAAATGAGAATAAACATTGTGGCCCACAACACCTGAAACCAATTTACAGTTCAACATACCTTTCACATGGCTGATACATTGTTCAACACTGTGATGACTTGACATGTTTTTGTCAGAACAAAGTGAAACATTAAACTGCACCGTGTTCAAGGATAAAGAACGCACGTGAGCAAGCAGTGTATATGACAGAGCTTAACGTCGGTCTTTTGTGTCATAATGAAAAGGCAGGTGAAATACGCCTCCCATTTACATGCTTTGAAGCGGAGAGTTAGTTTGTGTACTTCGCCACAATAAGGGTAACGAGATACCACATGTTCCAGATCAAGAAAGCACCTTGTGATACCGTACATCGCAGTTGTAACGTAAGATGGGGAGAAACGCACTCGACAATTACACGTGAATAGGCATTTGTTGCGTGTCTGAGTGATTTGGTATGGTTGCTGCACTCAAATGCCCTAACGTGCAACCTAAACAAAGCGTTTCCTCAAGTCTAACCCTTGCGTGAACTACACTTGTGGTCGTAATTGGTCTATAGGTGAGAATTCAGTAGGACTGCATATTCGTTATTTGGTCTCACATTGTGGTCACGCACAAAGTTTATTAGTTTGACATTTACAATAATTCAAGAAAATGTAGTTTAACTGCATTTCATTGTTCGCTCAAAACGTCTAATGGGCTTGCAATACGCTTTTGTGTAAACATAATTTAAGACTTCCTTTCAGAAATTAAATTCGGAAAGACAATATTGAATGTTGCGTTCGAAGCAACATTGCCAACGTATTAATATCGATAAGATTGCTTAATAAACGCATAATATTAACCTACCTTTTCGTAATGATTTAAACTCGTTTCAGTAACCGTTACACAATGTCTGCGAAACTAAAAGATGATATTTATTGGCCCGGCCGCTGCATAAAGCATATGTTAGGCTACAATAAAAAACGGACGAAGTTAGGAGAAAAACATTCTATTTCGTATGGCCGAATTGTACGACAGATTGAAGGTGCCTATAATCACCCAAACCCGCCCCAAATCTTACAGAGAAAGTACACCGAAAGAGTGCATACCGAGTAGTGGCAGCAAGCGGATGTTTTTCCAACAAGGAAGTTGTCAGTAGATGGTGGTTTGGGAAACACGTAAAAGGTAAAGCCTTTATTTTATCTGTATGGGTGTTTTTCTGCAACCATACAGCAGTAGAAAGCACAAAACTGGTACACATTTATTAATTTACTGAAGAAACTTGCCGCAACCATCCTGGGAATCTTCCGGAGCGGGGCTATTAAGCCTAAATCAAGATTAATCAGAACAGAACGTCTCATCCTGCCAAGAGCAAAGTACGTGGTCATATTTGGTTAAAGGCATGTTTACAACTGCCCACTTTTTTATTTGTGACCCCATATTATTTGTCAAAGAAACGACACGTACATATTCGTTAACTGCAAAGTTCCATCACGTTTTGATGCGATAAATGAAAATGGCCTGTAAATTCACATACTTGCTTTCACGATAAGCTTACGAGACACAGCACGCAGAAGACAAATGAGCCACAAAAATTGTGCACATTTGCCAGAAGGCAATTAAACTGACAGTTCAAATGTAACAAAAAGCAGAAGCACCAGACGACCAATTACAATCAGTTATGACGTTCATGTAAACTTTTGCGAGCGCAAACACTACGTTTATCCAATATCGTTGCCAAATTCAAAGATTGATCCGATAACGGCTACTATCACATTACTGTTGGTTCGGCAGAAAGGCCGCGCATAAGCTTCTACATGTTTGATTAAATACTTAATAAAACAAATGCCGAAATTTCACTAAATTGCATTTCGTAATCGGCCACTTCGGCAAAATCATTATTGTGAAGCAATAATTCAGGCAACAAATGAGTGGACGTATCAAGATTGTCCAATCAAGTCGAATCTTTCCTCACACTTTCCATTTTGTTAAACGGGGAGCTCTAAAACACCGCACTACAACAATTGGAAGTGATGTAAATGCTGATTGATAAATGCATCTGGCTTCACTATTAAAGACCGCATATCAGTAATTCTATTAAAATAGTTTTGCCCGTCTTGTACTCCCCTGTCATAGAGAGTCTCAGTCTCGTCACGAGGCAACCGGTGATGCATTGGGGTCAATTTTCTGGTTGAATGAATAAGAAGTCACGTGGTGTAGCCAGGGCGATTTTCAGCGTGTTTGGTGCGGTTTTAGTGCATTTTTTGCTCTTCTCAGTCAGTCAGACGTTTGGTGCAGGGTGCTGTAAAAAGTTTAGCTGAAAAACCATCAAAATGTTCAAGGGGATGTAGCTCAAAATTGAATCACATAAGTATACCTTAATTTGTGATTTTATGTTAGGCCCGCCTCTTGGTTACGCAGTAAGGTGAAAATTAGTTGCAAGATAGTTGCTTAAAGCACCCCCTAGGGGTCATTTCGGCCCCCGATCAGTCATTATTTTAGCTAAATGGGCTGCAAAAAAAATGTAAGATAGTTTTGCGAAAAAATGAATCACAAAAACCTCATCCAATTTGCAATTTAATGTTGGCCCTAACCCTTTTCTACACAATGGCAAAAAAAATTGTCACAGGAAAGTTGCTTTGGTTGCCCCTGGGACTGTTTTTGCTATCCTATTGGACAAAAGATCCTCCTGGAGGCTCCTCAGTTCCTTGCTGTGTTTTGGCGGATGCAGCTGCAATCAATTTTTTTTCTCTATGAATAGTACCAGTAGATCTTCATGGGTCACTGACCACAGGAATTGTTGTTGGCAAAAAAGCAAATCACTCAGTATGGGTATTAATGGTGATAGCCTTCAAAACTACATTTTTGGGATTTAATACTGATATGCGGCCTAAAACAACGCACTGTTTGAAACAACCATACTTACCACAAAACATATTGAGATGCACGTCATGTGGTTGATTTCCAAATTTGAAGTAAATGAATTTGTTCGCTTGCATCATAGCAGAAAATACGCGGAATGTGTGACGTATCAATCTCTTTATGATTTAAGGAACGCCCGCCTAAATATATAACGTCACAATGGAAATTTTACTGTGCAATCCAATGCGAATGGTGTTAAGATACTTGGGATTTTGGGTTGTGCAACGCACCTAGTTCATGCAGAAAATGCTGGTAGGTTGTTGGGTTTCGTTCCGTGGAAGCAACGAATGCATTTCTTCGGTTAGATTCTTCGATCAGGTGCTCGATCGAAGTGACAAGGTCAGGTATGAGATCGGGGTCGAAAACGACATCTGACAACAAAGATTTGAAAACCAATGGGGAAAAATCAAAGGTTTCTGGTTTCATTATTTTTCACACATTTTCAAAACAAAATGAAGAGGCGACTATTTTGTAAAACATAATTGGACCAGGTCATATTAACGGTTAACTTGTACCAAACACCAATAAAGATTGTTTTAGTAAGTATAAATTTGTGCTGTTGCAAGAGAACACACAAATGAATGAAGCGTTAGAAACTAAAACATTTCAGCCTTTTTTCCTTTTATTTCTTTAAAAGTCAATAGCTCTTTGTAGCCACCAAGTGACAGTTTTTTTCCAAAACAAAAAATTGCACACAAGTGTAAATCTTTTTGCACTTGAAGTGTACCTGGGGATATTTGATGTCAAAATAAATAAAAACTGGACACCTTATATATTATAATGAACTTTGTTGGAAGGACATTCAAAAAAAAAAATATTAAACGAAAAAATATACCAAACAGCACTGTTTTACTAAATGAATACTCAAAATTTTTAAAACAAGACAAATGAAAATCTGGCAAAAAGAAAATATCACCTGCTGCAAGCATGTAGTCTGGCTTCTTTTTTATAGGTTCAGTGTCACCCCAAAATAGTTCTTTAATTGTGTATACTTCTACATGAAAATGTAAAAGTTGGTTAACTTACAGTTTTGTAATAATATAATTCGACAAAAAGCAAAAACCTCATCAAATATTTGAAAAACAAATGTTTAAACAAATTATGTACCTGGATCAATGTGATTTAGGTCAAGATTCTTGTGCAAAAGTGACAAAACACTTTGGTGACAGTCAGTAAATGTATAATGAGTTACAGACATGGCTTTCAAAGCAACGATTCCTGTAAAACCACAGCCACAACCCAGTTCCATCAAAGACATACCATCAAACATGTCTCTGTTGCTCATCATCCATTCGGTAAGAAGCATGCCACCCTAAAAACCAAGCAACTGTTGTCCACCTAAATTATAGAAAAGTTTTATCTATTTTAATAAGATAACAAAAAAATCAAAATTTTAATTTCTTTGTTACCTTATGCATAAAATACTAACCTTCCATGACACCAGGCCTGTGGTGCCCCCGGATATCATGCTTTTGGTTTCTTGCATTACAACATATTGTTTTAGACTTGGCTGAAAGGCACAGTAAAGTAAAACAAACTTTTGTTAGTACTGTCTTGTCAAAAGGAGAAACAAACCAAATAGTGAGATTTGTGAGTATAATTGCCATCACTTTCAGACAACATGTTGACATAAAGAGAATAAAAATCTTCATTCAATGTATATCCCAATGATTCAACCTTGCAAAAAAAAGATAAAGTCTAGGTCAAATAGGTTATTATTGTTCAAAAGTTCACTGAAAACATATATGACAAACTAGGATTGAGTTTTCAGAAAGTTAGAAATATATGACAGATTTACTTTATTCATAATCCATTTAACAAACATTTTTCTATAGCTGGCTGATGGTGGGTATCTCTTTCCAATGCGATGGTACAATGTCTATAAAAAAAATCACACATAAAGACTGTTTTCTTAAACGTCTTCAGCAAGCGTTAATACAAACATGTACATTCATTTCTATAAATGGGCACAAATGCTTCTCACCCTGTCAAGGATGGCTTGTTGGCAACTTTCACCCCAACATTCATGATTTTGTCCATGAATTTCACACAATTTCACACACGAACAATCAACCTCAAGAAATTGCTGATAACAATTGAACAGATCAATCTTTACATTGGAAATGGTACTCATTGATAGCTTCAAACAACTTATAGGCCTACCTCATCGTTGTTACAACAATTGTTGCATTTCCTTTTTTTGGTTTTCCAAGAAAACCGACGCAAGGGGACTTCCGCTAAAAACTGAACAGTAATTTCGTGATTTTGTCCCATATCCATTCGCAAATCTTACAAGCTCCCTACTCTACAATAACTCGAACATAACACGCGTATTGTGATTGTGATTCGAATGTTTACTTTAACGACTAATCATCCGTAACTTAAACAACGTGATTTCAATGTACTATAGACATCATATTTTTGAAAAGGTCTGATCCAGTGTTTCTTGGCTAGGGGCCAGTCAACATTTAATTTTTTATTATTATCGTGTAAAAGTACATCTAACCAGCAACCAATGCTATTTTTGTGTAGTGGCGTATATATCACTATTATTTTACCGGAGCTAGCTAATCTGCAACCCAACAGTGCTGGGTTCACTACGTGGCAAACGAAGCCAATGCCGTTCAAAAATCCACGCCACCTAAAGAACTTAGTGTTATATTTTTTAAACTTGAACAGGTCAGTGCCGCACGCTCTGCCCTATCAGTCTATACAAGCGGTCCTCAATCTTTTATGCCTTGTGGCTCACCTACACAGTAGATATCGGCTGCAATCATCCCTTCTCTAAACTGCAGCCAAAGTATTATTATTTTATAAATGATTTTATTGGAATACAAAATACGACCCTTTTTTCTTTTGAAGCATAACTGATGATAATATTTGATTTCGAAAAATTGGGAGCACGATTTCGCAGCAAAACAAAAAAACGTTCAGTTAAAAGAACATTTTTCAAGAAATTACAGAAATAGCAGTTCGAATGTCTAAGTATGAATCAGGATGCAATGAAAAAAATCGCTAGAAAATCGAATAAAAAACGCTACAGTTGCTTCAAAAAATGTGGTGATAGTGCAATTAATGTTGATAACAATACAAAAGCGGCGTGACATGATTAGTGGATATGAACTCCAAAGTCAAATACCGCATTTAGTTTAAGTTTACATATATGTACATATATCCTAACACACCTAACGCTAGATGGAGTAAGGTTTCATCAAAACATAAATTTCAAGAGTTATATAAAAAAAAATAACTTCACGCATTTAATAGTTCAATGACCAAGATTTTTTGCGACACCACTTTTCCATCAACAGTGTCTATAGGCACATTTTGCAACCAATAAGTTCAACCCTAGCGCAAGGAACCAAGCTACATTAATGTTGTCAAAAAACGTTTGTTAAAGTCAACAACCCAGGCCACAATAGGCCATTGTACACTTGATACTCAAGCTAAAAATAAAGTTTTCTAGTCAAAGCGACTTATTTCAACAACAGACTCAAATTCGAACTCGAAAACTTCACGCTGCACATTTAAAACCCAGCTATGACTCCAGTGGCTTGCAGGGAAGACAGCAGAATATACAGCAACCACAGAAGCACGAAGAAGGCCGCAGTGGCGTATTTGGGGCCATTGGGCCCTCCCAACTCTGTGTTGCCAAATATCTTAAGGTGGCGCCGAGCAACGAGGGTAAAAATACAAATGATGGCGGCGATTGAGTAGAGAGCAACGCTGAAGCCGATTGTTCCAGCCGGGACGTAAAAATCAGAGTTCTGCAAAGAAGTAAATTTATCAAAATCGGTTTTAACCAGTAGCGACTTTAAACTACGCATCGCAGGTCACTTGATAGAGCTTTTGTTTAGTTTGACACGAAATCTTTGTACTGTTTTGTTTTCTTTTCTGGTGTTTGTCAAAGACTATTTCACAATTCTATGCAATAATTTCTGTTCAACGACATGCAAATTTTGTAACGCGGCTGCAAAAATGAATACGAGAAAAAAGATGCTGTTTAACGCAATCGAAATTAACCACTTGCAGACTCACCGTCTTAACTTTCCAGTAGATGGCGGCAATGAGCCAGGGTAGTCCAAGTCCGAGGAAAACGTTCACACTGTTGCTCCCTGTGACATTTCCTATGCTGTTGTCGGCGTATTTTTCCTGCAATGCTGCCGTTCTGCTTGCGAAGAGATCTGGTAGAGATGTGCCCAGAGCCACTATAGTGATGGCGTTAATCGTAGGCTGAAGAAAAAGGTCGTTTGAATAAGGTTTTGAAATTAACCTGACTTATATTTTCGATGTGACAGAAGTAGCGCGACTGATTAACAAAAACAAAAATAAACTAAATACAACTTACGGGGAGGTATATGAGACACCCGAATATGCTTGCGAGGTCGCTTATGAGAGCCGTAAGACCGATGAGAGCAACCAGAGCGCTGCAGAAGCAAGCCCACCCTCCCCAGATACTCGGGGGCGGAAGAAAAGCGAAAATCACCTACATTTTAAGAAATATTAGCACTGCTTACTCATACTATCGTTAACCATTCGTTTAGTTGGTACAAGAAATTACCTTGAAGGCAAATGTAACGAAGTGCATGACGTAATCACCGCCAGTTGCGTTTTCAATGTCGCCCCCGTTCACGTTCATCGCCTGGGTGAACTGATCAGCCCAAGACTGCGACCCCAGCTTCATCTTTGAGAGTTTTAAGTGGGTTTTGGCGACAATACGACGCACCAAGCCATCAAACTCTGTTGGGAAAAAGGGGGTTATGAGAATAAGCTTTAATCACATAAATCGATGACAACATAAGTCGTGTATTCTTGTGTTGTTATCCCAGAATTCCAGATGATGCTCGTAAGTTTACAGCACTATATTACTAAATACAACATAGCGAAACCCCAACAAGTGACACTTACCATCATCTCCGACAATAGTGACGATGGTTTTCTGTGTGTGACCCAACGTTGCCCCGCCAGAGGCGCTTACGATTGATAGCTGTTGAAAAAACGTGACTATATGAAATCATATATAGGTTGGTTGCCGTTTTCCAACGACTATTAGATTGCCATGCATTTGTTATGAACCCTAACGATTTCAGCTCATATAGAATGATTCACAAAAGAAGGAGACAATGCATACGACAATTGTCGTTATCTGTCGAGTTGTAAGTAGAGCGTAATTGCTCTTAACGCCACATAAATCAATAAACCGTAGCCAACCCGACTGAACCGGATTGAACCAGACGACGGATTGATCCAAAATACTGCGGTAAATGGTCGCGAAGGCCGCGATACTTGAGAGCCGCGATCCATATTAAGATTCTGGAATAACACACGAAACTGGACGCAACCATAAACCAATATATCAGTACGATCATCTATATTTCATCAGATGAACGGGACTGCTGGTGGCAACAGTTGCTTGCGATGGGAACCGTGTATCGATCTCCTTGACAAACAAGCGTCGAGAGAAAAGATCGTTGTGATTTTAGTGCTTGTTGTGCGTTGGCGAATTCGATATCGACAAACAGATTTAGTTCTCTTGTAGTAAACATAAGCTTGTAAGCCAGAAGTAACTTAGTACAAACAACCATACGAAAACTCCATCCAGAACTGACACAAAGCGCGGATATAAAATATGTTATGAAGTAATAAAGCTACTGTGTTGTCGCGAGAGACACATGTATGGACTAATATACAGTTAAACGAACAATTACCTGAAAGTTTTCATCTTTCTTGGTTTTGTGATCGTTAATAATTGGTATCTCAATGTTTTTTTCATCTTCGCCATGCTCAAAAACTACCTTCCCGGTGCGGCCGATAAAGTGAGATCCTTCCTTGGCTGTCAAGTCTGTAGCACTGTGGAAAATAACTTTCAATAAACGCCAGTGCGGATAGGTAAAGCAACAAACATTTTGGGCCACATCTGACCTAACATCAAAGCAGATCAAAAAAAGCTGCTAAATTGGTAAAACACACACAAAGAAAACAAAAAAAAACAAGAGGTTATTTGGTAGTTCAACGAATAAAAATTGCTTGTATGGATGTGGTGGACGTTTTGTAATAAAGGCCGTAAAATCATAACGTTGGAAGTCGCGGCAACAAACAAAGAGCCCCACTATTTCAACCGTTCCAGGTAGTTAGCGCGCCATTTAGGCTGAGGCGCAGAATAACTATTTGTTCAACCAAGCCATCATTCGTGACAATAGAGGAAGACCGATCCTGTCGAGCACCGAAAGGTTAATTTGTATGCTCGGCAATGATAGCTTGTGCGTCGTCGTTAAATAATGCATTGGATTGCTTGAAAAAGTTGTAGATGTTAATTATTCGTTGGTAAGTCTATAATATGACACGTATACAATTGGCAGTATGTGCAAACCACCGGTTTATTCCCAGGTAAGTTACAGCAACGTAGTAATTCACAGAATATAATCACACACCCGGTGAATAAAGTAAGACCGTCGGCCACGTAATCTGAACAACGTAGGAAATTGGGTCGAATCAATGATAACAAACATAGAAAGGCAGATCACAAAACGTTGAAAAACTTCTTCGTATCCTGTACATTTGCGTTAGCATGCTAAAATTAGTTCCTCGAAATAATTAACTCGGTTGACGTTAACATATGACGTGTTGGTTTCGCGCCATTTTAAACCTGCTCCCACAGTTGATACACAGGAGCGTAAACATACGGTGCTGGATGTTACCATGACGTAACCCAACTCCCGGCAAGCAAATATTGAATTCCGAATAAAGTCGCGTCCCACGCACTGCTAGTGAATAGGTCAGGGTGTGTACGCGGTAATTTGCGTGCCACGTTCTTTATGTCATTGCGCGTTTGACGCCGCAGCTTGGCGTGTTATTGGGGAAACGGGCGACAAGCACATTAATCACATCAACGTTGGTTGGGTTAAGTACGGTATATTACTGTTTGCCGAGTGCTATTTTGCAACGTAGCGCTGAGTTTGTATGTATATTAATAAGATCTAGAGTTTTTGGGTTCAGCGGTAGAGATGTTGTCCCACGACGCCCTTTCAACAGTCGTCATTTGAAACTTTAATCAATGATATATTTTGCTTGGTTGATGGCAATAAAACCAGAAGTCATTACTCAGCGAAGTTGTTTCCTTCATTGTATCAACACACGTGAAGATGTGTTTGAAAACGCTATTGAACACTAATCCGCCTACTATAGTACATTCCTTGTCCACAATGCAAAGTTAAACTTTACGGCAGCATTGGGTGAATTTACCAAGTTACAAGAATTCTTGCTTACTTCCATTCAACCTCCACCACGCCGTCGGCTCCGTTGGTTCGTTGAATTGGGATGTAAGCATCACCGACACTCTCCTTCACCAGATAACTCGGTTTAGTGAACTCGATTGTTCCAGGTTCTGTACAAAAGATAACAGTTTAATTATCGCGACGACTGCAGCTGCAAACTGATTTCTGCAGCAATTTACAGCTTCTACAGTAACTACTCGTTGGTTAAGTTTGTTGAGCAAACGCAATATCACAGTAACTGGAAGCAATACAAAACCCTGTGGGACTTCATGGCAATAACTTTGACAGTCGTTAGCTGAGTTATGGTTCCAATTCGAAAGCGAACCGGGGCAAGACCGCACTTGGCATTGAAGTACCAAAATGTGAGGAAGAAACGAAATTGAATTGATTAAAAAAAAAATTCAATTTGCAGTAATCGACCTGCGCCAAATATCGAAAGTTCATTCCGACAGCTGTGTGTGAGCGTGTAATGGCGATTGGCACAGGGAGAAGTGATTGCGTCACAGGACGATCGGTCCCTTGTTTTCAAGGTAATAACTTTCATGCATATTTTATGGGCGGCCGCGGGACACCGAGCGTAGAAGCGAAAACGACTGTAAAGCAAAGAAAGATTCCCTGACGGAAATCCCTTACGCCCGTGGAATGAAATCTGAGAACCGGGAAAGGCCTGTGGAGTTTGAAGAATTTAAAACCACGTCTTTGGAGTGCGTATTCAGGGTCAGTTTCGTTGGGTCGGGGTCACACGAAATTGGGTCAGCGACGATTTAATGTCCATTAACTTTAATCCGATGCAAAGAAGTCGTTGTTTTTAACGGTCAGATGTTTTGGAGAAAGGGGGAATAACGCTGATACACTGTAAAGAGGTTTTGATCGTTCACTCGCAATGGGAAGCAAGTGTAAAACAATTTCAATACACGAAACGTTGATGTCTATAGTTGTATCACGCTCAGCAACGGAAAAGTTCTCGAAGTACAAAGAGATTTATTTTATTTCGTGCAAAAAATGCATGTGCCCGGTACCATCCCAATGATATGAATAACAACACAAAAACGCGAACCCAATCAATACCCCAACCCTTGGGTACGACAAACCTCTCACTTAAATAACGTGTTGCCTGCAAATGTAAAACCCACCGTCGTCGTTGATGATCGTAATTTGGTTGATGACCTTTCGGCCGAGAGTGACATATTCAGTATCGTCGTTGTCGTTTACATCTCGCTCAGGTAGTGCAAGCTTAACGAAAAAGGTCTCGTCAGGTTCCCACACGTTGTCATCTATGATCTTGATTTCAATCGTCTGCCGCGATTCCTGGAATGAAATTCGATACAAGATAAGAATAGATTTATCACAAATCAAAATCTTCGCGCTTTTCACCCGAAAGTTTGTGGTATTTAGGTTATGTAATCAATCAGAAAGGACGTTCAGAGTGAGTGAGATTGTATTAAAGGAGATCACAAAAGCTGCTGAAGTTGTATTACACGATTGTCTTCTGCACGTACTAAGAAAGTGATTTTACGCAAACATGAATTTGTGCTGTGACCGACTGCAATTCTATAATTACATTTTCGTTTCATCATCACTGACATTTCAAGACTTGCAAGTTCAATGGCATCAAAACATAAATATATTGGAAACATACAATCAACATTTGAGTCACACAGAAGTTGGAAGGTCTTGCTAACCCATCGTACGTTTGAAGTATGCCACAACGCAAGTATTTGCACAGCACACATGTTGTCAAAATTTAAACTTCATCTTACTTTCGGTTGGAAAGTTAGGACGTCTTTCGAAGCGATGTAGTCTTCACCGGCGTTTGCAGTCCCGTCAATCGTCTCGTAACTGCAAGAAAACACAACGTTAGCATTTGAGCATCACATCTGGTTAATGATTTACAACAAGCTTATCGTGTAGCTACGGTCTAATGTACGCGCCCAGAACATCAAACGGTGCCCAACAATAAATGTCACATATAACATGGTTCCCAGATTGAAGCTACTGCGAAAGTAACAACTAGAATCGAGTGCTGCTTCGAAGATGCAAAAATGCCTTGTGGTGTATGGTTGATTTAAAATGAACATTCACTCGAAAACCAGTGGTTACAAGAGTCATGTTGTAGCAGTTTAAAATCACACCTATTTTGCCCCCGGGCCAGCAAACGCTGCCGAAAAACGTAAAAGGTCACTGCTTGTTTGCGTGAGCACGGAACGTCGTGATGACTCGTCGGTCACGCTAAGCCTACGACCTGTAAAGCGAGGTCTCCTACGACAAGCCGTAATTTCATGGATGGTTGATCGCCGACGCACTATCGACGGCACGTGAACCTCCTCCAACTGGTAATACCGAACACATAAGTAAACATTCGGTTTGGCACGTTCGCTAATTTGTAAACTCAAGTGTTTGTGAAACAACGCAGGTTTTTTTCGAAATTCTTTTCAATGGAAAAACTAGCGCGCGTCACACAAAACGGCGGAATGCAATGTAAAATCGCTTTGCATTTGGAGCTTGAAAAGTGCACAGGTCCGGAAGTTTATATACTCAAAAGCCGAGACAAGGACTTGCATGAACAATAAGCTCACTACGGCTTTTCAACCGAAATTAGGTTTTTGTTTCAAACAACACGCAATACGTCGACTGAAGCAACTCAAGTAGCACACGAAATGAAATGAACAAGCCTTTCATTCAAGTTTGAAAGACACTTGAGGAAAGGAATCTAAATGACCGCGACCATTCGTAAAGACTGCATGACCACATCCACGATCATTTTAATTACTTGGGTGTGCCGAGGAGTTAACTATATACCATGGACGAATAATTCATGTATAGGAGGTTATAAAACAAATAGTGTTACAACTTGCTTTGCACTATGAAGCCATGATAACGTTTTGTTTTCCAACAAAGGAGTTTTTTTTATCCTCGATAAAGAAAGGATGCAGTAAACAAGCAAGGATAGAAACCCCTAACGTAACGGCGTCAACAACACATGCGTCATCGTATTCGGTTTCATTCGTAACTAAAGATAAACTTCGGCTCATTTTATAACAGTACTGAAACCAGCCGGAGGAACTTTGACGCAAAACAACGGCGTAAGCGACGGAAGTTATAGTTTACTGTATGAGAAATTGATGACAACTATCTCGTTAACGCATCCTTACACGCCTATAGGCGCGATTAGGGTGACTTTTAAAACAATCCCTTTTTTTCAGACTTGATAAATGTTTTCAGACGTTGAAGGTTCCCGCATGCTTACTTGCCCGGGTGTGCTAACAATGTTTCAAAAATCTTGACAGTTAATATTTAAACCGTAAACCATGGCGTCGACGGCAATTTACGATAAAACTGTAAATAGAAAGCGAACAAGGCCACTATTGTGAGTTCCTGCAAAGCAATCACCTGTAAAGTTTCATGTTTTCTTGTTTCGCGAGTGAACGAGCATGCGTAAACTTGATAACCACATCGCACGTTTGACATTCAAATGTGGTCAAAGTTTCACCCGAAAGGTTTGTTCTCCTTTTCAAACGGAAATCGTCCCTGACCACCAACCGGATCATAATTCCAACGTACTGTCGCCCTATTCTCACCACCACCCAGGCGGTGGAAAACCTTTTACCGCGGTCTTGAGAGACATCCAGTTGATGTGTATTACGTTAAAAACCAACGTAATACATTAATGTTTATTCACAGGAAATGGCAGGTCAAACTTTGAGAAGAATGCGCTTCATGTGGGTAGGCTAAATGCCAACTATAATAAGCCTATTTGCAGACCGTTTTGGGTGTGATGAACTTTAACTGAGCTCGACTGCAACAAAATTATACTTTTAAGTGTATCTGACGAACGGGGTAAAGTCAAAGCACACAGTTTGGTAAAAGCCATTCTCAGCAAAGATAATCCGTTTGTCTACCTAGTGCTTGTCAGTTTTTACGCACCTGACGCTGGCTTCCTTAGACAGGTCGCCGTGCCTCACCACGATCAGCTTCACAGATCCACAATTTTCCATCACCGAGCATGAGACAGCGTCGAATTCGATCTCGGTGGAGAGACGAACTGCGCTGAGTATTTGATCCAATTCCAGACGTTGAGTGGTGGTCGGTGCCACGCCATTTGCGTGCGTCACTTCCGCGAGCTGTTCGGACGAGCGCCGGCACATACGTTTTTGTTAATGCAACGCGAAGCAAAAAGAAAACCCCACCGAAGATGGGCGGATGTGGAGAATGGGGAGTATTATGTCAAATAGGTTAAGCTGCATTGCTGTGACTTTTTATTTAACGCTCAACTGCGATAAAGTAGGTTTACAACTACCCTCGTCTTTAAAACAACACAAAAAGAGTTTTAACGGAAAAAGATAAAATGTTACAGGGTGCGGGTACTTATGTGTCTACCGTACAAAGCTCAAACTTGACAACATGCGATTTTATGTGCAGGCGACGTGCAAACGCATGCAAGCAAGCAACTATACAACAATACGTGGAACACAGTGAAGCTTACATGCCACCTTCCGAGTATACATGCGGTAACAAAGTTACTTATAGTAAAGGAACCAGGGGAAGAAAGACTTGAGAATTGGAACTTATTTTTGCAGGTAAGTTTAAATGAATGCGGTTTCAGATTGCAGTTATCTTTCTAACGTTTGGGATTCTCAACCTTTAGAGCCGATCGCTTTGGGCTGTTTGATTGACATCTTTTCAAGAAGGACTTCCGCTTTTGTTGCGAACATGCACGGGAAGTCCAAGCATATGAGGCTTTGAACCATACCCACACTTTTGCGTAAGATACAATTTACAGATATAAAGCACATGACACGTATAGTAAACCTATACGTTGTTTGCACATTATTTTCATCAAAAATACGTGCAGCTGCTAATAATTTAAGCTTGTCAACTATTATGTATAGTTTATTGCGCATTCGCATAGTGTCCAGCTTCAGGAAAACCTTTATTACATGATTAACATTAATAGTCTGTGTCTTAATACCAAATGTACGTCTGTGTTCTATAGTATATCCACAAAATAAAAGTGTCATGAATGTTTAAGAGGCATTTTACTAGTTTAATAGGCGATTCACACGTTGAACCTACTGCTTATTCTGCACGTTTTTTATTCCCCGACATACCATGAAATATTCATTTTATGCTTAGCTTGATGGACACGAGGCCTTGTAGTTCATTGAAACAAAGCAAAGCGGTCGCTTTGCAAATGCAGCCAAGTGCGTTGCACGAGGTGACATTAATTTTTTAGAAGGGGTGGCGTTGCGACTTGTTTCAGCGGCATGTCACCCCTCACACAGGGATTGTGTGGTTAATATACTTTAAAAGGTTTTGCACAGGTTTAAGACGACCTGGAAATTCGGTTTAGTGAGATAATTCCATACAGATTGCGCCTGCGGAGCAATTGCATCCTTTGCATGCTTGTCACTGTCGCAGCGACAAGTTCATATCTTAATTGACCAAAAGCTATCAAAAGCGCATGCGCCTTTAGCATTGCAACAGTGTTAAATCAGCACCTGGGTATAAGCTGCCTTTTATTGAACGCAAAAAAAGTCAATCGTCTTTAGGGACCACTAAACAACGCGAGAAGGTATAAATATTTTTTAACTTCCGATTTTGACGTCCTTAAGTCAATGGGTTAGAGGCCTGTTTAATCGATAATAAGGTAAAGGCGACATTTAATGTCATTTGCTTTCGATTTCTCTCCTCGTGGGGTCAAAGATTTGCTTCTAAATCGGCGAACAAATCGTTATTTTAATGATTTTACACAATTCGAACGTCGGGTCGTGGCAGCAGTAGCTTTTAAACTTCAATGGTCTACATTGAACTAACAGTTTAAAAGCTTCGGACCGGGATTTGGGCGAAAGTAGGTAAAACGATAGGACTTAAGTAACTGAAGAAAGGAAAATTAAAAGGTGGAAACTCGTGCTGTGAAAAAAGTCACCGAAAAAAATCAAGCTATTAGGCAGGCGACAACTCGAAGTGCGGATTTACACCTGGAAGACGACGTTTGCAAACAAACACACCACAAACTAGAAAAAATCAACATAAAGGAGAAATTGCCAACCTGAGTTGTTGATCCTGAGCGCAGCACCTACGCAGATAAAACGACGATGGTAGTATTGAGAGTTTTTCAACGGCGTCAAAGCCGTGAGGTTTACAGGAGCTTCAAACGGGTGAAAGCACTTACAATAACCCTAAGGTCAAGTGCAACTGTGCAAGTCAACACTGTTTTGACGCCTGTGGTTGCAGACTATTGCAGTTCACATTAAATCGATCAAGAACACCTGGTATTTTGCCCGCTGCATGGCATTGGCGAGTTACGTCGTTCGTGAAAGTGAAGAACGGCCGGCGGATTACAAAAGTATCCGTGACTCTTGCATGGATTCATAAATTGGGTTTTATTCAGATCTTGGGATAGTGATCCTCGGGCGCAAGTGCAAATTTCGGTTTGGAGCATGGGAGTCTTTTTGTGTTTGTTACTGGGTGGTGGGGCTTGTGTTTTTTTGGTTTTCGTCTAGACATGAAGGGTATATGTCCACAAGCGGATTTGTCATTAAGTATTCATGGGTTGCGTTAAACGAAGTGTAAAGGCAACCCTGGTGAAGGAATTAATAATGAAAGATCACTCTGTATTTTAGTACAAGGGCGATCCAATTCACTGTGCGGTGTTTGTTACACAATATGCACGATCTACTTTCTTCATTAACACAAAATGCGAAAACTATAGTTTTGAGTAAACAAATTTTTACCCACTTGAATTACTTGGAATATACGCACAATAACGAAATCCGGTGTAAACATTTTGCCCGCGAATGACCAGTGCTATTTTGGATTTGAAAAAGCCAACGGCAGTCGTTTACAAACATATTTGGCATGCAAACATCGTCTATGAAAGCCCACACGATAATATGTAATCAGACATTGTGATAGCGAGTACGTCATGGTTAAACAAGGACGGTAACGCGCAGATGGTAAATTGCATGATGTCGGATTCGGGTGCAGCGCATGCGCAAACAGAATGCCAGGCATTTGTGATCGGATCAATGAAATGTATAAACTTGTTCGTTTTAATACTGAGATGTAATGCTTGTCTGGTTGGCGATTAAAATGGACACAAAATAAGGACGATAGACTTCATTGTTCACAACTATAAGAACCAACTCAGCTACAATATTCAGCTTTGTGACGTTAATTAGGCTGTTAGTGCTATTTTAACTACCTCCACCTTTTTAGAAGGTCACATATTTTTACTGGTTGTTAGTTCAGTGTGCTCTGCCGCGAACGGTGAATGTTAATGAGGAAATACAGAAGATTGCTACTAAAAAAACTCATCCATACGCTTGTTAAGGTATTTAAAGTGTAGTCAACGAATGAAGGCTGGTGAGCGTGGGCTCGCGCGCTTCCTTCATTGAAATACAGGCATGGAAAATAAACGCGCATAGATCTCTTACTGCACCGGGCATAAATTAATCAGCTGAGGGTGTAAGTTACGACCCCGCCGGTTGTACGAAGAGACGAAATTCTTGAAAAACCTACTGGTTTCGATACAACGCAACTTCAATTGAAGTCACAAGAAACCATAAACCGATTGAAAAGTAGTTTTAAATCTATGAGGTCAACTTACAGTGACTTCGATTTTATGTCATATTCATTGGGCAAAGAGCTAAATAAAAACTGCAGCAGCGCGTGGCAAATTAGCTTTTAAACTTGTGAGATGGCCGAGCTTGCTTAATATTACAAAACGTGTTACTGCAACGAAACGAGCAGCTAGCAGCACAAAATAAATTAAACTCGCTCGGATTTCTACTAAAGTAGCAGCATGATGAACTCATCGTAATGTCAATGTGCACTGACGGTCGTAATATAAATAAAGCGCCCGAATCTCGTCAGCCAAAAGCCACTCCTATTCCCATAGGCCCCGAACAGGCCTCGTGAATTAATGCGACAGCGCAAGCCTACGCCCATACGTAACACGACCAATTGAGGTATGCGTGCAGATTTAACGGCCTGCGTGTCTGTTCGTAAATGACAGACCAAATACGCGGCCTCACGTTTGGCGTGCAGGCAAATTACAGTTGGCGTCAGACGTCAGTTTACCTTTTGCAGATTTTCATTCAAGCGAGGCTGGATCCGCTGGCCGGCAAAAAGATCTCTGGACGCTTTGACCCGGTACCAAGCACGACTGTGCGGGGTCTCGTCCTGCGTTAAAACAAAGAAAATATGTAGAATGATTGCGGTGTTTTCGTGAAAAAGATTGGGTTCAGAAAAGTTTGATGGCAGGGCATGGCGTGTGACATTTGGAGACGCAACAGCGCATGCCGCGCGTGCACACTGCACACACACTGTTTGCGCGTCTCCATAGCGTGAAATTGTAGTTTCAAAAATATGCTATGGGAGATAATGTCTGTTCATGATTTATACTTGAGATACAAACTGGCAAGTAAATATGCGTGGGAGGGTCATCAAAATAAATCACACCGTCATCCGATGAATGCCATGCAAACGCACAACATACCTGGAGTTGCAAGGCAGCAATGTTAGAAGCATCATCTTCACTCAGCTTTTCAGGTTTATCCAGGGTTTTCATGAAAGATGCCACAACATCTTTCATTCGCTCCTCCTCTGTTGTGGGTTGCTTCATCAGGGCCGTGTCTTCCGCGGCGTTGCCAAGCTCTGTCAAAGCAATGGGGATTTTGCTTGTTGTAATGGTGTATTGATATAGTTTTTGTCACGTAGATAAAAGAATCATAAATTCTTTGTTTTCCACAACTCACCGATCTCTATGAGCTTTAAAAGCGCGATAAAGACGTAAAACTGTCGGAAATGTCCACCAACGTGTAGGGCAGGATTAACATGCTTGTTTTAGTACAATTGGCATTTTGACGAGATGCGCCAGTAAAACTAAAAGGATCGACTGCCATTTACCGAGGCTTAGATACGGACTTGAGCACACACTGCCATACGGCCCAAAAAACGTTTCTATTTGTACGTTGTGCAAACATACGCTTTTCAACAACAATTATATTTTGAACTTTTCTTTTATCATTTGGTTCAGTTTTTTTTCAAAACAACATCAGAAACTAATTCGGTATATACCCTAACGATGTTTTAGCGCCGAAGCAGAGCATGTACGTTATTATACCAACCGATTTCAAGCCGATCGTCCTTGACCTTCTTTTTGCCGCAATAATCCTTGTCGGCAAGAAAAGCCAACATCACGAGCAAAGGAAAGAAAGAAAACGTGATCACTGCCTCCCACAATGAGATCTGAAACAAAACGCAACACCAGCTGTGAGACATAATAATCGCATTTGCTGTACAGCTGGAACGCTACCATCCGCTCCAAAAATAAGTGTTTCTACACTGTAATGACACGAAAACGCCCATTGTGGCCTCGTCGAATGCGAAATTGCCGCTGATCCGTGAAAATGAAATTAACAACTATAATTGACAACGGTGGTTTGTCATTTGTGTTCTAAAACTTGTAACGCCATTCGGCTGCAGTGTACAACTGCCAAGATGTTGAAAGGTTTATGATTTTGCAACACTCGGTATTTGTCACGATATTGTGCTATGACCGGTCGCCTGGTTATTCAGCGATTAGCACACAAACCCGTGTCTGAAACGTAAATACGACCAGTGAAAACCGGTACAAAAAAGCGCGATCTTAGCGTCGTATTTGTTTGCATTGGCGCAGACCCTATGGTCCACAAACCTTTCATGGAAACACTATCAAAGGGCAATAGCATGAAGACACACAACGTCCTTCTGGCCAAGAATGCGGCCGACGCCTTGGGCAAGTTTGAGCAAGGTCTGACCGGAAAAGGACGCCGCCTTGTTTGCGTTGACAGCTGTTGTCTGCAATTGGGTATTGTGTGCCCGAAAAACTGGCTACACGCTAGGGAAACCGATACTAAGTCCACGAAAAATAACCGTGCATTTTTCAACAAAGTTGCAAGAGCTTACATGGTTTTTGCTTGGTCCGAGTAACACGAAGTAGAGCCAACCATAAGCAAACACCGAAAAGAAAGCCGTTGTGTAGAAGACCTTCATCCTGTTCACACGACGATGCTCGCCTTCGGGAATACCCGCCACGCACACTGCGATGATGACCATGAGGTTGAAGGAGGCAGAGCCAATAATAGTTCCTGCAGGACAACAATTCTCAGAGCTTTCGACTTTACAAACTAAATACTGTTCCTAAGGAACTAGGGCAATCATTTCACAAACATAATGAACAGTTCAATAGGCAAACACTAACAAGTAAATGGTTATGCACTTAAATATTTTATATTTGAATCAAGATACAAATACTTATTTTGTTTTAATAAGTTAAAACATGTATTTATTGATGAGTTGCCTTACCTGGACCTAATGCACCAGCGTGGAAGTTATTGGATACAATTTCAATGATGGATAGCAAAATTTCAGGTGCCGATGAACCAAGAGCCATCAAAGTAAGATTGGCTACAGTGTCGTTCCATACTCTCACTTGAACTATTTCATAACCCTCTTCTTTGTCTGGTCGCGCAACTTTGACCTAATGTGTAGCAATACAAATATGTAACAATAACAAGTCATACATCATTCACATACATTCAAAATGAATTGGAGTATCATGGTAAATAGAACTTAAAAATGTCTTTTTCTGTTGTAAAACCTTATGAATAGCATAAAACAGTTTTTTAACTGCTATTTTTTCACAATTGTATTATGCTCAGTTTACTAATTAATGTTCTGTCATGAGAAATATAAAAAGACAAAGAAATGACAGAAATTGTTGAAATCATAATATATTTTCTGGTCATCAATTCAAAACCATGCTACTGCATGACACAGATTAACACAAGAACACATCTCACCTCAGTAGTTTTACTGGTAATGACTTCTATTGCACACATGAATGTATCTGCAATTATTGCAACAGCCATGAAGCTCCACAGCAGTCCAACCAAGTAAAGAATTGCACGAAATTCTGTGCTCCATATTGATTCATTAACAAGGGGTAAAATAAGTCCACTGCTGCACCTAAAACTTTCATTCAAGCAAGTTGCATTTGATGCCATTTTCGTTTTGATGTTTAGTCTTCACACCGGCGTAAGACTTCACAGCAGCAACATCTGTGTTACAAAATACATTTTCAAAAAATGAAAACGCGGCTGTTGCTACGAAGAGTACAAAAACAGGCCTTAGCAGCAACTTTGGTGCGTGGTGCTTTTTTTCAGCTAAACTGCCCGTTAATCTGATCAGCGACAATTATACACCATTTCCGCTGCCAAGCGACACACTCACTGCAAGCTTCCTTAGCTTGGTTTCATATCAACAACAAACTATTCGTCCCTCTGAGCTATTCCCTTGAAAATTGTTGAAGAACTTTTTTCTCTTTTGCGCGCCAAAAGTGGGAAGAAACACAATAGCGCCACACTACTGTTGTCATTCGGTGATTTTTACAACACTATCAGCGCTGTTCCACGATTGGAAAACTGACGCGTGCAGTTCTATTTGAAGATTCCTGTACTGTGGTAGCGTATTTGTGTTAACAACTGGATGGATACGAAAAAAAACTTATTTTCCATTGGTTTTACTTTGTCGCAAACAATTATGAAAATTACGCATGACGTCACAACAAAAATGGTTTTAGATTGTTGGTCGCCGCGACTTTCATTGCAATTTCCTACTTTAATTAGTTGTCGTAGAACCGAAAAATTTTAAAAATATTTTTATTCCTGTTCATTGGTTTTTATCATCGCCCTTTCTACGTTCTCATGTGTTGTGTTTACGGCGTACGTTCGTGCTGCAGGTGGTGTAGCGTTGCGTTACGTGTCACGTCATTCGGCTTATCTTTGCGCCTCTGTTCCATTACAGTGTAGTGCATATAGGGAAGGCAGCAGTACAGGGTTTCTTGCTTTTTAACTTTAGTAGTTTTATTATACATTTTATTATGTATTATATTTTATTTTAATTTATTTTATTCTTGGATTTATTTACCGCATAGCTTTCTGTGTTTATTTGCAAATTCAAATTTGCAGAAACTGAGGATGCCAGTTCAGGCGAAATCGATTTTTTACTAATAAATCAGCTGACTCAATTCGAAACTTCTGCTAGTTTCATTGATTTTTTTATTGTGGATATACTTTTAATTTTATGCAAAGTTGCTATCATCGGATAAAAATGGTTAAACGTTTCGACACACTTCCACCCCTTATTTCGTTAATGTTCAACCAAATTGAACGAATCTGTTTTGTCCACCAGGCTGACTAAGGTAAAGCTTCCCATAAAGTTGCCTAGAAATCAGCTCAACATTGATTTTTCTGCCTCGGTTTATGAACAAGGTACGAGATGAGAAAGGAAAGTCCAGTGAATCAGGCAGTAGCTATTTTTGTGCTCATGCTAGTCGTGTGTATGGTTTGTCAAGTCATCATTTCATCAACTAGTTATGAAGGAATTCATAAACAATATTTCGTCGTGTTACCTAAAAAAATGCCAATTGAAGATTCGACATTTACGGACACAAGACCTGTTACTTATAGAAAACCAGAAGTATGCGAAAATATCTTACAAAACCTTACTGTGGGGAAGTGGCAGAAATTACATGGGAAAAACATTTCCTCTCTGGATGAGACTTACAGAGAATACTGGGGGATAAAGGGTATTCTGAAAAATTTGTGGCGAAAAGATGGAAAGTGCGGATACTCAAAGTGAGAAATATATTATGTCGCAAACAGGTTTTGCTTAATAAATCTCTCGGTTTATGAAAACGTGTGTCAGTGTGATATAAGTTAAATTGATGTGAATGTGACAGAACTTTTAAGTGCAAACCAACAGACAAACTGATTTTTATTATTTTTAAATTTGAGTAATCAAATTTAACTCAAGTAACAACGTCTGCCAATTTCTAATCGACTAAATTTTAATCCACTTATCAAATATAACCAACCTCATTTGATGGCAGCTTGCTTGCAGTGATTCCTTTACATGAACAAATGTTGGTTATCACTAGAAAATGTGGTTCTAGTTTGGTTATATGTATTCACGGATAAACCTAAATATTTGATCAAAATAGTTCTTTTATTTCTGAATAGTTTGCAAGATAAAATGCCAGGCAGCAAGTGGCCTGCAGTTGGAAGTTGGTGCGACAAAGACGGTTCCAAACCATGTTGCAACAACAAGCAAAATGGCAACTGCTTCAAACCAATAAAGGAAGCATGCCAATGCAAAGGGTGTGTACTAAATCATTATTAACCAACTATTTGAAAGCTCTTTTAACTAACTATTTAGTTTAATGAACCCAACCTCAGTAGACCTCACCCAATATTTTCATTTAGTTGCGTCGACATGCGGCAATACCTTCATGCCGAACTATCCAAATGGCATCCCATTGATCAACGATGCAAGTGGCGCCAATACGGACCAGCTGAAGCGTGTGACATCATTGAACAATCACAGTATGACGACATACGTTTCGTCGGGGATTCACTCATGCGAAATATGTTTGCCGCTTTTATGATGTTGCTCACTGGCGATACGGTGCGGGGGGCGTGGGGCAAGGAGATGACAGAAAGGCAAAAGGAGAACTGTGTGGACGTAAGGTTTTTTTTCTGGGACGAATGCCGCAAAATTGTAAGCTCTTTGAGCGATGTACTGTTCAATGAGAAACTGTGCGGCGGGAAAGGGCCAAATTTTACTACAAATTCCCACGTTTACTACAGTCTGGATCAAAGAAAACAATTTCAAGACATTGTGAAAAGTTTAAGTGGAAAGAAAGGTTTGACATTACTTTATTACTTATTGGTGAACAATGCTGCGGTACACAAATATCAATTGGCTATAGCAAACCGCGAGAGTCTAAACTACACAAAGCAAATATGTCAGAAAGCACGTTACACCAATATGACACGATTTTATTTTTAACTCTAAATAAACCTGCCTTATGTTTAGGTACACTTCTCTTGGTCGGTGTTGGCTTGCACATGCAACTTAATCACAAAATGGTTGTTGATGAATACTTGGATCCAGCTGTTCAAATAAGAAACGACTTCTATAAGAACTCAAAGATTCCGAATGAAGCTCGTTGGCCGCGCTTTATATTTTTGCTACCTTTGCTCCCGGGACTTTTAAAGCCCTATTCCTTTATCAAAACTCAAAATGATGACACCCTTGCCCACTTTTCCAAAAGAATTAAAACTTATTGTGGCAAGCATAAAATTCCTGTGTTCGATTTTCGTCAGTTTTCTAAAAATGTACATAGTTTTGATGGCACTCATTATGGCCTGGGTGTAAATTTAATGAAAAATCAGCTGTTGCTGAATTACATTGCACAAGAATCTGTGGAGAACATTATACCTTGAAGTGTCTTGTATGCACGTGAAATAAATGAGAGCTGCAGACAGGGTGTGTACACACACTGTTTCGACCTGTAAGCTCTCATCAGTGCAGCTGTTGAAGTGGCCATGTGCTAGCTGGTAGACTAGCAGGCACACAGATTTCCACTTTGTGGTACCTTTCGGTCAATCGTCGATATGTTGGGTATCAAACTAGGTACTAATCAACACAGACGAACCACGTGGAGCGCACAATGGCCAAAACAACTGTTTGGGATCCAATAGCGCTATCGGCTCGACTGAAATAAATGTTTCCTTAAATGTAAAAAAGGTTGCACGTTTTTTGCGGCAATTTACACTTGCTATCGGCATTTTTTAAAGTAGATTTTAAAATATCGTAAAGACAATTCAGCCTACAGCTCTGCAAAATATTGAAGATTCGCTATCTGTATATTGTGAGCATTTTTCTTTTGCAACTTTTAAAAACATTTCAAAACATGACACTTAAGTTTAGCGGCAAAATTCCTAAACTCCATTGTTACGTTGGGACTCATTAGTGAATTTAAAAATGTACTGGTCTTCTGGTATAAACGTACTGTATTTTTACGACGTTTTAACGAAAAAACAATGCGCTGCGTACAAACCAATATCCTGTCTGGATGTTAAGCGCGAGAACGGCATTAATCCAGAAGCATGAAACGCCCACTAGCGGAACAGTTGTAATTCCCTATGTCCCTGGCCTTACCGAAACATTGCGAAGATTGATGTCGGATTACAGCATAAAAGTTTACACGAAGCCTCATACAACGCTTGGCAATCTAATTTCACGACCCATTGCTACGGTGGCTTCCGAACCAAAGGGGGTGGTCTATTCGATACCATGCAAGGATTGCAGTGGTGTATACATCGGCGAAACCGGGAGGGCCTTCAAGACGCGACTGAAAGAGCATCGCCGTGATGTCGCATCGAAAGATGCCAGCAAGACTGCGTTGGCCAAGCATGCGGTGACATTGCGACATGAAGTTGACTTCAATAGAGCTCAAGTCCTGGAAATGGAGCTGGACCACGCCAAGCGGCTATTTCTTGAGTCACTGCACATCCACAAAAATAGTGGTTGCGTCAATGACAAAGAACAAAGTGTTTTCTTTCCGGCAGTTTACAATAATGTGTTGCAATTGTTGTGTCTTCTGCAATGTTTGGTGCGTCTGCCTCTAGCACGTGAGTTGACAAGCGGTGTCTACGTTGACCCTTTTTCTTTTTCTTTCGTGCCCCTGCGTGTTTCAGTGTGATTTACTTGTTGCGTTATACCTGATGAATTCTCGCCGCATGGCAGACGAAACGTCGAAACATACAGTACGTTTATGCCAAAAGATCAGTACATTTTTAAATGCAATATGCCTGGCAGCAACAGGAATTTCATCAGTGAATTTGTCTGCAATGTGTAAAAGAATATAATCTTCTGTGTTCTTGCCAGGCAGCGACACCTTAACGTCAACCGACCGAGATGAAAATAGGCAACTAAACATTTCAAAATGTTTAAACATATGTCTATTTTAATAATGAACAGCGTAAATGAGCCAGCCCTAACAACTGCAATTTTATTGCTAAAATATAAACATTTTCGTTTTTTTTTTCCTTCAACAGCAGTAAAGCAACATTTTACTTGATGTTGACAATGCATGCATATTTTTGGTCTGAAGTTTGCGTGCAATTTGTAACTTGTGTTTCAACCAACTTTTATAAGTCACATAAAGAGCACAGTTGTATTTACAGTGTAGAAATATGCAATACAAGAAGCTACAGTATTTACGCAATGCCATCAGATAAGTAAATTTACAACCATTTAAAGATAATTATAATCATACACAATGTGTTATGGTCTTAGAAAAACATTTGGCTTTCCATCACTCCAAATTGGCATAGAAGTCGTCTAGGTTGTTTTCTGGGACATCATAAATTCCCTCTGTTTCCTCTTGTCCATCAGGCTTGTCGTAGTTGGTTTGCTCGTTATCCGCATCAGCAGCTTCGTACACATTTTCCTCCTCTAAGTATCCTGAGGTCTGGTCGTAGCTTTCCTGTTGATAACCGTTGCTGGTCGGTGGTTCGTCTTCCATGTTTTGCTCATTCTCCTCGGCAGTGGTACTATCATCTGGTTGGGGTTGGCTGTCTTCCATAGGTTTCTCTGCAACTTCAACTGATGTTTCTTGTGCGTTTGCAGATTCCGGATCAGAGTAAGAAGTTTCATTGGGCGGGGAGGAACTTTCTTCCGGGGTGGGCTCCTTTGTAATTGTCTCCTCGGTCGCGTAGGAGGATTGTTGCTCTTGCGTATCCGTCATTTCACGTTCTTCCGGCTCACTCTGCACTGGCACTGTTGTTTCGTGATGTGCGTCATCTATTGTGCTTTGGTTCGGCTCGGCCTTATTTTGTTGTTTGGCTTGAGTTTCGTTCTTTAAAGCTTAAAAACCACAAATATGTAACTTTAAGAATATGTTGACATCTTTTTTTGTTAAATTACTATCCAATGAGTGATGAGTAAAGTGAACAAATAACTATCAAGCATTTTAATGACATCAACGTTTACCTTTTTCTTCCCTTCGTCGACGACTTCTCATGGAAGCTAATTCCTTGCCTTTGTAAGCATTATTACTGATCTGTTGCGTCATTTTTATAACTCTTTGGTTTTCGGGTGTGTCTGCTACCTGCAATTTGCATTTGATGTTGTGCTCAAACATTTAAAAATTCTCTGGGACGAAGTAAAAGTAAGCGGACACAGTTCCGTATAAATGTGGCATGATGTGCTATACTCCAGTTTAACAAGGTTTGCAACGTGTTCGAGGTTTTGGAACCGAAAACAACACATGATTCATACTTTACCGGTGTGAATTTGGCCTTGTTCTTTTCGAAGTCGCTTGTGTATTGTGTTTTGCTAACAAGGGAGCTCATTCGTTTGGCATTGTCCAATTCTGGTGTGCTGGACACACTAGTAAATCCTTTTCCTTTGGTCTTGTCAAACGATTCTCTGTATTTTTTCTGCAAAGTTGTCAATAAAAGTAAACGAGATACATAGTGTCTGTAACAATGGATACTTTCGGAAACTTCTCCGAACTAATGTGCGTGTCCGAACAAAAATCCTAACGCATAAACCGAATAGAAGTTTAGCTTAAACCAAAAGTATATGCAGCAAACTTTTATTCAATTTGCACCAGCATTGTACAGTGATATCGATATCAGGCGACAAGAGTATATGCAAATATATGCAAAAAGCTTATGAGTATTCGTGTTTACATGTTTACAAGCCATCGTTTTACATTTTGTACATATGACATCAGCATATAGCAGGAAATAGCCAAGCAAGATACTGTTGTTAAGTACCTGGCTTTGTTGTTTTGACATTGAAAGGGCATGCATCATTTGTGGCGTCATATAAGACTTTGCCGCCGCTGCAGCCCATCGCTTTTTCTTTTCTTCTTCTGTTTCAGGCATGATCAGTCTACTACAATTACGCTCAAGCTCCAAAAGAAGTTAACTCTAGCTGAGCAATCATCCGGTTAAAGACAACACTGCGGGTATACAACGCTCGTTAATGATTAATGCTTTAAATCTCGCCCACATCAACAAACGACAAACAAAGAAATCGTCGTCCTACAGAACTTTTGCATCCGCTGCCACAACATGGTGAGACTATTCGAAAACTCTTCACTACCGGCCGCATAGGCCAGGGCTTAGAAGGCTTAATGCGAAAGAAAGACTGGTTGCGCGTGTCGTCACTTCCTCTCTGTCGCTCCCTCTCCTTCTCACTCTCCGCGTGTGCACCACTTCCCCTTGCAAACTGAATTACAGCACTCTGACATATACAGCCAACTGGAATCGACTTTTGCTCTCACTTTGCGCAGCATTTCGATTAAAATCCATAATAACTGTGTGGCCTGTCCTAATAGAAGCTTTGAAGTCTGTCCGTAACCCATGTTTGCCTCACTATGACTGTAATCCAGCCATTGTTGTGTGACGCACACGGAGGCGAATTAAGTTCAGCTTCCGCAACACTACGTAAGCGTGACTGGGCTTCAAAAGACCGAGCATACCTGGTATAGCATGCATTGAATCAACTTCCTGCTAAGCAACTGCATACTGCGTATGTATGTCCTGTCGTTATTGCTGCTGGTGTGTTTGTGTCCTAATTCGCATTTTCGGTTTGTCAACAGCGGTATTGTAATTCAACAGTGAAGTTACAAGAATGAGTGTCAAACGTACGTTGCTCAGCGTCAACGTAATAGATGTGGAGAAAAGGAGAAAGCCATCAAAGCATTACGTATGCGGTTAAAAGTTACATTGAGGCCGTGTTTTAAGTAATGAGTGCTTGTTACCTGATGTGTATATCGAGTGATTGGAAAGAAAATTGAGTAAATAGCAGCTGGAGACATGCATTCATTTTTAGGTGTACGTTATGAATGTGTCGTGGAGCGATGGAAACCTGTGTCGCATTGCTCGGCGCTTCAGTTCCTTCTTCGACATGCACGTCAGTATTCAAATATAGTTTATGACATGGAAATGTACAACTTGGTTTAAGACGACAGTAACACTACAGCTATATACAGTTGTGCATTCTGTACCGTGTAAAATGCTTGGACGATGCAATCCGTTATTACGCAGATGGCTCTACTGGATAAGTTTCCAGTGGAAGGAGGTCAGAAGGACCCCTCAAAACGTGTTATGCCGTTCCTCCCTGGAAAGCTTTTCTTCCGCCGTTCGCATACAAGAGATGTTACAATGCAGAGATTGGGAAAGATTAGTGAATACTGCCAGGTAGACTAAACATGTTTTGATAATTAGCGTTTTTTTTACTGATAGGTAACTAATTAAAAAATAATATAATTTTTATCACAAAAATTGATATAAAAACGGTTAAATGAACATTTCCAATGCACTCCTTTTTTAATTCAAGTTATTCATCCGATCTGGCTTAAATTTAGGATCTCACAAAGCTTCCCAACAACATATCTCAGTGCGACATAATTATCAACTTCTTTCAGTCGAGTGTCGACGACGAAAAGCTAAGAAAGTAAGGTGGTCAGAACTGCATGGCAAAAGAGTTACCCTTAATTTTTGTGATTTTTTGCAGAAACTCTGATTCGGAAACAAACGGTAAATGCGATTTCGTATATTTTGGGATGTCATCCATGCTGTGTATTTATATTAAATCACCAACCTTTGTTCACACAGAAAAGCCTGAAATTCGGAACATTACGGGACCGATTGAGACGGAATCTTACATCGCCATCGCAGATTACAAAGCCGAAGCAAAAAACCAGATCAGTATGCACGTGGGAGAAGTGGTTGAAGTTGTAGATAAAAGCGAAACAGGTGAGATTTGCTATTTCTGCAACACCACTTATTGATGACATATTTGCCTTGCTATACAGTTGATAAGAAGTTCAAATCGACTTTCTGTTTCGCATGTAGGATGGTGGCTGGTTTGTAATTTATACGATGCAAATGGTTTTGTTCCTGGCGCCTTCCTCGAGAAACTAGATGGAAGCCAAGATGACAACAGTCAAGAGGATGATGATGAGGACAACGATATAGGTAAACAAAATATGGTCCATATAGAGCTATACAATATAGGTCAAGCTAAGAATGAAAAACTCACTTAAAAGGTGGAATGTACGTGGCAAAAGTTTCGTACGATGCTACTTCCCAAGACGAACTGAGTTTTCCAGCTGGCGCTTTACTGGAGGTTGTGCAAAAGAGTTTTGACGGATGGTGGCTAGTGAAGTAAGGTTAAAATACAAGTTTAGCAATTTGAACTCTTTCCTGTTGCTTTTTGTATGTTTTCCTCTCAGATATATTTTGATTGGCCGAACATGAACAAGAAACGTTCCACATTTTCAAGTTAGATAAACAGCAGACGAAAAATTTCGTTTTCTTTCGGCGTCTTTTTGTATATATGCGACCAAAATAAAAACACTCCGCAGAACAAGTCCCGAAGACAAAACAAACCACTTCCTGGTTTTCATTGACACTTTATAGCCGTGATTAATAACGTATTCGTGATAAGCGCATGTACCACCCTTCGAACATCTTTCGCTACCCCGTTGGTGCATGGAAACTAAAGCGAAGATAATTCTTCTGTATGCAATGCAAAATAAATAGTTGTTTCGAAACTTTACTAACATAAATCCAGTAAATAAAATTGCGACTTATAGAAACAACAACTCTGAGGGTTGGGCCCCGGCTTCTTACCTTGCAAAAACCGATAGAACAAGGTCTGCATCGACTCCACCACCGCGATTTGGAAACGGTATTCCATATTTTATTGTTACTATATAACTGATGTTTGGGGACGGGGGAAACACCCGATCGCAAATGAAACTATAGTGAAAACTTTGACTCAACAGACGCGTACACAAAGTGCAATAGTTGGGAAACCCGGCTTAATCAACTGCTATATTTTCGATGTGCCCACTAGTTTAGTTCAAAAGTTAATTGTTTTGCGTTAAACCCTCCTGTGTTGCGAGATAGGGTTAATATGTGCATGACTTTGGCATTGTAAGCTTGATTCAACCACATGAGAAACTATTCCTTTAGGTTTACCGAACCCTGTGGCTGGGTTTGCGACACTACAGGTTAACAGAAAACTTCCACCAAAACGCAACACGATAAGTCGCAAACTGAATGCGGAAACCAGAAAGGAGGCACTGAGGAGACTCGACACTTTCGACGAAGTTACGGAGGAAGAGAGACAAAAATATGTCACATTGTTCAAACTCGACAACAAAATAGTGGACGGACTGAGCTTCAGTGCCGGGGAAGTGGTGGAGGTAAAAGGATTTGCAAATGATGTTGATTAAAATCATGCCTAGATGGCGACAAAAACTTTAAAATCCTTGGTTTTAGCAAACTTAATTATACAAATACTTTTCTCTGGTGGTATACGTATCACATTTGTTAGAGTTCATCAAGCGGGTCAAAAAATATGGAAGCGAAATATATTTCTTAGGTGATAGAGCAGTCCGACAACGGATGGTGGTTTGCTAGTCTTAATGGGAAGGAGGGTTGGGTACCAGCCAACTACCTCGGCCCCATAAAGGAAACTGATGGTTCACCAAAACAGAAAAGCCCACCTCCTCAGTCAAACCTCAAACCCTGGGAGAGATTGGCGTTAACGGAAAAAAATCAAAAGAAGGAGGAAGTGAATCCTCCACGAACAAAAGCGAAACCTGAACGACCAAAGGAGCCAGAAAGGCCTGATTTCAGTTCGTCGCGATTTCCCCCTGCTAGAAAAGATAAACCTCCAATAAAAAAACAGTTAAGTGCATGGACTCGATTTGCCGCCATGGCGGCCGAGAAACAATTGCCCTTCTTTTGCCGAACCGACCCAAGATATATTTTACTGTTAAATACTACTTCCCTGCAGAAATGTTTGATTTTAAAACCAAATCCTTTTACAGATTTGAAATTAAGTCAGAGATGTTGGCAGATGTTATAAAGAATAAGAACAAACCTATTCCCTCAACCAGTTTTCCAACAAGGCCAGCTTTGGAAGAGCCCGAAGCGCAATATGTAGCTATGGTTAACTACGCAGGTATTTGTGCTTATATTTTATTACTGTGTGATCATCTCGGATTATTATTGATCGAGAGTAATTAAAGACTTTTTAAGGTTATCCGTGCCTGGAGTGTGACAAAATCTTTTCTTCATAACCCACTTACGCAAACATGTATGCAGGAAATCGCCCAAAGCGTTTGGAAGACGAGGCGTGGTTTAAAGACATCGGACGCGTTGAGGCAGAATCATCATTAAAAGCTGAAGACAAGGTTTGCCGAAAAGCTGTAATTTTTTCTCAAATTTTTTGCACAGAACAACCACCTCGTAACTCTTATCTTTAGTGAAAATATCAGTAAAATTGGCTAAATTTGTTTCATATAAACTGCTATTGTATACCTGGGATTGCTACACTTTGTGGATAAAATAGGCACATAAATACGTCAAAGAAAACCTGTTTTAAAGGAGGGCTACTTCATTGTGCGTCGGAGCAAGTCGGGCGGAAATGCAAACCCTTACTCCTTGACTCTTTACCATCGTCGGAACATCTTTAATTTCCACGTAAGACGAAGACCGGACGGTCGCTATGCCACTGGAGTGTTCAGTGAGGGAGAGAAAACATTCGCGAGCGTACAAGACCTTGTACAGTTCTACCATGAGAACACTCTGGTAGTTGGTGATGAGACGAATATGGTAAAACTAAAGGGGACACCCAATGATTACTTGTAGTGAAACAGAACTGCCAAACATTCGATCTCTACCAATCTTTGATTAAGTGGCTGTGCATACAATGCAAAACCGATTTTCATTTCCAGATATTCTTTACTTTGCAAGGAGAATTGATTGTTTTGAATATTATATTATGCCAATACAAATTTGGGTGAAGCGGTAAAACCTGCACTAAATTTTTTGGTAAATCCCACTATTTCACAGTCAAACAGTGTTGTGCCGTATAAAGGTAAATGCTGCTTATCAGAAGTTCCTGATTTCAATAGCGTGCCGTTTTCAATGCTGTTATTCGAATAAAGTCCATACACGTAAAAAAAAGATATAACATTCACTGAGGGCTGCAGACAGAGTGTACACTGGTCGTTTGGGCACCAAACGTATTGCAGCGTACAAATAGATTTCCCAGTCGCTGCTTTGCTGAAGCTAAGTCTGCTTGCGTGTTCTTGCTGAAGACTACTAAATTTGAAACTCCGTGGCAGACTTATTTATGAATGGAAACACACATTTGCAGTGCCAGGCGGGGTAAAGTTTAATTTGTTCCAAGCGCGTTATAGTGACTGAGCGAGTAACTTCTACAGCGTGTCAGTTGTTTAGTTAAGTGACTGAGACTAGTTGGAATGCAAAGTTAATGACAGAGAATGACAGCGAATAATGACAACGAATCCTAACAAGGAATTGAGACAGACAAAAGTGCGAACGGGTATTTAAGTTACAATGAAGAAAATGGTCTGTCGTCGAGCCGGATGCCAGAAGGCTGTGCGATTTCTGCCGGAAAGCCAAACACCGTCTGCAGCCTTCGGTCCGTCTGTGTTCCAAATGTGTGAAGAATTAAGTAGGGAAACATGCGTGTTGCCACAGAATCGACGTTGAATATCTAAGGCTGTTAAGCGATTGTTAATGCTTAGAGATTAGCCCAAAAATAATGGTGTTCCATGCATTTGTTTTAAGAGACTACCAAGTGTTGCAACAAAAATAAAAAATAAAAAAACCTGGCCAGTAAGACTGTTCCCTTAGTTTTTTAGAATCTAGCCCTCTGGTTGGCATTGCTTTCTAATCAGCTACACCAATTTCCTATTTTAGTATTAAGTATTAAGTGAAACTAACAGAAGTTTCAAATTGCAGTCAGCTGATTTATTAGTAATCGTGAAAAATCGATTTCGCCTGGACGGGCATCCCCAGTTTCTGCAAACTCGAATTTGCAAGTAAACACAGAAAGCAAAACCGTTTTAAAACAAATCCTGGGCCAGTACTATACACATATCCCGTCACAAATATTCCAACCTTCTGTACTACCTTACACATTGGTGATGTTTATTGCTGTTTTGCCACCTCGTAAATCTGCAAAAAAGTACATGCGAAACGATTGCAAATAAAAACCACCACAAGTAATATCATCGCGGCGAGTTTTTTCAGTTTCTATGCTTTGTGCTGATTAGTCTCTGCGCATCAGTGGCCCTGAATTAATAAAACAAGTTAGTTTAAGTGATGTTTTAGAAAAGCCAAACAAGGCAAAAAGCTGAGCAATTGATATATATAATATATATTGGTTGAAAAGTTGCACAGAATTTATTGTAAAACTTTTTCTTTACCTTCGATGCCCAGTTGATAAGGACTGCTGGTTGTAGTTGTAACCCTACAGTGTTACGATGAGATTAAAAATGAGTACAATACAAGATTTAAATCATTGAACAATTACAAGTAAAACAACAAATTACCCCTGAGCCTCTCCAAACAACAGTCTTTCAAAATCTCCAACAGCCCAAGATTGTGGTACTTGGTCATCTGACATAAAAAAATTGATTTCAAATACAGTTTTTAAACGCTTTAGCACTTACAGTTACATATGGTAGTTTTTATCCCTTCTAAAGTTGTGATAACCACGTTGGCGAGATTCTTTATATACACTCTTGTGCTGTTATAGACATTAAGTCGGGAAACGTCGAAAGTGCATCGGCTTCTCGTTGTGTTAACAAACCAAGTTCTTAACTTTTCGAAAGCCCTAAAAAAAGAATAGCATGGTATAACCACTGGGTCGTAAAATAACAACAGACCTTTGTGTAAAACTATCGAACAATGATAATGAAAATATATCAACACATTATAAGAAACATGAGAGGATTTGCAGAAAACATTTGTGGGAGTATATGGACCTTGACGTGCGACTTTTAAAGTTTAAAGCACAGTACTTACGGACACACGTCTGCAGGCCCCTTGGACCACAGGTACGCATACATAAACTCCCCAACTTCTTCCACCAAATCGTCAACGACACCATTCTCACAAATTCCACCCAGGTCGGTCTCAAGGGCGAACGGATAGTCAAGTTTAATTGCGGCGTGGTAGCAAAACGTATTGAGGAAGTTGTTTCGATCGTACTGTCTTGCTGACTGGATATTGCGCAAAAATGCGATCATGGTCTACAATACAATTTAATGCAATTTATTAGCGGTGGTCAATTGCAATAAGTAGGTAGCACATGAAATATAGGAACATACAATTAATGTATTTCATTTTGAAACATTAAACCAAGTTTGCAAAATACAAATATTATTGTGCTTAAAAAAACCTGAGATCGAATGGGATGAATATCTAACAAATCAAGGACATTTTCCCCAGCTCCCATACGACATTGATACAATTGAAGAGCGACACAACGGAAGAGACGGTTCAGCACGGATCTGGCAACAGAAAATATGCGTATATAGTTTGGGCGGCGAAAAACAATGGTATTAGCAGGCTGACCTGCAAATTTCAGGACCATTGTATCGTCTGGCGGGTGTGCGAAAAATTGCATCACATCTAAAAACCGAGTTGACTGCGGCTTTCGCCGAGCAGGATGGGAGTAGGGGCACATCTTTTTAGATAAAACAAACAAAAATCATTTGTTAATGTACTGTTTATGGGTCACTACGAACGGCGTAGCAAAAAAGGACAAAACAGAAACCTTTACGAACTGGTCGTAATATTTTTTTGTCGTATAACGCTGAAGTCAAGTTATTGTCTAGTTTAGGAATTTTTATCTTTCGTAGTCTCATTTGTTTCAAGCTCATTTTTTTTATTGGAAGATTTTATTAATTGAAAGTTTCAGTTGCTTTGTCCTTTGTAGTGCTGCACAATTCATGACAAGCCACTTGACAAAAAAAGAATAAATATTTTGATAGCCAGAGCAGGGGGGAGTTTTAACAAAAAATATTTGTTTGACCAACCTGACACGGTACTTGATTTGATCGGTGGATCTGTAACGAATACGAATTTAGTTTTTAATGCATTTAAAGAATAATGATTCAGCATAACAACTTTGTTTTACCTACGGCATTGGATACCGTATTCATCATATTAATCATTGTGTCCCGTACAGTGTCCCGAGAGATTTTTCCATTCGATCTTTCAACAAACACACAATTAAAAATCTTTTCCTGTTTTCATTGTGAGCAATTCAGAGTTCGATACACTCACCGCGATAGCAGCGTGTAGCCCATAAACATGCGCTTAGGGCGGCCGGAAAGACGAACCGATGTTTTCATTCGATCACGGCTGGAGTCGAATTGAACAAGTTCGAACTGAATTCGAGTGTTTAGATGCCATTTCTTCAAAAAACGTATTATTGTGAAATGAATAAGTATTTATCCTGCAATAGCAGATTGCCACACCTCATTTGTAATAATAAAATACACTTCGCAAATGGCAGGGTCAGCTGTTCCGTATATTTGAAAGACGTGAAACTGAAGTGAGAGGCTGCCGTTGTTAATCGTATCGCCAAACACTTCATAGTTGCCGGAGCCGTCCGCACCCGCAAACCCTGAAACCTTGCATACAAAATTATTGTTAGACCAAGGTACCGTATACCCAAAATTTAAGTTAACAATAACTGAACGATTTTTTCTAACTATTGATGGCTATAGCTTTAGCCAACGCTGACAAACATATTTAAATGAATTGTTTATTATATCATATATAACAGTTAAAAAATGCATTTCTTCAAATTTTTTTGCCTACATTCAACCGAAAATCAGCAGTTTCCGACAACTCTGTGGAATCTTTGATCCAAACCAATGTTACAAAAGGGTGGATCGCAGAAACGCCTATTTCATAGCTTTCCGTTCTAAACAAAAAAGGTCCTGATAATTTTGGTTTTGTTCTTGAACATATTTTACGCAAATAAAATTTTTATGGCAGCTTACACGTTTGTGGTATTGTACTTGAGAGATTGGAATTGTTGTCCGCCACTGCTGAACCATACCTATATGACATAATTTGTGATCAATCCCCGGTAATTTTGATCAAAATCAGAACTAGGGAAATATACTTATGTATATACTGTATATCTGGACGTATATCACAGAAATATTTATATCAGAGAAAAAATGGTTCATATTTAACCTTGTTTCCAAAGTCATACATATCATTGCCACCATCCCTTATGCCGTATAACCCGCCATCATATTTGTAGTTGTAGAAGCTCGGAATGCCGGATCGTACGTTGTTGCTCTCGCCAGCAATTGCACGAAGTGCAGTAGCTAAAACAAAAATATGTTCACAGAGGCAGTCTTTAAAATAAACCAGCAAAATGTAAGACCACAAAGACCTGTTATTCCCAACATTTCTGTAGTTTCAGAAGTTGTCGTGGGTTCTAAAACAAAAAACGCCATTGCTTTTGTACAATTTTCTTCTTCAAAGGATTAAAATGTTTAAAGTTGGTTGCGGACAAATTTATAGTTTCCCTCATTTTTAAAACAACTAACTTCAGTAAAAACATTACTTACCGATTGGAAGAGTAGTAGGGCCATAAGTAGTAGTAACATTAGGACTAGCATCCGGCAGGTCTATGGTTACTGTAGTGCCTCCGCCTTCTCGGGGACTCTGGTCAATGGTTTCTTTACAAATATATGTTACCTTGGTTGACATCTCATACTTTTACATTCACAAGAGTATTGAGAATTATTTCTACCTTCACCAGTCAACGTGGTCAGCAAATTTTGCATTGTTGTTTCAATCTCGTATTGCGTGATTTGACGCCCTCGTCCCAGAAAAAAACTATACACCAATAAAGTTACTAGATTTCAATACTCACAAAACTATTTCCAAAAACATACTTACCTAGGTCAATGCAACTGATGTAGTCTTGGGGTATTTTTCGGTTCAACAAACAAATATACAAATTACACTTACGAGGAAAGTAACGTGTAGCCGAATACAACATTTTTGGCAATCCCTGTTAGCCGAGCTGTACTTTGAAGAGATCGCCTGTTCCTTATTGGTGATGAAAACGTAAAAGTTAGATTCCGATGATTCTGAACCTAAAAAATGCAAGAAGTATAAAAACAATGAAGATGAAAATATTTGTACGCCGGAGTCAATCAATCAGACACCGAATAAAGGCGATTATCGTCTTTGTTTTTCTGAAAATATGCCAACCAGCATGCGAAAGGACGGCGGTTTCATTTTTTTTGAAACATGAAATTCGTTTGATCACGTTCAATACGCTTGGAGAGGATTGAGGAAAATTGATGATGCATCGAGCCAAACATTTTATCACCTGATATAAGTAGAAATAGACCTCACACACGCTCGGATCATTTGCTCCGAAAGCTTGAACCCCTTTGAAGGATAGGATATGGTTTTCACTCCGTACTGATCCGTTGAAGTCCTGTATGAATCCACTACCATCTGCTCCCAGATTCGAACGAACCTTTTTGCATGACCCAAGTAAATAAAGTTGAAGTTTTTGTAATTAAATTAACAAGCTTGGAAATCATCACCTCCAGAGTGTAGGTTTCTGGGTTTTGATCAGTTGAGTTGATGTGAAACAAAGAAACAAACGGATGCAAAGCGAGCGTTGAAAACGTGTAGTCGGAACCACTGTGTACAACAACTTGACTTGGTTAGTCGGACGTTCGTCAAACAATTTTTAAAATTTAGAACAATTTAGTTAAACTCTGTTGAACGCCTGTTTTTAGCTTACTTGTATGTGCGATTGTATTCAGCCCAGGTCCGAATACCTTTTGCGGTGAAGTACACCTAAAAATGTAATAGCTTCATTTATTAAGCAATGTTTTAACGCTTTGTTGCACAGTTTTAAACGATCTCATAAGTCAAATGTCATGTCAAGCAAGAACTTTATAATGTCGTTTTATATATGATAACATTTGTACCTTATTTCCACCATCATACATATCATTCCCTCCGTCGTTAATTTGTTTTACAATCCGTGAGGTGACATCGTACCGATATCGGTAAAAGTTTGAAATGTTTTTTGTCAAATCAGCATTCCTCAGACGCCTTAGTAATGCTTGAGATTCATTGGCAACTAATCGAAAAACAAAGTTGTACTAGTCATATCTTCAAAATCGTGCAAAAACGAGACAAAATCGTAAGAATCACAAAGAAAACTAAAAAAAAACTAAAAAAATCCACTAACTGTTGGCGTCCATTGGGTTGCTGGTCGGTGTAGTGACGATATTTGTATCTGCAAAAGGAATTTTGACATTTTAGCTTGATATTTCATTTTAACACACTTTCTTTTAATTTGGCATAAACAACTATATGTTTGACGATTTTGATATACTATATAGTAAAAGGTAATAGGTTTCAGTCTAACACAGCACCAGTGAATATAAATGGAGGCGGTACAAAACGGAAAATATTGGTGTGGTCAACTTAGTCCTAATAATTATAGCAAATTGCAAATGTAATTTACTCCCAAATTTTAAACAGAGATTGCATACATCAAACACAAACAATTTTACCTACAACGACAGATAAATAGAACGATGTCATTACAGGAAAAATAAAAGCCGTAATTTGCAGTGCAATAGGTGTTTGATGACCAGAATCAATCTGCTGCGTGCAGCGTTGGGTTTGCGTTTAGTTACGTGTTATCTTTACAGCCAATATGAATATTTGGATTAACTACTCGGATTCGAATCTAGTAAATTCTGTGTTGGCACATCTCTAACAGCTATCATTAGTCAAAGTGTGTATCTTGTTACATTATAAAAATACTGAACACTTTTTAGTGATGCTAGCATGAGGTACAAGTTGCTTTCAGATAAACGATTTTTATTACCTTTCAAATCGCCCACCTACCATTGCTTATCATAACCGCCAGAAGTTGTCCCATGGTTGTTTCAAGTTCTATTTGGGAAATTCGTGTTCCTCGAGATCTTCGGCACAAAGTCACATGGGTTATATTAATGCGGTTATGTTGGAATTTAAAAGGAAACTTACTTTGATAGTAGGGTAAACCCGAAAATCACATCGTTAACCCTTCCTCTTAGTCTTGCCTCGCTTCGTAAATTTTGTCGATTACGTGTGGGTGATAAAAACGTAAAGTTGAGATTTCTTTCCTGAATATCATATGTATCTAAATATCTTGTGAGATATTCGTAAATTAAACAGCACATTGTTCGAAATACGTGTTGGTTCCATAACATAAAGTATTCTCAATATTCTGCTATTTTTGCTGCCAGGCATATTAATTAATCAGAATTGTTCTGCTGGCACTTAATTTTCTAAAGTGTTCATTTGAAACCGACGTTTCGTCTGCATCCGGCGAGATTTCCTCAGGGTTATGTCTACAATAATGCATCAAGCGCATAAACACTAAAAACGCAAGAAAAACGTAAAAAAAACACAAGAAAGAGATTCGATAACATTGGCACCACTTGTATCGTCACGTATTCTCAACATGATGAAATTTCATCTGACAAACTTAACTCCGTAAATTGTAATGCGATGTTCTTTCATGAAAAAGTTCACAACATGAAAACGTTCCATAACTTTAAATATTGCTTTGTGACATATTTTTCCCGTTTAGAGTTAACACCTTACCTGCGATACGTAGAAAAATACTTCACAAACACTTGGATCGCCTGCGCCAAATACTTGAATCCCCTCGAAATGAAGTGTGTGACCACCAAGACTTATTGAACCGGAAAAGTCGTCTATGCTTCCGGAACCATCGGCACCAAGGTTAGATGTCACCTGCAATAAGTAACATTAATACATTACGATTTGCGTGTCTTGTTCAGTACAATTAAATCACGGATACGGAGCAAAGTTTGGTTCTTCAAGAAAAAAGTTAAAATTCTGAATTCGTTAAATTTTGGTAAAGCTCCGCACATGTAACTGATGTTTAAACTTTTCACATGCAAACATGACAAAAATAAATAAATCTTGCCCGAATTGAGTAGTTGCCTGCTTCTTGCAAGGTTGGATCGAAGTGGAAAAATGCGAAAAAGGGTTGAATGGCCAGCGAGGTAAAGGAATAGTAAAATCCGCTATTACATAAGTCAAAAATTAGATAAACATTTACTTAAAACTACAAACAAGCACTCACTTGTATGACTTGTTGTAGGTTGCCGTTCTTTCAACCCCGTTCACAATAAAAGTCACCTTTCAAAAAATATTTGGTTGCCTTGTTTTCAAATTCCTTTTGCATGAAATGTATATTATTTTATTGCTATTCAAAAATTATTTTGACGAACAATATTAATCACTCGGATAGATGTATTTTACCGTATTTCCACCGTCATACATGTCACCCCCTCCGTCTGAAATCCTGTCAATCGGCGGTGAAGTGTCGTCATAGCGATATCGATAGTAGTTTGTAATGTTTCGAATTACGTTTGATCCTAAAAGTCTGTCCCGCAACAAATCTACCGTTCTGTTTTTCCTATCTGCACAGTTAAAGTAGTTTTGTTTTATGTTTGTACGTCTTATGTTGAGACAAATGGCTGAACTTAAACCAAGGTTTCTATGACTTTTTTTTCCATCAAATACAATTTTGCAAGCTCTAATCTACCCCTCAATGTATCCGTTGTCATTAGAATCAGAACACTTTCCATGGTGTTTCGTATCTCCCGATCAGATAGACGATTTTCGTCTGACCTGCCACAAAATTGAAATACAATTTTACTGGCCCTGTATTGCTCTTTAAGTTCCAGAAAACTTTCTGTTTGAAATAATAGCACCCAAAGACATTGAACCATATTATAATGTACCTCGATAAAAGGGTGTATCCTAAAATTGCCTTTTGAAATTCTCCGGTTAAGTTGACGTAATTTTTCATTTCACTTCTGTCGCGTTGTGGTGCTGAAAATGTTAGATTACCGCTGGCGTTCTGTAAAGTAAACTCATTTCTCAAAGAAAAACGTTTTTTTTTTAGAGAAAGTATTTTTGGACACTTCAGTGTGTTGAAATGTACAACTAGCTGTTTTTGTGGTAAACTCTACAAATCATTAGTTAGATAAATGAGCCGTACCTGGTATATATAGAAATAGACTTCGCAAACACTAGGATCACCGCCAGAATACACTTGTGCCACGTAGTAATATAAACTGTAACCCTTTTCTCCAGACACAGAGCCAGATGATGTGCGAAAGGTTCCGCTTCCGTCAGCTCCTAGGTTTGAAAAGACCTGCGAAAAAAATACGTTGCTTTTAACTATGGAAATTTAACTATGGAATGAAAAATGAAAACTTTACTTGAATAGAATAATTATTCGATTTTCTTTGGCTTTGTGTTGTTTGGTCAATGTAGAAAAATGCAGTAAATGGATGCTGAGCGACCGATGTAAACGCGTATCCAGTGTCACTAAAACAACAGTTGTAAAGTTTTTGAAATGTACACTTCTTTTTCTGTTTATTTCATTTCATCATTGTTTTTAAAAACGAACCAAAACGAACTACCTCAGCACTTACTTGTATGTTTTGTTATATTGAACAAATATTTGTTTCTTGTTCACAGTAAAGTAGACCTTGAAACATAAACTCATAACATTATTTGCCTTTATACATTAATGTAAAAACACGTATCCAGTTCGTATACATAACGCGCATTTACATTTCCTTGATTCTTACCTTGTTTCCGTTGTCATACATATCATCTCCACCGTCAGCGATCATGTTGTTGCTCGAGGAATCATATTTATACAAATGGAAATTTGTAATTGATAGCATTAGGTTTTGATTGATCACGCGCTGTCGAATGTCATTTGTCTTTTCAAGCACTGCGGTGTAATAACACAATGGTTGGTAACAGGTCGCCGAGGAGGTTTGTTGCTAAAACACTTGAAATAGGGCAACATGTTTGTTTCACTATGGAGTCTTGCACTACCAAATATATACCACATAAGTTTCTAATAAAATCAAAAGTGGCTTTGGTAAAGCATTGGGTCAATGCAACAAAATTTGTCTTGTAAATGATACACTGTCTTATCGAATGTATGCAGTGATTCACTTAAACCAAACTTGGCTTGTGGTCAATATAATCTTTTTCAGGTTTGAGAAACTAAATTACTTTCCAAGCAGTTATGCTGTTTGAGAATCATTTATCAATAAACCATGAGTGTTACTGACTTCGGTCATGACGTAGCGTTACTTCTCGAGATGAAGTTGTGTAAGTCATTGTTTGTGTTGCAGACGTTACACTCGGCATAGTTGTTGTACTGACAGTAGCTGTCGAATCCACAGTTGTTGTTTCTACATAATACCGAAAAAATAAGAAACATTGGCAATATCCAATCATCTAATCATGTCAATAAGAACGTGTCTACTAAACAAAAGATTTATGCAAAAATTTTTGTCAAAATCAAACGTATTTGTTGTGTGAGTTCTATCCGGGGTAGCAAGCATTGGGTTATATACCAAAAAATTAAAACATATGATGTTTTCTAAACTGAGTGATTATAGTTAAACACAAAGATATTCTTGTAACTTTTACGAAATCTCACTGACTCTCTAGATCCACTGGCATGGAGGTCCGTGCAGATGCGTTAGTTGTGGTTTTCAATGTGTTTGCAATAATTTATGCAAAAGACAGATACGAACTATCATCACAAAAGAACTATTGTGTTTTACAATAAACACCAAATCTTCCAGACGTATAATGACATCGAAGGGAAGCGGAGATAAAAACCTACTTTTTGGAGCGCGATACGAAAAAAAAACCTCGACATATAGCGCATGGATTTTTGACCAGCTAGTGCCAGGATAGGGTGCATAAAGTCAAGTGCAAGACCATAAACTACCAAGATTAACAGTTTTGTAAGACTGCTTTACCTACGTATCCAAACAACGCATGCAATGCAGTTATTTGTAATCTGCATGCTGAGATCTGTACAATTTTGCTCTTATAACTGTACCACAGCATTTTAGCAGTGGCCATGCAAACTGTGTTCACATAGGCGGCAAACACCTTATCCAAGATGATAGGACAATTGCATTTACTTGTCAATGTCAAGACGCACGTCGCTTATAGGCATGCGGTCGCAGCAAACAAGTTTCCCTGTGTGCCGCCGAAAACGCCTCAGGGCAAGGCATCTATAATTCCATTTATGTGCGTGCGTGGGAGGCCAAAATTTCCGCTGTTTTTCCACGTTTTAAGTTAGAACACCGGACGTTGTTTCATAACTACTTACCTTCCCCTGATAAGACATAAAAGAATCTGCGCATGACGGCGTTCAATTCTTCGTCAGTTATGACGTCATCGGGGTGTCTGCGAATGTTTGAAACAGCGTATATGTCTTTGAACAGTGGATTTGAGAAAAGTGGAAAATTGTTATAATTTCAGGCATATAGAACTTCGCCTTCATATGGATGCTTTACCTAGAAAGCAGTGTGTAACCGAATATGGAAGGTGGGCCGTTCCCAGCTTGAACAGTTGCGTTGTTTCTAAAGATATTCCTGTTGCGCGACTTGATTTCCAAATCTATTTCTGTTGCTTGGTTTCCCTGCATGAGACAATAAACTTGACCAATATTGAAAAATCATGTGCAAGTTACATCACCTGTTCGGAAAGATAAAAAAAGATTTCGCAGACGGTTGCATCGTAGGCGTCGTAAACTTGAACTGCTTTGTATGACAACCTAAAGTTGTTGCTGCTTATTTGTCCTGACGAGTTTTTCATCCTTCCCCTTCCATCAGCTCCAAGGTTTGAAACAACCTGCAGATAAATAGATTACTTCAAATAACACTAATATGTTTCGATGATTTGTTACTGCGTTGATTCAAAGATAAATTTTATACAGGGAGGAGACCCCGCACGCACTGAGGAAAAAGTTGTCTGGTAGGTTAACACGAGGGGATGCGTGTAAACATATGGGCGAGTTACCGGGTCTCCCTTTTCTCCTGAATAAGCAGAAAATTCAAAACGATGTAATCTCGACACGGTACTGTTTGTCGATAACTGGGCATTGGATTTGGTAATAAAAGGACTATGAGAACATACAATGGCTTACATAATAATTTGTTATATAAATACAATTTGCAAATTAACAGTTATTTCTTTATGGCTTATCACATGTTGTTTTTACCTCAATGGAAAAATTTCTCAGACCAGCACCTTCAGGCCTTGATTCGATGTTAAACAAGGCAGTAAACGGATGGGTTGCGAAAGACAAAAACCTATACCCTGACGACCTGCAATCAAACATATATTATTTTGCACTGTGCAAACTGCAATTACGGCTAACTTACATGTATGTGCGATTGTAAACCACCTGAGTCAAATTACGTCCATCCACGCTAAAGTACACCTGTAGTAAAAAGTTTCTTTCTTCAGTTTTTTTTTTACTCTCGCAATCGACATGACATTACAATATTGGAGGTTAAAAAGTTAGCGATAGGAAGTGTAAGTACAGCTATTTACCGAGTTTCCTCCGTCATACATGTCGTTCCCGCCGTCGCTAATAGAAGTTTGCACATCTCCTGTTCGGTAAACGTAAAAGTGAAAGTTTGCAATGAGGTCACTTAAGCTGGCTTCACTCAATCTTTCCATGAGGACATCCCGTGACATCGAGGCTAAAAAATCATGTAAACATAAAGTTTGCACTAAAACTGTGTAATGTTTGTCGCAAACAAAAAACAAAATACCGAAATAAGGGGTTTCTGCAGTGACAGCGACCGATGTTACTTGAATTGTTGATAAATTTTGCGTCGCCGAAACATCTTCGACCGTGGTAGGAACAGAAGGAACGTACGGTGAAGTAACTGGGACTGCGTACATCAACATAACCTTTAATAACCATTATGGAACCTTAAGCCATAAGATCAATGTAATGAAAATACCGGATGCTTGTGTTGTTGAATTAAGCAACGTCGCTGTACTCGTTGTTCCCATCTGAGTTGTTATAGGGGAGAATGCTTTTCACATAAAGTAGCACAACACAGATTTTAAAACTTTTGCAGGATGACACTTGTCACAAACATTTCACTTGATTGAATCCGAAACTTTTTTAATGTATAATTCCACTAATTGCTTTTACACTTGTTAAATATAATTTTGATTGAAATCTTACGTGGAGTTTGCGGAAAAAGGCTTTCTACTATTACTTTAACTGCATTTAAGATCTCCGTTTCATTGAAAGATTGGGGATTTGCTCTGAACAAAAATTGGGGTTTAAATTATAAATTTTTTGAAGAATTAGAATTGGAAAAACATCATTAATACTTCGATAAAAGGGTGTATCCAAAAACAACGTTGTTGATTATTTCGCCTGAAAGGATGCCCTGTCTGGACGATGCTCCTTTATACGAGATTGTATCTTCGCGAAGAAGCAAAGTTGTTTCAGGATATGTAATCTGCTGAAGTGTAATAAACCGGTGTTATCCTAATTGTTCCAATTATGTCTACATTACAAAAAGACGTTTACTTGTAAAATGGCTGGCAAAAAGTATAACCTGACTTTATGTTTGTTGGCAAGTGATTTTATGGAATGTTTTGGTCACAACGTATACGATCGTATATACTGCAAATTTAGTACATATTTACCACTATGTAACCAAGACCATACGTGTGTATCCTGCACATGTACATACATAGTAACCTACTGTAGGACTATCCATGTTGACAGAAAAAAACACTTCGCATGTAGATGGTTTTCTTGCACCGAATCGTTGAAACCCAGCTACATCTACGATCAATCCAGATATCGAAAAACTTCTTGTGGTAATCGCTTCTTCATCAGATACATGATTGGACACAATCTAAAGTATGGATAAGATAACTTCTACGCACAAGTTGGGTTAAAACTAGTTTAGTTACTTCGATGATGTATTTGCTGCTGTAGCTTTTCTCAATCCACCATAGAGCAACAAAGGGATGGGAGGCAACCGACGAAAAAACGGAATTATCAAATCTAATTGAAAACAATGATTCAAGCATTTAACAAATGCCAAACTGAAACCTTGTCACCTGTAAGTTTCTTGGTACACCACGTCCGTCACAGATTTGTTCGCGTAAATTCTAATCTACAAAAATAAATCAAATTGACTATTTCCTGCATGTTATTTGCATTACGCATATAAGGCGCTGATAAATATTTGCTCATTTCATTTTGGCTTCCAAAAGTTTTTTTTATGCTTAGTAATTAAAAGCCACGACAGGACGTTCAATTTTATGTCTTTTACAGATCGAAGTAGCAAGGTATTTACAGTCCTATAAGCCACTGCATGGTTTGCAGCTGCCTACCCTGTTCCCGTTGTCAAACATATTCAATCCTCCATCGATGATACTTCGTAATTCCGGGTCATCGTAGGTGTAGTTATGAAAGTCCGATATCTGGCTAGTAATTTCGTTTGTATGTGCGGCAATGGAATGCAGAGCATTAGTTATGTTGAAGGAATCTGTGACAAATATATCTAGCATAATTTTGTGTCAAACGCAACATTTAAAGCATGAGCAATTGGCACAAAAGTAGTATGCACCTTGACATTCAGAAATATGTTTTTCAAAGTTTTATTAAAATTTATCACGAAATTTAGCGTTTCGCACCTCAGCAGTTGCCAAAAACATGTACATGATATAGTAACACTGAAAGGTGTTTAATGAATGAATACTGGATCAATTTAAAACAAAAAGTCCCTGGCAGGCTGTCGATCGCTCACCGTATCGATATAATTATATATTAAATTTCATAAAGCAATCTGTGGACAGCTCAGATGGTTTTTTTATGAGAAAAATATATTTGCCTAAAAAGGCATCAAAAAGGCAAACAGGCATTTAACTGATGATGCCTTTTTAGGCAAAATATATTTTTCTTATAAAAAAACATCTGAGCTGTCCACAGATTGCTTTATGAAATTTATTATATAATTAACTCATAAAGGTTTAGTTATTTATTTTGGTTACAAAAAATATTGCTTTTTTTCTGCGCAAGTGTACCCACCTTCAGCATTTCCTCGCAAAATACAGTTTATCAGAGCAACCACCAAGCACCACCTGGCGCAAAACATTTTGCTGCTCTCCTTCGTCAGTTACCAGAAGGGCATAGAAACAATTTTCGTAATAGGCGGATAAAGTTCTTAAACCTCGTCTACAAATATCATTCATTAATATTTAACAACAGCTATCGAATTTTGCTCCGAAAATCTCCTCTGCTAAATTTTCTCGCCGAAGTGCAAATGAAACGTGCGTGCACAGACAGTGAACTTAACTGCACTGTCACGCGCAAAACCTCCGCTGCTCACTATAATCTTTGGGCTAAAATATGCCCTAGGCCGAGTTTACGACCGCGTGCGTAAGACCGCATACACGAAAAATGTGTACCTTCTTCCTTTGCACTTTTTAGCTCAATCAAAATACCGGTTTTAAGCCAAAATGTTTTCAGCGCTGGGAAAAGTCGTTAAAATCCGCTTAGATTACGACTGTTTACGTCACTAAAGTGCATGAGTATGTGTTTGTAATACTCGTCTCGTTGCGTTTTAACTTGTGATGAGTGACTAGCGCACCTCAGGATTACTGCAGAGCTATACAATTAAGTTTCATGCATGGTAAATTGCCAATGTTCACAATGTTCACAATGTGCAATTACGTTTTTGTAATTAATGCTGGGTGAAATATCTAAGCGTTTATGTGACCTGACTTGGTGTTACGTTTGTTTACAGATGCGCAACAACCTGACTACATTGTCTAGTTAGCAAATTTTTGAAGTGATGTATATCAGCCACGATACCACTTTAAAAACTGACCTTGGTAAATTTCAAATGCTTTTGAAATCGGACTAAAAGTAAATCAAATTGCCGAGTTTACATTTAAACCGTGAGAAGCAGCAATGCAGAAGTGCGTTTTGCCGGCGGCCCGATTATCTCGTTTGATCATGAGCACGCTCATGCCTAATGTTAGGTACCGCTTATTGTTATAATTTGCCCTACGGTCTAAAGGTAGTGCTGGCTCGTGCATGAGCATATATGAGACTGCGGCAACCCAATATTTCGACTTAATATTATCGATAACATTCAATATTATTAATGAGGTAATTTTTGTATTTAACTTTATATTACAACGCTATGTCAGGACAGTAATACGACTTACATCAGTACTTGGGCCGTGCAGTTTAACTGGTGGCAACTTCCTCCTTGCTTTCAACAACTAATTTCATTCACACAGTTTTTGACATGAGCCTTCTGTGTAATCCATGTATTTTTCAAAAAAGTACGCATAAATCCCCAAATCGCTTTAACGCAGGGTAGGCCAACCTTTACGCTCTATACCAGAGATTATCAAAAATACGCATGTGTGCTAGTGAAAAAATAACGGTTTTCCAGAGGAAAGTACTTCATAAATTTTGGTCTCTCATGTCCATGGATGCAAAAGGTTGTTTCCAAATAACACTACCAAGACACAAACTCAGTGTACTTTCTTTCTATTGTTTCTTTTCGGAAGACCATGCGGACATTTTTTGTAGACTGTCCATTACCTTCACCGTGAGAACGTCAAATGAAAGTGTTCTCATGCTCCACTATGCGGACACTAAAGAAAATATCCTCTAGCACCCTTTGTGGGCGTTATGTTGATCGTTACTTCACCAATTGCAACAGTACGTGATTTACACCAACGGCAGTGCACAATGCGCGGGAAACGATGTCTTAGGTTAAGTTGTGCTACGCGCGAATGATTTGATTTGGTTAACTTAGTGTATTCATTTACGTTATAACTACGATTCTGGGATGTTTTAATGGTTTCTAGTTGCATTGCAGCCGGTCGCAATGGGAGGTTATGGGTTGCAACAAGGTGCATAAGGTGGCCACTCTGCTGACAAAAAAAAAAACGTGAACGCTCGGTTCAAAGAGCACTTCCTTTGTTAGATTTATTCGTCCTGGGGACTCTCCAATAGTTACGGTTTATTTCGCAGGTCGTCGGGATCAGCTCCAAAATTCGCTTAGTTCTAATCGTAGATCTTGTTGATGGTCGCAGATGTTGATGTTGGAAAAGGTGTACACCGCGCAGCGCGCTAACAGGCCAGAAACAACAACAGATCCCATGGCAGCAAATGTTTTATTTAGGCGTGGAATCCATAGCAGCGTCGATAAAACGTGCAAAACAACAACTAAACACGCTAGAATAAAGGGTAAAATATAAAAGGAAATGTACGACGGCGAAAAAGAAGGAATGATAATATTGTGGTTTGAGTTAAATACGGAATCGGAATCTATTTCCTCCCAGTTTTTGGTACCTATATTTAGGCATGTGTAAGGCTAATTTAGAATCACAATTGGAAGACGCCTTGTTAGTCTTGTCAGGTGCACTGCGTACGTGCACCCCTTTTAAAACGCTTTATTGAAATCGTTAAAAGTCTAACCGCTTTTAAGTGAAGTCGTTTCTTTTGACAACAAGTTTACGAAGATTTTATTGGAGAGGCAAGTCCAATTTTTTTTATTGGAAAATCCGCGAACAAAAGTTTGACGTCAATGATCTTTAACAACCTTCCCAGCGCAATCGTTCTGTTAAGACGTTAAAGTATTTTTAACGTGGGTAAACATATAGCTATTGTGTTTAATGAATAGCAGACTTCGAGGAACTGCAGTAATTACTTCGAAAAAATTCCAAAGTCACAAAAGCACCGTTGATTTAAAAATAGGGGCACAGAAAGGGAAACTTCGCAGCGTTTATCTTATTAGCAGAACATCAAATATATGCCTTTTGTTGTAGATATTTGAGGGTTTGATTGACATGTTATATAAGTACGTAACCCCATGATTTTGTAACATTTCCCATTTTGGAAAACCCTGGTTGCATGGAAATATGTGTTAATGCTTGTAGGTAATTATCTCGTCAAGCACATAGCGCATAGTACACGAAGTCGTTACACATGTGACGTTTTTTGCGAAAAGCTTATGTTTACCCGGAAGCAAGATTAATCAAACAAGTTTAACAAAACATTGATTATAATCGAAACAATTTTCCAAATCGGAAATGACAAGATCACAAGAAACATGTTTTACTATATGATCATGTTACCGCTTTGATGTTCTAGATTCTAGGATATACGATCTTCCATTTCGAAAGAAGTTTTTTGCTGGCTGTCGTTGTAAATTGCCTTTGACGAGTCTGCAAATAAAGCGCACGCAAAGGACAATGTAAGTAATAAAAAAAAACCAACGTTATTCAAACAATTCAAACTTTATGGAACATATGGGGAACACTGCTATGAATACAATGAACCTGTAGTAAATCCAAACTCAACAGACCTAGGATTTTTCAAGTGTTCCTCAGCAAACAGCTTCAGCATAATAACCATTTTATCACTTCGAGTTGGAAAAGTAGCGCTGCACGCCATAGAGATGTGTTGCACAAAACCGTTGACATATATCGATGAAACCAGTAACAAGTTGTACGAAGCCAAAAGTTCTAAATAGCAACTAATAGCAGCAGTTACACAATTTCGAACGAAGAATGCAGTCCTTGATGACCAATCTAGATAAAAGGTTTGTCGAGCCAAACAGGATTAAAAACCCGTTGGAGTGTCGACGTTTACGGTTAAGACCGATGCTTGTGCTAGTGGTGCACACAAAACCAGTGTAAATGGAGACGAAGCGTGTTAGTTTTAGTTGGAATGGATTACATTAAAGTTCTTGTTTGAATTACATTTGTGACAAAAAAAAGTAACTTCAGTTCCGAGTGCGTGACTTTGTCTCACGGAAAAGGTGTGATCCGATAAATATGCAGGTTCTGGTATGTTCTTTGATGCAAAACTAAAGTTGACCTCATGCACCGATATTCTCTCCTATGGTTGGCACATATTTTATTGATTAAATCATAGGTTTTGGCTAAGAGCTGGAAACAAAACTATAAAATTAGAGCGGTGATTTTCAGCCAAAGTTCTTAGCGCCACATGCGGCACTCAACTATTTTTTGCGCCCCCCAGTATCAGGACTGTTCGTAGAAAATGCAGGACTGGATTTAGAAAGTCACTTTTTAATTTGTTTGGCACCGGAAAACTAAATTTTTGAAGTTGGAAAAGTGCAGGACACTTCTGACCGCGTCGCTAAATGTGCGATTTGATAAAATGTGTGCCCACAAAAAAGATATTTCACATCGGGTCTTCCGTCTGCTACGACCGGCCACGAACTTATGCGGCTGCTTCCAAACGTAAGGTTCCGAATTTAGCTATGAATTTAGATAAGGTTGGGAATCACTGATGTAGAGTATTATTATAAAAAAACAAGTACCTCTTAAATGCAGTATGAAGGCTAGCGTGCTGAAGGTAGGACTACACTTTCCGAAAATCTTAGTCAATACTTTTTGTACAGAAACTGTAATAAGCGAAATGAAGCTCCTTTTGAGCTTTATTGGTGTTTTACTGTTTTGTGTTAGAAAAGCAACACAACAATCCGGTAAGTTTTTGATATTTTTGTTGAGTCACGTAGGCTACTATTTATGGAATGGAACAAGAAACATTTTATAAATGCTATAACGATGTAAAATAAAACATATCGTATCACCAAAAGTAGAAAAAGCAGGGATTCTAAAACATTTTAGGCTTACGGTACACTTGGATCCTCTTAATTCGTTTACGGCACACCAAACTTTTATTTCAAGTTATAAAACGAAACAACAGGTGGCCCCGGTTATGTAAACGAATTGCTTTGTTTCGGAAGGTGGGTTTGGTAAAACATTTTACAACTTTCGCGGACAGAGTTTGAGAAACCCTGTTCTAAAGGTTACCGACCTCTTGCCTATAAAGTAACTGATACAGTTACAAGGTTACTGACTCAATGCAGTTAACCTATGTTGTAGCTATCACGTGGTTGTCAAATTCTAAATTAAAATAATTGCCAAGTGGCGTAAAGCATTAAAAAGACAAACATAACACTCCGATGATCAGACGTAACAAATACGATAAATTGACAAGTGCATACTGTACAGCATAACAGCAACAAAGCCAAACAATCAAGTATATTTTCCATTGTTAAATCAAAAAAACGTGTAAAAAGCGCCTCCGAGGAGCTAAAAAAATGGCACAATTGGTGAAATGAGATGTAACACTATAGGGATTAAAACTATTTCGTCTAAGGAAACAAAGCTCTGAATATTGCGTATTGGTTCCAGTAACGCAAAAAACAGGAGATTACCTCCAGAGGCTCCGGGCGTCCAACTTGACTAAAGATTTGAATAACTTTTACCCCTGCAAGTATGATGATTGGCCTCCCCCCGGTAACGAAATTAGGGATGGAGGGTGGAATATGTATGACTTTGGAAACGAAGTGAGTACTTTAAACTTTAATCTAAAAGCCTAATTTTTGATAATTTATTTCAGGTATATTTCACTGCGGACCGAAGTAGTATATGGGCTGAGTACAATCGAACATACAAGTACGCTCTGATTGTAAAGGAAGAAATCTAAACTTTTTTGTTATTAAAAGTCTATTTAAGTTAGTTTTGCTTGATGTATTGTAATGTGCTACAGTGGTTCAGACTTCTCGTTTTCAACGCTTGCTGTGCACCCGTTTGTTGCGTTTTATTACATCAACGCAAATGATAGTGATAGGAGCTACTCAATTCAGGTAAAATGTGGTAATTACTATACGTAATAGATCATGTGGAAAATCAACTTACATTCTTTTATTGTCGCCCCATCGCCTTTAAGCGTTTTGTGTGGTTTTGCTGGGACTGACACATACCACGAAATTACTTTTTTAAAGTTGTTCCCAGCAGATTCTTTTAAAACCCCTGGTTTCTAATATGTGAAGCGACTGTTTATTCTGAGAAATAAAGTAATACAACATTTTGTCATTTAAAATTTTTATGTGTTTTACACATGTAAAACCGGTGCTATGAAAAAAAGCAATTATAGATTTTTTTTTTAGGTTTCATCAAATTTGGGTGCGAGAGGCCGTGGTATTTTCCAAGAGTTTTTTGGTGATGTTGAAGACGATGATTATGAACTGCATTTTAGAGGTGTTCAAGTTTTCCATGCCTCTGTACCCAGTGTTTGTGAAGTGTATTTCTATATTTCTAAAGTAAGTGATGCTTCTTGTTGTTGCAGCACAAAAAGTAAAAACAGATTTATTGTTCAATTACAAAATTCATTTGGAAATTGTAACGTACTCACGAAGTGTTTCTAGGACTAACCTGGACTATTGTAAAATCATCTAAGACAACTAATCGTAAAAATATCGCCCTTATGACATCATTACTTTAAACACCAAAAACAAACAAACATAAAACAAAAGTAAACATTTTAAAGATTGAAATTAACATTGATTATACTTGTTGACGTAACGTTCAACAAGAGCAGCTTTGTCGTCCTTTTGTTTGTATACCTTTGTGTGACCTCACCCCACATTGCTCTCTGCAGCCACGCCACCTTGTGAAAAACGATGTTTTTTGTTTAGCCGAGATAATTGTCGCCGCATGGTGTGCATGTTTCGGCAAGTATGTGGTGTTGTTAAACTTGGTAAAAGTCGCGGGTATTGTCAAGTAAAACTTTCAATGCCGGGTACTCTATTACGTCACAAGGCCAATTACTGTTTATGCATCAACATAAATCGGGCCGCTTTCGCTCGCGTGTCGCATAACGTCCATGCAGCATAGGCGCCAAGTTTTCAGAATCACCGGGGAAACCGGTCCCATCGTGACGTCAAAACTAATGTTAACCGTAATTGGAGGGGGTTATAAATTTCGGGGAAAATTCCTCTATTTATCGCTGTTATATGACAGTAAATTGGGGGAAAAACAAATATGCATGCGGTAGCCCGGTAAGCCTCTGCACATTTTCGCAATGTGTTTAAAATCGGAACAAATTTTAGTTTTGTTCTCCAGCGAAAAGAATGGTTTACATTGAGAAAATCGCACGTGACGCGGGTCACTTTACCGACATCCCGGTTATTCACAGCTTTAATTTCCATACGTACCAAGCGCGTCAAAGTGTATGACTTTCTTACAATTGTCGCAGCGCAACATTGTAATTGTGACTAAATAACTACAAATTTGCGGGCCCCCGTACATAAAGCCACCGACGTCCAGCGTGGTTGTTGTCTGCTGTGTTGTCCTGACTAGCTTTATCACTGGTATCGCTGGAAATCTACGGTAATCTTGTTGGTTGAAGTTAACTGACGTGTCTTTTCCAGACATTTCGGTCGGTTTGCACCAAGTAGAGAACATTTCTTCGTTTTTCAATGATTTGCCAGTTAGCCATTTTGGTGCAGACGAGTAGTTGCGTGCATACACAAGCGGACCTATCACTTGCTTCATTTCTATGTTGATCTCTGCTGTAATGTGGTGCGAAACGTTATCTCTGCAGTAAGATCATCTTCTGATGTCTACACTCCCGCACAAATATTTTTGCATTCCCCGCTTAAATATTTGCACGAAGCGTTCTGCTTCTCCGTTCGAAGCGTAGTGGAATGGGGGTGATGTCAGGACAAATATCCAACTTGACTTCTTTAGATTAGTTTTAAGTCTGAAACAGGAAACCCGCTTGTAATGTGATACGATAAAATTTTGAGGAAAAAGCACTTGCTGTTTATAAACATTTGACTTATTAAGGGGTGCGGATAATGTATTGGTTAGACTTTGTAATACAAGAACTCCTTGATGTTCAAAAATACCAACAAATGTGGTTTGCAGAGAGAAGCCACTTACAACTTTTCTTTTACGTCACCATTTGGAAACACCTTTAGCATGTACAATGAAGCTATTTTAAGCGGGAAAGTTAATGACGTCGTGTTTGGTTACATCCTACTGTCAACGTAGGTGGTGTTTGATTGCTAGGTTCCGAGCAAACGCTACAATGTGTACTTTTCGTTTTAGCTTACCCCCGGGTCGTGAAATTTATCAATGCGACCTTGAAAAGACGATGCTAAGGACGTTGCAAGCTTTTACTGGAAAAAGTAAGATGACATAGTTTGTATTTAATTTAAGTTTTGCTGGAAAACGATGCTAAGGATGTTGCAAACTTTTACTGGTCACGCCACGTAGTCTATGACATAACTGTTGATTTTTGTTTGGTTATAATGCTCTAATTCCTGAAAAATCTGTCAATGGAAAAATACAGTAAACAAACACCCGGGCGCAAATGTAAAACCGGCAATGCTGTGCATCCATTTGTGATGCTTCGATGAGTTGCGAAAAATTATGGTCATTTTGGATGTGCCCCTAAAATGCATAAGTGAAATATATAGTAATACACCATCCACTTAATCATTTTTACATTTATTTTTGTATGTGATTAGATGCAACCCAGACCACACAAACCGCGCAAGCATTACGTCCTGAGGGTATGAGCGTCTGATACATATGTTTCTTGTTACTCCATGTGTTCATATTTTCTTGTGTAGTAACAAATACTGAGAATGTTTTTAGTCATTTCAGTTAATCATGGTCGTGCTTTAGTTGTCAGAGAAACAGAAGTTATTTTGACGCGGCTTAAATCTTTGGATTTGACAACGCGCGTTACAAATTTTTACCGATATCAGTACGATGTGACATCTTATGACTCGATTAAAGGCGGTGGCGAAGACATGTTTGATGAAGGAAACGTTGTAAGTGTATTACCAGTTAAGCAAATGTTTTTGGAATATAAATTTTAAGCTGTGTGTTTAAAACATCAGGTACGTGCATCAGCGAATCGAAACTGCTTCATGGGCGAATACAACGTTACTTACAAGTAAGTTTTAATCAAAGCGATTCAAAGCAGTACTGTTCTATTAAACTATTAAAGTTGCCAGGAAAACATATTTACCGGTATGCAACAAAACTAATTCAAAGAAATCACACTTGTCATCTCTTTAGTCAACCTGACTACACGTTCTCCACCATTGCAATTCACCCGTTTACTGCATTTTTCTACATCAATGCCACCAACGACCGAAGCACAGAATACACCATAAAGGTAACCGATTTGCCAACATCAAACTGCGCAAACTAAATTTACTGTCATATTTTTTTAATATTTAACATTTTTGCAACCTATGCGAAACCGCAAAAGTACAAAGCAAAAGCATTTTTTTTATTCATATACATTCCCGTTAGTGAACAGAGGTTTAACAAGACCAAACGCATCGTAAAGTTTAATTGACAGATCTTAGCGCTTTGTGGCGTCAGTGGAAACTATTCAACACAAACAAAACATAAGAAACGGCCATTTAGAAATCGTTAGATGCAAACATTTTTTGCTTGCTACTTAAAGTATTTTAGAACCTCAGGATTTTTTTAAATTGTGTGGATAAAAACAATAAATTATATTACCATAGACTTTATAACCAACGTTTTTGAAATTTGCATATAGTATCTCCACTGCGCTTTTTACCATATACATAAAACTGCTGGGAACTCCTTTATTCCATCAAGGGCATTTACCAAAACAATATTTCTATTGTAAAAGGTCGCATCCATATTGGTATCAAACGGGCCGTCTAGTGAATTTTCTGGATCAACTTCCTACAATGGCTCTGTGTTATATTTCAAAGGAATCCAATATTTTGAACGATTTGCTCCAACAGTGTGCAAGGTCTATTTTTACATTGCCCAGGTATGCAAATAGGCTGCACGGGAGGCCAATCATAGTTGCTGTTCGCCTTAAATCTAATAAAACAAAGCTTTGAGGAGAAAGTAAAATTGTTCAACATGAGATACCATTTCTAAAGGAAAATCTAAAACTAAGAAACGGACATTTAACATACAAAGTTATTACTAGGATTAACCTAGGTTATTGCACAATCGTCCAAGCCTCCAAGGCATCTAATCGTGAGAATATAAACATTTTTACCCTTGGGTATCATGAGTATATATATGTATGTATGTATGTGTGTGTTAGAACAATTCTGCCTTGAAGTTCGAACTTAACGCTACAGAGAACGGACTGACTGAAACAACACTTTCTGGAATTCCCATAAACGTCGTATATGGATACACGTTGTTGTCCTCGTAAGTTATTGAATACTTTGTCTTTTTTTTAGACCTACCAAAAAACGTTATGTGCTACATGGAAAAATTGTTCCATACCAGCATGGTGTATCAGAAATATTAGAGTTTAGTGTAATTGGTTTAGAAGTTTGTTGTAGTCTTTTGAGGCAACGTTTTTTTCGAACATTCGACGAAACAGTTGTGGTTAACCACTACGGTTTTGAGTCAAGGTAATAATTCTGTATGCCTTTATCTATTCCTAATAAATGATATTTTTTCGAAACATCATGCACAGTATATTTTGTAATTCCAAGCTTTTAAAAACAGTAACGTTTTTTCGTTCGAACATACGACTTTTACTAGGGCCGCGGGTTTGATGTATGCTAATCTGCTCCAAGCATTTTCAGTGTAACGGCAGAATTTTGCGCGCCTGACACCGCACTGTGTAGATTGCAATCTATTTACTTTCTCGACACACGCGTGTAATTAGCACTAGGGATGCACCAAAAGTTCGGTTTTCCGAATTTATTCGGCCGACGCAACTTTTGCCGAATATTCGGTTTCGGCCTAATATAAAAATAGCTGTTTCGGTGCATCACTATTTAACACACACTCAAGATCACGTGGTGCACATAGCTGATCAAGGCACACGGAAAACAGGTTACTGTCAAAAAAACATGGATTTATCGCCCCAGTCTTTAATGTTACACTGATACAAAGCGCCAATAAAGAATATGCTCACCGGAGTTTTGAGACAGATAGAAAACGTCATTAAAACCGAACGACAGATTCAGATTTGAGCAAAAACCTCAATAACTAAGTTTGCATGGCGGAAAGAAATGCCGTTCTATAGCATTATGACGTGTGGGCCGAACTGGCATTGTGTTGAAACGCAATTACATACGGCGTGACGCAGTACTATGCATGAGTGATTTTCGATGTTACATTCTCCTCCCTAAATGTGTGCTTACACCTCAAACACATTTACGAATTAACATTAAAATCACGAAACAACGAAGTAATGAAAGCAAAACATCCGCGCTGACGGCAAGCAAGCTCCATATATAATGTGCCGCGTTTGTGAACGGCAAACAAGATCAGCACAGCGTCCATGATTTATGTTTATCAGTTTAGGATCACGTGCACGGCAACTCCGGGTCAGTTTGACGAATTTGTGGTTTGAATTCGTCCGATGCTTATTCGTTTGTCGTGCTCGCCTCGCAAAGCAAGCATAATTTTGCAAGCCGCCATTTGTGCGTGGAGTGCGTTTTCACTTCGACCTGACAGACAACATCGTGGCCTTCAAGAGCGCACGCAGAACCGTCCAATCTCCCAACGACATCAGGGTTGTGTCTCATCTACAATCATCACCACATCTACGGATTAAAAGTTTCGTTGTCGGTCAGGCCACTTCTGACGCAAGGCAATGGTAGGCATATATTCCCGCAACCATCTTCTCAAAAATTCATCGGCAAGGTATTGAATGTGTTTCCACCGCCTACACGTAAAGCTATTCGGCGTTAAAGGCCTGGAATTTAAAATGCTTTCCACTTCTATGATTAAGTTTTGCAGCATGTCGGCATTGATCGTTGGGTTCTTTGTAAGCGTCTCTCTCACTACTCTTCAATATGTAAAGCAGCAGGACAATTAAAGTTCCACTTAATTTCTTGTCGTTTGAAGTACGATTGCAAACTGTGCTCCCGGAGTCCTTGCAGGGCTTCTCGTCGGGCCCTTTCAGCACCTACAAAGTTCGTACCATTATCGCTGTATATTTCTTTTGGTCGACCTCTTCTTCTAATAAATCGACGCAACGCGTTAATAACTTGTCCGTAATTAAGTCGGACGACACCTTATTGTGTCAACTTAGGTAAATGGCGGCTCGTCGGCGAATGGCATGTCAGCCATTTATTGTTGTCAGCGTCGACCCTTTCAGACTTTCCGACCTAAGACATAATGTTGCCCACTGGAGAGTAGCACCGACGTTGATATCTCCAATTCCTCATTCTTTAACTCACACACAATCAATTTGCCAGTGGTTGCAGACTGCAGGAACGACTTGAATTGTAGCAGCCGTGCGACCGATTTCTTTATTTTATAAGAAGATGAATAGTTCATCAGACGATCGAATGTCTCTGACTGTGTACAAACGTTAACGACATTTCTTTTCCTCTCAGCTGGCTGGACTGCTGGGACAGCTGGGTCTTTACTTGGGGTAGGCCATTAATATTCTTTCTGCCGGAGAAACTGCGGACCTGTCAGTCATCGATAGCTGATAAGCTTGCGTACCGACAAACCACGCGAAACATCGTCTATTATAAACCAACGTGCCTCCAATGTTCAGGGTTTATATGTCGATGAACTTGTATACCACAACGTTTACTCTGGTTGCATATGCTCTGCCGGACGGCGCACGTGTCCGAACAACACACAGGCATTCTGTTATCAAATTTGCGTCTGAGCTATTTGTCAATTTGCGTCTGCCAAATAAAAACGAGCATTGGGTTTACCATTAACGTTTACAAGTCGAGGTATGACGGGATTCCATATCCTTAAGTAGGCGCATCACGGGCTTCGCCACGGAGCCGATTGTTGCCTGCTTGAAGTTGAAGTTTGGAGTGTTGGCAGTTGGGAAACCAACGTCGCCATTCATCAACATCATCTTCTGGCAGCTCGTTATCTTGTCCTGATTTCTGTCAAACTATTTCCTGTTGCAGCACCTTACCCAACATACGCCCCTTCAAGGGGACATCCAAATTTACATCAGTTACCGATTTTGCTTTTCCCGTCTCGGGAATTTAATACAAGACGTTTTGAACAAGTCACATAGCATCGCGACTATACCAACAGCGCGCTCGACTGTATCAGCTAAAGTCAAACAGTCGTAAACATCAAAACCATCACGAACGATGTCCTCGACGTCCTTGTCAAGTCTGGCACCGACTTATTCGGCGGTTTCGCGCAAGCAAAATGTCGCACAGCTAGGCGAGGATGTAGCGGATTTTTTGATTTCTTCATTTTCATTTAATCAATGGCAAAACGCTTTTGGCGGACCTTCTCCTGCAGATGGATTGACTTGTCTCGGTCTTCCGTTTGTCGGAAGTAGATACCCTAACTTTTTGTCATTAATACTTTTGTCGGATCCCTGGTTGAGAAACGCGTACGCCTTGACATCTCGATCATTGGCGCGAATTTTCACCGGAATATTCGAAGTACGATTAATGACAGTTTTTTTATCGCATTGCATCTGGGGTTCGCTGAACGGAGTTCTATGGTAGTTTTCCTATGAAGGCACGTATGTCCTCAAACGTACACGATTTGGCATATCTTCATGCAGCAGTGTGTGGTGCGCAAGGGTGCAGCCCTGACAGCACTTGCACTTGGCCGGGTACAAAACCTCGATGCGTGTCGATAACCCAAACAGCTTAAGCACATAAATTTCCCTCTTAGGAACTCCATTCTTTGAACATTGGACTTTTTACCTAATGCATCACGTGATTCTGTTTCTATATCGGGACAGGCGACGAACTTGATTTTGTTGTGTCAGTGGCGCGGGTAACATTTTTTTCACCGAGTTAACCTGCTCGTTTTTTTGCTTCAATCTTTTGGGACACACAACTGACCAGGTAAAGTGTTTACTGCGGCAGATTCTTCCACAACGAATTAAACGAGATCTGCAATATATACTTCCTGCTAGATTTCCTTACAATGTTCGCAACTCGGCGCCCCAAAGCCTTTGTGACGGTAAATGACCCTTGATCAACTGATTTACGAAAGCTCTAATCGCGCTTACTGAAGTTCTCGTAAACAAAAAATAATGTTGTTTGCGTAAACAGAACAATGTTCAACCAGGGACCTCGCCTTTCCTTTGCATTGATTGACGAGCTATGTTAGTCGCATATCGTCACTTCGCGTCTTGTATTCGAGATTGGACACGAAGTAGCGTATACAAACATCGAACAATCCGTAGATTTTCCCAAGAACGCCATCGGCATACTCATGCCTTATCCAACTGCCTTTACGATGCATGGTGGTGTACAGCTGAACTTTCTTGCATTTCCATGTCCGGTTGAATTCAACTGGGGAAAGAACGTTGTTACGTGGTGTTTCCCCGAGCTACCTGGAACAGAAGATGTCATCGGAACTTCTTCGACATATATGACCGAGAAATTCACTTCTATTTCTGGATTCAGGCTATGGATCGGCCCTTGTCCGACGACGGAAGATCACTGGGTTCTTCAATAAATATGTTAGTCCTTGCATCAGCAACCTGGACATCGTACTTTGACTTCAACTTCCGCCTTTCTGCTTCCAAAGTAAAGTTTTCCAGATCCGCTTTCTGTTGCACAGCTTCTCTTATAAGTTCCTCCTTTCTTTGTCCTTCTACTAGATAATCTTCTATCTTTACGAACGTGATTTGTGGCAAGAAGCCACTATTACCCTGTACTGTAGACTTACCTGTGCAATTCTGTACGGAAACTCGTTTTCGCATACAGCGCGATTCTCTAAGTCTTCACAAGAGGCAATATACACACCGTACATATTTTGCATTGTTTCCATGCCTGTTTGGTCCATGTTTAACGTTTTGGGCCAAAAACGGGTCGTGTTTTCATGTCGCATACGAATTCAAGCGTAACAATTTTTGGCCCTTCACTGGTCGTGTCGCGGAAGTGAGAAAATTCATATCTTAATCTTCAAGAAATTAACTTCTTGGATGCTTTGTCCCATAATATCCGAACGACAGATTCAGATTGCTCATAAAAATTGAAATTATTTATTAACATTCAAAACTTTAATTGTAGCACAATAAACTTGCCACTTAGGAGCACGCTACACGTGGCACAAACCTCAAGTTTGCCAGCATTACAGAAAGAATGCAGCTTTATAGCATTTTGAGGTCACATAGGCCAAATTGGCATTGTGTTTAAATGTAATTGCGTACGGTGTGACTCAGTACTATGCATGAGTGAGTTTTGATGTTACATTCAGGAAGATGTTGTGTGCAGCAGATTTCTTTGCAGTGCACCTTGTAAGATAGGAGTACCAAGATAAACAGGATGGGGATATTTTGTGTAGGGTCAATTAGGCGATTGGCCAATTTGATGTTAAGATTCCAACTGCTCGTAATACAAACGATGCCCCGAAAGTGCATTAATTAGTTTATTTTCTGTCCTGCAGGCTCGCTACTTACCCTAATCAGCTTTTTGGTTAATCATAGCGCAAGGTTGAAAACACGTGATGCTTTTTATATCTGCACTTAACAATTTTCGCATTTTCTATCTTCAACAAACAATGTTACGTTAACTGTCCAACTTCCAATTGCATTTAAAACAGTGTTGATCCGGGACGAGCAATTCCTGACTCCGAAATTGAGGCTACTATGTTTGACATGCTGACTGCAGTGACAGAAGGTAAACCATGTCCCATGTAATTTGTCTTACTAAAAAACCTGCAATTGAACGTTTGTATTTCATTCAAAGCTATCGTACTTTTACTTGACAGGAAAAATACACTCTGAATCGATTCCAGAAAACCCACAAAGTAAGGATTATATTCTATGCATTTAAACTATTAAAAAAATATTACTCAAATCTGTTTTTTGTTGTTGAAGTGAACTCACGTGTTTGTAAACTGGATTTCGTAACCTAAAATGAAAATGTCATGCATTTTTCCAAACACTCTTTCAAAAATATTATCTTTCTCTTTTTAGTAAACCAGGAAACTGTAGCTCTTCTAGATCGTTTAGCGTCTTCGAACTTGACAAGAAATTTTATTGACTTTCATCGATATCCTTATGACGATAACACTTTTCCTATGAACAAAATATTAGATGGAGGGGACGACATGTTTGACGAAGGAAACTATGTAGGAACAGTTAAACGAACTTGGATTAGGCTATTAACATTAATATCCGAAATTAAAAAGCCAAAGCTAGAATGCTGTTCATCATAATGCTGGTAAACGTTTCGAACTCATACAGAGTTCATCATCAGTAATCAAATGAGCAGCTTGCAAAAAGCGTCATTTGAGTACTGATGATGAACCCTGTATGATTTCGACACGTTTACCAGCATTATGATGAACAGCATTCTAGCTTTGGCTTTTTTATTTCGACTACTTAACTCCAGATACTTTCCACCCAAACATTAATATCATTTATTGCATGCAGGTTTACTTTTCTGTAAATGGAAATGGAAGGTTTGCTGAATATAACCATACGTATAGGTAAATTTAATTCGTAAAACTGATAAAAAGGAGTAAAAAAATACTTTGGTTTGGTTAAAAGCGGTTTGGTTTGGTTTTAAGCGAGTAAAACGTAAATGTGTTGTAGTGATTTGGACTACTCATTTTCAACACTTGCTGCATATCCATTTACCGGACTTTTCCATTCAAACAAAACTGCGAAGAAGAATAATATATTTTCAATTGAGGTAAATTGAGTGTGTTAATTGTCATTTATCTGTGTAAATTAAAAAATGTCCCTAAATTATGAGAAAAAAAACTCATCGCCAAAGGGAAATGGTTTCGTTTGTTTCATATTAACATCAAAGATTATAATTATGGTGCGTAGTAATTCATAAAATATTGATGTGTGTTTTTTTTTCAGAAAAGGTTCCAAAAAGTACTTAAATTCCAATTAGCTAAAACTATGCTCATATAATATAAATGTAAGAGCTCTTAGACCACTTGTTGTTTGTTACCATCAAGGTGTGGTCAAGAATAAATACCGGGAAAGCACAGACATTTGAAGGTTCAGTGTCGTGTAGTGGGTACATGCTGTTATACAAAGGAATTCAGTATTTTGAGGGCCCCGGACCAACTGTGTGCAAAGTGTTTTTTCGTGTATCACTACAGGTGAGGAAATGCTGTAGTATAGACTAGTAAATAAAAAGCTTCCATTGGATTAAACTGACTTGACTAATTTTCTTAATAACAAGTCCTTGCACATTTGGTAAATGGTTTACAGCAAAACAAATTTTATCTTTGCAAGTAAAAGAAAGATGTTATCGGTTTGCTTGTAATGTTATACTTTTTGAGTTTGAAAGGTGCGCGCTTGATCTACTATTGACCGATTTGTTTTTCAGGATGAAAATGATCTTGCATTTACATTCGATGAGGAATACTCTCGCCCGTTCAGTAAGAGCACTGCGTGTCTCATTGAAAACACCACATATGTTGTATTTGGTTACACATTGCTTTCAAAGTAGGTACCACATTTAGCATAGTATTTTAAATCCATTTACAAATACAAACATTAAAGTAATCTAACCGATAGAACTAAACTGTGGTTACGACACATATATCTTGCTATTATAACTGAAATTAGCGTGTCCCTTACCCGGCTAACGCCCAGGCTACTCCGCACAGACGGCATATCGCGACGACCTAGAGTCACACGACCAAGAAATGCTAATAAGTATAAAAGAGTAAAACGGTAAAAGTACGAATAAAACAATGTTTGTTCCAAAAACAAAAAGGACATTCCACTGCACATAGCGTTTGACAACAATTCCTTGTCGCGCGCTACCACAAAAAACAATGTTTTCTACTCGCCACCACCAGAGAACTGACCCGGCTTATCCATCATTCATTCCGCCGCCAGCACGTTAACCAATTATTGCATTTGCCACGCAAGCATGATCGCTCGGGCGTATAAAATCAAGTAAAAATGCGAAATAGTCACAAATATATTATAAAAGGTGGGTGCGAAAAAAATTAACAAAGAAAAACATGTTAACGTGAAGGTGAAGTCAAAATACAAAAAGAAATAAAGCGTGTGAATAACAAAACGACACTATTTTTCAATTTTTCCTAGGTGGGCCCCAGGTTTTGCTGCTACACAGAATCAACTCGATTCTACGATGCTAGACATGTTGTCTGTTGTAATAAACGGTAAAAATAGTCATAACATTTATAATATGAAAGCATTTATTGCTTTTAGATAATTATATTTTTAAATGTTGTCACTTCTTTTAAATTTGCTTTGCAGATACATGTTTCTCCAAAAGGCCATCAAACCCACGCAGTAAGTGGCGTTTAATTACCCGTTAATATGATAGTCTGGTACTGGCCAGATTTAATTTTGACATAAAATTCTGACTTTTTTGGGGGGCTTACAGGCGGCGATGGCTTCCAAGGAGAAATAAACAACATCAACTATATTAAAGTGTCAGAATTCAGCTCGTTTTATCACGTAATTATAATTTAAAGCATGTTTAATTTTCAGTTAATACGGAAATGCAAGTTATTTTGGAAAGATTAAATTCCTCTGCTTTGATCGGAAACATAATAGACTTTCATCAATATCGTTATGATGACAACATTTATCCAATAAACAAGATATTAGATGGAGGAAACGACATGTTTGACGACGGAAATTACGTAAGACCAACATCAGCATTTAACAAAAGTCGATAATTGTTTTGCATTTTGTTTGTCAGGTATGCTACTTCGCAAATGGAGAAGGTGGTTTAGTTGAATATAATAAGACATACAAGTAAGTGCAGCGTTGTTATATTTATTAAGATTAGGAATTTTGTAACAGGTAAACAAAAACGTAAACTTGGACAGAAGAATTACGAAACTAGAATGTTGGTAAAAAATCTGACAATTTAACTAATTTGTTTGTCTTTGTCTTTATATTTTACCTTTTGTGCAGTGGCGCGGACTATGTATTTTCCACACTAGCTGTTCATCCATTTATCGGTTTGCTGTACACGAACACAACGGATTTAAAAATGCGAAATTATAAGATTGAGGTAGAGTAAAATGGTGTGATTGTGTGCCAGATTAACTAAACCAGCGTGGTCCAACTGCAAGTCCACTTTTTTATCTAATTTTCGTTGGCCTGCGAATTATAACCTGATTTGGAAACGCAACTTTGTACGAATCAGGGCCACAACCAAAATTCCCGTGGACACGACCGTTTTCGTGTATTTCGTTTCGTAATTCTAAGATTTGTTATGGTAACACTGGCCCGCGGAATAAACTAACGATTTGTTATGGTCCGCGACAAAATTTGGTTGGACCACACTGAACTAAATTGAAGACTTCCATTTTGTTTTCCAACAAATTCAAATACTCTTAGGTTGTAAACGACGCAGCATTAAATTTTGTTTTGTTAAACAGGTTCGATCACACTTCCGTCATTATTATTCAACCTATTCAAGTACCTTCAGGGGTTCCGTATCATACGAAGACTACATATTGAGTTTTGAAGGAACTCAATATTTTTACTATAACCCATCAACGTGCAAAGTATTTTTCTACGTTTCACAGAAAGTAAATTTGCATGTTTGTTATAATAAATTTTTTAACAACTGACAATCGCAAATCCTTTTAAAAAATATCTTCATTTACATAACATTTCAGATTTATTGCCTGACTGCTTTTATGCATGTGATGCCGCATGTGATTTTTTTTCATTCAGCAATAACTCAATACACAAAAAATGTTAGGCAATATCCAAATATAACAGTTGAAAAATCAGTAGTTTAAACCTTACTGGATCAGTGAACCAAGCTACCCTGGCAGGCTGTCGATCGATTACCGTATGTATAGTTGCTGAATATAAACAAACAAACAAACAAACTGTTTCTATCCAAATATACCACAAATTAGTAGTAATATGCAAACATATTTTTGTGTTTTCCGAATTCATGCTAATAAATCACATTACGCACCTCATTATTTCTGTATTTTTAAATGCTGTGTTGCGTTTTTGTTGTTTAGAGTGAAAATAGTTTGAAGTTTACTTTTACGGAACGATACAGTTACGGATATCTAAGCCAAAGCATCGCAAACCTGGAAGGAAACACCACGTTCGCAGTTTTGGGTTACACTTTACTCTCAACGTAGGTTGTTTTGGCTTTATTATCACAATATTATCGAATAATATTACCTAGAGCACTTAACAACGTGGAATGTTAAAGTGCTTGTGAAACGTAACCCGCAAACATGATTTTGTGTATTTTCGACCAAGGTTTAAAATGATTTTTTTACACAGGTTGTTTCCAGGACGGACTTTGTCACAACCTCAACTAGAAGTTACGATGCTCCGGATACTTAACGCAGTAATAAACGGTATAAACTATCTTTACAATTTGCAATATATATCAAACTCAACAGACATAACCCTCTTGTTTGTTACGTGCAAAAACTCCAGTGAAAGTCGCAGTCGTAGTGTAGTAGATAGACAGGAATATAAACAGAAAAATATCTTCAATAACTACTTCTTTTTTTGAAATATTTATTATTTTTTTTCAATCAATTAAACACATGCAAGGCAATGTTCTTAAAACTAGCTGTCACTAAACGTACTACAAAGTTTGTGCTCCTTTATATACAAATATTTTTAGAAAGTTTTAGACACCGATCGTGTACTTATGTACTTGTTTCTTTTTGTTTTTAAATACTTGCAGACAAAGCATTTTAAAGGAATTTTTCCTTAAACGCAGGTTACGTTCCTGCTGAACAACCGCAAAAGCCAGAAAGTAAGTAAATTAGTAATGGCTTCAATTTAAGAAAACCAGGGTTCGAAGGTTTTACCTCATGATATGTAGTTCAAAATGTTCCAAGATGTTTCAATTTTTCGAAATGAATTTTTTCCTTGGTGAAAAATTACTTTTATGCAGAATGAAGTAACTATAACTGTCACACACTAGGTATCGCATTATTCAAATCATGAAAAACTATGCGGTGAAGTGCCCGATCCTTATATAATACGATGAAAACCTGATCGGGATTCTTGACCAAAAAAAAAATTCACCTAAACGTGATAAGTATTACATTACTGTAGGTGGTTATTTGCGTTTAGTTGCAATGTGACACGGTCAAAATATGATTAAAATAATAACCCTTTATACTTTTCAAAAATTGTGTGTGTTCTTGTTTTCCTAATAAAACATGCCAGGGGATACATTTTACACATAAATACTTTTACGGTTTTGGAAAATTGTGTTTTTGTTTGTAAGCTGAAGCTGCATAATTTTTCAGAGAATTAAAATATTTCTCATGTGTTTAGTTGCACAAAAGATGGATATTATTTTGAAAAGACTCGGTACTTTGAACGTAACGAAGCAAGTGCCAGATTTTTATTATTATGTATATGATGATTATTCCGAGCCAATCAACAACATACGTGACGGTGGAGACGACATGTACGACTACGGAAACTTTGTGAGATCAATATATATGTAACACTGTGAAGAGATTAGAATTAATTAAACGTTTTTATTGATATATTAAAGGTATGCTTTGAAAGTGAAGGTTACGGGGGATGTGTGGAGTACAATCAAAGCTACATGTGGGTTTGCCGTCAACTCCTATAACATTACACCAAATAACTTATATAAGAACGCTACAAAATATAGGCAATAACTGTTAACTTTATAGCACAATTATTTATGTTGGCAGTGGAGAAAGTTATGCATTCTCGTCGCTTGCGGTTCATCCATTTAGTGCAGTCTTCTACATTAACGCCAGTGACCAGACAAACAGAACATACTCTATGCAGGTTGAACAAAATACATCCAATTTTAGAAAACATTAAAATCATTTCTGCAACTATTTTTTAATGTAAATGGTTATTTCAGTAATTTAATTAAGAAATAATTAACTAATCGTTGCAATTCACTTGTTTTTGGTTTAAACTTGGGCTTCCCAAAGTAGGATCTATGGGTCCATAGTTACATATCGAGGGGTCCATACATTATTAAATAATCATGCATTCAGTGATGTTTGATAAAGGTTTGAATAAAAAAGGTTTGCTCAGGTGGCCCATGGACCCAAACAATTTTGTTATGCATTTAAAGGTTATATCGAAACCGGGTTCTTACCGAAGAAAAAAATTGTTTTTTGGAAATGTATCACTGGCGAACTACGTAGCCTCATTTAAAGGCGTTCAATACTTCCAGGGATACGCCCCATCTGTATGTGAAGTCTTTTACCACATATCAAAGGTAATCTTTTTACTTGCTTTCGAAAGTCATTTGCAAAATCCTTCTTTTTGTCCATAAATCTTACCTAAATTACCTTTCTTTCATTAATTTTATATTTTGTTTTCCTAAATTGTTTTTTTTGTAGTCGTACGTTATTGACAATGCTAATATAACAAGTGTTCTTTAGGATCTAAAAGGAAATACGTTTGAACTAACCGAGCCATACTGGAGGTATGATCAAAGTAAAGTTGTCCTTTCCGGTATTGTGAGAGACGAAGTATTTGGATACACTTTGCTTTCAACGTAAGTTATCGAATTCCACTTTTTTCGCGATTTACCATATACTGCACCAAACGCAACTCACTTTTGGTGCACGTGCATATAAATGTACCAGCGCCATTGTATAATTATATGGTGGTATGAGTATACGACTGCGTTGTGTAGACTGGAATAACAGATTTGTATGCAAGTTTAATATTTGTGTTTTAACCTTTGCCAAGCTCTTAGGTAGGTTCAGTTATGCTTTGACTCAAAAAGCGTTTATATGGACCACAACGAATGTAAAATAAAAATATACTTTGTGATTGGATTGTTAATTATAGAAGTTTGTTTGACAACATAAGTTTATCCATTAAAGTTGAGGCATATAACCCCCAGGTAATTTTTTTAGCTGGGAACGCGGCAGAGAAATCACACAAACCCAACTAGAAAAGACAGTGTCCGAAATTTTACTTCTCATAACTAACGGTATGTTTTAACTGCCTAAAGTAGTTCATTTAAGATGTTAACAATGACGAAAACAATAAATTGTTACTGATGCTGCCAGGCATATTTATTGCTTAATACTGCTCTTCTGGCAAACTTTATTGTATTTACGTTTCTCGACGTTTCGGCTATTATGCAACAGCCTTCATCAGGAGGAAGTATCTAAGTCTACCACAGTGGACGATTTGAGGCACATAAACAGAAACGCTAAAAAGAAAGAAGAAGTGAAACAACGAAAAAGCGATAAGGGCGAACACACCTGCACAGTATACTTATCACTAACCGCACGGTTTTATCACGGTTTTTGAAGTGCGTAATGTCTATCGGCATAATTTTTCTCTAGCAAGTGTCGATACACCGGTGGAAACAGAGTTTGTTTCTTGTCATTGAGTGATGACGCATGCGTATTGATGTTTAACGACTCTAAAAACATCCTCTTGTGCCTGCGGGTGTAGTTGTACTACCATATGTTTCTGAACTTTCGGAAACTTTAAAACGCCTGCTTGGCGACTTTAATATTCAGGTTTTTGAACGTCCGGTCGTCACCCTACGTTCCTTAATATCGCACCCAAAAGACCGCATGCACGACAAGCTCGACACGAGGGGTGTGGTCTACAGTATTCCCTGCGGTGGTTGCAGTGGCGTATACATTGGTGAAACTGGCCGTGCGCTAAGAACAAGATTAAAAGAGCACCAAAGGGACGTGAGAAACCATGAGGAAAAAACGGCTCTTTCGCAACATGTGGCCGAATCAGGACATGCGGTGGACTTTACAAAAACGATCATTTTTTGGAACGCGAGTCCGATAGGCACAAGAGGATGTTTTTAGAGTCGTTAAACATCAATACGCATGCGTCATCACTCAATGACAAGAAACAAACTCTGTTTCCACCGGTGTATCGACACTTGCTAGAGAAAAATTATGCCGATAGACATTACGCACTTCAAAAACCGTGATAAAACCGTGCGGTTAGTGATAAGTATACTGTGCAGGTGTGTTCGCCCTTATCGCTTTTTCGTTGTTTCACTTCTTCTTTCTTTTTAGCGTTTCTGTTTATGTGCCTCAAATCGTCCATTGTGGTAGACTTAGATACTTCCTCCTGATGAAGGCTGTTGCATAATAGCCGAAACGTCGAGAAACGTAAATACAATAAAGTTTGCCAGAAGAGCAGTATTAAGCGACGAAAACAATATTTAAAAAATTTTTTTTTTACTCTGGAAGTGAACGATTAATAATTCGTTTTTCTTTGCAGGTACAACTTCTCCGCTCCAACCACCCAATGCAGACAGTAAGACCGTCCAGATTTACGTTTTTTGTTAATTGTTTACATAGTTTGTTTTTATAAAAAATCAGTTTCTGAGGTAACAGAGCCAATATTGAATGGAATAAAGTCGTTAAATTTGACACGACACGTGTTAGATTTCTACAAATATAATTATGATGATCGCTATTATCCATTTACCCATATTGAATGGAGTTCACTGTACCGGGGAGGAAACTACGTTAGTTCATCCTACATTAGCGCATGTATACAAACCATTATTATGTTATGTTTTTTATTAAAAAAGGTATATTATGATGCGAATGGGGAAAGAGCTCTGGCCGAATATAACCGAACTTACAAGTACGTGTAATAGCCGAGCAAATACAACACTCAATGAAACAGTAAGTATTAAACTCCGTGAATAACCTTTGTCTTTAACAGTGGCTCCTGTTATTCTTTTTCGGCGTTTGCTGGTTATCCATTTACGGCTTTTTTCTACATTGGTCCAAATGCTCCCACAAGTGGAAATTATTCCATTCAGGTAATATTTTTAACTAGCTAGATAAACAGGGCGACATAGCCTTATTTTACGTGTACCTTTGATGATCTAACATGATTGTGATACATCCAAGGTGCTTTCAAGAATCTATTATTATTGGTATCACAACGAGCCCGAATTCTTGGAGGGCACGGTAACAAACGAGCGTTACGTGCTTTACTTTAAAGGAATGCAAATTTGGGGCCCCAGTAGGCCAAGTATTTGTGAGATATTCTTCTATATTGCACAAGTAAGTAGTTTGAAAAATCATAGGTTTAAAAGTGAACTTTGAGGTCATTTCAAAAAAAACTATGTGCTAAATGTCTCGTAAATGTACTGATTGTAGTTTGCATAGTCCAAATGTTTTTTGTATATGACAGAAAATGACTGTTTTTTTACAGAATGGCAGCGGCCTTGTGTTTAATCAGTCTTTATCGTGGTTATACAGTGGAGAATATCAACATGAGGCTTTTCTGTCAGGAAACGCCAAGAATGCTGTGCTCGGTTACACCTTGTTATCCACGTTTGTGAAAACTAATTATTGTGGTTTTAACTTACGTTTACTTTTTGCAAAAGCGGTAAAACTTGAGATAACATTAAATATTTCCAGATCCGCATGTGTTAATAGTTGAAACTATCATGAGGTTTTCAGGCTTTGCAGCCCAGGCAATGCAGCCTAGCTGGATTAGCCACTTTTTCCTGACTGCAAAGCCTGAAAACCTCATGATCGCGATACGTAAGCTGTGATCGCCAAGCAAGGACCTGCGCAGTGGGGCGATCCTGCCTATCATGCCATTGCATGAAATATTACTGCGTTAGTTGAAACTATTTAGCATCTCAATTGCGTTTACAAGTCCTGGCCACGAGTTGCTTGCTTGTCGTAATGGTTAGAAATGCGCTAACCGTCGGGAAGGGTTTTGGCATCATGTCTTTGCTTGCACCTTTTTTGAAGAAAAATACATGTATAATTAGCCGCGAGGATAAACGGAAGTTTACAGATTTTTTCAAGCCATCTTTAAGTATAATGACGTGGTTTTGTAATGCTAATGGAAATGCATATTGCACAAGCGAAATATAGCAGCTGCTGTACAACTGAATGACCAGATTGAAATTCGCTAGCGGTGGTCCAGTAGTTGGGGAGTATTTAATATGACAATTAAATCTATTTAAATGTTTTAGGTATATTCCTCGAGATATAACAAGCGACGAGCTGGAAGCTGTGATGCTTGAATTGCTTGAAAGTATTTCCAGCAATGGTATGTCTACAAGCGAATTGACTTAGCTTTGACTTATTTAGTTTTTATTGTACGTTTGCTAAATGCAAAACGTTTAGACTTGTTGGTGACAATATTCATCACAAGCATTGACATTGCGCGATGTTTGCCAGTAAGTTTCACAGTAAATGAGTAAATGCTCATTTTTTTCAGGATTGAACAGAAAAGGAAATGTTTTGACCAGAGGTAAGAAACCCATAAAGTTAGATTATGTGTATGTAACAACGTTACTACATTTTCGAATTAACTGCGTATTTTTATAAGAAGTTGTCATTGTTACAGTTGAAGGATTTCCGGGATCTCACGTGATTTTCTTGCGCATCACTAAAATAAGTGTCATCAACGCCACTCGTACCTACTCAGTAGATGTTGCGGGTCATGGGCAATCTTGGTCAATTACATTTTTTGACGTCGATTCTCTGCTTATCACGGGTCTGATTCCGGAAGTGACCTACACACTTGAGGTTTCCATATTAGACGACGGACTGTTGGTATCATCCTTGGAACTAAGCATTACAACCAGTAAATTCACTTTGTACTTTAACTATGAAATGGTCAATGACTGTTGTCGACACACCTGGATCGATTTAAAAGTGTAAAGTTATGTTTTCACTGTAGTGTTTACAAAAAACTTGTTCAGTAGGAAACAAAACATAAAATTCCAAACAAAACTTTCATGTTCCTTTTAGAAGTTCGTAAAGCTACCACATTTTATTTTAAATTAAGATAGCTGAACTTGGTAATACTAAAAATAATTGTAAGTCAATGATTAATAATTTTAAATGTAGCAAAATTCTGCACCCTTTCATGCACGAATGGACACTGCATTGCTTTCTCTTCAATAAAGAAGGAATGTGTTTGCAATCGTGGGTACGAACCTCTGCCCAACCAACCCAATGTTTGTTTGGACACAAACGAATGCCAACAAACTCCTTCACCCTGTCCGGTTAACTCAACATGTTCAAACACTGATGGATCGTTTGTTTGCCGTTGTCGCAGCGGCCTTCAGTTGTTTGGAAATCAATGCGTAGGTAGGTACACATTTATAACAGAACTTCGTTTATCGGACAACAAAAAATTTGCCTGTACAAAAACTAAAAAGTTTACAACAATTTTTGTTTTTAAATTACAGGCTCCGACATATGTGACCAACACCCGTGTCAAAATAACGGCACTTGTCTTTCTATTGGCGGAACCTTTTCCTGCAATTGTTCCGAATACTTTTTTGGCTCCAGATGTGAATATTACGCAAGTCCGTGCTTGAACGATCCATGCAGAAATGGGGGAACCTGCGTCGATTTGTTTGGAAAATATATGTGCAATTGTCCCTCCAATTATAAAGGTTTCCTATTCAAAATAAGTTATCATTTGTAGTCATAACTGCGCCTTATTGTCATGGATGGCAAAAGGTACCGAAACTTGCCAGAAGTTTGTTGGCCTACATTTGATATTGGTAATAATATGACCCTATGTAACCAATCTAAACTTACAGGGTCAATGTGCGAAGAAGACGTGGACGAGTGTCAACTCGAGACATATCAATGTGATGAGAATTCGAAATGTGAAAACACAGTGGGGAGCTATCAATGCAAATGCACCAAGGGATACAGGTTTGATTTGTGCGAATCCGGAGCACTGCTTGTTTGAAAAACTTAATATCAAATTTAAACGAATTAATAAGAGCTGCAGACAGGTATACACACTGTTTCGACCTGAAGGTCTCATCAGTGCAGCTGGTGACCGTGGCACATGCTAGCTGGTAGACTAGACCTTGCAGGTCGAAACAGTGTGTACACCTGTCTGCAGCTCTCATTGACTATTATGGCTCTTTTGCGCATATAAACGAATTAGTTCTTCAAATGAGATCGTCCCTGTTACTATATTGCAGAGGGGATGGACTTAAAAGGTGCTACTTAGTACGATTGCTTCCGTACGGAGAAAGCGAAAATGATGAATTGCTAAAGATCGGAAACGACGTTGCATCACCAACAATCACGTAAGCATTGTTTCAAAAGCTGTTTAAATATGTTGAGACTCTAGTATCTTAAGTAATGAAACATTTTAGGGCATCCTTCAAGATTCCTTTCGCAAATAAGAAATTTAAAGACATGCATGTGACATCAAACGGTCTCATATCCCTGGGTACAGCTTCTTGGTTTGTCAGTTATCTCAACCGTCCACCACACAATGGGTTTAACTTTTACGACATTGCTCTGATTGCTGCATTTTGGGACGACTTTCATCCAAGTGAAAAAAATAAGGGACGTGTGTATTACCAGGTATAATTTTTGAAACTCTGCAACAGCTTATAAACAACAAAATCAAAGCAGGAATGTACCATTAACTATACTGTATTGTACTACATGCTGGTAAATAAGTTTGCAAAACAGCCATGAAGGAGAACGTTTTATGATAATATTTTATAGTGCGTTATCACAACAATTCTGCAGAATGTGTCTATATTTTAAAAAGGTTTGAACAAATTTATTTGTTTTTTGTATTTAGGTGTATGATAAGGGTGGAGTGACGCTCACCAACAAAAGCGAATTAGTAATGCTTGAAGTTGCACGTCGCGTTAACAAACACTTCCAGCGCAATGACTTTGAACCACTATTTGTGTTAAAAGTCACTTGGAGTGAAGTTGTGATGTACAATGAATTTTACAACCGCAATTATGTAAGTAAATTTTAACAATCTCTCAAGATGCACAAGCACCCAAACAGTACTTATCAATCATATCATACCAAAGGGTTTGCCACTCTGGGCCAAAACAAAAGCATGTTGCTTCTCGGTGACGCAGTAGATCTCCACTTTACGTTGATCAATAAATAAGTCTATTTAGTCATACCCACTGTCCTTCCCTGGTTTTCATATTAAAAAGGTGAACCACATCGCCCCCATTTGGGAACCTGACGATACCGTAAATTAATGCGGCAGTCATTCGTATTAGCTAACAGAATAAGATAGCACGATGAATTCCAATACAAAAAGATGAGCACATTCATTTTTAATAAGCATTTTTTGGAGTATGAAATATGCCTTGATGTTGTTCTGTCATTGCAACATGTATTTACTTTGACGCAATTCGTTAAGATTTATTGGCATAGCGTAGTTATCTCATAAATTGCATGCCATAAAATATAACAAAAAAACTCATGACAGCCAAGCACATTCCAAGCGATCGTAGCGAGCGATGGGACGGACACTTATCTTATCTACAACTACAAAGAGGATGCTATGTTGTGGGATACACGAAAGAGATATCACTGGGGAAACCGGGCGTTGATCGGGTACAACTTTGGACTGGGAAACGTTTTTGTTGAGGTGCAGGGAAATTACCGGCCGGACCACCGAAATCAAAGTGCAGGTAAATGTGTTTTTGAAAGCATTGACATATGCTCCTGTAAGCCTACTGGACAGCTTTCAGTTTTTATCGTCATGCCTAATGCGCCACTACTTTGTTTACCAGGCGGTCCTCCTGGACAATACTACTACCAAGTAACTGAAGGCACTAACATCGAAACTAAGGCCCAAGCTGGGTGTTTGAAGTGGATACAACAAGAAATAGAAAACCCGTGGATTCCCGATTACGAGCCTTGTCCCTGCAATAGCTTACAAGCACGTGTGGATAGAAGATTTACATGGTCGGTTGACGTGGAGCTGTATTGGAATCAACTTTATGCTTCATCACGTTATCGTACTGCCAGTATCAAAGAATGGTCATATGAAGAGGGCAAGTAAAACTTTATGTTCATTTTGGTAATCATTTTCTACAACTCTAAACCCGAGGAAATATGTAGCGGCTACAAATTTATTGTTTCACGTATTACCATCAAATAAATGCAATAACCAATTCTTTAGGTGTAGTTTAAATAGGGCAAACTTGCTGCTGCTCACCAAAAATGTGTCTATTTATCTGACAGTGGGCTTGTACAACTGCTATCAATTTCGCGTCGGCAGGGGACCAAGATGTTGTTTTTCCCCACGAAACAACGTATTTTCGAGGTTCTGGGGATGGTGGAGTCAGGCACCTCTAATATCTGGCCCGTTTTCAAGTCGATATGAACGCAGTCAGATTCCGATTTTTGAGAGAAACCCATCGTGGTCTTGGATTTCTAGAAGAGAAGAAAACTTGTTTAATGTTCAGTACAACGAATCCATGAGTATGTTTTACTGCAATATATTTTACATAGCGAAACTGTAGCAGAGATAATATGGTTTGTCCTTGTATGCAGATAACGATCTAATCCCAAGAAGACAGTGTTGTGTTGAAAGCAATGACCAGGATCTCTGCGACAGATATCAGGAGCTACGACCTCCAGCTACTTGTTCCAGATATGTACCAAGGCGTATATGTGAGTATCTTAAAATGGTTTAAACTTGACGAGGGTTACGGTTTAAATAAACTGCATTTTCAGCTTTTTTCTGGGGCGATCCTCACATTACAACAAACGACGGGGTTACGTACAGTTTTAACGGATTGGGAGAATATCATATGTTGTACGCTCCCGGTGTATTTTCCCTGCAAGCTCGCACTAAGAAGGCCAAGAAAGAAGATATGACTGAATCGGACGCTACTGTGTTTGTCGCATTTGTTGCAAGGGATCTACGGTCAAATACATCGGGAACGGTAAAACAAAACAATTGCGATAGCAATTTGTGGAAATCTGTTTTGTTTTGTTAAAACAGGTACAATTTGAGGTCAACATCACCAACAAGAATGGTGATGGATTAATTGTAAAAGTTGACGGTACCACTCTGCATAATATTTCTGACAGTATGTATTTCCACAAACACCATTTTTTGTGCTAAGATACCTTAAGCATGCTTACTTAATCTCATTTTTCAGCTGCCACCATTGTAAAAGAAGTAAGTTTGACCGCAACAAACGGAACTTACACCGCGACATTTCCCTCGTCGAATTCACTTTCGATAACATCCACCAACTTTCTCCTTACCATGCAGTTCACAGGAGACACAGTTACACTGCAAAACTATTCACTTGGGCTGATGGGTACCGTAAACTAAAAAACCTTCTTTTTGCTAAATAGTACCCGAAGGGTTTACATAGTTGGTATTTGTCGGGTGATTACTATCAGGCCAAAGTAAAAGTCACTACTGTTACACAAATATTATGTACTTTTACGTTTTTTGGATTGGTTATGCCTGCTAAAATTCTACAGGCTACTGGGATGGAACAAAAGAAAACGATTTTAAGTTAAGAAATGGAACTTCTTTAAATTGGCAGTCATTGCAGCCAACCAACAACATCGATATCCTTAACGGGACTCTTAATGAAAGAATAATTTTCCCTTTCGGTCAATCTTGTAAGCATTTATTGAGGTCGATAAGGTTAGGTAGCTAAACAATTACCCTTTCGTTTCAGGGAAATTGCTTAACAATATGGAAAGTTACTTTGACTACACCGGTGAAACTGGCGACACATTTCAAGATCACAATCCCACATCAGCATCCGAACCTCCGTTCCTCGAAGATCTTGTGGCCGAACAACGAGGATCATCTCACTTTGAGGGGATTCGGGCGAACTGTACAACCAACAATGTACTTTCTACTACTTGTCTCTACGACGTGTTGACGACAAACCGAAGTGAAATCGGAGAAAACACCAAAGCTGATGCTGAGGCTTCGACTCAGATATCTGAAACAAATGGTTAGACACGTGCTTTGCACAAATAACCTTACAAAATGTTTTTCTACTAAATGTCGCAGCTCTTTGTTATGATTATGCAAAAGGTTTTAACTTAGAAAATGACTTTAGTGCCAAGCATTTAGAAATGGGAATAGGATATAAGAATCAAATGTACCATTTAAAAAACAATTATAGTTACAGCCACCTCAGTAAATATTTTGTGTTTTTGTGCGAAAGCTAAATTATTGTGCCCGAAACTACGATATTTATTTTTCAGCAAATGCCCTTCCCGTAATAAACTTTAAAGATTCGGTCAACATTTTATTATTAAACGAAAAATACACACTGCTGTCTCGGATAAACGAAGAAACCTCTTTCATGGTGAATGCGACTGATCCCGACGGTCACGAAGTTACATTCGGACTCGAGCATAAAAATTTAATTCCGGGAGTTGTCATACAAAATGGTACATTATCTTGCATTTAATACACAAAAATGTGTGTTAACTAAGTGTAAACATTCTTGTTGCAAAAAAAAATCTATTTTTATGAATTTTTGTTTAAAGTGAAGTATTTCAATGCCTACAGATACTGGAATCGTAACATGGACACCAACAGCGGAACACTTGATCACAAACGCCACAAACATGACACTGACTTTGATTGCTACCGATTCTCTTGGTGGTGAAACCGTCCTTAATATAAACGTTAGGCTTTGCAACTGCCTTCACAATAGTACTTGTCTGTTCAATGAAACTCTTGTTGGAAACGAAAATTATCAGGTATATATATATATATTCATGCGTTCTAGTTTATTATTAAATCATGATGTTTATTGAAGATTGTCAATTGCGATTGCGCTGAGGCGTATACTGGTTCTGATTGTTCTGAGGATAGAAACGGTTGCCTTTTATCTGCCTGTTTCTCCAATGTCACATGCACAGATGTTCCAGCTCCAGGAGTTGGTGAAACTTGTGGGGATTGTCCAAAAGGAACAACAGGTATATTTTACCCAACATTCCAAATGTTAGTGTAAAGATGGTATCGATACCGTGCAACTTACATACAACGTTGATTTTAATCGATAATTAATGATTTGCTGTTCGATATGAGTTTTGCGTTTGATTTAGGTTATTTTAAACATTTAAATCTGTCGTATAAATTACATATTAACCCGTCTTAGGTGATGGCCGAAGTTGTACAAATATTGACAAGTGTGCGTTCAATCCTTGTGAGCACAATTGCGAAACTTTATACAACGGTTACACATGCTCCTGCAACGAAGGATATGTATTGGTGGACACAACAAAATGTATTGACGTGGACGAATGCAGTTTTGGGAATCCTTGCAGCGCTGTTCCACACACTTACTGCGTGAACACTGATGGAGATTTTAGGTTTACCTGTTTGCGCATTATGTTATCCTTCTTACCGATTATTTATACATCTTTGTATTACAGTTGTTTGTGCAAACCAGGCTTCCACAACAAAAGTAGTACTTGCGAAAACATAGACGAATGTGCAAGTGGTAATCACAATTGTTCTCTTGATACTACATCTTGCAAAGATCAACCAGGCTCATTTAGTTGTCCCTGCAAACAATACTTTGTCAGGTGCAACTTTTTTATTTTTCTTTCTTATCCAAATTCATTGAACCCAAGTGCGGGGCATCAGATTTAGCAAATATTGTCACTGAAGCTTGTAATAATTATACTGCTTCATATCCGATATCACAATGTAATATTTTGTCACGTTAAAATCATACTCTACAAATGGAATGTTGTTCTAAAATTGCTTTATATAAGCTATACAGAACCAATGCTTTATATAACCTATACAGTCTTGTTAATCATGAGACATATGACAAAGTTTGTCCTCATAGTTATTATCAGATCACAAGTCACAAACATACCACAAGCGGCTCAAGTCTACAAAAACCGTTTTAATTGTCCATAGACCTTCGACTGATGGAGACGAAACTTCATGTGTGGATTTGAACGAGTGTGAGGAAGGTCTGCATAATTGCGATCCACAGACCGAAGAATGCGTCAACGAATCACCTTCTTTTAGTTGCAAGTGCAAGTACGCAAATTTTTTTTATCGACATGAGAAAACCATTTTTTAGTGACAAAAAACATATATATATAATAATTCTGTTATGTGTTGTTTCTTTGCTACAGAATCGGATTTGAAAGTAAAGACGAAACTTGCGTGGACATACAAGAATGTTTGGATCCATTCCTTAACACATGCAACAATATGACGTCGTTATGCGTAGAAGTAGAGGGTGGATACAATTGCACATGTTTTGCGGGTTATCGATTGTCAGAAGGGGTACATAGTGCACAGCAAAACGTTAATTGCACTTGTGTTAATAAATAAATTTATGACATATTTTATTTAGGAGTGTGCTGACATTGACGAATGCAAAGTTTCTGACATTTGTTCACCGGAATCAACGTGCGCTAACTGGCAAGGTGGCTTTAACTGCACCTGCTTAAACGGATATCAAATGTCTTCTAACAACGTAAGATATGAAACTAGTAGTTCGTTTTGACAAATGTCCTTTTGAAAAAAACAAATCCCTTTGGTTGTCATAAGATTCATTTACTGACCAAACACGGATTTATTCTGCAATTCTCTTCATCGCTGTAGCTTGTAAATAATTTCCTATTGGTTCAACATTTAAACATAATTATTTTATTTTTATAAATTTTTTTTTTATCTGCTGTAACGCACGGTTTATATAAACAATTACCAACTTTGTGTTATCTAGACATGTACAGATATTGATGAGTGTACTGGCAGTGAACCTTGCGGAGTTGGAATGATTTGTACCAATCGTGTGGGCGACTACTTGTGTTTGTGTCCTGAAGGATATTATATCTTGCCAAACGGAGTATGTAATTATTCGCCTTATCTTATTTCAAAACAAATGACTATCGGGAAACGTATCATTACACTGTTAAAATTATGCGTAAAAGTTACTGTGTGCGGCCGCGTATATTTTTCCTGTAAAATCGTTTTACGTGCATGCTTCCGTAAAAACGGCCAGGTTTTCTCGCCAGCCAATCAGAGTCGCCCAAATTATTTTTTCTCTTTTTTTCGCGAAGAGGTTACTGTAAACAGTTGTCTGCGAGGTAAGGGCGTCTGCTTGGTAAAAATGTGTGTAAATTGTCTGGTTTGCTTAATTTTAGAAAATAATTGCGTAAAAGTATATAACGAAATCATGTTAAAAGCTTGCACTTGTCATCAAACGCTGTGAAAGATACCAGTAGAGGTAAGTATTATATAACTGATTTGTTTTTTAATTGATAATTAATTTGTTGAAATAATGGATTTGTTTTATAGGCCTATAAGTAGGCTTTTGTGTGTGTTTAATGTGCTAAACCTTTAGGTACGATGGCTAGTCAATATAATTTTGTATGCTCTTTGGAGTCCTGTAAAATGTCATTTGTGTCCATTGGGCCCCTACTTAAACATATCAAGCAGCACCTACGATTGGGGTTTGAAGTAGCCTGTCCGGTTTCTACCTGCAACAAAAGATACAGAGTTGTATCATCCTTTTCGTCCCACCTGTCACGATGTCACACCCGTTACGATACTAACACCAAAGCCATTGCACAAGTCGTTGTGGAAAATGAATCTGCCTTCTCTGAAGTAGGTCTACCAGGTTTGAATGTAGTTGAATGTTCTCAACGCGTTCATAACAAAGCAGATATAACCAGATCATGCGTATGGTTTTATTTTATGCTTCAAAACAAGTATTTAGTTCCAGCAAGCACAGTAAAGGAAATTATATCGCATATTCACAAACTGTTTAGTGAACATTCCGCAAACATGCAATATACTCTAAAAACTGTTTTGGCCAACTATGACATGTCCGAAGATACAGTATCAAAAGTTTTGCATGATGTTAATGAACAGGATCATTTTCAATCATTGCATGAAAGTGGGCCACTAAAATCTGCTCATTTAAGGGAGCAATACTTGCAAAGCCACTTTAAATATGTTGCTCCGGTTGAAATAAAACTGCTTTTAGAGTGTAATGTTGAAGCAACCTTTCAGTATGTCCCAATCTTACAAACCTTGCAAGCTTTGTTTACTGAAGAAACTGTACAATATCAGTTTCTCCATCCGAAATCTATTTCATCAAACTTTACTGATTTTTCTGACGGGCTTTTATGGAAGCAAAACTCTCTTTTTACCAGTAACAACAAGACTCTCAAGATTGTCTTATACCAAGATGCCTTCGAAATAGCAAACCCCTTGGGCTCGGCTAGAGGAAAGCATAAACTTCTAGGAGTCTACTTTACACTTGCTAACTTTTATCCATATAATCGGTCTAAAATTGACAACTTCCAATTAGTCCTGTTGTGCAAAGATCAACATGTCAATGCAAATACTATGGACACAGTGTTTAGGCCCTTACTAAATGACTTGAAGACTTTAGAGAATGAAGGAATAAATTTGGGATTTGAAGAAAAAGTATATGGAAGCATTCTATGTATAGCTGGTGACAATCTAGGCAGCCACCAGATTGGTGGATTTACATCCAACTTTAGTACAGCATCACATATTTGTCGATACTGTACCATCACCCAAGCTGAAATCCAAAATGATTGGACTTTTGAAAGTCCAATGAGGACAATTGAGTCATACAACTTATGTCTGAAGAAAAAATGCAGTGATATGTCTAGTCACATTGAAGGGATTAAGCAGAACAGTGTTTTCCATGAACTACAGCATTTTCATGTCTGTTCCCCAGGTTTACCACCCTGTTTGGCCCATGATATGTTTGAAGGTGTGATACAATATGATATGATGTTGTTTGTAAATTATTTTGGAAAAAAGAAGTGGTTCAGTCATGATTATATTAACTTTAAATTAAAAAATTTTAAGTACATTCACCAAGATCTGCTAAGCAAACCAGCCAGAATTGTTATTGGTGGAAAAAGGCTTGTTGGCAATGCAAGTCAAAACTGGTGTTTTCTTCGACTGTTCCCTTTATTTGTTTTGTCTAATGTAAAAAGTGTGGAAGACCCAGTATGGAAACTTCTATTAACTTTGCGCTCAATAACTGAAATTGTCACATCTTCATCAATTGACAAAGCCACTGTTTCTCATTTAAAGTTTTTAATTTTTGAATATTTGCACAATAGGGTCTTAAATTTTCCTAGAGTGCCCTTGCGTCCTAAGCATCATTTTATAAGGCATTATCCATGGGCTATATTACAGTTTGGTCCCATAACCCACACATCTACTCTTCGCTTCGAAAGCAAACATTCTTACTTCAAGCGGGCCATTCGTAACAAAAAAAATTTTATTAATGTTTGTTCAACTCTAGCCCACAGTCATCAACTGCTTCAAGCCTGCTTGCTTGAAAAGACATTTTTTGGCCCTGATATTGTTGCTGTTTCACCAACAACTCATTTTTCTAGTGTAATAATGGGCATAATCCAAAGTGTTGGTTTTGATGTATTTAAATGTGATATGTTAACTTCTGCCAAGTTTCAAGGTATCATTTATGCTGTAGGCATGCTTGTTGTTTTGTCCAAATTTGGGTATGACTTACAAGTTGGTGATATTCAGGCAATATGTATTGTAGAATCCAAACTGTATTTTGTTGTGTACCCCAAATTTCTTAATTTTTTTCCACAATATGGTGTGTATGAAGTCCAACATCAAGATGGTTCCTTTAAATGTATTTGCATTGATGATCTGTTGCACAAATGTCCACTATATGTATATGGAGTGGGACTAAACCAAATGGTTGTTTTAAAGCAATGCATTTGTGTTTAGGTCAGTTATATGCATAAAAATGGAAGATCTTGTAACTAAACTTTTACCTGAACTGATTGATAACCCAGCAAAACTTGATGAGTGTGTTTCACACTTACACACACTTGGTGTCCGTGAACTTGGTGACTTCAGACACCTTGAATTAGAGGACCTGCTGATACAATTCACCCTAGTGCAGGCAAGAAAGCTGCTTAAAGCACCTAATATAGAACCAGGTATTTTGTGTAAATTTTTGCATAGCGTTATACCAGTCATATGTATTTAACATTGTACACAATTGTTTTTTCAAAGTTTCATCAAGTTCTGGATTTTCTACGGAACCGCTAGACTCCAGCTTTAGCAGTGTCGAAGCAAATACATCATTGCAATGGATTTATGAGTTTACAATCCCTTGGCAACGGTGTTCCCCAGCAACCATTCAATGTTTGGAAAGTGGCAAAGTACCCAACCTCATGCAAAGAAAAGAGTTAATTCACAAGACAATAGACGAAGTATTGAAAGTAAGTACTGTTCATCTAGACCTGTAAAGTTTAGTGGTGACTGTTACAGTGTTGTTGCTCATTTTTCATTTCAGCTAACACTAAAACCAGGAAGAAAGAATTTGGATAAAATTGCATATAGAATTGTATCGAGGTATCCCAAATCCTTCCGTGATGTGGTAGATAGTGTACCAATAGGAAATGGCCATAATTCAGTTTCCAACCAGTTATTTTATCGCTGGGAAAATGTGATGAGAAAAAAGAGAAAATTGTGTGAATTTGATGACCAGATTTCCACAGAACCCTCTACAAGCAGTAGTGGGTATGAAAATGATACCACTTTTCAAAAATGGCTCCAAGAGGAATTTACCAAAAAAGAAAGAAATATGAAAGAAGTGATGGAACAAATGAAGAGTACCTTTTCGAAACAACGAAAAGACATCAACACCAATGCCAGAGTAAGCGAAATTTTTAAAAAATGGCCATTCTTGGCAACCTCACAATGTCTCATGCAACACTATGGTCAACTTATGGCTTTAAGTTATGACCCAAAGGAAATTCCTGTGAGAATGACCAATCGCAGCTATCACACATACAAGTAATAATTTGTTTTTATTAAAAATACATGCTTGTTCGGTAAACCGCATGTTTTGTAGAGCTTTGAAAGCAATGGCAAAACCATCTGTTGCTGCTTGCATTAAAGAGATTAGGCTTGAATGCAAAACAATAGGAAATAAAACTCCAAAGTCCACTTCAATTTTGGAACTTCTGGGAAGTTATTTCAAAGAAGATACCTCAACTGTTTTAAAATGCATCCAAGTAAGTGATTAGTATGCATTTTTAGGCCTCCGAATGCTTATGGACCTAAATGTTCTTGACAGGATAACTTGCTACTGCAAGAAACGATTGAGAATGGTGATCCCAATCCGTTTATAATTTCAACAGGTATTACATTTTTTGGTTGAATTTTAGTGGTTTGGGTATAATAATGTGTTGTCCTTTTCAATTCTAGGTAGTACACCAGCATCATCCAGCTGTTATTCACTGATTATAGAGAGGAGTTTGGTTTTTCAATGCAGTGACTTTTTTACTGCATTCTCCGGTCTTTTTTGTTCATTCTATGTATTTAACATACAATACCCAGAAAAGGCAGCAGCAACAATGGAATTTATTCAACGGTTTGTAAGCTCTTGCTACTCTAAATTGTTAAATATTACATAATGTTGTATTGGTTGTTTTTTATGGCCAGACCAAGTCTTACTATAGTCAATAGCTATATGTGACTTCGGGAAGAAAACTTTGACATGCTAAATAAAGCTAAGACCAATTTCTTTTATTTAAAAACACTATATCCCTTTTATGGGAGTAATCTTTTTTGTATTGCCAACAGTTATTTATGACTAAGATGCAAAATATGTTTAGGTGTGGACAAGTTTTTGGAAATGTTGCACTACATGAAAGTAAATTTTGGTTTTGTGCAGATACTTTGCTGAAATAAATCAGGCTGGTTCCAAAAGCAATAAGCGACGATGTGCAGGAGGAACACATCCAAAAGTGTTGGCCTTGGGCAGGCTAATACATTCTTTGCAGCATTCATGTACCACTTAATGGTTTGCAAAGTCATTCAATAAACAAATTTTTGGCAATTTTTTTGTGCACAGTTTGCGGTTATTTTTGGGGTAAAAATTACCAGGACAATTGAGGTAAAAACTGCTGCCAGTGGTTTAGCAAGTAAATTTTACAGTGAAAAAACCAGTAAAATGTACTGGAAAATACGCGTATTTCTTACAATGAAAAGCACGTAATTTTTCCTTTTTACGTCAAAATGAACGTAAGTTTTTACGGTGAAAGTCGCAGTAGATTTTACGTGTTGAACATGTAAAAACTGCTGCCAGTGGTTTTCACAGTAAAATTTTTTAACAGTGTACACAATAACTTGTTTTCGCTACAAAGTATTGTTAAAATAGGACCAGATAATTGCAGAGGTACGTCATAACTGTTTTCATGTAGAGGCTTGTATACGCTACCTGTTTGTTGTTTTCCGTATCAGTGCTGAAGAGTTGGCATGCTTATACAAGAATAACGATAGTATAGTTGTAGAAAAGCTTATAATTACATAAAAGACATGAAGTATACGAAGAAAGCTCTACCATGTAACACTTCCAAAATCACCGCGAAACGGTTTTTATGAGATGGTAACAACAACTCTTTTTGTTCAGACATGTGCAGACATTGACGAATGTAATGAGAATAACCCATGCGGAGCTGAATTGATTTGCATCAATGCCGTGGGCAATTATTCATGTTTGTGTCCCGAAGGATATCAAACATTGCCAAACGGAGTAAGTTATTATTTGTTTTATCGCCAATTTTAAGTAAAAGAAATTTGTGCATGTATGTAGGACTGAATGCACACGTTGTATACAAAATATACGTAGCATCGCAAAAAATATCTTTATTTAATGACATGTAGCAATATCGAAATAACAGAAAACTGTTTTTGTAACATGTTGACTTTTTTCATTTAGACATGTTCGGATGTTGATGAATGTACAGAGAGTGAGTCTTGTGCAGTTGGAATGATTTGCACCAATCTTGTGGGCGACTACTCATGTTTGTGTCCTGAAGGATATTATATCTTGCCAAACGGAGTATGTATTTATATGAAAATAGTCGTTCTCCTAATCCCATTTCACAATCTAGTCGATTTAAAAAAATTGAAATCGAGTGGTTCTGTATTAAAATTGTATTACATCCAAATGTCATTCATTTATGACTTTTTATAAACTATAAAAGCTTTTGAACAATACCAAAGAGGCATGTTTGTGACGGTTAGAGCAAGGCTTCCAAACTGGAGAAGTTTATGGCTCACAAAGATTCTATGCCACACGAAGTACAAAATTTGGCTGTACTATTTCATAATGCACGCCCTTCCTGATAGATTTTCAGTCATTATGTTACAACAAGTTGTTTCAATCTAATATCTGCTGTGCGAAATTTGTGCATTAGCAACATAAAGCACGACAACATGCAGCCTTTATACTTTAAATCAATTTCGCTATGTCTCACAATATTTTGCTGATTTTCATATTAACGCAGACTTGTGGAGAAAGTAAATGTTTTGATCCCAATGGCTGTCCGTCCGGATATTCATGTGTAAACGTTGAAGGAAATGATGTTTGTCGATGTCAAATATCAAGTCAATGTTCCTGTGGGTGTTGTAAAGCATCACTACTTTTTAAGTACAGCTGATAATCTCATGTCGCACTCTTTTTAGTTAACCCTGTACTAGATCCGGTTGGTGTATTACAAATATCGAGTCACACCATTGCACTTCTAATTGACAGCAAAGGATTATACAATGAATACGAGGTGTTCTACATTTGCAATAAATTTTAATGATGACTAGCGCTGGTTGGTCGTACATTTTGCAGGTACAAGCAGTTGATATGGCCTCAGGTGGATCAAAAATCATCTTTACCAGGAATGGCTTTTTTTCCGTTTTGACGGGGTTGAGGCCAAACACGAATTACTCCCTTAGCGCTAGAGTTCGAAAACTGAAAAACTCGGCTTTCATGTTTGATCGCCTTAACTTTAGCGAACCTGTTGTCATGGTAACGGGTAAGTACATTTGATTTGCATTAATTTATCCTTAACTTTGTTGCCAAAACCGTGAATCTATTTACTTCCTTGTTTTTGGATTTCGCAGATACAATCAAACTTGCAATAGAGGTGACCTTGGTCGGCAAAGGTTATAGCCCTGACCTGGAAAATGTTGATTCTCCTCACGCTATTTCCCTGCGTCAACAATACGAAGGCGAACTGCTAAAAGGAATCAAATCCGTGTTTAATAGTGTAACGGTTGATTTTCTTGATATCTCATTTATTGCTTTCAGGTTTGTTAAAAGTCTTACAATCTTTGAAAGATAGCTACACAACTTTACTGTTTCGCACAAGTAAATTAAAAGGGTGTTTTTAGTGATTTATTTCTTTTGTGTCATAGATAACAACAAAAAACGTAGCAAAAAGATGTAACAAATGCGGTTGTTAACATCCTGTTTCGTACTTTTCCCATTGCAGATCCGGCAGCTTAGTCGCTTCGGCCATAGGGTCGCTTGACACAAACGATGCAACATTTGTGTCGGCAGAAGTGGACGGGTCTAATCTGAACACATCAATGTTTGAAAACTTGACACCACGTATGTAGGCTATAGGTTATAACAAATTTGAAATAAACGATTGTCCAAGTGACATTCTGGACAAAGGGATAAGTGCATATACAAGTGAAATGTATGCACCAGTTTTTTAAGTTGACTTATTGTGTCTCTATAGTAAAAAACCTTCCTCCAATTCCATCAAACCTAAAAGTTACGAATGTAACTACCACAACCATCAGTTTTGGCTTTGAACGCGTCCATGGTGAACTGAAGTACCAAGTCGAATGTAAGTTCAAAACAACAACACATAATCTCCAACGATTTAAGTATGATTGTCACCACAAATTACAATTTCTGCAAAATTAATTTTTAATTTTTTTGTTTCGTGTACCATGTTGTAAATATGTATAATCCTGTTCCTGTTTTCAAATGAAGTGCAAGTATTCACTAATAAATTATTTTTTGCAGTGGTTTGTCCTGAACAAACTGTTGTTAAAACTAGTAATATGCTGTCTATTACTATACGTGACTTGCCGTCAAACGAAGTGTGCTCAGGAAGAGTAAGAGCATTAGCTGTCGTTGATGGAACACAGTATGTAACTTACTCACCTTTCAGCGACTCGATTTTTACATCCACAAGTAAGTTTCATTTCTTCATCGTTTCGTCAGCTGGTATTTGGCCATTACACGTAGCTGCTTTTTCTGATAGCATGGCTTTTATTTAGACATTGCAGTTTTTACACCTTTTTGAAACCTTATTTAATTTTATTTAGCACCGGCGATCATCTCACAGGGAATTTCATCCATCACCACAACGTCTCTCGTGGTTAAGATTGCGTCTGTATCCAGAGCTACAAAATACCTCATTGCAGCGGATGGGGTTATTCTAGTTCATGTCTCGCCTCCAGAGAGTAACGAAGTCGAATTTAAGATAACAGGTCTCAATCAAGCCACAACTTACGATTTTGTGGTTACAATTGTTACCAACGATGCGCGGGAAAAAGAAAGAAATGGAACTCGTATAATTTCTGCAACTACAGCTGGTAAGCAATCAAATACTATGTTAATAAAAAAGGGTACAGCATGCAAAATTTCGGTATTGCTTTTCTCCATTGTGTTACCAAAAGTGAAATTCTTTTTTGTATCTGTCAAGGGTGATATCTAAACCACCTATGATCGTCGATGGGTATTAATACCGTATGAAACCAATTTTCTGAAGGGTTTTCATGACGGTTTAACATCTTTAAAGCTTAATTTTCTTCTTTTCCAGATTTTAACGAATGCATAGAAACCCCGAATGTTTGTCCAAAAGACGCAACATGCAATAACACGTTTGGTAGTTTCGAGTGCGTCTGCCAGAAAGGATTTCAACACAATTCCACAATCGACAGTTGCGTCATAGGTGAGTCACGATGTGGTTTTGTGGCACTTTTCATTGTGGCAATTGGTGATTGAAATTTGTTTTCAGAGATTTGTTTCACAAACCCAGATTATTGCAAGCATGGTGGTACCTGTGATCTGAACGCGGCAAATGAAATGATTTGTCTGTAAGTTTTAAATTGTTTAGATTTTGACCAGTAGAAAATCTGAAAGCCAACTACTTGTAACCTGTTATGGGTGACACTGTTTCGGTGTTTCAAAATGTTTCAAAAGAGGTGGTTGTTTGATTTACATACCTGAAATATAGGGCAGTGTTTTGTTGCTCTTATACGCTATTTATCACTTTGTTTTTTCTGCTTGCGCAAGCTTAATTAGGCTACAGAGTTAGTGAGTTATGTTTGACATTTTATCCGATTGGAATTTTGCATTTTTCTTCTATAGATGTACGTCTGGTTACAAGGGAGAGCGATGTGAAGAAGCTGGTTAGTAAATCTTGTAACAAAATTTCTGATAAGAATCGTGTTGTCGTCAAACGTATCATGTCCGTAGATGGTTCTAGCGGTTCTTGGAAGATTGCTGTTGGTGTTGTTGGGGGAGTTCTGCTTCTTATTCTTATCGTCGGAGTTGCGGTTGTGATGCGATACAAGAGAAATCAGACCAGCGAGAAGTATCGCGACATTTAAGAAATGTTGGGTCAACGCCACATACTGATATCGTAATTATTCATCCTGTAGTTTGGCAAGTTTAGTTTTGTATGTTTGGTGTGAAAATGTATTTTTTTTTAGAAATGTACTCATCGTCTTAGCGATGGATGTGCTCAAGGCTGTCTCGTTTATTTGAGTTAAAGATTTTTAGGTTTCGATTTGTAAAAATTTAAAAAAAGTTTTGCTGAAAATGTTGTTATTAAGCACGTTAGTTGTTTCTGTTATGTGAGGTATCGTACCTACTTAACCCTAAAAAATATTTGGATCTCAACAAAACTTCAGGAGTAATTGTTCGCATGCTTAAATATATAGTTTCTAATTACGTTATTTCTCCGCTGTGTTTTATGGCATACAAATATACAATCAATGTAACATGTTGTAATTTTAGATGTGTATTTACAGAAATGATTACTCTTCACAATGGACATAAAAATAAGCCTAAATAAAACATTATATAGCGAAAATACGCAGCAGGCGAAGACAACTTTTTGAAGTTTTGCAACCTTGACTATGTAGTAACTTAATCTGTAATACAAAATTGTGATATTTTCTTAACCTTTCTCATAAGCATGCTGGATATCTTAAAACAACAAACTTCACAGTACCAGGTAAAAGATAGCACAACAAATACGGCATTGAGTTTTAAATAATTTCCTTAAAATATGTACATATAGGCCTTCAAACATAAAGTATATTTGGCGGTTATTCAGGTAGTAGGGTGGCTTTTTCGTTGAATGTTTCCTGGGCACGAATCCCGATCAGGTTTTCTTCTTGGTATATGGGTCGAGAGCTTAGCGACTGCTACTAATCACTCGCCCTTCCAAATTGGTTATTTATCCCCAATGCAAAAAATATCTGGATATTTGCCTCCTCCGGGATGGCATTATTGGTAATGCACCTGTACCTCCACCATCCGTTCATCATCCGGTTGATCCTCTTGTTCAGTGCTATTCAAAATGCGGTACACAAGTACGTCGGTACGCATGCAATCGACTGCCGACTGAATAATCTTTCTCATTTTCACAAATACAACACAAAAAACACAGTTTGAGGGAATATCGGTTTGTTGTAGCCCAGCAGAATTCTATACAATTTAAGGAAGTAAACTTGTTTCCCTGCATTCTAATTACAGTTGACCTAAAAATATACTACATGTACACGGTAGAAATTCCTTGATAGTTGTAAAGGGATCTAGCCCTCGGTTAGGCATTGTTTATTTATCTGCGACAGCAAATTATTTTAGTTCCTGAGTATAATGAAGCAACAAGCTTCGGATTTACGTCAGCAGACTTTATTAGACGGAAAAGGTGCCTCCGGTACGCTGAATGAAAAAAAATGGTCTTTTCTATATTGTATGTTTAGAAAAGGCGCACGACGAGAATAGTTACGGTGGTTCTGCCCAAGGACTGCATGAACGACGAATAATGCCCATTTGGAGCATCTTAATCCAAACTCTTGGCCAGTTTTTCAGGAGATAAGCGACGTACCTATGAATTAACAGGTGGTCATGTTATGCAAATGTAATGCTGGACCCTACGTCTAGGGGGCAATGCTGGAAAACTTCGGTGCGGTTAAGGACGAAAAGCGAAAACTGCAAGGTTGAAATTATCTTGCCTTGTTACCAAAGCGCCGATAAACACAAATCACTGTGTTGCAGCAGTGCTTGGAGATGCACGTGGAGATGACGCTACCTTTGTGGCAGCCATGAATGCGCGGCGCTCCTCGCTCCTTGCCTGTCGTACAGTGGTAGCACGTTGTGCAAAAACACGTGGATCGTCAGAGTCAATTCGTATTTATTCAGGCATGCTTTGTAGAAAGATATGCCGAAAAAGAAAACGCGGCTTAAAGCGGCCTAACAATGGGCATTTCATTCATTCATTAATTCTTCTGGAGATCGGTTTCCAAGTTCAGATGTGTTTAACACTTTGTGCGCTCTTTCATAATCCGAGCAATAAGTGCTTATTAACCGCAGTTCTAGACATTTGTGCTTATCGTGGTCCGGCGGGTTTTCCAATAAATCCATCGCCATTCCTTGATTACCTTGGTCGTCATTATCCAATTATTTTAGATAGTGCTTTACCTCGAACATGTGGTCATTTTTATATTTGGACCTCTAGCTTCATTTTAAGGTCATGTTTTAAAGATTGCCCTTTAATTCCACAAAGGTTATTTTCATTATTTAAAATGGTGTTATGGTTTCGCATCAAGTTTAACGGAACAGAAAACCGTAAAGTTTCAACGAGTAATTTGAGTTTTTTTTGGTATCGTCATTGCCCAAGTAAATAGTAGTTGGAAATTCAAACCTCAACGTATTGTTGGCGTGATAAACACTGCCAAGGCATTAACAAAAACTTCAACAACCGCAAGTTAAATATTTGCTATTCTTTTATCTCCCTCGCGGGTGGTTTGGAAATTTTCTACCAGTGTTTGACTTGGAAGTTCGTGTCACGACTTTATTTGTCCACGATTTTAGGGATATCAATTCAACTTGGCTATTATTCCTGAGGAAGAAGGCAAGTATTCACATCGTAATGTTAAACCGGATGTTTAACAATATTTTTGAAAATCCCGATTGTGAAGTGATAAGGCAGTACTTCACTTTAAACGGCCAATTTGGTGATTAATATCTGTAAATAAAGTGATTGAGCAATTGGGCAACTGAGCGAAGCATGACGAAAAGTAAACTTTACTACATTCCGGTTTAATATGTCAACGTACAAGCGTGCGTCAATGTAATCCAGGAGACTCAATCCAAACCGTTTTATTAGTCTGCTTGTAAATTTAGGTACAGTGCAAATAAGTAGCCAAAGGAATATTCGCTATCTGTTGATATCGGATGTATGTTTTATTTTATTTGAGATAACTTTGAAATAAGCTAAGGCAAGAATTCCTTCATATTTGCCCTATATTAATGTTATTACTAATTTCAACTAAGTTCTTCTTTTCACGATGCCTCCATTCACGTAAAATAGAACCAAATAAGACACAAATTAAGTTCCATTCTCTTGAATATTGTTGAATTGTGTGTATAATATTGAACTAAAACTTTTGAAATACCGCAATGAAATTTATTTCGTGTGCCTTGTTCATGAATCAAAATCACCGCGTTATTGTCGCCAAATACTGAGCAAACTTGGTAGTCACGTAAATGCGATTTACGAGATTTCTTGACAAAAGTTTTGTCAAACATTGGCATTCTTTAGTGTCGTTGAACCCCCTACCGATGTTGTAAACCTAGCAGGGATAATGACAGGGCGTAAGGTAAAGCTACTATTATGATTGGGCTTGCACTAACACGTTTAACCATAGGCCTATTATCAAACAATTGCGCAAGAATCAGAAACGAGAGCGTTTATCGCTTCTAGCAAAATCTTTTTCTTCCCAATACCCTACCCAGCACTTTACGCTTTACATCGTTTTGAGATGGTGTTAAAGGTTGACGCCTACAGAGACATCGCTTCAAAGTTTGTGCACTTAAGTACGCAACAGATGTAATACAGGCAGCGATTCTTGATTGTGGATTATCATTTAATATTCAAGTTGCAAACAATGGATTTTTCCCATTACGTCACTTGTAGTAGTGCTAGCGAGATAATCGTACATATTTTCAGGGAAAATAAGAGTCTTTTTTTGATCTGAAAAGATTAAAGCAAAATGGTTTACCTGAAGGCTGCAAGCATTTTATTATTGAGTATTTGCTTGGCCTCTGGACAGGAAGGTGAGTTCTACAATGACATAACAACAAAGTACGTTTGAACTCATGAGTAAACTAAAAACTGAAAACGATACAAATGTTTGTTCATAAAATGCACATGAAGTTTAAACTTGAGCAGAAACAAATAAACGTAAATATTCGCTTACACTGCTTGTTTGATGTCTATTTGACATTCGTATCGGCGGCTTAAGTAAACGGTTATGTAAATACTATATATTTAACTGATAATTAGCACTAGGTTTCTTCATACAGAAGTCCACATTTGCAGTTTGCATTAACTTCCCTTTTCAGGCGAAACAAGTGGAAGCGGAGAAGAAGTTCAAACCACAGGTAGGCCTGCCAAGGGTTGTGAGAGATCACATAACCGGAATCGTAATGATTCGGTTCACGTTCTGGTTTGTTCGTTTGTACATACCATTATTCTTGCATGGTTGCGATGTCATCTTGTTTTTTACTTTCGCAATAATCTCCTCGATGACTTTTACAGCAAAAGTTTTTTTTGTAGTAAATGGCTACCCTGGGACCAATGTAATTTTGTTGACCTTTACGAATGAATGGAGTTCTGCTGCGATTTTATCGTATTCAATCAAAGTGACCGGGGGAAGCTATGATGTTATTACTACGGCTCCAGACGTTGAATCGTTTTTTATTACGAATTTAAGTCCAGGAGTAAGGTTCACTATAGAGGTGAAAGTGTTGGAGAATGATATGCAGACATCATCAACTACACTTTATGTTACTACGTGTAAGAACTCAACACTTTTATGCATTGTTTATTGCATGCACTGAAACATCCCAATGTCTTGTTTTATAGCCTAAAATTATTTTACAGTGACTAGCTGCGACTTGTCATGCACCAACGGCCATTGCATTGCATTCACGTTCACGAGATCGGAGTGCGTTTGCAATCAGGGTTATGAACTTAACCCAGCCCAAAACACTGTTTGTGTTGACGTGGACGAGTGCCAACAATCTTCTGCTCCCTGTCCGGCTAATTCTACATGTTCCAATTCTGACGGTGCCTTCATATGTCGCTGTCCAAGCGGGTTTCGTTTTAATGGCGACGAGTGCGTTGGTTAGTATAATGCTTGTAAAGTATTGGGACACCTAATGTTTGTATCGTACAGTGTACCATTTAATATAGACAATCACTTTCACTTTCTTGTTTCAGGTTACGATATTTGCGACCGGGAACCTTGTGAAAACGGCGGTTCGTGCGTTCCTGTCGGTGAAACGTACACGTGCACTTGTCAGATGTACTACCTTGGTTCAAGATGCGAGTATTACACCAGCCCTTGTTTAAATGCTCCTTGTCAGAACGGTGGTTCGTGTATTGATGTTCAGGGAGGCTATCAATGCATGTGCCCCAGCAACTATAAAGGTGATCGGCGAAATGGTTTTCCCAGGTTTACGTTTGAACCATAGAAATGAAAAAAATAATATTTCTTGTCAGACTTTATGTAAATCATAGAGTGTTCAATATTCCGCCATTACTTTGAATAGTCTTGCGTTATTGAACTTTATGTACTTATCTTTATTTACCTGCTGTAAAGGCAGTCAAGTAACAACTACAACTATGGGTTTATTTTGTACATAGGCAACAAAAGTTAAAAAATTGATCACAACGATTAAATGACTTACACCACGAACATGTATATAACCCAGGTATGAACTGTCACATGGATGTAGACGAGTGCAATACCAGCATATTCGAATGTGACCCAAACTCTTCTTGTGAAAACACAGTTGGAAGCTACGAATGCATTTGCAAACAGGGATATAGGTTTGGACAATGTGCCTTATCAAACACTATTTATTATCGATCTGAAAATTTCGGTATTATTTTCATTCGTTTTTGTAGGGGTGACGGAAGGGAAAAGTGTTATTTCATAAGATTGCTGCCATATGGTGAAAGTGAACATGACTCGTTGCTGCCTGTGTGGGATGACGTCGCTTCACCCACCATTAGGTAAATTTGGTGGAAAAATAATCTATTACGTCTTTGTACTTAACATCAACGCGGTGTCGGCTAAATGGCGTAAAGTTATTTTGTTGTCTTATTTGCCAATTAATCATGCAAAACGCTTTACATGATAATAAATTTTTCCTCACAAGCATTTTGTTGTACATTTTTATCATTTTTAACTTTCAATTTCTAAAAAGTGGCAAAATAACTTCTGCAATATTGTTCAAGGGCGTCATTTGCTGTTCCATTTGAGTTTAAAACGTTTCGAGACATGCACGTGACATCTAACGGTCTGATATCGCTGGGTGCCGACTCCTGGTTTGTACGTTATCTTTACCGTCCTCCGTATTATGGGTTTACCCACTACGAAGTCGCACTGATTGCACCTTTCTGGGACGACTTCCACCCAAGCTTCAGTAACTATGGGCGCGTTTATTACCAGGTGAAACCAATACCTTATTTCGTTTCAAAACCTTAATTTCGTAAAGTGTTGTAGATTATGTGGGACATCTACAGCATGTCTACAAGTGTATACTTACTTTGTAGGTTTACGACAAGGGTGCAGCGACATTGACAAACAAAAGCGAGACAGTTGTTAAAGAGATTGCACGCCGAATCAACAGTCGTTACGGCCGAGACGACTTCGAACCACTATTTGTATTGAAGGCTACCTGGAGCGAAGTTGTGATGTTCTACGAATACTATAACAGAGATTATGTAATTTAATGAATATGTTAACAGCAGAAGTTTAACGCTATTGACAACACCACATCGGAATCTATTTTTACAGCCCAGCACATTCCAAGCGATAATAGCAAGCGATGGGACGGACACCTACCTTATCTACAATTATAAAGAAGACGCCATGTTGTGGGATACACGAAAGAGATACTACTGGGGAAATCGGGCGTTGATAGGGTACAGGTTTGCCTTTCGTCAAGAGTATATCGAGGTACAAGGAGATTACAGACCCGACAAACGAAGTCAAACCGAAGGTGACGTTTGAAATTGGGAGTATTTTTTGGTACAATTGCCTTGTATTTCTTTAAATTTAAAGAAATCGCACTTAATGCTTGCAAAGAAATATCAAAGAATGTAATTATTATGCAGTTTGCGGTTTTTATAAATTTCATAGAGAGCAAAATTTTCTCCCAGGCGGGGACCCTGGGCAATACTACTACCAAGTGGCGAGCGGAGTTACAAACGAACAGAAGGCAGCTGCTACAACCGGTTGCTTGAAGTGGGTGCTACGTGAACTCAATGATCCATGGGTACCTAATTTTGAGCCATGCCCGTGCAACAGTCTTCAAGCACGAATCGATCGCAGTTTTACGTGGTCGGTTGATTTGGAGCTTTATTGGAATGAGTTGTACGATCGGTATTGGCCGGGATATTACCGCACGGCCAGCATTGATGAGTGGTCTTACGAAGAAGGTAAGTTAAATTTTTAACACTTTTTGTGGAATGTAATTGTCAATTTAAGCATTAGACGTAATTCGAAATATTTTTTTTATTGCGTACTCTATGTGTGCTGTAGGTTTTGTGTTAATGCTGTTATGTACTGTAACACTGCGGTTTTTGATTACTGAAGTTGGTTTATACAACTGTTACCAACCTCGTTTGAACACTGGACCGAGATGTTGCTACGCACCTCGAACACAACGGTTTTCGTGGTTCTGGGGATGGTGGAGTCAGGCTCCTCTAATATCGGGTCCATTTTCAAGTCGATATGAACGGAGTCAAATTCCTATTTTTGAGAGAAATCCTTGGTGGTCTTGGGTCTCTGTTAGAGAAAAAGACTTGTTTGACGAGCAATACAATCGCTCAATGGGTGGGTATACTTAATTGTATTAACGGTTGTAATTTAAATGAAGTACACCATCCAGCTGAGCAAAGACTGAAACTGGAAATGAACAGTTTACAACTTTGCAAGAATCTTTCAATAAAGAACAAAACTTTTTATTACAGCAAACGATCTGATTCCACGACGACAGTGTTGTGTTGAAAGTGAAGACGAACTTTTGTGCGCTTTGTATCGAATTTTAAGACCCGCGGCCTCATGTACTGGTTACATTCCAAGGTTTTTTTGTAAGTGAATATTTGGACATCCTAAAATAATGTTTGCAATCGACGCGATTCATTTCTTTATCGTTAGCTTTCTTCTGGGGCGATCCTCACATCACAACAAACGACGGGGTTACGTACAGTTTTAACGGATTGGGAGAATATCATATGTTGTACGCTCCCGGTGTTTTCTCCCTGCAAGCTCGCACCAAGAAGGCCAAAAAAGAAGACATGACTGAATCGGACGCTACTGTGTTTACCGCTTTCGCTGCTAAAGATTTAACATCGAATACGTCGGGAACTGTGCGACAACCAACACAATTATTTGTTTTAGCCAAACTTGATTAATATTCTGCTTTGCAGGCTCAATTCGAGGTTGATTTTGACAATCCAAGCGGAGATGGAGTTGTTGTAAAAATAGATGGAAAAGTTGTGCAGAATATTTCTGAAAGTAAGTATTTTAAACGGTGTTTTCTTGGGAGACAAATCGGCGACATTGGCACATAATGTTGGCAACAAGTTTTATTTTTGTTAGCGAACACAGACTTTAGCGAAGTAAGTTTAACCGCAGCAAACGGAACATACACTGCAACATTTCCTTCATCACCTTCACTGACAGTGACAGCAAACAATTTTCTTCTGACATTGCAATTTACTGGCAACCCAACCACGATGCAGAATTACTCGAAAGGACTCATGGGTAACTAAATACACAACATCTACCATTTGTTTTCAAACTCATTTGCTTGTTTTTACAGGTTACTGGGATGGGACAAAAGAGAACGACTTTAAAATGAGAAACGGTACCATTTTGAGTTGGGAGTCGCTACAACCGACAAACTATTTGGAAATTCTCAACGGAACTTTAAGAGAAAGCATCATTTATCCTTTTGGCCAATCATGTATTTCAATACTCTTCATAACCAAGCATAACTTGATTGGGAAATTTTCCATCTAGGGAAGCTGTTGAATGAGGAGGAAAGTTACTTTAACTACACCGGTGAAACTGGCGACACATTCCAAGATCACAATCCCACATCAGCATCCGAACCTCCGTTCCTCGAAGATCTTGTGGCCGAACAACGAGGATCACCTCACTTTGAGGGGATTCGGGCGAACTGTACAACCAACAATGTACTTTCTACTACTTGTCTCTACGACGTGTTGACGACAAACCGAAGTGAAATCGGAGAAAACACCAAAGCAGAATCCGAGAGCAGCGCAGAAATTTCCGAAACAAATGGTTTGTCTTTCTGTTTATAAATTCAAAAGGGTGACGAAATGTCATTTTTTTGATGCCTTTACACAAACTGCCTTTTTCGACAGCCAATGCACCTCCTGTCATAACAATACCTTCTTCATCGAGTATTGCTGTAATGAACACCACATATACTCTAATGGCACAGGTTAACGAGACGGTCACTTTTACAATTGAAGCGTCCGATGCTGACGGACATAATGTGACCTACAGTCTTGAAGACAAAGATTCCATCGAAGGGATAGTTGTTCACATAAGTACAAATAAACGTTTCTAAAAGGTTGAACATTGATCAACAATTTAACTTTTAGTCACTGGGGTTGTGACGTGGACTCCAACAAATGATCATGTTATCACGAACACCACAAACATGACACTGACAGTGATCGCAACTGATGAACTTGGAGGTGAATCAGTCATGAGAATCAATGTCAAACTCTGCCTCTGTTTACACAATGGAACTTGTGTCTTCGACATTCCGGTATTGGGAAACGAAAACTATCAGGTGCGAATACATATATGAAATGCAACAAAAATTTTTGTCCACTGTTACTTATAGTGTTACTTATAGGCCTTTTACTAAACGTTGAAACTTCTGCTTTCACCAAGTTTAAAAAATGCATCATGTATTTTTTATGTCCGTTTTGTAAAATTTTGCACTGATAATCGATGTATTTTTTTGTTGGAGAAAGATTGTCGATTGTAACTGCACTGAGGCCTACACTAGTCCTGATTGTTCTGAAGATAGAAACGGTTGCCTTTTATCAGCGTGTTTCTCTAATGTTACATGCACAGATGTCCCAGCTCCAGGAGCTGGTGAGACATGCGGGGATTGTCCTGAAGGAACAACAGGTAGGTTTTGTAATTGTTAAAAAAGAATACAAAATACACATGCCTCACTTCGTTGCAAAGTACACAAATCTCTTGGGATACTTTGTTAAATTCTGCAATTACACAATGATGTGCGCAGGTCAGTTCAAGTTTTCCGTTGTCACAAAACCATCTTCTTTAAATATTATAACGTTGAAAACCCCATCCACGATAATAATTAAGTCTGTACCAATTCACAATTCGGCACATTGCATTCACTGAATTTTGGTGCTTTGTTTTTTTCGCGAGCAATGACAACTCCATTAATTAGGTGACGGACGAAATTGTACCAACGTCGACATGTGTGCTTCAAGTCCTTGCGGACATGTTTGCGAACCACTCTACAACAACTATACTTGCTCCTGCAATGAAGGATACGTCTTGGTTAACGCAACTAGCTGCACAGATGTGGACGAATGTAGTATGGGCAATCCGTGCGGCGACTTTCCACACACCCAGTGCTTGAATATGGAGGGAAATTTCAGGTCGTTCATTTTACTGTTGAAAAACTTTAGTAAGCTTAGTTGTCTGCTGTTTTGCTTAACCCCAAAAAATAAGCACACGTTAAGACACGAAACGTTCGTCTTTTTAGAGCGAAACTTAATTTAAAGTTGTTTTACAGCTGCGTATGCAAACCTGGTTTTAAAGAATTACATGGAAATTGCATAGACATCGATGAATGCATGGAAAACCGTGATAATTGTTCCAATGAAACAACATCCTGTCAAAATGTCCCTGGAGCGTATATTTGTGCCTGTCTCCAAAATTTCGCAAAGTTGGTGTCAAACTTACAACTTTTTTGTAACTTCAACACTCATGCTTAGAAATGATATTTAGAAATAATACTGCATCAGGCTTCGAGTCAACGTGTGTAGATTTAAACGAATGTAAAGAAGGCTTGGACAGCTGTAACAATCAGACTGAAGAATGTGTCAATGAAACGCCATTGTTCAGCTGTATATGCAAGTAAGAGTGTCCCCATTCTTATTATATATAAGTTATTTACTAACTTTTTCAAAAATACGAGGTGACAAAAACAAATCCTAATAACTTCTGGTTTCGCCCTGCGAATAAATCAAATTTGTTTGTAAAACAGAACTGGCTTCACTAATGTGTCGGGAACATGTGTTGATGTAAAGGAATGTTCAAACACTGCTGTTAACAATTGTGACAACAAAACCTCAGTGTGTGCAGAAAAAGAAGGTGGCTATAGCTGCACCTGCTTTCCTGGATACAAGAATGGAGTAGACGACAAAGTAACAGATAAGGATTCAAGATTGTAATAAATAGAAATAAATACAATTGCACAAAACGGGTTTTTAAATATATTTCTAAAGTTTTGTTTAAATTTAGAGCTGCATAGATATTGACGAATGCAAAGACAAAGCTGTGTGTCCAACCGGGTCAAATTGTCTCAATTTAAATGGGTCTTTCGAATGTCAGTGTCCAACAGAATTGGAATGTCCATGTATGTCTACTTTGTAAAGTTCTACTGAACATTGTGCGCAATGCCATGAGATTTTGATTGACCTTTCGCCTTAATTCCAATTTGTTATATATTCTGCAAAAGTATGTGCTTATAATCATTAGGAAAATGCAGACAATTACACATATAACTGGTAAGATAATGACAACAGAGCAATGGTCGTGCAAACATTAAAAAAATGAGACGAATTATGACTTCAAGCCTATGCTTTATTAAAAAGTGCGTGTTAATCACATCGCATAAATGTTTGTAGTATACACCATGCTAACACCGGTGGTAATTTTACAACTTTCGGTCGACTCCGTTACGTTTATTGTGGACAGCAATGCTAAGTACGAGGAGTATGAGGTAAATACCTAATCACTTACTTGAAACATATTATACAACTTAACACTCTACATGCTTAGGTAAAAGCAGTTGATTTAGGAGGAGACGCCGTCTTCAATAGAACCACTGGTACTTTTGCCAGTATTACAGGTTTAAATCCTAATACGAAGTACTTTCTGAGCACTAGAGTTAGAAAATTCAAAAACTTCATCTACATTCTTAAACAATCCAATTTTAGTGACCCGGTTTCAATAACCACAGGTAAGGGGATTAGATACTCTTCTGTGTACTTCCGAAGGTTTGTCGCAAAACTGTTAATGTACAAAGTATTGGCGTGGAGCTAATTATCAGTTACAAAATTTTTTTGGGGTAAATGTATGGCGAAAGTTTTCAAATATTTTTATTGATTTTAGACCCTGCTGACGTTGGACTTGCAGTAACTTTAGTCACGGAAGGATACAACGAGAATCTGGTGAACATTTCTTCATCGGCCTCTTTGCAATTGCGTAATAAATACGAAGATAAACTCCAAACAGACATAACAGCAATATCTGGGAACGTTGCGTTACGTTTTTATAAAGTGGTGTTTATCGCTTTTAGGTAAAACATTTAGGAGTTGTGATTTAATTTGTTTTGTCATGTCAATTTTAAATCAAGACGAACGAATTTACTTTAATTTGTTTAAATAACTTTCATTTTTTTGCTATTTGTACGGAAGGGTGCATTTTGTCAATTTGCAGGAGCGGAAGTGTGATTGGTTCGGCAGTTGGATCGCTTGGTACTAAAAATGCGACACATGGACAAATCACCTTGAACGGGTCCGCCCTCGACTCTGCGCTATTCACCAACCTTCGCAAACGTAAGTGAACGGAAACATGAAGTTTAGTAAATAAATATACGATGATTATAAAAACATTTACCTTAACTTGTTCCTCAGTTGAAATTCCCAGAAGCCCAATTGACCTGTCAGTAACACACGTAAACACAAGTTCTATTGTGTTTGCGTTTAATACGGTGAACAATGTCGTACAATACGAAACCAAACGTGAGTATTGTTTGAATTGTCACACAAAGATTCCAGTGACCACTTTTCAAATGTTTTATTGATTTAAGTATATGTTAAGCTTACCCAACGATAATTTTAGGATTTATTCAGGGTGCGCCAAAGCGTCAACACATAACTTATCAATAAAAAATATGTTTTGTAATTTAAAGTTTCAAATGTACTAAAGTTTATGGTGGCAACGTCACCAAAGTTATTTTTATCACAGTAAGATGTCCTGGAGTAACATTTGAAAAGATCTTATCCTCCCCACCAGTTACTTTCAGCGGAATAAAACCCAACGAAATTTGTTCTGGTCAAGTACGATTTTTGGCAAACGTTAATCGAAGTGCAGTGGTTTACTCTTCCTTCAGTGACCCGGTCGTCATTTCGACATGTATGAAGTTAAATTTGTCTTGCAATTAACTCTATGAGCTGGATATATGTATCTTTTGACGACTTACTTGCGTCGAATTTTGCATTTGATCATATCATTTACAGCTCCTGCCATTCTGCAACTCAACATAACAAACATCACCGAAAATTCCCTCGTCATTTCCTTCACAACTGTATCACGCGCTACTAGCTACCACGTGACTGCAAAGATGATTGCTTCAGTCTATCTTCTGCCTTCGATGTCAACAGATGGTATGTTTAACGTTACTATACCGGAACTTAAGCAGGCCACAACCTACATCTTTACGGTCACGGTTGTTACCGACGATGCATTGGGAAGGCAAAGAAACGGAACTGCACAAATAACTGCAACTACCCCAGGCAAGTAGCCGCCTTTAATGTTACGCTTTTGATCCGACGACTAACATTTTTAAACATGTATGTTACCTTGCAGTGATTGAAGATTTTACATTAAAGTAGTTTTACATTGTGTATAGCTATGAGTATGTATGTTTTAAGGTTTTTGCGACCTCAATCCGAATCACTGTCAAAATGGGGCAAAATGCAATCACACAGTTCCAGAAAATCCCACCTGCCTGTAAGTAATTTCCTAAATCACCTAACATACAACTGATCTGAACAGTTACCGTTCATAAAATACTAGTATTATGCTTTATTTTATTGCAATGTTTTTGTATTTGTAGATGTACATCCGGTTACCAAGGCAGTCGCTGTGAAAATGAGGGTAAGCATAGTTAAAAGTCCGCCTACTTGTGCTTATTTTGCTCCGTGGTAACAATACTGTATTCCTATATTCCAGTGGGATCCAACAATGCATGGAAGATAGCAGTGGGAGTTGTCTGTGGTGTTCTGCTTTTAGCTTCAATTGCATTTTTGGTAGTTTGGCACAAAAAGAAAAAGGTCGGACATTACAGTGGAATTTAAAACAAAGTTTCTGGGTTGCTGTAATCAATACCATTTATCATAGCGTTAGCGAAAACTGTATTAGTTCCATATGTTAGTATATATATTTATTCACATGTTTCATAAAAAAATGTTTTCATCTGGGACATTATTGCACCTTCGCATTTGCATGGACTTTGACTGTTTTTGCTCAAAAGTTCGTCTGTTGTAAAAAAATAAACAGACATTCTGTATGTGTAATGTATTTGTCTAAGCCAAAAAACACACGCAACCCACGCCTTTGCAACAGTCAAGGGGTATTCTGCGTTCACTTGACGCCACTTTTAAGATGCTGCAATTAAAAAAGAGGATATCCAGAAAAGTAATTTGAGTTTGCAATACAGATTTAATAAAGATTGGATTGCAAGTTTATATATAAACTTGAACTGTGCACGCGATAAAGTCATAGCAACCATACAAGGGATTCGCGTCCAAAAAGGACTTGTTTGCAAAGGAAAGGCGCCTTTTGTTGAAGATGACGATTTGTTTCAAATACAGGTTACGTTACCACAAATGTCAGAGTGGAAAAATATTGAATCATAAATGCTTTCAACACATGAACAACCTGTCCCAAAAACGGTTTTATTATTACAAAACCAAATAAGACCAATAAGGTCGAAACAGCGGCTATCTGTCTGCAGCTCTCAAATAAGACCAATAAGGTCGAAACAGCGGCTATCTGTCTGCAGCTCACATTAATAAAAATCCGTTTGTTGCACTTGTTGTGCTTTTGTCTGATGAAAAGCTACTAAAACAGTTTTACAATGTTTTCCATTCCTGCGCATTAGCCTCGCTGACAGCTCTCGCACGACTGAAGCGAGGCGTAATAATATTTGGCGTCACGCAACAATAATCTCGCTTTCACAAGATTGAACAAAAAGAGATGAACAAAAGACAAGTCGGGTCTTGCTCGAAATCGTGCCATGCCGCCGAAGTTCCCTAATTGTTCCCAATATTTTCCTACCTTTTGTAATTTTCAACTTTTCAAAAGTAGCAACCCTTTCAGAGCAAATTTCTACAATCGCGCCATACCGCCGAAGTTCCCTAATTGTTCCCAATATTTGTTTTCAGTCACCGCATTCTCTGTGTTGTTTGAGGTGGAAAATTGCCTGATGGTGTTTTTCCAGCAGCCTTTATCATGTAAGTTCGTGTCAGAACATGTTCTTTTGTCTGATCCAAGCGGGTATTTTCCTGTTGAATCGAAAGGACTCGCAAATAAACGAAAGTTTCTTGGAACTGCGCAATTGTTTTCGAGTTTAACTAACGTAGAAAGCCTATCCCTCGCAACAAACTTGCAGCATTGCGGCCTGGTAGCTATGTGTGAATAATACCCAGGACTGGACTTGATGCATTTATGAAATTTCGATGACAATCAGTCAAACGTAATATTATAAATAAATTGGTGGAGGAGGAAGTATTTTGAGCCGAAACAATAGGTGTACTTTAACCTAAACTAACGTGTTATTACTTGTTCTACAGTTACTAACTGCATTGTGATTTTAAGTTTGAAATACAAAGTAGGAAGAAATTTTCCTGCAGAAGGAAAATGGAAGCTTTGGAATTCGTTTTTGTGCTATTACTTTGCACTGGCCTCACGTCAGGACAAAATGGTAAGCAAAATTACAAAAGGTAGGAAACCCTTTCTTTAATCATGAATAAATGTGGTTTCTGGCCTAATAAAAAAGCTTTATAGTCCCACCATGATATCATATTTACCAATCTGGCATCTATACGTGGTATATAACTTAGTCATGTCTCGTATCTAAAAATTTTCGCGTGAACAGAACATCATATAATAAATAACTGTTTTGTTCTGTCCATAGCCGAAACAGTCACCAACACAACTAAAGAAAACACTCGTCGCAGTAAGTGCACTCTTTTTAATTAACTAACCTTGTTTCAGATATTTTTGACAAACCATTCAATATAGAACAAAAAAATAAATTAGCGCAAAAATATAAATCAATCACAAATCTGTTGCCACAGGAAGGCCTCACAAAACTTCGTTCATTCATATTAACCTTCGATGTTTCTTAAAACTTGATTTTACTCAGTTGCCAGAAAAACCGAAGTTATTCTGGGGCGACTGAATTCATCGGATTTGACAAGGAGATTGCTTGATTTCTATCCCTACCAATACGACGATTATTCTTTGCCAATGTACAGAATCAGAAATGGCGGGGATACCATATTTGCACATTGGTTGCATCCTAATGGAAATGAGGTATGTGTTTGAACACGGATTTCGTTACCGTTCTTATTCAGTATTTTTAGGTTCGGTTTAGTGTTGAAGATGTTGAAGGAAATATGGCGGCTTACAATCACACTTACAAGTACGCTATTTGACACCACGTGACAAAAAAGTTAGCGTGACAGTAATTCTGCAACAATTGCAATATTATCAAGACCTTATTAGCAATATGTATTGAATGAGTATTTATAATTTCATAGCCTTTAACTTGAAACGGGACCCAGAAAATATGGTTAAATTGGGTTTTGTTGTTACAGCGGGTCCGACTATTCGTTTTCAACTCTGGCCATCCATCCGTTTACTGGTTTCTTTTACATCAATTCGACCACAAGCAGGCGGTACACGATTAATGTAAGTGCTGCAGTAAAACCAATTCTGACAGCGTTCATTCTTATTGTAGTGAAAGAAAGTATAACTTGCTCAACTCTTTGTAACACATTTCACAAAAATAAAAAGTATATTTTGATCAGGTGTATTCAACACTTGGCGGAAACAGTAGAAGTTTATTGGACTTTGCTGGTTCCGTAAAATATGGAGAGTACATTTTGTCTTATGGAGGAGTTCAGGTTTTCGATGGACTGGCACCGAGCGTGTGTCAAGTATATTTTTATGTAGCTAAGGTAATATATAAGTTTTATGGCACCTTTATAACAAAAAAGATCATGATCTGTAGGTTACATGTTTGATTCTGTATAAATGTGCATTATATACATTAAAGTGCATTTGACACGGTCATGGCAACTTTGCGTAAAACTAAAAGTACATCTATAACAAACATATATCCAAAGTTTTTCGGTTCTACGTCAATTCAAAAATGTAGTAAACTGCACGAAAAGTAGCGGCGACCAAAAATCGCAAACCTTTTTTGCTGTGGCGAAATTGACATCACACAAGGCGCTAACGACAAAAAAAAATGCATTGTTAACATGAGAGAAGGCGCCTTTGTTTGCAGATATTGAACAGTTTCAAACGTAGGAGAATCCACAGATTACTGTACCCCAAAGGTCAGGACAAGGTTTTACGTCATACAAAAATATGTCACTGTGACGTCACCAACCAAAAGCTTATTTATCCCTGATTATCGGAAGACCAAAGGGTATAGCAACGACGACACTTCTGTGCACTAAGATAAGACGGGGATGGTGCGTTTCTTTGCTCATTGACATTACATGACGTAATTTTGGGTGTGATGTCATAACTTTAACCTCACCTTTGCGTTGATATTAATATGATGATTCCAACATTTCGCGTTCCAAACTATAATGCGAAAAATACATTAGTGGTTGATTGTGGGGATTAATCAAATCGTTTAAACGATAATAATTATGACGCGAACTCGTAGGCAACGCTACAGCCAGACAAAAATTGGTACTGTGACAGACTAACAGTGCTGTTTTGCATAATCAACTAATTTGGTCGGTTTTTCTCGGCGGTCTTTGCCTGCCTCAAAATTCAATTACGTCTATCTTTTGCTGTGAGTAAACAAAACGACAATGCTTAATTGACGCTTTGTCTCTGTCATGTTTTCAAAAGTTCATGCATCACGTTAGCGATCATAGAGCTTTAACAACAAGAACACTCTGTACCAGTTACTGCTTTATCATTACGCAACTAAATAAGACTTAATAGGTCGAAACAGCGGTCATCTGTCTGTAGCTCAAATTAACATAAAAATCCGATTGTTCACTTGCCCTGTTTAATGCAAAACTATACAAAACCAGTTTTTTTGCACATATATACTAAACCAGTTTTATCATGTTTTCCATTCTTACGCATAAGGCTTCTGCCAGCACTCGTACAGCTAAAGCGCCTTCTATGACGTCATGCAACAATAATCTCCCTTTTGCACGATTTCGTTTGCAACGGAAACGCACCTTTGATCAGCTGTGTGCAGAAACCAGACGACCATCTCTTAGTTTAATTATTAATATGTTTTATTTTTTCGTGTTACATGCACTTTAAATACTCCAGAACCAGAGTGGCATCGATTTTGTCTCTTGGCTACCGTCAGCAAACCTTCCTTACCTGACCAGCGAAGCCTACTTGGATGGGATTGCTGAGGACGTTGTATTCGGTTACACTTTGCTTTCAACGTATGTGTTTTTTGAAATAGCAAAGTGGTCAAACAAGAGTCGTTATAATCTCAGTGAGATAATTGCCAAACAAGATTGTTTCGTCCGTATTGCCACTCGATTCAGGGCCAGTTCTGCAAACCAAATTTGACACGTTTGAAATTTCTTGCTGTGGTGACATTTTTTTAGATCTTTCTGATGGCGCATGTATGACCCTTTCTTTTAAAGCGCATCTTCCAAGTACGTCACTGACTCCAACCCTTGTTGCTATATAGTTGGTAGATGTTTATGACAAGAAAGTCGATAATAACTTGTAGATGCGTTAAAAAATCATAATCCTGCATTAATACTTGTCGAAACCATTGCAACATTTTTCATTTCTGTATTGGGGTACTTGAATCTACTTAACTGCAGAAAATACACAATGTTTGTAGTTTACTGGTCATTATTAGCTGAATTGTTTCTACTTATACATCCATACTTTTACAGCTTTGACCCTGGTCGTGAAATTACGCAAAATCAACTTGACGATACGATGATGGACATGTTGGTAACCGTTACTAAAGGCTTTGGTGAGCTTAACCTACAACCCCATTAGTAGCGGCAAAATATCCAGTGTAAAATAGATGGAATTATTTTCTGTTTTAACGTTAAAAGCGTTTGATGTGTTTGATAAATGTTTAAATTATTATTAAATAGTATTTGCACTTACGAATCTAAAAACATACTTGTCAACGAATTTGAGAATTTGATAGTCTTTGAGAGTTTTCTTCTCCAATAGAGATAAACATATTATACTTTGAGTTTTTATTTTTACACTTATATATATTTTCAAATTTACCTCTATTTTGGACAGAAACAAATAGCAGTACTTATCTCAGGATCCCAAACCCTAAACGTAAGTGTTTTGCATGCGAAAAATGAAAAAAAAGGGTATTTGAGTTTTAAATACTTTTTTTTACAGTTGCAAGAGAGACAGAAGTTTTGCTAAATCGAATCAAGATGCTAAACTTAACAAAGGATTTGCCAGATTTTTATCGGTATATTTACAACGATGCCAGTCCTGTTAACAAGATTAATCATGGGGGAGATAATATGTATTCCAAAGGAAACTGGGTAAGAAGATATCGCCACCACGAAGAAATTTATTTACTCGTATTTTTGTAATACAGATCCAATTTGCCTCAAATAATGAAACCAGTTTTGCGGAGTACAACAAAACCTACAGGTGTGTAGAAAAAAACTAAATCAGTTAAGAATTCAGTTCCATTTGTTGACTTTTTGCACAACAGCGGTGACGACTACACATTTTCCACTCTGGCGACCCACCCTTTTGTCGCTCTTTTTTACATCAACTCAACTGCTCCGAAGTATCGGAATTTCGCCATTGAGGTGCAAATAAAACCCCTGTATAATATCAGTCTAACCTATTGTTGCAAAGTTTGAACCAAAATTCGATACTTACGTTTGATCAGGTGTCAACCAACAACAGAGGCGGAAGATTCGATCGCTTCTCTGGTTTGGTTTCAAACAAATATAACACAATCACTTTTGAGGGAGTACAAAATTTCGAAAGATATGCTCCTACTGTATGTGAAGTCTTTTTCTACATCGCACAGGTAAACTATAACTTCAAACGATTTTGCTCAACAAACAAAATGAGACAAATGGTTTTGGCTTTATAATTTAATTGCGGACTTTTCTGACCACTATGAGAAAATTCACCATGTTTTAGAACCAAAGTAACCAAACTGTTGTGCTCAATATAAAAGCGCGAACAGAGTGGTGGCAACCTAATCGAAACGAGGCTATCTTGAATGGTTACATAAAGGATGCTGTATTTGGATACATCTTATTGTCTACGTAAGTGTGCATGTAATTATTATGCGTAAAGTAGGGGTGCTAATAAAACTATTGGAATCATTTCTTTTAGACATGCTCCTGGTCGAAAAATTACCCAGTTGCAGTTAGAAAGAACAATGCTTGGTGTTCTTAACACACTAACTGGTTACGGTAAGTACAGGAATATTTACTATCCTGTTTCTCTCGAGATTGGATTATGAGCTAATACTATATTTTGAAGAAAAAACTTCTGCATCACTTGACCAAACTCACAGTCACATTTCGATTTGTCGAGTTCGCAACTTTAGCACGCGATGGTCTTTTACTTAAAGAATTTATTTAGGTTAACAAGAGAATACAATTTGCGATAACTTTCAGATTACGCATTACGCATTAATATTTTTTTATGACGCAATATGTTAAAATGTCAAACAAAAGCCTATGATACTCGGTGTTTCCAGGCGGTTACCAATCAACTACTGACAGGGCACGACGGTGCTTAATTTCAAAAAAAAAATTATAGAGGTACACCAATCTGACGAACACTACTTTTACTTTCGGTTTTTGTTTGCAGTATATTTTTTATTTTTTTTATTTTTATCGGTTTTGTTAGCGCGCGAACACTACACCAAACCTCCAAATGGCAGGGATGTGCGAGTGAAAAGAGTTTGGGAATCACCCTTGTACAATATATCAACATATTTACGCCACAGTACATTGTCTATCAAGTTGATTCAAATATTTTCGATTAAGAAAACGATTACCACATCATCTAAACGCCTTTCGAGTTGTTAACAGCGTTATTGTTTTTTATTTTTAGAAACAGCAGCAACTTCTCTAATCACAGACAAAACAAGTATGGACTTGTAGTTAAGTTCACATGATAAAATACTTTTACCCAAAAATTTCATTTTTGCAGTACATTCCTATGGTTTATCATAATCACGAGCGTGTATATTATGGCGCCTTGTGCTTGACATAATTTCTAAGAAAAGTGCTTCTGCCATAACACTGTTACTGCATTTAGTTACAGGCAAAACTCAAGTCATAATGCAGTCGATAATGTCATCGAATTTGACCAAGCACATACAAGATTTTCATCGATATATTTACGACGATAGAATATCACCAATGACCAAAATCCAGCATGGAGGAGATAACATGTACAATGGTGGAAACAATGTAACATCAGATGGGTTAATAAAATCAAAAACACAAAATAATCTATCTCGTTTACCACAGGTTCTATTCGGTGTAAACAACGAACTTATATTTGCTGAATACAATCGCACCTACAGGTACGTTGTGGGGAACTGTGCTATTTATGCATGCTTGCCCTTATATCACTGGTTTTGTCGTCCATCGTAATATTAATATACACCTTTATTCGCAGTGGTTTAGATTACTCATTTACAACGATGGCGATTCATCCTTTTGTTGCATTTTTTTACATTAACACAACCGGAAACACAAGCAGAAGTTACACAATTGAGGTAATTGCATCGCGTCCCTTTTGCATTAATTCATAACGATTGTATTTAACTGTGCTTGTTCGACTACAACAATATTGATACCTTCAGGCTAAGAACTGCCAATCATAATGACAGAAAAGCTGTTAATTACGCTTTGTACGATTGCTGTATGCGGTCGGGCTACATGCTCTTACGCATCTTGGCAGTCCTTTGGTATTTTACCCTATTTAAATGATCTTTTGCGTAGTTGTTGTCAAGAGGCAGTCCGGGTGTCATTCAAGAATTTTCCGGATCGGTTTCAATTGGTGATTATGTGCTGACATATAAAGGATCTCAAAATTTTGGCAGTTTTACACCAAGTGCATGTGAAGTGTTTTTTGTTATTGATCAGGTAATTTGATTCCGAGACTTTTTCAAATAACAAACAACAAATAGCAGAAACGGTATTTTCGCTCAATTTTTTTTAGAGTATTCAACACAGTTTCACTTTTACTGCTCCTAACACAGGAGGCATTCGACGAAGCACGGCCACAGTTCGTGGGAATCCAAGAAACATAGTTTTCGGTTACACTCTGTTGTCCACGTAGGGTCCTTTTGTCCAGCCTTATATAACTACTTTCTCAATTTACAGCAAATGTTCAACGGACGTAAAAGTATACGTGGTGTAAAAAAAAGACTTATTACTCTCATGCCAACAACATTGTGGTTTATTTTAGTTTATTTTTAGAATAAAACCGGGCCGAGACATAACGCTGAAACAAATCGAAAAGACAATGTTTGACATGCTGGCCACCATCACCACTAACAATGGTAAGACATTTTGTCATTATTGTAAACCAAATCGTGGTAATAGTCAGAAACACAAGTATTGTGTTGCGTTTCATAATAGATTGTAAGCACTTACATTTAAACAACATATTTATGCACAGAAACAGCTGTTCCAAGTTACATAGAAATAGAAAATGGTAAGTAGAATATTTCGAACTAACCTAATTTTAAGACATAATTGCAAAAGATCCAAAACTTGTTTTTACAGCTTCAGCAGACATTCAACAAATAATAAATCGAGTTAAGAATGCAAATTTGACAAGACATGTAAAAGATTTTTATCGCTATCGTTATGACGACACAAGTTTTCCGACAAACGGAATTGCAATCGGAGGGGACAACATGCATTACCAAGGAAATTATGTAACAATATATATTTGTGTTGGTGACATACATTATCATGTACTATGAAAATATTTTTTTAGGTAAGTTTTGTTGCTGAAAACGAAGGACTTTTGACATCATACAATCAAACATACAGGCAAGATAGGTTTAAATTTTGCTCGACAAAACAATGCTTTAAATCAAGTCACGTGCATTTTTGTCGCAGGGGTTCTGGATACAGTTTTTCAACTGTTGCTATTCATCCCTATGTTGCATTCTTTCACATAAACAGTACAGACCAATCAAACCAAACCTTCACCATAAAGGTTATTGTTGTATTTAAACCTTGTAATCGTTTCGTAAACAACAAAGAAATTAAAAAAAAAACTTACAGATTAACAGCAAAACATAGTTCGTGAGGTTTTTTTTATTTAAGGGGTGGTCCAATCCACAAAGCAACAGACACATATCCACTTTTGGCGGCTCAGTAAAACGCGGAAATGAAATATTGACCTTCGAAGTTTATCAAATCTTTAGCGGATTTGTGCCGAGTATATGTGAAGTTTATTTTTACATTACGAAGGTACAAAAGTGAGTGACCAAGATTGAAATGTAGGTTGTTAACCAAGTTGTTTTGTATTGATTGTATAGGAAGAAAATGAGGTTCATTTCCAGCTTCTGTATCAAAATCACTATTTTCACCGATATCGCGAAGCTCTGCTGCAAGGAAACATCACAAATGCTCTTCTTGGTTACACTTTGCTATCAACGTTGGTTACAGCTTTTAATAAGCCTTTAGCGAACACATTAATTTATAATATTTTATTACAACAAAAAATTGATTGACACAAAAAAAGATTTTTTTTTATTTATGCAACATAACACAACATCTGTGTATTATTAGAGTCGTGCCAGGACGCGAAGTTACCCCAAACCAAGTAGCTGATATTATGCTTGATGTCTTAATAACAATGACAAGCAATGGTAAAATTTAAAAAATATTAAAATTCCCGAAGAAATATTAAAGGTTTAATTTACACTTTTTTTGTAGAAACGCTACCACCCATCGAAAGCCAGGATGCAGACAGTTAGTACAATCGTATACAAGCAAAATGCTCTAATTTCAAGTAAATGTGATTGGTCAATTTTAGTTTACCGGCAAACAACACAAGTTCTGGATCGTCTTAAATCAACAAATATAACAAAAAACTTGAAAGATTTTTATCGGTATCGCTACGATGACTATGAAAATCTCATTAACCACATTTCTAATGGTGGCAACAATCTGTACAACTACGGGGGAAATTACGTGAGTGCAACAACGTATAGATGCTCATATTTTGCTAAATTTTATTTTTTATTTCAGGTGACCTTTTATGGAAATGGGGAGAGTGCTATTGCTGAATATAACCGAACATATAGGTATGATTGGGCATCGCAAAAACTAAAGATTTATTTCCAATTATTTTTAGCGGCCCTGGGTTTATGTTTTCCACCCTTCCAATATATCCATTTTTGGCCCTCTTTTACATCAATTCAACGAATCAAAAACATGAGTCATACTGGATAAAAGTAAGTATAAACATGGAAACGATTGATAATGTTTTGCAATGAATGTCTTTTAATTTCATAAGTATATGGTCGGTTACAAAATGTTTGTTTAATGGCGACGAAAATGAGCTCAAAGGAAGACACATTCAAGTTTATGTTGCATAGAAACCAAAATAAGTATCTGCATAGTAGTCGTTTAAGTTTTGTCTAATTATCACTTTTTCTCCCAGAGTCAATTTCTACACGATTTTACTTAAAACAGCTTAGTTACGGTTATAAAAACATGTATTCAATCGGAAACAAATATATGTACAAGTAGAAGACAATGTTGATTTCATTTTATGATATCAACCCTATTTGTATTTGTATTGTAACAGGTGACATCGAGACCGGAGTACTACCATAGAAGTTTTTACACCTTCGATGGAATCGTATCAAACCATGATTATGTACTGCACTACAAAGGGCACCAAGATTTTAACAGAAACGCTCCGAGTTTGTGTGAAGTTTATTACTACATTTCAAAGGCTAGTAATTTTCTGTTATTTTAGTCGCATACTCGTTCTTAGTCTCTGTGTGTTTATAATTCCATGTGTAGTAAACCTCCGTTATTTCGGTTTCGGTTAATCCGGTTCTACGACTCTTTCTGTACAGAACATAACAGAAAACGAGTTTACATTTGAATGGTCGAGCCAAAACTACTACTACTACGGGAGTAGCGAGGCTCATCTGTATGGAAACATCAGCAACACCTTTTTTGGCTACATGTTGTTGTCAACGTAAGCAAAATGATTTAATAAACTTTCACATGGATGTTTTAAATGTCAGTAAATCGTGGGGGCGTTGTGGCACAATATTTTACTTTCCACAGGTTTGATCCTGGTCGTGAAATTTTGCATCTTCAACTTGAATCCACAATGCTAAAATTGCTATCGACACTGACTGAAGGTGGTAAACGGTTACACTTTCATTTCAAATAATTTTTTTTCAAATTTCTGTGTTACAGACACTTCATCTCCTAATCAAACACAAAGGGCCACAGGTAAGTGACTTCTCATTTTCACTGTCTTATTTCGTAAATAATGCATTTGCTCCAAGTTATTAAACAAACCTTTTTCAGTTGCCAACCAAACAGAGATTCTTGTTGACCGACTTAAATCATCAAACCTGACAACAAACATAACAGATTTCTACCGCTACACATACGACGATCGACAATACCCAATTAATAAAGTACAAGATGGCGGATATAATATGTACGACGAAGGAAATTATGTGAGTTGAATTTCGTATGTCACGTTGCGCATCGTATAATTGTCCATTCAAATCTCAGATTTACTTCTCGGTCGATGGAAATACAGCAATCGCTGAATACAACCAATCGTATATGTAAGTATCAAACGAAATAATAGATAGCTGAAAGCCTTTTAATTATTAAAATACGTATATTTTTAGCTGTTCAAACTATTCGTTTTCGACGCTCGCTATGTACCCTTTTACTGCATTTTTTTACATCGACCACACTGATGCAATGAACGGAAGTTATTCCATTGAGGTACACACCTGGCCAACAGAATAAAATTATGTTTGAATTTTAGGAGAAATTATTTTTTTTTTTAGTTTTATTTTTCTTCACGTCATAGTTTATTTTAAGGTACGTTCAGTTCTTGGATATTACTGGAGTGCCGCATACACGGAATTTGTCGGTGCAGTAACAAATGGAAAGCACTTTCTCACTTTTAGAGCTGTACAAGTCTTTGAAAGATACAATCCAAGTATCTGCGAAGTGTTTTTTTACATTACTGAGGTAAGCTCGCCGTGTAAATTTCTGAAACATAAGATAACGAACCACAACAAATGCTTCAAAAATATGATTTTTCAGAATCAGACTGGAAAAACTTTCAATGTTTCGACGACGATTCCACACTACAGAAACAGACGCACTAAAGGTGTCCTCGAAGGCAATGTCGAAAACGTAGTCTTTGGATACACCCTTTTATCTACGTATGTAACCACGTTATAAGCGATTACGATTTAATTTACGAAACAATTATTTTCATGGCGGCGAAAATAATATTTAGGCTCGATAGAAACAATCGTCCCAGAGAGATTACTCAAACGGAAATGGAAACAACGATGGAATATTTTTTGAACGCCATAACAGGCTATGGTATGTCCATGTTCAAGTTTTATTCGAAGTGTGTTGTTTTCTTACACCGAAAGCAATTAATGTTGAAACAAGTTTTCCTATATTGGTTTAATTCTAGATCAGACAAATTGTTTGTATATTTGCAGAAGTCAATGAAGAAAATGAAGCACTAACAACAGGTATTTTAATTGTTGCGTTCATCTTTCTTAACACAACATTACTCTAAGAAATAGGTGCAGGTAGATACTTTTAAAGCTAAAAACTTTCTGGTCTAATTCCTTTGTGTAATGTTGTTAATTTGACATAAAACAGTCGAAGGCTTTCCTGGAACCAATGTCATATTGCTGAGGATTTTCAACAAAAACGTCACAACAGCTACACGAACCTACTCCGTCCAAGTAAATGGTGGTGGAGATTCCCAGGCAACGATAGTCCATGATGTAAAAACAACGTTCATCGAAGATCTTACTCCGCTTACTTTTTACACAATAACAGTGTCGGTGCTCAATGATGGTCTTCTGCAATCCACGATTCTCCTAACAGTCAAAACAGGCATGTAGACTATAATTTAATGAATTCAACTGTTGGCAATGTTAGACCAAATTTCAACCGGAATGATCCGTTTAAAAGATGCGTTGATGCGTTGATGGCTCCAAAAAAATAACTTTCCTACGAGTACTTACTTGTATTTTGATTTAGGCATGTCTAATATTTAATGTCATTCGACCTCTATATATTTGGATACATAAAAAACTTTTTTTTTCACAAAACACATTTATGACATCATATTTTTTTCCAGCACAAATCTGTACTCTGCAATGTACGAACAGCAAATGCATCGTCTTCGGTTCCTCGAGAACAGAATGCGTTTGTAACCCAAGTTATCAACCTCACCAGAACTTAACAAATGTATGTGTGGATATAAACGAATGTCAACAGACGCCTTCACCATGCCCAGCTGATGCGATATGTTCCAACACAGATGGGTCGTTTACTTGCAAATGTCGCAGAGGTCTCCAGCTTTTCGGTGAACAGTGCGTAGGTGGGTGGTGGAATGGCATAAAAAATATAACTTATGTAGAAAACATCAAATGTCGCACATATCTCCTGCATTGTTTAAATGAAAGATTTCTAGTAGTTAAAGGTTATCAGGCTACAATATTTTCCACTGTTTCACATCTGACCAAACTATTATTGCTAAACAATTTAAGATCCACATATCTGCGAAAGGGATCCATGCAACAACAATGGGGACTGTATTTCGAATCGCGGTACATTCTCCTGCAACTGTACAAAGTATTATTATGGTACAAGGTGCGAATATTACACAAGTCCATGTTTGAACGTCCCCTGCCAAAATGGTGGAACTTGCATCGATTTGTCTGGAAGTTATGAATGCACTTGCACGACATCTCACACAGGTAATAAGTTTGGAACTAACAAGTGTAAGCATAGTTCGTTTGTAATGAAATTCTTTCAAGGACCTAATTGTGATTTGGATGCCGATGAATGTCAACTCGATACTCATCATTGCGATCCCAACTCAAAATGTGAAAATACCGTTGGAAGTTTTAAATGTATTTGCAATGAAGGATACAGGTGAGTGACGTAAAACGTTCCAAAAGATTTCCATTAACAGACTTGCAAAATTCACAGGGGAAACGGAAGAAAAAAATGTTACCGTATCCGACTGCTCCCATATGGGGAAAACGAACAAGATCAAATGCTCGAGATTGAAGACAACGTTGCTTCGCCCACAATCAGGTACTTATAGCTGGTTTTTGAATATTGTGCTGGTTATTTTAACGCAATAACTTTCCAGGGCTTCGTACGCGATTCCTTTCGGTACAAAGAGGTTTAGGGATATGAGAGTAACCTCCAACGGTTTTATCTCCCTTGGATCTGGCGCATGGTTTGTTCAATATCTTATCCGCCCCTTCTACAACGGCTTTAATTTCTTTGACGTCTCTGTAATTGCACCATTCTGGGACGACTTTCATCCTAACATTAATAACAATGGGCGTGTTTATTATCAGGTACGTGATAGCTAGATTTTTATTGTGTTTTATTTTGGCATTTCAGAAATATTTTACGATTTGCTGTTGAACTATTCGGAAAAAAATATAATACGTAACTCATATTACTTCAGGTTTATGACAAGGGGTCAGAAACTTTGACAAACAAAAGCGAGGTTGTGGTCCATCAGGTTGCCAATCGCATAAACCATTACTATAAGCGCGATGACTTCGAGCCTTTGTTTGTATTAAAAGTCACATGGAGCGAAGTGGTTGTTTTTGATGAATACTACAACCGCAAATATGTTAGTGAATGACTAAATGATTTTCAGATTCAGAATTTTGCTCTCTGTTATATAATTAAAATATAATTCACCAACAGCCAAGCACATTCCAAGCGATCGTAGCGAGCGATGGGACGGACACTTATCTTATCTACAACTACAAAGAAGACGCCATGTTATGGAATACACGAAAGAGATATTACTGGGGTAATCGGGCGTTGATTGGATACAACTTTGGATTAGGACAAGATTATATCGAGGCACAAGGAGATTACAGACCAGATCACCGAAATCAGACTGCAGGTAAGGCGGGGACTTGAGCTTGTGTTTACAGACTTGATAATTCAGGTTGTGTTTGATAAGCAATAACAAAGAATGTATTGGCATTAACATTCTATGTGGATTTATTTATATGCACATCTCACGCAGGCGGACCAATCGGCCAATACTATTACCACGTAGCGAGCGGAGTTACAGACGAACAGAAAGCTGCAGCCACAACAGGTTGCTTGAAATGGGTGCTACGTGAACTCAATGATCCATGGGTACCTGATTTTGAGCCGTGCCCGTGCAACAGTCTGCAAGCCCGAATCGATCGCAGGTTCACGTGGTCGGTAGACGCTGAATTATACTTGAATTCAGTCTTTGACCAGGATCGACCGGGACATTATCTGACAGCCAATGTAGATGAATGGACGTACGATGAAGGTAAATAAAACAAACTTCTTATGTATGTTCCCTCACTCCTGGATTTTGAATTCGCTGAATTTCAGTTTTTTACGTAATTACAACCCTTTTTGGAAATTAAGTATAATATTTCTGAGGCACCGTTTATCGAGCACTTTTTTAAAAGTTGTATCTATACGTTACGCCTGACGCGTGATTATTGTTGCCTTAAAAGATTTCCAACCTATACCAAGCTGCAGACAATGCATAGTGTTTCGAGTAATAAAAATCATCATTAGAATGCTTTCTCGGAACGCACTATAGCCTGATCAAAACCCAAATTTTCCTACCTACTCATCAAACGACGTATCTAACCACAATTTAATATAATTTCTTTTGTAGTCGGTTTATCAAACTGCTACCAACCACGACTCAACAGCGGTCCAAGATGTTGTTACTCTCCACGCACCAGCTCATTTTCACGGTTCTGGGGTTGGTTGAGTCTCAGTCCCATCATATCGGGACCATTTTCAAGTAGATACGAGCGCGATCAGATTCCGATTTTTGAAAGGAATGCAAGTTGGTCTTGGGTTCGTCACAGAGACGAGGAGCTGTTTTACACGCAGTACAACAAGTCATTGGGTAGGTTTACGTACGTAGAAGTTTTCTTGGCTCGCATATTCAAACTAGTTACATTACAACGTAAAAGTAGTACTTTCTTTCATTTCTTAGATTTTCATTTCCCTAAAATAATATCAAAGTTATTTTTATTAGAAAACGATCTCATTCCAAGAAGACAATGCTGTGTAGAGAGCAATGACGAAATTCTATGTGATTTGTACCAAGCACTACGACCGCCAGCCACTTGTTCCGGTTACATTCCGAGACGTATTTGTAAGTCATCTTTATTTGCAATACCAAAATTTAAAACATCAAAAAAGTTTTATTTCATGCTTATTTTAGCTTTTTTCTGGGGCGATCCCCACATTACAACAAACGACGAGGTTACGTACAGTTTTAACGGATTGGGAGAGTATCATATGTTGTACGCTCCCGGTGTATTCTCCCTGCAAGCTCGCACCAAGAAGGCCAAGAAAGAAGATATGACCGAATCGGACGCAACTGTTTTTACCGCTTTTGCAGCAAAGGACCTTGCAACCGACACTTCTGGAACGGTAGACAATCCTATGATACAAATTGTTTTGTTTACACTAATACTTTTGTGCAATTTGTAATCACAATCAGTTTTTGTACAGCATTTTGACAAATCCTTAACTTTGTGACCGACTGGTTGACACTTTAGAAATATTTAGGTTCAGTTTGAGGTTGACTTTTCGAGCGCAATTGGGGATGAAGTGATCGTGAAGGTAAATGGCGCTCTTGTGGAAAACATAACAGACAGTAAGTTGCGCAATTCGGTTCAACGTATAACATTTGGAGCAATATAACCGCTTTTTAGCTGAAACAGTCGTGGAAGAAGTGAGTTTAACCTCCGCAAACGGAACTTACACCGCGACATTTCCCTCGTCGAATTCACTTTCTATAACATCCACCAACTTTCTCCTTACCATGCAGTTCACAGGAGACACAGCTACACTGCAAAACTATTCACAGGGACTGATGGGTGAGTCATATCATTATCGATCTGGGGAGCACATAACACACAATATTTTTGCAGGTTACTGGGATGGAATAAAAGAAAACGACTTCTTAATGAGAAACGGAACCACCCTTGATTGGATGACGCTGCAACCAACCGAAAATCAGGATATCTTAAACAACACATTGAATGAAAGAAGCATTTTCTCTTTTGGGCAAACATGTAACTACAATTTGTTTGTAAAATATGCAGCCATAAAATCTTTAAAATGTAACAAAAGCTGTTGAGCTGTAATTACGTTTTGTATAACGTTGTATCTTCTATGCAGGGAAGTTGTTTAACGAAAGTGAAAGCTTCTTTAACTACACCGGTGAAACTGGCGACACATTCCAAGATCACAATCCCACATTAGCATCCGAACCTCCGTTCCTCGAAGATCTTGTGGCCGAACAACGAGGATTCTCTCACTTTGAGGGGATTCAGGCGAACTGTACAACCAACAATGTACTTTCTACTACTTGTCTCTACGACGTGTTGATGACAAACCGAAGTGAAATCGGAGAAAACACCAAAGCAGAATCCGAGAGTTCGTCCACCATCACAGAAACTAATGGCAAGTTGTTGTTTTTTGTCCAAACTAGACTTATTTGACCAACTCCGAGCATTCAAAGAAAACAGAAAACACTTTTTAGCCAACTCTCTGCCCAACGTCACAATATCACCATCACCGTATATTTCCGTTATCAACGGCAAAAACACCCTGGTGACTGGAATAAGCGAAGAAGCTACTTTCAAAATTGAAGCCACTGACAGCGATGGACATAACGTGACGTTCAGAATCGCAATGGAAAATTCTATTAGTGGCCCTACTGTGAATAACAGTAAGTAGATAAACGTGTATAATTTCAATTTTTTTTACATTCATATTTTTAATGCTAAATTAAGAACCATTCGAAAAGCCCGCAAAAGGCCGTTTTCATCTAAAATAAAAAAAAAAAATCTTACTTTTTCAGTAACCGGCGTTTTCTCTTGGACACCAACAAGTGACCACATAATTGCAAACACCACAAACATGACACTGACCGCAATCGCCACTGATTCTCTGGGCGGTGAAACTATCATGAGGATCAATGTCAAACTCTGCCACTGTTTAAACAATGGAACTTGTGTGGTCGACAGTCCTATAGTAGGAAATGAAAACTACCAGGTGAAAACGGACTGACATTTGAGTAAAAAGAACCGTTTTCCTCAATTGACTATTTTTGTAATAAGATGGACGATTTTATATGCTCATTACATTGGAATTTTCCACACAACGCAGAAAAGGTTTATTTACAAGGGGGCATAAACAGATAATTTGAAAATAAATCGAAATAGGCTACAACATAACCATCAAGGTTATAGGGTTAAAGTTGGGCTGATGTGGGTAAAGTTATATCAGTAATAAAACTGATGTAAACAAACGTTCTTATAAGTTGAATAAAAAAACCTGTGCCACGACCGGGTCTTTCTATCAGGTCAATTAAATCCCAAGTGTAACTGAGAATAAAGAAAGAGGGTGATTGTCTGTGAGGAAATCATCTTCATACTGGCACCTGACTCCAAAAACATACATATCCTTTATTGTTTGACACTGTCCATGTCATTCATAATTATATTTATTGTTTTTGTGCGCGATAACTTTGTGCTCAACAAAAATCATTTCATTTGTGTTTGTATCTGTTAAAATATAATCCCATGTTTTGTCAAATAGTTTGAACAACGCAATCATTTTTTTTCAAGATCGTTGACTGTAACTGCACTGAGGCTTACACCGGTTCTAATTGTTCCGAGGATAGAAACGGTTGCCTTTTATCAGCCTGTTTCACCAACGTCACATGTACAGATGTTCCAGCTCCAGGAGTTGGTGAAAGTTGCGGGGATTGTCCGGAAGGAACAACAGGTAAAGCATGTTTTTAGGTTATTCTGCAGAATATTTTATAACGATATTAATGTCCAAATTAGTACGCTACATTTAAAAAGTTTGGAAAGGCTTAAAGTTTTTGATCTGTGCGGCACGGTTAGGTGATGGACGAAACTGTACGAATATTGACATGTGCGATTTGAACCCATGTGAACATATGTGCGAGTCCATCTACAACGGCTTTATATGTTCTTGTAATGACGGATATGTTTTGGAGAACACAACACAATGTCGTGATGTGGATGAATGCACCGGCGATCCTTGCACTATGGTCCAACACTCACACTGTGTGAATACGATTGGAAACTACAGGTGAGATAATTGAATCATTTTTTCATTTAGGTACTTTTTTATAACGCGTTAATGCTATTAAAGTTTGTAATTCAACATGCATGAGAACAATATTTTTCATACAGTTGTGTGTGCAACAATGGGTTTACGAGCAACACTTCGGAGGTTTGTCAAAACATCGACGAATGTACGACTGGCTTTCACAACTGTTCTCTCAATTCAACTTCTTGCCAGGACCTCCCTGGTTCGTTTACATGTCCATGTCTACCAAACTTTATGAGGTATGTTTACTTCATTGATGTTTTGGTTCTTCAACTTACCATCGTACTCTCAGAAATGCCACTGATGGGAAGGAGACTTCTTGTGTGGATTTGGACGAGTGCGAGCAAGGATTACACAACTGCGATAATCAGACAGAAATATGCGTCAATGAAGCTCCTTTATTTAGTTGCATTTGCAAGTAAGCTTAAATAGTACTTTCAGTATATTTTGGAAGCGTTGCTTTATGTTGTTGCGTTATGAAATATGATAGGAAAACTATGTCAAAATTTTTACAAATTAAAAAATGTTTACAATAGAGACGGTTTTAAAACTGAGAACGAAATTTGTGTTGACATCGAAGAATGTTCGGACACAAACCTAAATACGTGTGACAACAATACTTCGAGTTGCGTTGAAACAAACGGTGGATATTACTGCAAGTGTTTGGCCGGTTATCAAACCAACAACATGGTAATATTGGGTTTTAAAATGAGATAATGAAAAATTGTTTGTCTACAAAAGATTTTTAAAGCATCAACTTTATCAGCACATGAAAATGGTCATACATACGAGGACCAATAAATTTGTCTTGATTTAGACTTGCATCGACATTGATGAATGTTTGAATAAAACTATTTACTGTCCGCTGAAATCTATATGCGACAACTGGGAAGGTGGCTATAACTGTTCCTGTCGGGATGGATACGAGATGAATGCGGACGGTGTAAGTTTTGTTGTTGAATCGTAAAAAATCTGTACGACCAATATTTACAATTTTCACAGACTTGCGTCGATGTAGACGAGTGCCTAAAAAACTCCAGTATATGTCCAAATGAATTGCATTGCTACAACACGGAGGGAGCATACAACTGTTCATGTTTAACTGGATACCATCTGTTATTGAATGGAGTAAGTGTGATTTGATGTTGTATGAGAAAATATATTAATTGACGTAGTTTATTGTGCGTAACTAATAAATTCACATTATTGTGTAGACTTGCGTAGACGAAGACGAGTGCCACGATTCCAACCCCTGTCCAGAGGGAGCCTCGTGCCTGAATCATGTGGGTGGTTACAGTTGTTTTTGCCCCATCGGGTACCTGTTTCTTGAAAACGGAGTAAGTATAGTAAAGTAAGACTACTCGTAAGAATAGATTTCCTGAATTTATAGCGCAATAACATATAAATTTAAAAAAAACAAAAAAAAATTTTGGTGGTCAAAAGCTAAAGCACTACAATATTTTTTTCTATTATACGCAGACGTGCACTGACATGGACGAATGTGAAAATGAGACAGTTTGTCCTGGAGAAATGATCTGCAACAACACACATGGAAGTTATACTTGCTTGTGTCCGTCAGGGTACCATAGAGCTGAGGACAGGGCAAGTATTTTTGAAAATGCGTGACAAGTGTTTTGGGGCATTCGATTTTATTTTAAATTAAACTTACACAACGGAACGTAACCACATGTTTTTAAGTGTGTTCTGTTTGGGTGTATTCAGACATGCATTGACATTGATGAGTGTTTGAATGAAACTACTTCACCGGGTGATGATGTTTGTCCCACTGGACAACTATGTGTCAACGTTGATGGCAGCTATTATTGTTCCTGTCCCGCGGGATATCAAATATCCGAAGACGGGGTGAGGTTTTGATGGTTGACTTAATGAAATATGTGTAATGTTTGAAAATTAAATTTTTTGTTATGCAGACTTGTAACAATACGAACGTTTGTTTTGAACACAATTGTCCAGCTGAATATTCGTGTTTGGAAGTTGACAGCAATGAAGTGTGTCGATGTCAAGATGTGAACGGATGTTTATGTAACTTTTCTTGATACAAACTCTTTTTTTTAGTTGCCTAGTAAATTTTGTAAAAAGTTAAAAACGTCAAAACCACCAGATTTTTCTGAGCATTTGCTGGAGTTTTTTCCTTCAACGTCAATTAACCTGACCTTTACTATAAACTATTTTCTTCTTTGACAGTAAACCCCCGATTAACCCCCGTTTCCGTGTTGCAAGCGGGCACTGACAAAATTGAAGTTTTGATAGACAGTGGCGCACTTTACCAAGAATACGAGGTTAATTTAGTTTATTTATCAGTATACTGCCAACATTAACACGTGCATGTTTACACTGACAGGTGCGAGCAGTTGATGGAAATGGCACAATAAAGAGTGTTATCAGCATAGGAACCGTTGCGGTTGTAAGGGATCTGATGCCAAATACAAAATATTTAATAAGTGCGAGGGTCAGAAAGCTAAAAACTTTGGGTTACATTTTTGACCGTTTGAACTTCAGCAAACCGGTTCCGGTAACTACAGGTAATTTGTCTTCTTTCAACCCTTGCTTTCAATTTCAATGCTTGTTCTTGGCTTTGTCTTAGTGTTGAAAATAAACATATTTTTATAGATACAATCAAGCTTGCAATGGAGGTGACTTTAGTTGGTCAAAATTACACCGTTGAACTAAATAACATCGATTCTCCCTACTCAATTGCTCTGCGTCGTCAATACGAAAGTGAATTTACTGCAGGGCTAAAATCCGTAATGGGGAACGTCACTACGCAGTTTCTGAATGTTTCGTTTATAGCCTTCAGGTAAGTCATGAAACAAGCATGTCAGTCAGGAGATCACAAGTGGGGCGTTTGTTGGGGCGTTGATGTGCTGACAATGTTGGGAGAAAAGCCTATTTGAGTACCTGTGGTCAAAAGATAAGTCTTTCTCAACTTGTCTGTTGACCACTTTCGATGCATTCTTGAGACAACAAAAATTCTTATTACAGTATTATCAACTGCAATTTAGTGTTATTATAATTATGGGCCAAAAAGTCACATTACTAAGTCAATGACGCACAAACAAGCACGCCAATGTAAAATTAGCCTCGGCGATCCGTATCACATATTGTTGGACTTCAACCGAATCAAATCACATATTGTGCAGAAATGGCAGTGTTGTAGCTTCGGCTAGGGGATCGCTTAATACGAACAATGCAAGATTTGCATCTGCAGACGTTGATGGATCAGGCCTAAATGCATCATTGTTTGAAAATCTTGCAACAAGTATGTTTTTGTACTAACAAATAAAATCGATTTCACACACAGAGTATTGTAGTTATGTCATATACATCGTCGCCAAACATATTGGCAAAGCTCCATACGCTCTGGTGTAAATAGTTGTTTATTTTGTCAGTAAAATCCATCCCTCCGAGCCCAGCAAACTTGCGCGTCACCAACATTACAACCTCTTCAATCACTTTTGGATTTGAGAGCGTGCCTGGTTCATTGTTGTATGAACTGGAACGTAAGTTCTAAACATAAACATTGTCTACTAAAGTTAGTTAGTATGCGTTAAAGAACAAACTCAAAAAGTCACCTTTGATTGCAGTGACCTGTCCAGGAAATAGAGTGATTAAAATTGTTAGTACCACAGTCATCACCATAGACGGTTTACCGTCAAACGAAGTGTGCTCAGGGCGGGTGAGGACACTGGCTATCGTCAACGGATCAAATTCTAGAGCATTCTCGGATTTCAGCAACTCACTCGTCGCATCCACGTGTAATAACATGTGCTTTTAAAAAAAATGTTTTTCAATGAAACAATTTATTTTCAATTTGGCATATAGAGATGCTTCTTATTCTTCATGTTTTGTAACATAGTTTTGTTTAGCGCCTTCTGTCACTCCACTTGGGATTGCATCAATCACGATAAATTCTCTCGTCGTTTCGATCGCTTCCATATCCCGCGCCACCAGTTATCACGTGACGGCTGAAGGAATTATTCCGGTTCACGCCCAACCATCATCAAGTAGTGCAATCAACTTCACCATAACAGGCCTCAGTCAAGCAACAACGTACGATTTTTTGGTAACGGTTGTTACCAATGATGTACTAGGAATGGAACGAAATGGAACTGGAAGGGTTACTGCGACTACAGCTGGTTAGCAATACAAAATTACTTTAATTACTTTGAACTAGACAGTGTTAAAAACAGCAAATTCTGTGTAAATGCTCGTGCTCATTTTTTTCAGTGGTGTCCATGAAAGTCCTTTGAATTCCTCCTCAAAAAACGAAAACTGTTCTGATAATTATCTGCGCAAAAAAGCCATAATAGTCAATGAGAGCTTCGACCTGTAAGGTCTCACCAGTGCAGCTGGTGACCGTGGCACATGCTATAGCTGTTAGACTACTGTTCTGATAATGTTTCATATTGTCTGGCGGACAATTCAAAGCAAATATGTGCGGATTTTTAGGCGATTATCCTAATAAATTTAAATGCCCTTGTGCAGACTTCGATGAATGCATGGAAACCCCGAGTGTCTGTCCACAAGGTGCAACGTGTAACAATACCTTTGGCAGTTTCGAGTGCATGTGCGGAAAAGGCTTTCATCACAATTTAACAACCAACAGCTGTGTCGGTGAGTGACTACTTTGTCAAATGTTTCACTTTTCAAAACTTTGTTTGCAGTTGTACCGTATGACGAATTGCGGTTTTTCTGTTTTACCACAAAGCACATTATCCCTGAGATAAAATAACGATTTCAGTTTTTTGTAGGATTTTGCTCAATGAACTTGGATTACTGTAAATATGGTGGGACGTGCTTCCAAGATTCATCCGGACTTCCTGTTTGCAAGTAAGTTGAACATAGTCGCTTGAAACCCATTGGCGCAACGCTATGGGTGCTTTTCCAGTAATCAATAATAACAAGGCAACCTTAACACATTTTGTACTTGTTGTTGCACTTAAGCAATCACTAGCCGGATTAGGTTAAATCAAATTTATGCTAAAGAAAGTGTATGTTGATTTGTAGATGTGCGTCTGGCTACCAGGGTGAGCGCTGTGAAAAAGCTGGTAAGTCGTGCAACGATAAAGAAATGATGGGATGTTTTCTTAGATAATAACTTGTTTACCTTAACATAGATACTCCCGATAATTCTTGGAAGATTGCTGTTGGTGTTGTGGGAGGAATTATGCTTGTTGTTCTTATTGTCGCCGTGGTTGTGATGTCATACAAAAGAAATCAGAGAAGCGAGAAGTATCGTAGCGTTTAGTTAGTCTTAGCCATTGTGACATATCCTAATAAACATAGCTCTAATCGTTTTTGCACGAGCTACTGTTGTAGTGACTTGTAACGTATAATTATAACCATCTTGGCATTCACCACGTTTACAAATGTCATCCATCCATTTTCCGGACGTATGTTCATGTGCAAATCATCACAAGTTTTCAATTTGTTGCCACAACTGACTGAATTAAGAATACGTTATTTTAAAAATGTACGACCAAATTATACGTGATTAGCTTTACAGTATACGAGGCTACTTATACATGTGCATATATGTTTTTGGCAAGGGAAACTGAGAAGACCGATTCCAACATGCTTTAAACTATTGTATTCACACTCTTTTTAATCTAGTTTGTAAGTTGTTCAGACAAAATTACTTTGCACGAAAAGTTCAATAAAATTTACGCTTCGACAACCCTGAGGAACTTTGCTGTCTCTCCACAATATATGTTAGATAGACAAGTATGTATATAGGCAAGACGATAAAATAGCGGGAGAGTAAATGAAATGACCAAAAAGTCACACGTTTGCCAGGATAGTGACCAATTGCAGTTAGGTATAGTAACCACTATTTACCCCACTAAAAGTGGCCCTGCAAAAGCATACAGTAGCAAACTATGTTACATGAAGCGATAATGAATAACACAAGAAAAAACTGACTAAATTCATCATGCATGACTAAATTAGGTTTATCTGTTGATCTGCATTTTTCTTTGAAACCATTGAGTTGTAACGAACGTTGTAAGGATACACGGTCGGAGTTGCGCAACAACAATGGGTTCGAAATTTCTTCTAAACTTCAAACGCCTGGACGCACAATGACGCACGGTACGCATATGCAGCGGTGTTTACTGGTTTTACGCGTCAAACCAGTGGCCAACATCCTAAGCCATATGTGATTTGATTCCGCTAACATAAACGAGAACGGGTATAAAAAAGGCGTACGTTCTCTTTCAAATATTTAGTCACCAAACCAGACAAAATGTATATCTTAGAAGTCATCATGTTAGTTTTAGGAACGTTTTTGAGCAGGCAGAAAAGACGTAAATCCCTAACAATTACCTGGCGTAGTTTACCAAAATTCTCTAAAGCTCTTGAACCGTGGTCGACAAAGGCAGCACGTAGACGGGCGCCACCGAAAGTTAATGGAACCGAAACCAGACACACGTGGATGGAGTTTCTAGAGAATTCTTGTGCCGATGTTTGTCAATGCTAAACGTTGTTATTACTCGTTTGGAGTTAACAAACACTATCTACAATACAAACCAAAGGTATTGACTTTCTGGTAATTGTCAATCAGAGTAAGTTGCAAGTATCGCAAACCCATTTACATATGCAAAACCAAAACAAAACATGAAGGGGACCAAAACATTCAACTGCTACAAAGCGAGCAGGAATACTCAGAAATGTGCATGCTGGCATTTGCCTCATTAATAAACGCTGGTAAAACAAAAATGAGAAATAAGACCTTAATGCTGAGCGTCGCGTTTTCAGTCAAAACCACCAACCTGAACGAACAGGTCCACAAAAAGCCCCAAGTACGTATCAGTGGTTCTAGTGTTTGGAGCATGGAGATTTTAGAGGGGACAATTGTCTACGCGTCTACGGACAAGCATATACAGAGTCAGAGGTACAGACGTAGCGTAGTTCGTCGCAATCGTGCACGGTGAAATCACAGCCAGCCTAGCTTTTAGATCTGTTTTCTGCGATTTACGAATCAATATTATTTGGGATACAATTTGCGAAATGTTTTAGATAGACAGTTGTGTCTGCATTGCAAAACTAAACTGATACCACACACTCGATTTCCATGCTTTATGGTCAAATTCGCTAACGATAATCATAAATTATAACTCGTGGTCGATAAAACCTGCCAACTTGAAGGCAAACGCCCAGAAGAAAAAGGCGCAAGTGTTCTTCAGTGAGGTGCATCGCAAATATTCACCTCCCATGAAAAATTACAGTTTAGTAAATGCGCTTCTAAGTCCTTTGGGATTTATGAAACCAGCGCATTTATGCCAATTGTACAAAAAAAACGGTACCTCACCCCAATTATTACAATGGGGGAATTTGCCTCGGCCGTTAAAAATAACCTGGAAATTTATTCTTTGTGGAAAACATGTGTATGCCGTGACATGTTGTTCCAGAGTAAGGTGTTGTGCGATCGGAGTTAGGGAACTTTTGTGTACGAAGACTGTATGTAATTTTCTACACAAAAACAGGAAATCTGTGAAAGGAAATTATACGCATCGCAGCTTCACGATATTGAGACTCAAACAAAAGGTAGGATCCGAAGAAGACAAAATCGACATGTTCAATTGAGTTGCAATCAAGCGTGTTGGGAATCCGATACTTTGAAGGAAAATAAGATTTCGAGATGCCCTTGAATATGTTTTAAAATAGTTGAATCATCACAAACTTTGCTGTGAGATTCAGTGGGCGTATCAACAAACATTAAAATATAGCTTAAGTGAGATGGAGCCGGTCAGCATTGCAAATAAATCAGACGAAACAAGCACAATGTTTTCCAAGCGCTCAGAAAAGTTTTAAAACTGAAGTTGATTGTTAGATCTAAAACGATTATGAAACGACTGAATTGCAACTGGTGTGGTAAACACATTTGGGTTGTAGTTGCACAACGTTAAGGTCGTGAACTTAACCGCTGATCGTGAGACAGGATCACCGAAACTCGCACGAAAATTGGTGGGGTTTGACCCAAAACTAGCAGTCGTTTTCTTTTAAATTTTAACTTTCATATAAGTATCAGTAAAACTGACAAAATTTATCTTAGATATATGTGGCATGTTTCAATACGTATTTACCAGACAGTGGTTTTCAGTACAATTTAATGTTGTAGTATGTGCAGCTGAAAGTAGGATGTAAAAATGTAGATTTTAAGCAGGGAAAATATATTCGCATTGAAACATTTCAAAATTGACTAAATGCGAAAATCAACAAAATCGTATAATCAATTCAATCCAATTGCAGGGATCACAGGACAACAAGATTTTAGACACAAACAAAAAACTACCTCAACAATGTGGTCAGATTTTTCGTATATCTGAGAAGTTTAAGAATTGTTTTCTAGCAAAAAGTAATGACGAAATTCCTTAATAGTTACCTGGCGTGGTTTACCGAAATTGGCGAAAGTCATTGAACCGCGCCGTGGTCGACAGCACGTAGAAGAATCGGGCGCCAACTGTCGTTGATAGAACCGAAACCAGACACACATGGATAGGATTTTTCGAGAATTCTTGTGCTGATGATTGTAGTTATTACTCGTTTGGAGTTTCACAAATATTACGTCCACAATACAAACCAAAGGCATTGACTTTGTGTGTATTGTCTGTAATAGTAAATAACAAGTAGCGCAAACCCATTCACAAATGTAAAAAAACGTGAAGGTGACCCAAAAATATTCAACTGCTACGAAGCGAGGAGGAAAACCCAAAAATCTGCAAGCTAACTTCTTTTTATCATCAAAAGTCGGTAAAACAATAAAAATAAGACCTAATGCAGAGCGTCGCGTTTAGGGCAGTGGGTACGTGATTTAGCTCAGCCGTAAAGTCAATACCACCAACCTGAACGGTTAGGTCCATGAAAAAAGGCACAAGCACGCATCAGTGGTGCTGATGTGAGGAGATTTTAGACGGGACAATAGTCTACGCGTCCACGGAAAATATGTATTATATATTATCTTCATAATACTGGCGCAGAAGTGACATAGGACAGCGCAACCGTGCACGGTGCAACTACTGCCAGTCGTGCTTTTTGGATCTGTATGCTGCGATTTACGAATCAATATTATTTGTGATACATTTTGCGAAATGTTTTAGATTAAAAGTTTTGTCTGCATTGCAAAACTAAACTAATACCACACACTCGATTCCCATGCTTTAGGATCAAAGTCGCTAACGATAATCATAAACGTGTGTGATAAAACCTGCCAACTTGAACGTAAACGCCCAAAAGAAAAAGGCGCAGGTGTTCTTCAAATTCAAAACCATTGCTAAAACAGTTGGGCCTACAAAGGGCCTAACTTAATTCAAAATTGCAGTTGAATAGATGCGCTTACGTATGAGCACTTTGGGATTAATAGAACCAGTGTATTTATTCCATTTGTACAAAAAAATGGTACCTCGGCCCAATTATTACAATGCGCATAAATATGCGAAGCCCAAATATATGCAAACATTAAATACAGTTTTGTCGCATTTTATGCAACTGAATATAGGATTTCAATGAAAGAATTTGGCTTGGTCGTCACATGCAAAATACGCCTGGAAAATTAACCTTTGTGGAAACCGTGTGTATGTGGTGATATGTTCTCCTAGAGTAAGGTGTTGTACAATCGAAGTTAGGAGGCTTTCCTGCTCAAACAGTCCATTCAATGTCCTATACATAAACAGGAAATCCTTTAAAATAATTTATCAGTGTCGCAGCTTCACGATGTTAAAACTAAAAAAAGGTTTGAACCAGCAAAGCAGACAAAGTCGACCCGTTCAATTCAATTGCAATCAAGCGTGTTGAGAGGCCGATGTGAAGTAGAATTACATTTCCAGTTGGCCTTAGAATAGGTTTCCAAATAGTCCTAACACAACAAAAAAATGTCAGATCGAATGGGTGTATTAACAAATATAAATATGTAGTTTAGGTAAAATTGAACCAGACAACATTGTAATTAAATCAGACAAAGGTAGCAAAGTTTTCCAAGCGTTCAAGAAAGTTTTAAAACTGATGTTGGCTATATGTAAAACGATTTTGATACTACTGAATTGCAACCGGTGTGGTAAACATACTTGGGTGAGACCGGATTAAAGAAACGTGCACGAAGGCGGTTGGGGTTTCGCCCAAAACTAGCTGCCGTTTACGCTTTATTTCAAGTTTGATATAAGTATCAAATATATGTCGCATGTTTTGACATTTAAAACTCGCTGGTCGCGGGGTTGAGAACGGTTGAATGCAAAAGACTGTTATTAACACATTATTACAACGAGGGTAATAATATTTATTCGCCGCATTATGCTATTCCTTCAGCTGTAAAATACATGAAATACCTGTTTTAAATTTGGCCACTTATAACAACAGAGCTCTGGTCACGTGCTGATCATGAATGCTTTAGCGGAGTGAAAATAAACACGGACTGTTTATCAACCATTTTGTGTTTTATTTTCTTTGTAAGCAATCTACTATGCCAAACTTGCCTTGTTAAAGGAGTTATACGTGGAGAAACATCTCAAAAGAGCAAAATATTGCGATATTATCCAATCAAAGCAACAATACCACCAATACTTTCTTTAAAAGCTTTTCCTAATATGAAATATGTGCAGACAATATTGCAGAGAGCATTTGGTTCGCCAACAACTGTATTTAACTGCCATTGCGTTAACTGATTGAAAAGGTAAAATTTTGGAATTATTTGTAAAAAACTGCAGTATCTTGAGATCAGCGGACAAACGCAAATAAACGTTTCCAACGCTTGGTTTGGAAGCAGTCAACCATAACCCGTACTTTTGGAACGGGGAGCAAACGAATTCCATAGAAAGTTGTTGAAAACTGTGTGAGTAAGTTTAAGTTTGAGCCGGTGATGGGAGTAGGCGCATCACCAAGATCACGAGTTGTTTTCGTGTTAAGTCGTGCATGAACAACTGTCTAGGAAAAAACACTTTCCAGTGTTTTATCATCACCGTGTTTTTATTTTATTTTTTTCTGTGTCCTTATCTTTTCCGTGGTTTCTCAACGCTTCCACCCGTTGCTTGTGGCAGGTTTTTAGTTGTGTAAAGGGCGTGTTGTGAGGTAGTGGAGAGCCTTTACTTTATTTTGTTTGAACCTAATTCTTAATTTGCTTTTAAAGACACTGATGATGCTTTTAACAAAGCGAATATATATGTCTAATTAAAGAAGACTGAAAGATTTTTACCTGAAACGAAAGTTTCCTAGACAGTTGTTATATATATAATAAGGTGGAAATCTTCAGGGCCAAATTGCAACAGAATGGGAAATGATTCCCAGAATCAATTCTCAAGTCGTGTGTGTTGTGATAAGTCACTGTTATATATTGAACTAAATTAAATCTGAGATAACTGACACGAATCACGAACATCGTATAGAAATCGGAGAAGCAAAACTAAAAAGGCTGTAAACATATATCACGCCACCATTGCATGTTTCAAAGTTAGACATGAAGTTATCGTTTTTTACTGCAGTCGCTTCACATATCCTTGAAAAAAGATTTCAAATCATTCTTTTGTATTTCTACTGAAGTGAAGTGTATTGTTTCTACTAACCTGTATAATTGATCACAAGACATTTGCCAGTCTTATGGTTTGTTGGTTACATTACTAAAGAGTTAAACAATTGCCGAAGCGAAGGAAGGCTCTGAGAATTTTTACAGAAAAGGCAGTCGCTTTTCTGGCTGCAAACCGGCAATAACCTTACGCTGAGATCCCGCGTCGATAAAGCCTGGTAAGACCAGAATCGTGAGATCAAACTCACCGGTAGCTTAATTTTTCAGATCTCGCTCCGACTTGTTCGGAAAATGTGGCTGATCCAGCTTGGTGCTGGGCTGCGAATCCTGAAAACCTGACAATCTTTAGAATTAACGTTACTTCCAAATTTTCTTCTAAAAATTCGACACAATTTTGTTTTTTCTTTTTAACAGGGCTGTACATTGGCGTTAAGCAAGGCGCCCTGGCAGGTTAGGATGATTTTTTTATTGCGAATTGCAGCCCTTTTGCTTGTGTGTGACAGAATTACACATGGACAAACTGGTAAGTTATTTTTTAGTGTATAAAATAGTAATAACCGAGCTTTCATTACAAACAACTGAAATCATTCTTTTGTCAGAAATACGTATCAATGTAAAACGTGAGTTGGAAAATGTTATGGGAAGATTTTTATGTTGAACCTTTTATTGTTAGTTGCCAACAAAACAGAAGTTCTGCTTCAGCGACTGAGGGCAGCAGATTTAACAACAGCGATTGGCGACTTTTATTCCTACCGGTATGACAATTCATTGCCTCCAATTAATTCAATTAATGACGGCGGTGGCGACATGTATGATGGTGGAAATCAAGTAAGTATTAAACACGTACAACAAAAGACTTTTTGATTTAAACTGATATTTTTATTAGGTGTATTTCACTGCTGATGGAATTCGAGTGCATGCCGAATACGATCTAACATATGAGTAAGTTTCATTGCGTTTAGAGATTCAGAAAATTGTAACGTGTTTTTGTATTGTTAAAATCGAGGCAAAATGTTGAAAATTTTTTTGTATTAGCCGTTCTGACTACTCGTTTTCATCGTTAGCCATCTACCCATTCACAGCGTTTTTCTACATCAACTCAACCAACGCTACAAGCGACAGTTACTCTATTGAGGTAAAGTGAACCAAGTCGGCGTTGAACTGTGTACGGATAAGCTCGATGGCGCGGGACAAAAATAATCCAGGAGACTTTTGTAAATTTTTATCATGCAATGGAAGTTTTTGGAAAAAGTTTAAAAGAGATTTCAGTCTCCCATCACTCTAAACAAATTGTAACAATGTGGCAAAAAAAAGTTAGATATCGCTGTCCTCGATTAAGCACCAATAAAATATGAAATAATGTTCTGTTTTCGAAAATGGTGTTTGGTCGATCACTGTTATTATAGTCGGTTAAAACGCGTTGGTGATTGCGATTGTCCGAAAGAAATACGAGGAAATAAGATTGATTCTGCAACTTTTGCTTAATGTTTGAGCACAAAACGAAATATATCGATGGCTTGTTATTTACGTATTATTCCAAGTGCTTTTAGGTTGTTTCCAACTTGGGTGCTGACGGCAGGGGGAATTTTCAAGAGTTTTCCGGCAATGTGACAATTGGAGTTTACGTACTGTCTTACAAGGGGGTTCAAGTCTTTGGTGCAACTGACCCAAGTGTGTGTGAAGTATATTTCTACATTGCACAGGTAAGCCAAATGTTCAAAAATGACATTATTAAAAATGTCATTTTTATGTTTATTAAATTGGTCGATTCGCAGAGGCAGACTGGACTCGAGTTTTCTTTTTCGTTTCCAACACGACACACCCTCAGCTGGCAAAATGTCGCATCTCTAAGAGGAGACACCAATGACGTTGTTTTCGGATACACACTTTTATCAACGTAGGTCAAGACATTTCTTTTAGGAGGGATCAAATTTGTCCAACCATATCTTTTACCCAAAGTCGAATCCAACAGAAGCCTTAAATATCAAATTAGTAAATGCCCAAGTCACCCTTCACAGATTTACCGCAAAAAAAAAAAAATATACAGCCACGCGACGAAGAACGCTTATTTGAGTAAAATAAAAAACTCACCGCTCTATATTTTCGGATTTCAGCCGCCAATCTTATTAAAATGTGACATTAACCAAATCTTGTTGAAAAATAATATCCTGAGGAGAATAATGCTGAAACCCTCTATCGCCCTCTGTGTGTCGACTGCGCTATTTTAGTTAATTTGACTAAAGTGAGAGGGGCGTAATGGACCACCGTGTTAATACATAACTAGGCTAATATTTCGCTGCTTTGCCTTTCAGTGTTCTAATGAAGTGGTTTTAAACCGGGTGTTTGCACAGAGCGTTGTCTACTGGAGATCCAAGGAAATTTCTAACGAGTGTTTTTTAATTTTTAAATCTCGACTTTCAAGAAATATTTGCGAAATTTGCAACAAACCTGGAAACACGCCGAATTACAGTTGTTCGCTACAACCTTGGTACACGACAAACAAATCCGCAATGTGACGTGAAGCTCGGACTGAATCTCAGCGGTTTAGATCCATTGTTGTAATGTGTTCATTTACCATTACCGAGTCACATACTGTCTCATCTACAGATTTAAGTGCCAAAACGGTTTATCATCTGAAAAGGAATTCTGAATCATTTTCTTTTTAATTTTCAGCGAGATTCCAGGTCGTGAAATTACGAAATGCGAACTTGATGCAACAATGTTTAACATGTTGGAAACCATGACCGATGAAGGTAAGGACGTTTTGCAGTATTGTTTTGAATTTTGTGCTCTACTTATTGCTTTAGGTTCACGTAATTTAATGTACTGTGTAGTGACTTTGGATTGAACTAAATTTTATTTCTATTCAATTTTATTGTGCATTAATGAAATTGTATGCAAAATAAAATGTCATGGGTACCGATAAAACCGTACGGGTTGTGGAGTAAGGTGCCTATTTTTATGGTGATATCCTCACCAAAAATCACCGTCTAACGCGGGATCGCAATAAGTCGCATTACGCGATAAAAATACATGAGCTATATTAGTTTTGGCATAAACCAACGAACTCAAACATTATCTTGACTTGATTTGATCATGTCTTCGTAACTTGCAATAAATACTTTTTCAGAGCTAGACGTCAACGCATCAATGGATCCTCAAAGTAAGAAAAGCATTTTGCATAACTGAATCACTTACAAACATGTAATCTCAATGCAGTTGCCGTGGAAACGAATGCAACATTGACGCGGCTGAAATCCTTTGATCCCACAAAACAAATAATAAACTTTTACCGCTATCGCTACGACGATTTAACCTCACCAGTCAACATGATTATTGATGGGGGCGGTAACATGTACAACGATGGAAACAGTGTAAGTTGTATGGATTGCAATGCGAAAAACTGTGCGTATTAAAAATTCTAACGTCAGGTGAGCTTCAGCGTCGATGGTGAATGTTTCTCGGCCACCGGATACAACATCACTTACAAGTAGGTGATGTAATTACGCTACGGAAAAAAGGCGCGTTTTTGCGCTGCGCGATAACAGACAAAGCTATAAGTTACAATCACATTTGATATCTGCTTTTTTTTCTTGGAGGCCTGTAAGTTTGACCTGCGTTCTTGCAGAATCTGAAGCTTTCGTGGCCGAAGAGATTTGCGTTATATACCCACCATAAAAGGAATCAAAAACAAAACATTCGACATAGTGTATGACTAACATTTAAACAATGCAATCACGTGACGTTCATTGAAGGATGCGCTCCTATATATCGTACAAATTACTGACACATTTTTGACAATTTGTCAAGAGGTGTTTGGCAAATTGCAAACACTCTTCATTAGCAATCCTGCGCAAAATTAGGTAATTCGTAAATGTTAGTGGCATCACTTAGATTTGGATGATGTAAAAGTCAACCACGGCGATCATGTTTTAACACGATATGTTTTAGTGGATCAGACTACACGTTCACCACTCTTGCCATTCACCCCTTCACTGCGTTCTTCTATATAAACTCCACCAGCAATTTCAGCAAATCATACACAGTGAAGGTACGCATCACGTTACTACCTGTTTAGTATTTCATCAAATGAAAAACAAATAAAAATTTCTTTGCAGTGTTGTACATGTTATGTTAAGAACGTCTTTTCAAAAAAAGAAATCATGCACATTAGCCATCTTGTTGTTGTTTTGCAGGTTCGGTCTGATATCGGTAGCTTCAGTCAAACACAGACTTTTAACGGCTTAATTTCCAACGATGGTTACGTGTTGTACTTTAGAGGAATCCAATATTTCGGTAGCTTTGCACCATCAGTGTGTGAAGTATTTTTCTACATAGCAAAGGTAAAAAGTACATAGGTCCAGTTTTAATGTTAATTTAAAAGAGTGTTTCTTTACAGAACAACAGTGGATTGGAGTTTTCGTTCAGCAACATCCAGGACCGCGAAAGCGAATCTGTGCTAACTGGAATTCCCCGAAACGTCGTGTCGGGTTATACCTTGCTTTCCAAGTAAGTTCAGTTTTATTGCATTTTCCAGAGGTATTTGTGGCAGAGGAATGCAATACGTGTGTAGTTATTACGTCATTTTACTCTTTTCGGTTATGTTTTATTGCGCTACAGTCGTGGTGCAAAATTTCTTGGAAAGATTTTGTGTTTAAGAAGATTTCGTTTATAACACTTAACATTTAAAGTCATTAGAATTATTGCGAAAATATTTTGATGATATTGCCTGTTTGGCTTTTTTCATTTCGCCTTCAATGTCAGTTATTTATCAGAAATATTGCGAAACCTTTCTTTATATATCCAGGTCTCCAGGCAGTGAAATAACGAAATGCGAACTTGATGCGACAATGTTCAACATGTTAGCATCTATAACGGCTGCCGGTAAGAACCTAGTTGTGCTGTAGCGTTGATTTGCAGCAGCCACAATTTAATTGGTTGTCATCGCAAGGACCATCATTGGTTTGGTCCTATTATTGTTTGTCTTGTATGAATTTCCCAGATGCTTATTTGTATAGTAACGGTTACCTGTACAAATGTTCAGATCAGCTTGTTTTATATGTGCAAAAAAGCCATAATATTGGAAAGCTGAAGACAGTGCGTGTACACACCTTGTCTGCAGCTTGGTTTTCTTCTGTTGAAAGTCCAATTTTAACGATTACATGCACATCCACCTATAAACTCAACGTTATCTATGAATTGCGTAGTAGCAGTGCAAGACTTAAAATATTTGTATTTTTTTGTAGAAAAAGGTTTCAACGCATCTGTGGATCCTCAAAGTAAGAAAATTATATTGCATGACTGTTTTATTTTTGCAATAATTAAATCTGAATGCAGCTGTCGTTGAAACGAATGTTACATTAACCCGACTGAAATCCTTTGACCTGACAAGACATTTGAAGAACTTTTACCGCTATCGCTACGACGATTACTTTTCTCCTGTCAACAGCATTGTTGATGGGGGTGGTAACATGTACGATGTTGGAAATATTGTGAGTTAAATGACGTACACACAACACAAAAGAATTGAACATATTATAATAAAACTGTTAATTTCAGGTGAGCTTCAGCGCGAATGGTGAATGTTTTCCTGCCCTTGAATACAACGTCACATACAAGTAGGTGCTCAACTTGAGATGTTTGGATAACAGGATAAAGTGCGTTTTTTGATGCTGTGTTTAAACTATTGGGTATAAGCTAACAGCAAAACTGGCAAAATAACGTTGTCCTAAAGTATGTTGGTCTGTTTTCAGGTCTTTTCTACAGCCAAATGGGAAAATATATTACATTCATTCTCATAACAATATTTAAAAATAGAGCAAGCAATATCCCTGATGCACATTGAAGGTTTTGCTTAATTATTTTACACGCTTCTATATTTTCGAACACTAGTCCGTTCCTACTGACAGTTTTTTAGTCTGTCTGAAGGTTTTATCTACATTCCAGCACAATTCATTTACACTTTATTCTAGTTTTAGATAGTTGCCATGATAGTTGCCAAACCTAGATAAGGTGATCATTTGGGATTGATTCCAAATTGGTATTTATATTTTTAGCGGTTCAGACTACACGTTTTCTACGCTTGCCATTCACCCTTTCACTGCATTCTTCTACATAAACTCCACCAGCAATTACAGCAAGTCATACTCAATAAAAGTACGTATTTGATTTGTATCTAATAAGCCTATAGCGCATTTTGAGCATTTTATATGACTAATATGCTTTACTCTGAATTATGAATCTGACGTTCTTCTGGTGAAAAACAACAAATATACACCTTTTGTTTAAAAAAGATTGTATTTTCTGACGTTTTGCCTGTAGGCTACGTACGACTAGGCTTCTTCAGAGAATAAAACAAACACAGTAGCGAACCCACGGGCAGAAATTAAGCGACGAAAAAGTACAAAATGGCACAACAGCTAAAACACAGCGGGACATAAATAAATGGACAACATCACTTACGGGTCAAACGGCCACACATGGGAAACGAAAGTCAAGAATCGTTACGGGCGAAATTGCGGAACACGGGCGATAGTACTTTTCCATCATTACGATTTAACACATTAGGTAGCGAATTAATGTAATAATTTTCCACAACCGACCCTTTTGCAAAAATTGTTTCTTGTTTCAATATTTTTGCTTCCTTCCAATTGATACGGTTGTCGGTGTCAAGAATGTGGGTACATATAGCAGATTTATTGGGTTCCATATTGCGTATTGAAACAAGAAACAATTTTGGCAAAGCAGTTACCTGATGTGTTAAATCGTAATGATGGAAAAGTACTATCGCCCGAGTACCGCAATTTTATAATCTTTTTTACATATTGTGATGTACTATTGTAACATTTTTACGAAACAAAAATTTAAAAAATTTTATTCGTAGGCCCACAGGCTAAATTATCGCTGTTTTACAGGTTCAGTCTGATATCGGTATCTTCAGTGAAACACGGACGTTTGACGCCTCAGTTTCCTATGAAGGTTACGTGTTGCACTTTAGAGGAATCCAATATTTCGGCAACTTCGCACCAGGAGTGTGTGAAGTATTTTTCTTCATTGCACCGGTAAAGAAACTGCGTACGGTTCAAGTTTAGATATTATTTTGAAAACAAGTTTCTTAACAGAACAACAGTGGATTGGAGTTTTCGTTCAGCAACATCCAAGACCGCGAAAGCGAATCTGTTCTTACTGGAATTCCCAAAAATGTCGTGTCGGGTTATACCTTGCTCTCCACGTAAGTTGATTTTTATTGCATCACAGTTAAGAGTCAGGAACAAAGCCTTAAATTTCCATACGCTACAATATGGGTGCAATAGCTCCATTCCTTCAAATAATTTTTAAACAGATATCTGCGTTGGGGGCGTTCAATCTCGCCGAACCAGTTGAAAGATACAATGCTTGACTTGCTAATCGCAGTGACGAAAGGTAAAAAAAAACAGCTTTTAAATACTACTTATATGTGATTATTCTTCGGATATAGGCCTATCATGCAACAGTTTCACTCAACCAAACATCTTCTTACCAAAAGAATTATGTGTTCTTTGTTGTAGTATAAATTTTTTTGTGCATATGATTGATTATTTGCCACATTTCAGGTGTTCAGATTCCGGACGAGGCATTTCAGCAGGACCCAAAAGGTTCGTAAAATTGCGCGATTTCTGTGTGAACCAAATGTTTGCACAACATACGCACTTCTGAACTTATAAAATTGCGAAAGTAGGGTTAAACCTGGACAATTGCAAGTTTAAAATTTCTTAGATTAATAAAAAAAAACAAAAAGTCGTCAAAGTTTCGAAAGGCAGTTTGGCAGTTTAATCCCTGTAATAGTACGTGATTTAGCGTTGGTGCTCTACCTGTTTTGAATGCCCTGATGGGTCGGCTTGTTATTGCTGGTTCACAAGTACATACATATAAATATGATGTCTTATGCCATTTTCTTGTACATACAATTTCAATTTTGTAAATCACATATATATTTTCTTCAGTTGCAAGCGAAACAAAACTTCTCTTGGAGCGACTGCGATCTGCAAATATCTCGAGCCATTTGCCTGATTTCCATGAAATTGTTTACGATGATAACTCCGAACCAATCAATCAAATCATCCGTGGAGGATTTTATCCTAACTATTTGTTTTTAGAAGGAAATTTTGTAAGATAGCAAGAAAACGCCAATTAATTTAACTAACAACCTATTTATTTTAGGTATATTTTGATGTCAACGGGGATGGTTGCTTTGTTGAATATGATAAAATATACAAGTAAGTGCAACGAAAATACATAACTTCATAGGATCACATCCATCTAGCAAAATATTATCTTAGACGAATAAATGTTCTTTTATGATAAACCATTTTCAAAAAGCACTCGCAAATTAAATTTATAACAGATAGAACTTGAGATAAAAGAAAGAAATATAAGGAAGAAACACATCATTCTGCCTGCTTTCTCAGATATGCCTTAAATTAAACAGAGTTTGTCAAATAACTTACCAACCAAACATCTTGTTAGCGCCACAAACGCATCTACTTGAATCACATGATCAGTAGATAGACTATATGTAGCAAAATATTGTGGATATTTGATGAAAGTTGATGTTTTAAAATTGATTATAAATATGCATGCAGCGGTACGGACTATTCTTTTTCGACCCTTACTATTCAACCATTCACCGCTGTTTTATACGTCAACACGACTGATATTGCATTGAGGAGTTACACTATCGAGGTATAGTGCAAAACCAAGATTTTTGTATTTGCTAGAACTTGCTTATGGTTATTAATATATGAAGATAAAATACGAAAAAAAGTACCAAAATGAACTTATAGCCATTATTTTTAAAGGTGTGGTCGACTATTTATTCATACCAGAGATCAACCAATTTCTCTGGAACTGTATCATACAAGGAATACGTTGTCGTATACAAAGGTGTCCAATATATTGAAGGACAATTCCCAACAGTGTGTAAAGTACTTTTTCTTTTGACTCAGGTAAGTGCTATCTCGATAAATGCAAAATAAGAAACCTTTATAGATCGAATAAAACAGATCGTCAATTTTAATGAAACAGCTAAAACTTGAATAAAATTTAAATATGGTCAGGACAGACACTTAAATTTAAAATAAAACACATAGTGGTAAAACAAAATTGAAGAGCTGCAAATCTACATGACATAACCACAATAGAAATGTAAGTTTTTTTTTCATGGTGGCGATTTTACTTTTCAGGGGCAAGGTGAATACGACTTCACATTTGAGGTGGTGCACCAGAGATATGTCAATGCTACATTTTACGGAAACTCGTCAAACTTTGTTTTCGGTTACGTTTTATTATCCAAGTAGGCAGAGAAATTTGACTGATAAGTAGCCATGTGAAACATAAGTTTAACTGCTTTTATCAATTAATGTTCAATTACTTGGTAATACTTTACTAACGTCTTATACCTACCCTTATCGTATGTATCTTTTAGCACGAATCCCGGTCACGAGTTTACATCTTTCCAATTAAAAACCACGATGTCCAAGCTGATGATGACAATCGTTGATGGTGAGCTTACACTCTTTTACACGATTTTTGTAAACAAAATTTCAAGTCATTGAGACATTTTAAATACATCCACATGAAATGACTTAATTAAACATTAACAATGTGGGTGGAAGCAAAGGTTTAGGGGGTGAAAGGTCAAGACAAAACTTTAACGAATTTGGAATTCGTTTAGGGCGACTACACCTTACGGAATACCAGATTATTTTGCAGATTCAACCTGAAACCAAATAGTTTTTGTGTCACCCTCAAAATTTAAAGTCATTTTTGCATATTTATTTCATACTTTACTTTTTTGCCAGGTACCGTTTATCCAGAACCACAACCTAATCCACAAAGTAAGTCAATTTATTATAATCACTAAATAAACATTTCAACGGTATTTCGTATAAGATATATTCCTGATAAAAATCCTAACGTCATTAAAGTAATTGACAAACATAACTTTTCCATTCATCATTATAACACAAAACATCAAATATTAGTGGGCAACGATCTCCACGTAATACTGGAACGTTTTGCATCCTCAAATTTGAGAAACCATTTCAAAGACTTTTATGACTATCTTTATGACGATACTACTGTTCCGATAAACATGATTAGGAATGGTGGCAACAATATATTCAATGAAGGAAACATAGTAAGTGTACATGTGTATTTATACATACTTGAAATAGCAACCTATAAAATGTAGATTTACTGGTACGTGAATGGAGATGGCCAACTTGCCGAATACAACAAAACCTACAAGTAAGCGCAGTTGCAATTATAATACTATTATTCCTGTAATTGTCACTAACATATATTCAGTGGATTCGACTATGCATTTTCAACACTTGCAACGCATCCATTTGTTGCACTACTGCTCACAAATAGCACCACTAACGAGACAAGGACATATACGATTGAGGTGACTAATAATTCTGGTTTTTGCAACACAAAATAAAAATATCAAAAAAAAGTTTTTAAAAAAACATAGCTTGGTAAAGAAAGTGCATACAGGCTTTATTTAACTGAACTATGCTCTATTGTTTTGCTATAGTCGTGGTCAAGACTTTACACATATGGTATGAGAACGACATTTTCCGGTTCAATTTCCAATGAAAATTTCAAGTTGTCGTTCGATGCTGTTCATTACTATCAAACCTATTACCCTACTGTGTGCAAACTCTTCTTTTTTGTGACGCAGGTACTTCAATTTCTGCTTAAAAGTACCAAAATTGTACAATTTATTTGCGAATATTTTACAGATAAAAGTCTGTTAGAGTTCACCATATTTAGATTTACCTACTCTTTTTTTGTTTAGAAACAAAATGACTTTAACTTCACATTGTTTGAGAGGTACAGTAGGTACAGACAAAGCATAGCTTCCTTTAGTGGCAATTCTTCGTTCGCCGTGTTCGGATACACATTGATTTCGACGTAAGTTGTAATGTGGCCTGATTAAGCTAATATCATTTTTCACAAATTGATAAACCGCAAAAGTTCGTGTCGCCACTCCTATTCCTTTTCACAGAACGTTCCCAAGTTTTGCAATTACTCAGTCCCAAGTGGAAGCTACAATGAATCGTATTCTCCACGCCATAACGAAAAGTGTGTTGGTTTTATCCAAACATAACGTGGTTTTGTATTGTGTGGGGTGTAATTAGCAACAAAACAATTCTTAAAATGATTCAAAATAATTAGTATTTCGTTTTGCAGGTACTGCTGACACCGAGGAATCACAAGCCCAAAACAGTTAGTACCTTTTTGTAGTCGCTTTAAAACTCCTGAATCAATAGTAGTCAGCGGCTTTGCCTCTGTGCCGTTTCCTTGATTATAAAACTCCTTTAGCAGCTTGACATGGGTTAGAACACAATAAAATTTGCAAGAAAGGGTATCTTTTTATGTTTTTCTCAGAAATTCTAAACCGTTGTGGAACGTCATAAACACCATTGCACACGTATGCATAATTACAAATTTAATTTATAGTTGGTACGGAGACCAATGCGCTTTTGGAGAATTTAAGGTCTGTGGATTTAACCAGGCGAATCCTAGACTTCAATCACTACGATTATGATGATCATTCTCATCCCATCAACATGATATCTAACGGAGGCGTGCTGTTTAGTAATGGAGGAAATCTGGTAATGTTTTCAAAATTAAATGCTCAACTGGAGATCGAAATATCTGATTTTTACTTAGGTTCATTATACTGCAAACGGTGATGGCGGAAATGTTGAATACAATCAAACCTACAAGTAATACAATATCCAATGATTTTATTTTGCACTATTTTAGTATTTTGTGGACAGCATAAATCTCCTTAGCAATCTTAGATTAAGGCAATCGCAAATATGGGCTAATGCTTGGTTATTAATAAATGCAGTGGCTCCGACTACACATTTTCAACAGTGGCCGGATATCCGTTTTTTGCTGTGTTGTACACCAACACAACATATAGTAAGGACACAGCATACAGCATCTCGGTAACATATTATTTTAATTTTTCACATTCTTTTTATACTGTTGCCTTATTTCATTCAATAAAATTACAGGATCGTAATGTGCAGCTACATTTGTTGAATTGCTTGGTAAATATTTATAATTCTTTTGTAAATAAATAATCAACAATAAACGCTTTGTGCGGTTCTTCGAGGTTGGTTTAGTGCTGAAATGGAACAAAGTGGCTCTTCATGCTGGTTAACCTTTGAACTAGGCTATTTATAAATAAGACATAAATAAGCAACTAAATATGAAAGAATATTACTATTGTGGTCACGCAGGTATGGTCACGCATTAGAACGTACCGATTACGTACCTCTTTTTCCGGGTCTGTGTCAAACGAGTTCTACAAAGTGTCATTTGAAGCGGTTCAATATTCATATGAAGGAATCAGCCCAACAGTCTGCCAAGTGTTTTTCTGCATTGGGCCGGTAAAACATTTTATTTTAATATCTTGCACAAGTAAATTATAATCATGTACACTGTTGTTTTAGATCGAAAATAACCAAACATTTGCTTTAACTTCAACAACTAGAGTGTTTGGCAGTTACCAAAGTATTGAAGCGAACCTTAATGGAAACAACACATTTACCATGCTTGGTTACCTGTTATTATCCTCGTAAGTAAGAACACTTGCGTATTGTTATTTTATGCTCAGCGTAATCATAAATGCAGTACACATACTATTCAAAACGGAAATATTAAAGGAAGTCTGTAATACTTTAAATAGGAACGCCATTACAATTATAGGCTATATACTAAATTTTTCAAATTAGAAATGGCCTAGTTTTAAATCTACTATATTCTCTTTTCAACAAATAGTGATAACAATAAGAAAGACATGGATAAACAACAGTCAACATTCTTAGACTGGACTTTGTAAATGTTCTTATGCTATACGACTTTAGAGCAATTTCCATGAAACACCTTTCTTGTTTTTACTAGATCGTATCCTGGGCATGTGGTGACAACGGATCAAGTTGAGGCGACTTTGCAAGATATTTTGGACACTGTAATGGAAAAGGGTGCGGATTTCCATTTGTTTAAAACAGTGTATTATGTATAATGATGCTAGCGTTGACCAATGAACCTGACCCAGCTAGCGCGTTAAGTGATCGAAAACAGATATGGACTTCTTGTCATTATTCAAGTTGTTCGTTTCACTTACGTTTGTTTGACTTGATGGCTTCTGCTGTATTTTATGCATGAATTTTATATCAAAGTTTGTACGGTTATCGTACAAGCTAAGCTTCACATGACAGATTTCTGCGAAAATACCACAAATATATCTAACGATGTATCTTATACTTTTTAGCTTTACCTGGACGATCCTTGGAACCACGTAGTAAGTGTTTTTTGTATACGGGATATGTATTATTTCAATGAGTTAATAAGTTTGTCACGTTCTACATTACTGCATTTTTTCCTTTTCATATTTTAGTTTTTTGCGAAAGTGAATCTCTTTTGAACCGCATTGCTCGTTCTGACTTAACGAGTCACATGGTGGACTTTAATCATTACGAATATGATGACACCAATCAACCGATGAGGTCAATCGCTAATGGAGGAAACAACATGTTTAACGATGGAAACCGCGTAAGGATTTTAACTGCTTTTCACATGCCCAATTCTCATTGGTTTGAATTCCAAAAAACAGGTTTATATTTTGGCAAATGGAACTGGGGGATTTGCTGAATACAACCGAACATACAAGTCAGTAAAAATGTTGTTAATGTGTAATGTGAAATTAACACATGCTGTACGAATGTTATGTTATATTGTTTAGTGGATCTGACTACACGTTCACAACATTAGCAACTTATCCATTCACTGCGATTTTGTACACAAACACAACTCTACCTAAAAACAGGACTTGGACAATCGAGGTTGAATTTGATTCCGTTGTTAAGTATTTTGTATGAAATATTTGTGGTACTACCACAAGTTCATTACAAGTCTTTTAGGCAACGTATTGTTTGATCAACAGGCTTTTTTACTTACTATAACCAAGCAAAAACTAATTAAAGAACACATTGTTTCAGGTTTGGTCACGATTACAATATTCCTGGACAACTAGCACCTTTGGCGGAGTGATATCCAGCGGAGAATACGTGTTATCATACCGGGCAGTAAATTATCGGCAAAGTTACATCTCTTATAGTTACAATTACCAAACCATATGTAAGGTCTTTTTCTACATTTCAAGACAGGTGAATTTGTAACTTATAAATGAATGCACTCTCTCTCAGTGCAAAAACGCATGTCATAACATGTTATGAAACAATTAGGATGTTGCAACCAAATACCATACGTTGTTTATAAACGAAGTGGTTGTTTTACGCTGTGCAGCGTAATCTCTAATCAGAAAAACGTTATCTTTTTTTTCCGATAACTTAGCTTTTAACAGAATGAAAGTACCTTCGAGTTTACATTTACGCATCAAAGTTTGTGGTGGGACAGCAGACGAAGTCAAACCATAGGAAAAATAAGTGGAAATGCAACATATCTTGTGTTTGGTTACACCCTAATCTCTACGTAAGCAACTAAGAATTATAGATATGGACGTTTTTTTAGCGCAAAAAAGCATCATTCTAGCATTTGTGAAGCTATTATTGGAAAAAATTTTGCACCAAAATAAATAAATAAGGCAGACCAGATTTTTTAATTTTCATCATATTTCAATGTAACAAATGCATATTTCTTTTTCAGTCAATGGTACGTTGTGACAAACCAACAAGTCGAAGGTACAATGAGAATCTTACTAAATGCGGCAACAGGCGGTGAGTACCAAATTCGTTGCCTAAAGCTGTGCATAAAGTTGCATAGAGATCGCAATTAACATGTAATCATGTCGAAAATTTTGTTTTAAATAAACCGAATTTTTCTGGTCTTCTCCAATTACGGATAAAGATATTTCCTCATTCATGTAGAACCATGTTTTAGTGAAATAAATATTAATTACAACCACTGACCGGCCTACCAAAGTGTGGCAGATAAATGCACAAAAAACTAAATAACAAATGCGAGGACCACGTAAGTTAATGAAGAACTCTGCATAGCTTTTTGATTGGACAACCTGATTTCAAAGCTGCGTGCGTGAAGTGTTTTTATTTCTGTTCGGATCGATTGCAAATGCGGTGCCGTTCCGCGACTCGGCAGTTCTAGTAAAAAAGTATATAACGTAGTAACTTCGAAAAACCCTCGACTAAATAGTCGCAACTATATGTCGCAACAGTGAATCTATGTTCAATGAAATGCGACTTGAAAATACTGGGACTAAAACAACAATTTTAAAAGTAGGGTATACTGCAACATGTTTACATAATAAATGCACTTGCGCGCATCTTGAAAACAATATACAGCTGTAGTTTTTTCAAATAAATAAATCTTCTTTTGGTTATCGGGTCGCACAGTTTTTAAAAACGACAACCTTCGCATTCCATAATTTCGGTTGCACACACCCAGTGTAAATATTTTCGTTTGTTGCAGAAGCTCTTCCCACGCCACAACCAACCGACCCACGCAGTGAGTAAAGCTTAAACACATGAATTTTTAAGAACTAAATAACTTTAGTGAGATTTGTATCTTTTGCACGCAAGTTCAATTCTGCAACAACTGTGTATGTTTGATTATTTTTTCTAGTCGCTCTAGAGATGGAAGAAGTTTTGGAAAACATCAGATCGGCCGATTTAACGAAGAACATTGTGGATTTCCACAATTATACATATGACGATTTGGATCCTCCCATAAATAGAATATCTAGAGGAGGAAATATGTTTAACGACGGAAACTACGTAGGAACACTTTTTTGTTACACTTATATAGAAACCTAAATAACATTTTTGTAAAGGTTTATTTCCATGCAAATGACATTGGTGGTGTCGCTGAATACAACCGGACGTACAGGTCAGCGCCTGCATGCTATACTAAGCAGCATGATGAATTAAGTTGCACAGTTTTTAAAACAATTAGTACCTTTCAATTCATTTGTAACCTTGTTTGTGAATGTTTTCACTTTTTCAGTGGTTCTGACTTCGCGTTTTCAACGCTGCCAATTCATCCCTTTGTCTCTATTATGTACACCAACACCACTTATAGTAAAAACACAACGTACAGCATCGAGGTAAACGATGTTTTAGATTCAAAGTTGTAAAAGCGTTGCGGTAACGTTTTCTCTGTTAATAGCTTTGTACGAAGGCTACAAAATTAAGTATAATTGTCATGTCAATGTTTAGACCAGTGGTTCCCAAAGTAGGCGCCAGCGCCCCCCTAGGGGCGTTGGCAATCGTATAGGGGCGCTGGAGACTGAATGGGCGATTGGGGGGCGCTTGGTGACATGGCAAATTTTCTCTTATAGCCTGAGTCAGTGTTTGCCAACCGGTGGTACGTTTACCACTTGTGGTATGCGACCGCATTCCAGATGGTACGAGAGTGCCTTTCCGTAACTATCTTAGCTCTTACTTGGTGGAACGTGCGTTCAGCGCATTAACCACTCTTTTAGAAAACAGAATTCGTCTTGATATCGACAGTTGAGGAGACTTGCGACTGTTTTTGTCCGACATGAAACCTGACATTGAGAAATTGGTGTTATTGCACCAACCTCACCCATCGCATTAATTGACAAGCAACAAATAAATTCGTTGTGTTTTTTGTCTGTTCTGGTTGTCGTCGTTAAATGACTAAGGTGTTTGGGGGCGGTACAGAAAAAAAGTTTGAGAAACACTGGTTTAAACTGTATGAAGGTATATAGTTAGCGCCAAAGTTTTAATGTCTGGTAGAACTAAAATTGTGTCTGATCAACAAGGTGTGGTCGCGGTTATTAAGCTACGGAATAAGAAGCACTTTCTCTGGGTCGGTATCAAACAACAACTACTTGTCAAGATTTGAAGTCGTCCAATATTCTCAACGCCGATACTACCAGTCCGTGTGCAAAGTTTTCTTCTGTATATCTCGACGCGTAAGTTTTTACTAACTAATCATGGAAGTATTAAATGACCTCTACTTTCACTATCGTCAAAATAGATATCATCAAACATTTCTTCATTACGCTAAGCCATTTAAAATTGTTTCCATTTAAAAAAAATAAATTTTACGAAAATTTCCGTTATATCAACGTGATTTATTTACAGAACGAAACTGAACCAGAGTTCACTTTCACAGAACAATACCATAGTAATAATTATAGACAAAATAAAGCAAACCTTAATGGAAACACAACGTTTGCCGTGTTGGGTTACGTTTTGCTGTCGACGTAAGTTCCATTTGCTAATTATAATGTAACACCTTATTATTCATAATTAGTTAAATGCAACGTTTGTGTAGTTTGAAAGGCAAACATATTTTTTAGCTTTATTAAATGGAGCACAAGTGTTGTTTCAAATCATTGATATTAAAATTTTAACCTACACAAAATTTTAGAATAACGCCAAGTCGCACCATCACGCAACTTCAGGTCGAGTCGACAACGTTAGCTATACTCAATGCCATAACAAACGGTAAGCAATGAATACATGCATGAATTATTTTGGAAATTTTGGTTTTTCAATGCCAATTATTTTAATAAGGGCCTATGGTTATATTTTAAAACACAATCAGTTTCCAATCCGACTGTTTGTTACTAATAAACATTGGTCCGGATTTAAAGTGCTTAAGGGGTTAAAGGTCTACAATTGGGTAACTTTAACATGCCCCTAACTTTTAAAGTAGGTCAGCTTAAACAAAAGAAGATAGGGCCATTGCTGGGCCGCTAAAATTTTTTTGACAATTTGGGACAACGTGGTGCAAATTTGGTTTAGTAAATTTGGCTTTTCTTTGACTATATCAAACCTGGCATTTTTTCAACAGCTTTTATTTTATTTGTTTGTGTGTTTGTGTTTTGTTCGTTGGTATGGGAAAAGTTGGTGCGAACTAAAACAAATTTAGCAATAACAGCAGCCTGCAAACGTTGGTATGGTATACTGGCATATAAATGACAATTATTTCATGCATGTTTTTAGAACGTGTTGCTGACGCACAGCCACCAAACACAGAAGGTAGGTGTTTTGTGATTTTGTTTGGATACTGCCATGTGCGTGAAAAAAATTAAGTAAAAAGGCACACTTATGCCATGGAGTGTTTTTTTCAAGTTATGACGGGTGCTTTGGATAGCATTGAATCTTTAAATGTGATAAGACATCTGCCGGATTACCACCGCTATCTTTACGATGATTACGCCCAACCAATCAATATGATAACGGATGGAGGCGATAACATGTACAATGATGGAAACTTGGTAATAAACTTTACACATTATTTCACAAATTGCTGCTTATAGTTTTATGCTATTTTGTCCATAGGTAATCTATGATGCAAACGGAGATGGTGGTCTTGTTGAATACAACAAAACATACAGGTTTTTATGCCTTAAAGGACAACTAACGTTGTTGTATTTTTGTAATTTTGTGATATTTATGTTTTGTACGAATTTTGTATGTATATCCTTTAATTTTTTGTTACGCTATCTTGAAATTTGTCGAATCTTCCAGCGGTTCCGGCTATTTGTTTTCAACCCGCGCCACTCATCCATTTTTAGCACTTATGTACATTAACGGAAGTGACCAATCACTTAGGAATTACACCATTCAGGTAAGGTGTCCAATCTTACAAAAACTTCCCTCGAGAAACGTTGATGTTTTGTATTATTCATCATTTTCAAGTTGTTAATTAAGTTGTGTATCATAAACTACTGAGGCAAAACCCTAAAGCCGACATAAAACTTTTTTGACAAAATTATAGGTGTGGTCAATCGTCGGCAGTTATCAACGGGAAATGACCTTCTTTGGGTCAGTTTTTATTGATGACCATGCATTATACTTTCGAGGAAGACAATTCTTTAACGGGTTTGCCCCAAGTATTTGCAATGTCTTCTTCCATGTTTCCAATGTATGTTATTTCTTATTTCAATGTAATGTTTCCTTAAACTTAATAATACAAGCTAAATGATCACAAATTAGATATCGTAGTGAAATATAAACGACAGGATTAAAAAGCGTGGTATTAAATACACAGTTTTGTACATTTTTACCGCATTGCCATGAATCAGAAGACAACCGATTTTCATCGTTTTTTCAGAATCAGAGCGGTAGCAGTTTGACATTTCAAACAGGATATTATTACTACCGAAGCGATGTCGCTGTCCTTACCACAAACGAATCAAACACTTTCTTCGGTCATATTCTGCTTTCCACGTAAGTTACTATCATGGGACGAGCGCATGGAGCAAGGCTGAAACAAGGCCAAATCGTTGTGACGCATTAATTGCATTAAGTAGGAAAGCATTAATTGATTGATAATAACAAACAATGCTTTACACATACTGTTCGGTTGGTGCTCTATATTGGTGCTTTAAGGCAGTGCTTCCCAATATTTTTTGGCTCATGACACCTCACAAAATACGCAGAGACTTCTTGGCGCCCTTTGAGGACCAAAGAACGTCCGTATTGAAATATTACCACAAATATAATAAAATTTCAATATCAAGTGCATGGAGATAACCTGAAATCTACAATTGCGTTTTGTTACAAAAAAGGGGGTTCACGGCAATTCGGTTTGGAATAACTGTCTTAAAGTATATAGTATTTTTAAATAAACCTGCCAAAGTAATTTCATGTGCTTTAAGTTGGGACCGTGGTCGAGAAATTACGCAGCTCCAACTAGAAAATACAATGCGTGATGTATTGCAAGCTATTGTCAACGGTAAGTTTTTTAAATGCAATCGGATAAGCATTTCTAATCTTAATGTTTCGTGTATTCATTCGCTTTTCGGTATATTTTTCACCCAATCATGGAAGTTCTGTTTGTAAGTTTTAAGTTTTGCTTTAGATATCAACCTATCAAAATATTATTTTTGATTAATAGAGATGAGAAACGCAAATATGCATTCTACATGATGTTTAAAGATATTCATGTTTGTGTTTTTTTGTAGGTGCAATAGATCCAATACCACCACCGAATCCCGAAGGTAATTTGTTAGTTGTCGTACACATGGCAATATGTGTAATAAATGTGTTGAAATTCTAGTTGTCGAAGTGGCAGAATGTTTGCGGGTGGGAATAGAGACGCTCAACTTAACAGGGCACGTCGCAAATTCCTATCAATATGTTTATGATGATCGGTCGTATCCGATTAATTCCATTGTTGACGGAGGAATTAATATGTACGATGAAGGAAATATTGTACGTATAGTAACTGCAAGTAAGCTGCTCAAATTTTAATGTTTTTTGGTTGTTTTGTGCAAAGGTGAGGTTTAACGGAAATGGAGAAAGCGCTTCTGCCGAATACAACAAAACTTACTAGTATGTATAAGAACTACTATATATTTCATAAGAGTATGTTTTTTAACAGTAATTTTCCTTTGGACCCGTGGGACCTGCTTCTAACTAGTAGGATGTATTTATTAAAACTGTTAAAAACATTGGGCCCTTGACACAACAATACTTCGCGTGATTGCCACACATACATTCTCTCGCTTGACTATAAGATCTGTCATAGAAATCGCACGTAACCGTCAGAGGCGATTAAGTGTTATGACGATAAAAATAATAGTACTTATCGCTTGAGAACAAGTTTTGTGTTTTAAGTGGAAAAGACTTTTCATTTACAACGTTGGCTCTTCATCCTTTTGCCTCATTCCTTTATATTGGTCGGAATGCTCCCACAAACGGGAACTATTCTATTGAGGTTACAAATCTTATTCTTACTGTAAGCATTTAAATTTACATGTTTTGAGATCACCAGGTGTTATCAAGACTAGGGTACTATTACTATTACGGAAGGATTGCGGATGAATTTTCGGGCTCTGTGTCAAATGGGGCTTTTGTGCTCAACTTTAAAGGAAATCAAGTTTACGACATGTATACCCCAAGCATTTGTGAGGTCTTTTTTGTAGTCTCACAGGTAAAGGCGCGATATTTTTGTCTTGAAACGCGTCTTGACATATGTTTTTAACAAAATATTTCACCATGAAATTTACATTACATTGAATATGTAATCTAAACTTGAATAAATTTCAATTTTCAGAATTCAACTGATTTGGATTTTGAGGTTTCCTCGTCAAATGGATATTATTATTATAGAGACCATAACAACATTGCCACTCTTTCAGGAGATGCTCAAAACAGCTTGTTAGGGCACGTCCTGCTTTCCACGTATGTTTCTTCAGAAATAATGGTGGCGAAATAGAAGTGTCGACAAATTTAGATATTACAATGAAGGAGTTTTGGCTGAAATATGTAAACGAACTTAATTTTATATTTTGTGCGCAAATTTTCGGTTCCTTAAAATTTTTAAACTGAGAATTAACTTTCCCTACTCAGACTGGAAAGCAATGTAGAATTCTCCAGTTACTGATCGTGATAAATCTTCAGTCATGTGCTAATGTTGTTTAGTGCAGTGCTAACTGTATAACTTTCTGTCTAGCTACCCAGTACGCGTAATTACGCTTGATGAACTGGAGACTACAATGCTGATGATGTTGAACAGTGTATCTGAAAATGGTGCGTCTCTAAAACCAATTATTCACTATTACAAATGTTCAAGCAACTGTAAAAAATTTTTAAACCACAATGACCTGGACATCGGATTGTATACAAATTTGCAATATATTAGAAAGTGTCATTAACACATTAAAAGAAATTGTTTGATTATTTGTACATGTATACTTTTCTTAGGTTTGGGAGAAAAAGAAATCGTTTCCACAAAAGGTGACTAAAATTTTGCTTTTTTTACATTTGCAACCAAGAATAAATCATCAATGAAAAATCAGTGGAAGTTAGACAAATAATCATAACGAAATTTTTCTCTTTTTGCAGTGGAAGCGTTTCCCGGAAGTTCGGTTATTTATTTGAACATAATCAGATTGAACGTCAGTATGGCTACACGCACGTACTCCATTGATATTATGGGACTTAGTCAGTTTTGGACGATTACAGCCTTTGACGTGGAATTCTTGTTGATAACTGGCCTAAGTCCCGAAGTTACTTACGAACTAGTCGTTTCGGTTTTAAACGATGGCCTGCTGGAAGCGTCGATAACTCTTATAGTAACTACAAGTATGTTACGTTGCTATAAATACACAATGCAGGCGAAACGTAGTTCCCATTTAAGTGATATTCTACCGTTAAAGCTAACAAAAAACTTGTTGTGCAGCCAAATTCTGTACTCTATCGTGTACAAACGGCCACTGCATCGCCTTTTCATCATCAAGGACGGAATGCGTATGTAACAGCGGCTACGCAGCTCATCCAATCCTGCCCAATCTTTGTTTGGACGTAAACGAATGCCAAGACATACCTTCACCATGCCCAGTAAACTCGACATGTTCAAACAGAGGTGGATCATACACTTGTCGATGCCCAAGTGGCTTACAACTATTTGGAGACCAGTGTGTAGGTCAGTAGTTTGCTTCACCTTTTTAGTGCTGCAACACTAAAAATCATATCACAAGCAAGAAAATTGATCTACCTTAAACACCTTCCATCCATTTTAGTTCAAGTCAGCGTACATGTCCGAATAACGTATTATTTAGGCTCAAACATCTGCGACCAGGAACCATGCAATAACAATGGAACGTGTCTTTCTCTTCAAGGAAGATTTTCTTGCGATTGTCGTGAAAATTTTTTCGGTTCCAGATGTGAGCATTACACAACTCCCTGCTTAAATGAACCTTGTGAAAATGGCGGAACCTGCGTCGATACGTTTGGAGGTTATAGGTGCAATTGTCCAGCCAACTATCAAGGTTAAACAAAGAAACCATTTGTGCAATTGTATTTTAGCTTTATAGTTGAGGTGTGCATCCAGCACAGTTGCAAGTAAAATAATTGTGAGGACAAAATGTTTTTTTCCTGATCTGCACAACCGAAAAAAGATTGTTTACTGGTGTGATTGCCATGTTAGTTTTGTTTTTTGGTTGATTAAGGAACAAACTGCCAAGATGACGCAAACGAGTGTCAACTCAATACGTTTGATTGCGACGAAAATTCCCACTGCGAAAATACGTTGGGTTCCTATAACTGCATTTGTAACGACGGATACAGGTTTGCTTGACAAAGTAATCTTTAAATCTCCTTTGTCTATATATCATTATATTGCAGAGGAAATGGAAGGAAAAAGTGCTACTTTATTAGACTACTTCCGTATGGGCCGGACGAAGGCGACGAGTTGTTAAAAGTCGGAGACGACGTGGCTTCGCCAACGATTAGGTAGAACGTCGGTACATTTTGTTATTTTATTACAACAAAACATTGTGTTAAGGTCGTTCTTCAACATTCCTTTCCGCTTCAAGAGGTTCAGAGCTATGCATGTCACATCAAATGGTTTGATATCTCTTGGTATTGATTCTTGGTTTGTCAAATATCTTTACCGTCCACCATACAATGGATTCGGTATTTACGATATCGAAATTATTGCTCCTTTCTGGGACGACTTTCATCCGAGTAAAAACAACAATGGACGTGTTTATTATCAGGTATTTTTTTTATTTCAAATACAACCATTGGGTAAACTGATTACTTTTGCACTAAAAAGAAACGAAAACCCAGCTGGGTTAAATATTAAAACACTTCTTGTTGTGTAAACCTAAGAACGTTAAACATTGTGCAGGTTTATGACCAAGGAACAGTCACTTTGACGAATAGGAGTGTGACTGTGGTAAATGAGGTTGCAAGTCGCATCAACACGCATTTTCAGAGGGACGACTTTGAACCACTGTTTGTGTTGAAAGCTACGTGGAGTGAGGTTGTGATGTACAACGAGTTCTACAACCGCAATTATGTAAGTGAAGGCTAATTCCATTGGGCTGCAAATGCTAAATGACATTCACCATTTTATTGGCAGGATTTTACTGATATATTTCTTGTAACACACGTTGTTGATATGACATACCTTGGAACAAAAACAATTCATACATGTATACATAGTGTTAATGCAAATTCATTCCAAAGAGCAACAAATGATGTTTGCCCTATTCACAGGATAATATTTGTATATTTCAGCCTAGTACATTCCAAGCGATCATAGCGAGCGATGGGACCGACACCTACCTTATCTACAACTACAAGGAAGACGCCATGTTGTGGGATACACGGAAGAGATATCATTGGGGAAACCGGGCATTAATTGGGTACAGGTTTGCCCTGGGTCACGAATACATTGAAACACAGGGAGATTACAGGCCTGACCACCGCAATCAAACAGCAGGTTCGCTATTTCTGTGGGCATTCACATAGCTGCAATATTTTTTTCTGCTCATGGCGCATGTTTTGCATAATTTGATTTAAGTTTACAGACCATAAAAATGAAATTAGGTGAAGAAGAAATAATTGTGCTTCGACAATATGTCGTCAAGGTAATAAATGGAAAACATTTTCGTTATAGGTGGCCCAACAGGCCAGTATTATTATCAAGTTGCACAAGGCCGTGACAACGAAGCAGCAGCAAGGAGAGGATGTCGAAAGTGGGCTTTGCGAGACGTAAGAGATCCATGGAAACCGGAAGAAGAGCCCTGTCCGTGCAATAGTCTTCAGGCGCGAATTGACAGAAGGTTCACATGGTCTGTGGACGTGGAGCTCTACGTGAACTCTCTCCGCGACAGATACTTACCCGATTATTTTCGAACAGCAAGTTTCGAGGAATGGGGATATGAAGATGGTGAGATGTTTTTCTGCTATTTTTATTGGTTATGTTATTTGCATACATACTACATTGGTAGAGAAAATGTCAAAAATGACTATAGGAATCAGCCTCTACAGGTCGGTGACCGGCGAAACTGTCTTTACGAATCAATATATTATATTCCTGAGACTCCAAAAGGAGTAAAGAACGATCAGGAATACAATTACATTGGTTCAAACTTTTTTCAAATTGCTTTTTCAAGTTTACCATCAACTATATCATACAATTATAACTACATTTTCTAATATTACCATTGTGTTTGTGTGAAAAACTAAAAGGCTAAGCTACGTCTATTAATTTAACCCAACATCCCAAGTTTTGACATACACATGCACAACAGGAAGTAATATCTATATAATATAATGTACCATTTGTTTTGCAGTCGGTTTGTACAACTGCTACCAACCTCGTGTCAATACGGGCCCAAGGTGTTGCTACGCACTTCGTGGCACTTCATTTTCACGGCTTTGGGGGTGGTGGAGTCAAGCTCCACTCATATCAGGCCCGTTTGCTAGTCGATACGAGCGCAGTCAGATTCCAATATTTGAACGAAACCCACGTTGGTCTTGGGTTTCCACGAGAAGCAGAGAGTTATTTGAAGCCCAATACAACCGCTCGTTGGGTGAGTTTCAATTCACTCCAATATTTCAAATAATCACCAAAAATTTTCACATTTCAACACAATCACTGTGTGTCCCTAAAGTAAATTACAACTCCCATGCAATATGTTCCAAAACCACATCGACATTCTCATATTAGAAAACGACCTCATTCCTCGAAGGCAGTGTTGCGTTGAGAGCAACGATCCATTCCTCTGCAGTTTGTATCAGGCTCAACGACAACCAGCCACTTGTATCGGTTACATTCCCAGAAGGGTTGGTAAGTATATTCTATGTCCTCTTATTATCAGGAAAGAAAATAGGAAAAAGGCAATATTTTTCACTCCCTAAGCTTTCTTTTGGGGCGATCCTCATATTACAACAAACGACGGGGTTACGTACAGTTTTAACGGATTGGGAGAATATCATATGTTGTACGCTCCCGGTGTATTCTCCCTGCAAGCTCGCACCAAGAAGGCCAAGAAAGAAGATATGACCGAATCGGACGCAACTGTTTTCACCGCTTTTGCAGCAAAGGACCTTGTAACCGACACTTCTGGAACGGTAGACAATCCTATGATACAAATTGTTTTGTTTACACTAATACTTTTGTGCAATTTGTTATCACAATCAGTTTTTGTACAGCATTTTGGCAAATCCTTAACTTTCTGACCGGCTGGTTAACGCTTCACAAATATTTAGGTTCAGTTTGAGGTTGACTTTTCGAGCGCAATTGGGGATGAAGTGATCGTAAAGGTAAATGGCGCTGTTGTGGAAAACATAACAGACAGTAAGTTGCGCGATTCAGTTCAACGTATAACATTTGGAGCAATATAACCGCTTTTTTAGCTGAAACACTCGTGGAAGAAGTGAGTTTAACCGCCGCAAACGGAACTTACACCGCGACATTTCCCTCGTCGAATTCACTTTCGATAACATCCACCAACTTTCTCCTTACCATGCAGTTCACAGGAGACACAGCTACACTGCAAAACTATTCACAGGGACTGATGGGTGAGTCATATCATTATCGATCTGGGGAGCACATAACACACAATTTATTTGCAGGTTACTGGGATGGAATACAAGAAAACGACTTCTTAATGAGAAACGGAACCACCCTTGATTGGATGACGCTGCAACCAACCGAAAATCAGGATATTTTAAACAACACATTGAATGAAAGAAGCATTTTCTCTTTTGGGCAAACATGTAACTACTACTTATTTGTAAATTATACAGCCATAAAAACTTTGAAATGTAACAAAAGCTGTTGAGCTCTTATTACGGTTTGCATAACGCTGTATCTTCTATGCAGGGAAGTTATTTAACGAAAGTGAAAGCTTCTTTAACTACACCGGTGAAACTGGCGACACATTCCAAGATCACAATCCCACATCAGCATCCGAACCTCCGTTCCTCGAAGATCTTGTGGCCGAACAACGAGGATCATCTCACTTTGAGGGGATTCGGGCGAACTGTACAACCAACAATGTACTTTCTACTACTTGTCTCTACGACGTGTTGACGACAAACCGAAGTGAAATCGGAGAAAACACCAAAGCAGAATCCGAGAGCAGCGCGGAAATAACCGAAACCAATGGTTCGTCTTATCATGTCTCCAACTTATGTTGCGAACTTGTAAAACTTTTCGAATAAGATAAAACGCAACCAACTTTAAGAAATATTTTACAATTTTCCGGAAAAACATTCTACATACTTTTCTGTTGTTTTAAAGCCAATGCCTTACCTGTTATTACTATCGCTCCGTCACCTATGATTGCTGTGATGGACAACAAAACCACATTATTGGCCCGAATAAACACATTGAACACCTTCACTGTCGAAGCAAGCGATGCTGATGGACATGAAGTTACATTTAGTCTGGATGAAAATGACTTGATCGGTGGAATGTTCATTGAAAATTGTAAGAGTATTTAATTCTGATTTCTATTGTTATCGACAAAAAGGTTACAAGCGATCGTCTGATATAGAAGTGGAAAATAAAAAGTACCTTGACAAGATAAGATCAGTGAAAATATCTGTAACTGAATATGAGAACAAGGATACTAATCATACAAACTCAACTCGTACTTAATTTGAAAAATATAATTATATTTGGGAATAGGTATATTCCGACCAATATCTCAACCTTCCTGTATCCTTAATAAAAGTTTAAAAAAAAATCAAAATAAAGATTTTTTAAAATTTGGGTATCATAACACAGTACGTCAAACCAATTTTAGTAACCGGCGTTATGACGTGGACACCATCAGACCGTCACGTGATTACAAACGTCACTAACATGACCTCAATTGTGATCGCCACCGATTCCCTTGGAGGTGAAACTGTCATGGTCATCAACGTGAAACTGTGCAACTGTTTAAACAACGCAACTTGCCTCTTTGACAATCCGGCCGTGGGGAACGAGAACTATCAGGTTCCTTTATAGAAAAAAGTGCAAATTTATAACAATAATATCATACCATGTAATGTACAATAGCTTCAAAACATATAAAATGTGTTTTTATTTTTGAAGATGGTTAACTGCGAATGCACTGAGGCTTACACCGGTTCTAATTGTTCTGAGGATAGAAACGGTTGCCTTTTATCAGCCTGTTTCACCAACGTCACATGTACAGATGTTCCAGCTCCAGGAGTTGGTGAAACTTGTGGGGATTGTCCAGAAGGAACAACAGGTAATGTAAATCACATCGTCGTTAAAAATTTGAACAACCCTCATGTGGTCGGCCTCAAAAAACATTTCTGATTATGTTGGGGACCTGACGTATTTATTTAATAATTGTAAATTAGGAAAAAAAAATATTTTGACTTTGTGTAACTGTTAACTGTTCGCAAACGTACTGAACGGTGAGGTTTTATTTGTACGGCCCTGCAAGGTGACGGACGAAACTGTACAAATATTGATATGTGCGATTCCAATCCATGTGAACATATGTGCGAGTCAATCTACAACGGCTTTATATGTTCTTGTAATGACGGATACGTGTTGGAGAACACAACACAATGTCGTGATGTGGATGAATGTACCGGAGATCCTTGCACTATGATCCGACACTCCCGTTGTGTAAATACGATTGGAAATTACAGGTGAGATAATTCCTTCAATTATGTTTTTGAAATTTGGGTATATTTTTGAAACCCCCTATGTTCATTAAAGTTTGTAAATTTAATAAATAAAGAACATTCATGAGGTACATAGTATTTTTATATGGTAATATAACAAGCATTTCGTCATAAAGTTGTGTGTGCAACAATGGGTTTACGAGCAACACTTCGGGGAATTGTCAAAACATCGACGAATGCACGACTGCAGCTCACAACTGTTCTCTCGGGTCGACCAGTTGTCAGGATGTACCAGGATCGTTTGTATGTCTATGTTTACCAAATTTTATCAGGTAGCTGTTCTGAATTGTCATTGTTGTTTCTTGAACTTACCATCGTACAATTAGAAACGCCACTGGGGAGGAGACTTCTTGCGTGGATTTGGACGAGTGCGAGCAAGGATTGCACACTTGCGATAATCAGACAGAAATATGCGTCAATGAAGCTCCTTTATTCAGTTGCATTTGCAAGTACGTCTTCGTTTGTACGATTTCATTTCTAAAATTTAATTTTTAACAACAACAAATTGCGTATAACAAGAAAAAATTGGTATACGTTTATTGAATTGCAAACATTTGACCAAATCATGGCCATCATATCGCAAGTAAAACTCAACCTTTTGTTCAAACAGAGCCGGATTTCAGGAAATATCGGGTACCTGCGTTGACGTAGAAGAGTGTTCGGATTCCAACTTGAACACTTGCGACAACAACACTTCACTGTGCGTGGAAATGGAAGGAGGATACAATTGCACATGTTTCGCTGGTTATGAAATGGCATTTGATGGAGTGAGTGGAATTTAATGGAAAGCAAAATGCTACACGAAAACCATTCCTAATAAGGCTTTTGACTCGCTTCGCACAGATTACTAACACATGTTGTTAACACTATTACAGACTTCGCCATCAGAAACAGAAAATATTTGTCATTCTTTCTTTCGTTAAACTAATGGTTTATTTGCAGACTTGCAACGATATTGACGAATGCTTAACTGAAGATATTTGTCCGTCCACCTCGCTATGTTCTAATTTCAACGGCGGATACCAGTGTACGTGTGCACCAGGTTTCCACATAGCACCAAATGACGTAAGTGTATCGGAAATTACAAAACTAATCTATATTTTCAACGAACGTAAAAACTTGTTTACATTTATCTTAATATATGTTGCAGACATGTAGAGATACTGACGAATGCATGGGTGGTATCACTTGTCCAGGAGGTTTATCTTGCTTTAATACTGAGGGTAGCTTCGAGTGTGCGTGTCCTATGGGATTCGAAATGAATGCTAACGGCGTAAGTTGGCAATGTGGCAATTTATCCTATCCGTAAAATCCACATAAAAAATATTTAAGTTAGGTTTACGGAATCATCATAACTTTAACCGGTTTGTTACTCTAGACGTGCTTCGACATGGACGAATGTCTTAACACAGATGTCTGCCCACCTGGTGCAGTTTGTTCAAATTTTGTTGGAGGCTACAACTGTACGTGTTTGGAAGGACATCGTGTGGTCGATAACGGAGTGAGTAGCAAAACATACAATAAGACTTTCGCCTGATATTGCTACCAACTAATATTTTAAACATGTACTATTTGTCTCAGTTTCAAAAAAAGTTTATTGATAATACTGTGAATAAATATAATATTCTGTGGAACCAAATGCAGACATGTGAAGACATTGATGAATGCCTTAATATTACTTCGTGCCCGATGGGTGTGAGTTGTTTCAACTTCCCTGGTGGCTACAACTGCTCTTGCCCCCAAGGTTTCCATACAGCTACAAACTTGGTGAGTTTCAACAAAGGCCAGCAAATTCATGTAGATGTGTTTGACCATATGTACGTCCTTTGCACTAAATTGCTGGTTTTAATGTATCTATGTGACTACTTTGTTTCAAGATGCCTTCCTTTTAATATGCCTTCCTTTTAATAGACGTGCGAAGACATAGACGAATGTTTGAATGTCGGTACATGCCCAACCAGATCATCTTGCATGAACTTTGACGGAAGCTTTGAATGTGTGTGCGATTCAGGACATGAGATGACTGCAGATGGTGTAAGTGTTTTTTAGAGTAAGTTGCAAGAAAATGCGACCTTCTCAAAATGACATTAGGCTGGCGTGAAAAAGGTTACGGTTGTTATGCGCTCTGATCTTGTGTTAAATAGGCCAGGTTTTCACATCTACAAGGCTTTTTTTTTGTTATTTTTAAAACGCTTTGTTTAGACATGCAAGGACATCAATGAGTGTCAGGACAACAGCACTTGTCCAACAGGATTAAAATGCCTTAACTCTCAAGGGAGCTTCAGTTGTGTGTGTTTTGACGGCTATCAAATATCATCCAATGTTGTAAGTTTTTTTGAACATCTACCTTTCTTCCACAAATACGTTTTCAGTGCTGTTGCGAATGCGCAATCTGGCCCGGTATTACACAATATTCGTATTAGGAAGAGCGCGAACCGTAGTTAGGAACAATTTTTATTTATCTTCCTGAATTGGTATTGCGCAAGTACATTCGAAAGGATTTTGCAGAAAAAATATTCGTAAAGATAAGACCATGCTTAACTGTTTAGAAACGCATGTTCGATAGGCTCTCAGCAAATATGGCTGCGTTTTAATTGCTGCACATACATAACCACATTAAAAAAAACAGACCCTTGCATAGTGACATGTTATAACGGCAACCACGCACTTACTCATAGATGCGTAAACACACATTTTGTCTTATCAACCAGCGTAATGCGCATGTGAAACGGTCATGGCAACTTTGCGTAAAATTGATAGTACATTTATGACAATCATATTTTACTTTCGAGCGACAGATTGGATAAGGCATACTATTATAGTTCATATTTATGGCGTCCATAGGGTTTGATCCGTCCTGAATGGACAGCGTAGAATGGCAAAAGCTCCTGTATATTCCCGGTTATTCTCTTTGCGAAGTAACTGCACAATCGCACATATTCCCATTGGTGCAAAATACCGCCTTAGTTCAAGTGCCGCAAATACCACTTAATCCCTTGTTAACTAAAAAGTTTTCATAGTATCGGATTATGTTGGGATGGTTCAAAACCTTCTTTAAAAATTGAACTTCGTTGCGTGAACTTGCACATTCTTAAGCAGAAAGATCTTCCATGGAAATTTCAATATGAGTCACAAAGCCAATGCTTTGTTCGTCGCAAAAACTTTTCAAACAATTTCGTATTTTTGCGTGCAGCCCGCCGATCAAACCTCACGTCACGTCATGCAATAATGCTCACAAAGCGCCGCCCTGTACATGCGCCCATCACGCGTTCATCACGTTGACTCCATTATCTCGGCCGTAAATGTACCCCTTGACATAGTTTACCGTTATTTATCATCTCTGTACAAACCGTCATCCGCACTGAAAATGGAAATGATTTCGAAAGAAAATAATTTAACATTTATCATAAAATTGATGTCGAATTTCATTGTCATTGTTTTATTAGACTTGCACCGATATTGATGAATGTTCGAATACGGAGATCTGCCCTCCACAGTCGTTCTGTATCAACACTATTGGTTCTTATGTCTGCCAATGTTTTCCTGGAGTTGATTGTATACGTAAGAAAATTTATTTGCTTCCTTATTGTGGTTCCATAGATAGGATTCAAACTAGGATTTCTCGATATAAAACAGGAATCATTTTTGTATATAAACCCAAATAAAAAAAAATTTTATTTTCGCAGTCAATCCTCTATCGGTTCCTCCCAACGTACTGCAAGTTTCCACAGATTCATTGACAATCGTTACAGACGCTCGTCGTTTCTACGGAGAATACGAGGTACCTTGACGATAAACAACAAATCGAAAAAACGTTTGAAAACGTTTTTGTAAAGGTGTTGGTGATTGAAGCCGATGGAAATGAACAAAGCATTATCACCACCGAGATCATCGCGACAATCACTAACTTGAAACCAAATACGAATTACTCGTTGGGCACAAGAGTTCGGAAGCTAAAAAATTCATCCTACGTTTACAGGAAATCAGAATTTAGTAACTTTGTTGCTGTGACCACAGGTAAGTTGGGCTGTTGGAATAGCTGACGTACAATCTAGACAATCCAGACTGTTACCATCTAGACATTACATACTTTTGATTTCAGATGCAATAAAAGTGGCTTTTTCGTTAAACTTGCTCAATGAAGCGTATGGTGTTGAGCTGGAGGATATTACATCAGTCCGCTCCCGTCAATTACGCGATCGATACGAGCCTGAGTTGACTGCGGCGCTAAAGGCTGTACTGGGAAATGTTACATTAGATTTACTGGACGTAAACATCACTGCCTTCAGGTAACGATTGCTACTTTAAAGACTGTTATTCTCGTCCATGCGCCTTATTTACGCTTCTACAGGAATGGAAGTACTGTTGCGTCGTGTGTTGGAACGCTCAATACTAACGATCCAACCCACATGTACATTGTTGCGGAATTAGACGGGTCTAATCTGGATGATGTTGTGTTTCAACATATTGTTACCAGTACGTTTTTTCTATCGTTTAAATACATGGCAATTTTAAATCCATGTGTGTAATTTAAGATGTTTGTTCGCGTCAAATTGACTCAAATGATTTGCATAAATTGTAAAGAAAATCGTAAAACAATTTACTTATCGCCTAAAATCATGTTTTATAGTTCATCCTTTGCCCGATATTCCAAATTTCTTCCGTGCAACAAGAATCAACACCACGTCAGCAAAGTTTGAATACGACAGCGTCAGTGCCGCATTAGAATACGAAGTTACACGTGAGTTTGAATCTTCGTAGGGTAACTAGTATATCTTAAAGTTAGCTAGTAAAACATAAAGTTTTCCTATCCAATATTGTTGTACAGATTTAAAATTGATTATTATTATCCATTTTTGTTACAAAACGAACAGAGATTGCTAAGGGCAAAAAGAATTAATAGATTAGTTGAATACTTTATTGTGCATTTGTTAAACAGGTCTGTTTCAAATAGTTTTTTGTATCAAAGTTATTTATTGCAGTTACTTGTCCCGGGGAAACATTTGAGGTAATCACGACTGATCTCTCCGTAACATTCAACGACCTAACACCTAACCAAATATGCTCCGGTCAAGTAAGAGTCCTCGTCAATGTTGGCCCCAGTACATTGGCTTACTCTCCCTTCAGCAACCTCGTGGTCATATCAACAAGTGAGCTTCATTTTTTTAATTAGCCAAATTATCTAATTTTACCTGCGGTTTCTGAACAAGTTTGTTGTGAATATTGTCTAATACGTTCTTAATGTTAATTCAGCTCCTGTCGTCTCACCGCTCACGGTATCTTCTGTCACGGAAACATCCCTCATTATATCTTTTGCATCCGTTGCACGGGCCACCAGCTATCACGTGATGACGGTTGGGGTTACTCCAGTCCATGTTCAAGCGTCCCCTCCAAACGGCAACACAGTTAAAGTGACCGTTCTTGGATTGACCCAAGCTACGAATTACGTGTTCACAGTAATTGTTGTTACAAACGATGTAACGGGACTGCAAAGAAACGGAACTGGTCAAGTCACAGCCCAAACGTCGGGTATGGCACTAACCACAAATGTTTATTTTCAGTGATAAACCTATATGACAGCAGATAGATTTGTTAATCTTTACCCCGTCGGTCATGCTACAGCATTTGTTCAGGTTCTATTGGTTGCTCAGCCGACATCTGTTCAGACGGAGCAACTTGCTATGATGTGAAAGAAGGTTTTATGTGCGTCTGTGGCGCTGGATACAACTATGATTATGCGGCAAAATCGTGCATCGGTAAAACGTTGTTTTAATGTCAGGCATGCAAGTAGGACAGACATTACCCCCTTACCACAATCTGTCTCTTCAAATAGGTACATGCGAAACTGACCCCAACTACTGTTTGAATGGGGGAACCTGTTGTCAAACAGCCGGAGGAAGTCCTGTCTGTCGGTAAGTTTTTCACGAGTTTGAATTTAAACAAACGTATTTTTACACACCGAATACTCCAATTTGGCAGCGAAGCTTTCATTACACTAATACAAAGTTCAGGTGGAAAATATCAAACACAAAAGAATACCCTCTCTTCACCTTTGTGTGTCATCAAATAAGCCCTTATATTAACCAATTAGTACTATAGCATAGTAAGAAATGATTCTTCCACAAAACAAAAATGTTAGAAGTTCATTCTCAGAAACCAATGATCAATAATGGTAGCCCTGTTGTTAGTTACGCTTTTGTTAAAATAACGTATCATAAATGTGTATAGTTAAAAATTTCAGAAAAAATTATGAAGTGAACTGAAAAGATTTTGTGTTATTGTCCTGTTACTTGTAACATTCTGCATTTTTAATGCAGATGTGTATTTGGATATAAAGGTGATCAATGTGAACGTTCAGGCAAGTAGTGATTTTTTGGGATAAAAGTATCTTCGGTACCAGATTGATAAATCGCTATTAATTTGCAGTCGCATCCAAGCACGCTTTGAAGATTGCTGCTGGAGTTGTTGGAAGTATGGTCATTCTTGGGCTGTTGTACAGAAGATTCTAAACAAGGAGAAGAGAACATATATATTTACAAGGCTTTGCAATTTAATCCCGCTTCTTCTTTTTACTAACGTGTTTCAGTGTAGATACTGCTTTGCATTAACATGGTGTTCAGCGAGATTGTAAGAAATTAAATTTGACGTGAATTAAATGAGAGTAACGTGATATGAAATAAATGTCGAAGTAGTCGCTAAAATTATCAAGTGTTTCTTTTAAGGGTTTAAGAAGATTTCTCCTTGATTTTCTGGCACCAAAATCGCCATATATTCTTCATCGTAATTTAAAGGGACAAAGAAGCAGGTTGAATACGTTGCAACTGGCATAAATGTCTACGTATACATTAGCACTTTTCAAAGTTGATCTACATGCCTCACCATAAGGAAATGTCTGATGTACACAACTCATCTTTCGTCGATCGACAATGGTGCCTTTATAAGACTTTACAGTAGAACCGAAGTGCTGTTCGCCGACACTGTTACATTTGTAGATTCGAAACAGTAGGTAATGTGTTACTTCTAATTACATCACTTCATCGTTAAGTCAAAACCTACATACCCCGAAATGCATGACATGAATTTTAGCCAACTCCTCGTAGCACTCGCGCAAAAGACATACGAACAATGCAGCTTCTGCACCAAGCACGGGCAATGCCACTTTCGTGCTGCAAAGTTGCAACAAACAAATAGGCAGTGAAACATGAGATACTACGTCATATAAATCGGGACATGGAGTGACGAAATATCAAGAATCAAGAAAAAGTGCACTGAACAATTTTTGTGTGGAAAATATTTAATTATCCATAATAACCTCCATTCTGAGGCACATAAATCAGGAAGGCATCAAAGCATTTTGGTGCACACCTTTTCAACTTGTGTTCATGAAATGACCGATCTGACAACATATGTTGATAAAAAAATTTAACAATTGAAGTTTGACCTATCCATTGGTTTGGACATGCAAATGAAGGCATTGCAATCTGTGTAAAGTATAAAAATGCAACACTTGAAGTTTTTAGCTCAGCAAGTGTTACTGAATCGCAGCAAACAATGTCAACATCGAGGCCAAAAGGACCCAGAACGGGTGGTTAGGGCGCAACAACAAGGGTTTTAAAATTTTCCGCTGCACTGTTAGCACCGAAACCAGTCATACACGACCGCGATTCTGGACTGGCCCAATGCTGAGCAAGATATGTATAGTTTTTTTGCGTTTGCAAAATCACTGAACATGAATCCGTAATAGTTACTGGTCCTCGTTTAGTCGTTATACACGGGGTTAACCGACAAACATGTATACACTGAAACCTTTCAGCGTTCATGAAACTGAGGAGAAATTTAAAAATGACGAATATTTGATTGGAATGAAATCAATGCATTCTCTCGGATTTTTTTGTTACACCGGATTTATGTTGACGATTTGGTGATTTAACTTTAAACAAATATGCTTAAGTTTACTGGACACTAGCACCAAACTTGCTTGCCTACTTGTATAAGGCAGCGGATCTGCGCTTACTTGAAGTATCGTCATTAGATTTTTCGTAAAAATGATTTTAAATCTGGTAGTGTTCGTTCGATTAGGGGATACAAATCAACTGTATTATTGAAAAATCCTTTCTGAATAGCTGAAATCTTTTAGTGGATCATATTTATTTAAAATATGTTAGTCTTAATTCAAAACTACTGTAAACAATATTTACCCCACTTTGTTATATAATGTTGTGTAAAGATATCCACTGTGTTTTGAAATGCTTTGAAAATATTAATTTTTTTCGAGTTTCAAACAGTTTTTAAAACAGTTCCACCTTTATCTATCAACAGTACCTTCTATACAGGCGATAAGTAAATAAAAAGTATTTTTGTTATACAGAAGATTTTGACAGATAGACAGGCAGACAGACACGTGGTAATTGCCTTTGTGGTGTGAGTGCGTACGATGTGTTTATATTGACATAGAATCTTCAATGTAATTTAAATTCAACTCTGTTGACGGATTTCGCATTTAAAGCGGAACAAACATAACAACCAATGTTGCCCTTTTTCGGACATCATGAGTCGGTTTGATGTAAATAACAACATAATCCGTTTCGAATAAAACAAAACTTGTTATAAAGATCGTTCTATGAAAATTTTCTTTGTGACACAAAAATGTTCGATTTGGTTTATTGCGGCACATTAGGAAATGGAGTCGGTTGAGACAAAAATGAGAAAAAAGAGATCAAATTGCAGAGCGTCGCCTTTTCTGAAGTGCGAGCGTGAAATATCTCACACGAAAGGTCGAATTCACAGAAAAAAGGCGAAGTGTGCGGCGGTAAGCGGTCGGATTCTTGTGTGCATAGTTTTGCATGCAAAGTCGAAAACAACAACGTGGAGGTCAGAAGGGCGCAACAACAAGGGTTTCAAAATGTTCCGCTGCACTTTCAGCAGCGAAATCGATCACGCACGATTGCAATTCGGGGCTGGCCCAAAAGCTGAGCAAGGACATGTTCCGTCTGTTTAAATGCATGGGACTTGTGAATTTCGTTTTGGATATGTATGTCGTGATGTGGATGAATGTACCGGCGATCCTTGCACTATGGTCCGACACTCACACTGTGTAAATACGATTGGAAAGTACAGGTGAAATAATTCCTTGAATCTTTTTTCATTTAGGTATTTTTTTATAACGCGTTAATGCTATTAAGGTTTGTAAATCAACACACATGAGAACAAATATTTTTCATACAGTTGTGTGTGCAACTCCGGGTTTGCAAGCGATGCATTTAGACTTTGCTTACGTACCGACAAACCACGCGACTTAGTCACGGAAGAGGCAAATAGAAATGTCCATCGGTATGTTTAACCGAGGCCTTCGTCATGTTGAGCACTCTCCTATCCTCAACTGACGTTGGGAATGGAATGTCACCAGGCTCTTGCTGGAATTCCTCTCTCCATGATTCACATTTAAGGAAATTAACTGAAATATTATCAACGGCAGGATGACAGATAGACGGGCCGACAAGAGATCACCGCAGCGGTGTTCTCGCAGCAAATGGTTGTTTGCGGTTTCATCTCCAAGACTCTATGGGCAAATTCATCATGAATGACCAAATTAGGTTTATCTGCAATTTTGATTGAAGCTATTTAGTGGTAACGAACGTTGTAAGTATACACGGTCGGAGTTGCGCAACAACAATGGACTCGAAATTCTTTCTGAATTTCGAACGCCTGGACGCACAATGATGCACGGTACGCATGGGCAGCGGTGTTTACCGATTATACGCGTCAAACTAATGACCAACTTCATAAACCATATGTAATTTGATTCCGCTAACATAAACGAAAACGGGTGTAAATAAGGAACATGATGTTTTTTGAAATATTTAGCCACCAAACCAGGAAAAAGTATATCTGAGAAGTCTTTCAGCTAGTTTTAGGAACGTTTTTAACAAGCAGAAATGACGTAAATCCCTAAACAGTTACCTGGCGTAGTTTAACGAAATTTTCTAAAGCTCTTGAACCGTGGGCGACAGAGTCAGCACGTAGATGAAACGGGCGCCGCCGAAAGGTAATGGGACCGAAACCAGGCACCTGAACGAACAGGTCCGCAAAAAGTACGTATTAGTGGTGCTGGTGTTTGGAGTAAGGAGATTTTAGACGGGACAATTGTCTACGCGTCCACGTACAAGCATGTATTAGATCTTATCTGAAAAAATACAGAGTCAGAGATTCAGAAGTGGCATAGGACAGCGCAACCGTGCACGGTGCAACTACTGCCAGTCGTGCTTTTAGATCTGTATTCTGCGATTTACGAATCAATATTATTTGCGATACATTTTGCGAAATGTTTTATACAGAAAGTTTTGTCTGCATTGCAAAACTAAACTAATACCACACACTCGATTTCCTTGCTTTGGGGTCAAAGTCGCTGACGATAATCATAAATTTGCCAACTTGAACGCAATACCCAGAAGAAAAAGGCGCAGGTGTTCTTCAATAAAGTGCTTCGCATTTTGCACGCATCTACCCCCAAAAAACTATTGCAAAAACAATTGAGCTTTCAACATAGGGCTTAAATTAATAAAAAAAATGCAGTGTAGTAGATGCGCTTACGTAAGGACTTTGGGATTTAAGAACCAGCGTATTTATTCCATTTGTAAAAAATAAATACACAAAGTCCAAATAAATACAATCTTAAAATACAGGTTTATTGCATTGTATGCAATTCATAGCAGGAAACTGATGTTAGCTGGCAAATATAAAAGTTTGAAGCTACTGACTCGCAACCGGTGTGGTAAACACATTTGGGTTGAAGGTCGTTAACTTAACCGCCAATCGCAAGACCGGATCACCGAAAATCGCACGAAAGTGGTTGGGGTTTTGCCCGAAACTAGCTGCCGTTTGCGCTTTAACTAAAGTTTAATATAAGTAACAAATATATGTCGCATGTTTTGACGCTGAAAATTCGCTGGCCGCGGGGCTCGAGAACGGTTGAATGCAAAAGACTGTTATTAACACATTATAACAACGAGTGTAATATTATTTATTCGCCGTATTATACTGTTCCTTCAGCGTGAAATACCTGTTTTAACTTAACAACAGAGCTCTGGTCACGTGCTGATCATGAATGCTTTATCGGAGTGAAAAAATGGACTGTTGTTAAGTTAAAACAGGTATTTCATGTATTTTACAGGCTCTGAGAATTTTCACAGAACAGGCAGTCGGTTTTCTAGCTGCAAACCATTATTAACCTTACGCTGAGATCCCGCGTAGATAAAGCCTGGTTAGACCAGGATCGTGAGATCAAGCTCACCGGTAGCTTGAATTTTTGGATTTCGCTCCGACTAGTCTGGAAAAAGTGACTGTTCTAGCTAGGTACCAGTGCTGAGCTGCGAATCCTGTAAACCTGATAATCTTTAGAATTAACAGCACTTCCAAATTTTCTTCTGTAAATTTGACGCAATTTTGTTTTAACTTTCGAATAGGTCTGTACATTTGGCGTTAATCAAGGCGCCTTTCCAGGTTAAGATGATTTTTTTGTTGCGCATTGCAACCCTTTTGCTGGTGTGTGACAGAATTACACATGGACAAACTGGTAAGTAATTTCCTTTACAAGTTCTGTAAAGAACCTGTTTATTGCAATATAAAAAGCAGATAGGTTTAGTTTGTAAAACAGTAATAACCGAGCTTTCATTACAAACAACTGAAATCGTTCATTTGTTAGAAATACGTATCAATGTAAAACGTGAGTTGGAAATGTTATGTGAAGATTTTTATGTTGAACTTTTGATTGTTAGTTGCCAATAAAACAGAAGTTCTGCTTCAGCGACTGAGGGCTGCAGATTTAACAACAGCGATTGGCGACTTTTATTCCTACCGTTATGACAATTCATTTCCTCCAATTAATTCAATTATTGACGGCGGTGGCGACATGTATGATGGTGGAAATCGAGTAAGATTATAAATATATACAACAACAAAAACAAAATAAATAAATAAACTGATATTTTTTATAGGTGTATTTCACTGCTGATGGAATTCGAGTCTATGCCGAATACGATTTAACATATGAGTAAGTTTCATAGCGTTTACAGATTCAGAAAATTGTTCGTTGCAGACGTGTTTTTGTATTGTTAAAATCGAGGCAAAATGTTGCAAATTTTTTTTTATTAGTCGTTCTGACTACTCGTTTTCATCGTTGGCCATCTACCCATTCACCGCGTTTTTCTACATCAACTCAACCAACGCTGCAAGTGACAGTTACTCTATTGAGGTAAAGTGAACCAAATCGGCGTTGAACTGTGTACGGATGAGCTCGATGGCGCGGGACAAAAATAATCCAGAAGACTTTTGTTAATTTTTATCATGCAATGGAAGTTTTTGGAAAAAGTTTAAAAGAGATTCCAGTCCCTAAACAAACTGTAACAATGTGGCAAACAAAAGTTAGTTATTGCTGTCCTCGATCAACCACCAAAAAATAATTAGTAATGTCCTGTTTCGAAAATAGTGTTTGGTTGATCACTGTTATTATTGTCGGTTAAAACGTGTTGCTGTTTGCAAAACGAAATATAACGATGGCTTGTTTTTTACGTATTAATCTAAGTGCTATTAGGTTGTTTCCAACTTGGGTGCTGACGGCAGGGGAAATTTTCGAGTGTTTTCCGGCAATGTGATAATTGGAGCTTACATACTGTCTTACAAGGGGGTTCAAGCCTTTGGTGCATCTGGCCCAAGTGTGTGTGAAGTATATTTCTACATTGCACAGGTAAGCCAAATATTCAAAAATGACATTATTAAAAATGTCATAAATATGTTTAATATATTGGTCGATTCGCAGAGGCAGACTGGACTCGAGTTTTCTTTTTCGTTTCCAACACGAAACACCCACAGCTGGCGAAATGTAGCATCTCTAAGAGGAGACACCAATGACGTTGTTTTTGGATACACACTTTTATCAACGTACGTCATGACATTTCCTTTAAGGGGGATATAAATTTCCAACACACATCAAACCCGAATCAAACAGGGGACCTCAAATGTCTACGTAGTAAATGCCCAGGTCACCCTTCGTATACAGCGACGCGACGAATGACACTAATTTGAGTAAAATAAAAAAAAAACTCACCCCTATACATCGGATTTCTGCGGCCAATGCGATTAAAATGTGACATTAGCCAAATCTTGCGCTATTTTAGTTGATATGACTAAAGTGAGAGGGGCGTAATGGACCACCGTGTGAAAACATAACTAGGCGAAAATTTCGCTGCTTTACGTTCAGTGTCCTAATGAAGTAGTTTTAACTGGGTGTTTGCAGAGCGTTATCACGAGATCCAAGGAAATTTCTGACAAGTGCTTTTAAATTTATAAATCTCGATTTTCAAGTAATATTTGGAAAATTTGCAACAAGTCTGAAAACACGCCGAATTACAGCTGTTCGCTACAACCTTGGTACACGACAAATAAATCCGCAATGTGACGTGAAGCTCGGACTGAATCTCAGCGGTTTAGAGCCATTGTTGTAATGCGTTCATTAAACATTACCGAAGCACATACTGTCTCATCCACAGATTTAAATCCATCATACGAGTGCCAAAACTATTAATATTCCGGCGAAACTTTACCTTTCATTGTCTATTTTGCCGAGGATAACTTTTTAAAGCATATACCGTTGTTTATCACCATTTTTTTTTAATTGTTAGCGAGATTCCAGGTCGTGAAATTACGAAATGCGAACTTGATACAACAATGTTAAACATGTTGGAAACCATGAAGGAAGGTGAGGACGTTTTGCAGTATTGTTCTGAATTTTGTGCTCTACAATGTTATAGCTTTAGGTTCACGTAATTAACGTACTTTGGAGTGACTTTGGTTTGAATTCAATTCAATTCTATTCTTTTTATTGTGAATTAATGAACTTTTATGCAAATCACCGTCTGACGTAGGATCGCAATAAGTCGCATCATGCAAGAAAAATACATGAGCTACAAGTTTAGGCATTAACCAACAAACTCAAACACTATCTTCAACTAAATTGATTAGTGGCACATGTCTTCGTAACTTGCAATAAATACTTTTTCAGAGCTAGACGTCAACGCATCAATGGATCCTCAAAGTAAGAAAAGCATTTTGCATAACTGAATCACTTACAAACATGTAATCTCAATGCAGTTGCCGTGGAAACGAATGCAACATTGACGCGGCTGAAATCCTTTGATCTCACAAAACAAATAATAAACTTTTACCGCTATCGCTACGACGATTTAACCTCACCAGTCAACATGATTATTGACGGGGGCGGTAACATGTACAACGATGGAAACAGTGTAAGTTGTATGGTTTGCAATGCGAAAAACTGTGCGTATTAAAAATTCTAACGTCAGGTGAGCTTCAGCGTCGATGGTGAATGTTTCTCGGCCACCGGATACAACGTCACTTACAAGTAGGTGATGTACTCACGGTACGGAAAAAAGGCGCGTTTATGCGCTGCGCGATAAAAGACAAATCAAATTTAATGCCCCTTTTTCTTTTTCTTGGAAGCCTGAAAGTCGTGCTTGCTCTCGTCGTAAACGCAACATCATTGCAGAATCTGAGACTTTCATGGCCGGAGGGATTTGCGTTATATATACCCACCATAAAATAAATAAAAACAAAACATCCGGCATAGTTTGTGACTAAAATTTAATAAATGCAATTACGTGACATTCATTGATGGATGCGCTTAAAGCGTTGCACAGCTTTGTTGCGTTGCAAAGTTAAGACTGACTCCACGAGCCAACGCAACATCAGCAAAAAAGAAACGCGGCGAAAAAGGCAATTAATCCGCTTCGCTAAAGTGCGGTAAAGTGAGCGCTACACGCTCCTTTATATGTTTTAGTGCAAATTACTGACACGTTTTCAACATACTGTCAAGAGTTTTTTCTGGCAAACTGCAAACATTCTTCATTTGCAATCCTGCGCAAAATTAGGCAATTCGTAAATCTTAGTGACCTCACTTGCATTTGGAAAATCAACCACAGCGATCTTATTTTCAAACTATATGTTTTAGTGGATCAGACTACACGTTCACCACTCTTGCCATTCACCCCTTTACTGCGTTTTTCTATATAAACTCCACCAGCAATTTCAGCAAATCATACACAGTGAAGGTACGCATTTCGTTGCTCTTACTTCATGTTTAGTATTTCAACGAATGAAACACATAAATCCTTCTTTGGGTTGTTGTGTATGAAAAAAACATGCACATAAGCTAAATTAATGTTGATTTACAGGTTCGGTCTAATATCGGTAGTATCAGTCAAACACAAACTTTTGACGGCTATGTTTCCAACAACGGTTATGTGTTGTACTTTAGAGGTATCCAATATTTTGGTAGATATGCACCGTCAGTGTGTGAAGTATTTTTCTACATTGCAAAGGTAAAAAAGTGCATAGGTCCAGTTGTAATGCTAAATCAAAAAAGTTTTTCTTAACAGAACAACAGTGGGTTGGAGTTTTCGTTCAGCAACATCTGGAATCGCGAAAGCGAATCTGTTCTTACTGGAATTCCCCGAAATATCGTGACGGGTTACACCTTGCTTTCCACGTACGTTCAATTTTATTGCATTTGTGTGAGGTATTTGTGGCAAAGGAATGCAATACGTGTAGTTATTATGTCATTTTTCTTTTCGTGGTTATGTTTTATTGCGCTACAGTCGTGGTGCAAAATTTCTAGGAAAGGCTTTGCGTTGCGAAGATTTCGTTTATAGTTGCTAATACGTTCACTCCACCATGCAATAATAACACTTAACATTTTAAGCCGTTAGATGACGGAAATATTGCGAAAATATTTTGATGATATTGCCTGTTTGACAAAGTAGTGTTGGCTTTTTTTCGTTTCGCCTTCAATATCAGCAAATGTTATTTATCAGAAATATTGCGAAACCATTCGTTATATATCCAGGTCTCCGGCCAATGAAATTACGAAATGCGAACTTGATGCGACAATGTTCAACATGTTAGCATCTATAACGGCTGCCGGTAAGAACCTAGTTGTGCTGTAGCGTTGATTTGCAGCAGCCACAATTTATTTGGTTGTCATAGCAAGGACCATTATTGGTTTGGTCCTATTAATGTTTCCTTGTGTGAATTTCCCAGACTTTTTTGGTAATTACGGTTACTAGCACAAGCGCTCACATCAGCTTGCTTTTATTCTGTTGGAAGTCCAAGTTTGACGATTACATGCTCATCCATCCAGAAACTCAACGCTATCTATGAATTGCGCAGTAGCAGTGCATGACTTTTCGACTGAAAATATTTGTATGTTTTTTTATAGAACAAGGTTTCAACGCATCTGTGGATCCTCAAAGTAAGAAAATTATATTGCATGACTGTTTTATTTTTGCAATGATTAAATCTAAATGCAGCTGTCGTTGAAACGAATGTTACATTAACCCGACTGAAATCCTTTGATCTGACAAGACATTTGAAGAACTTTTACCGCTATCGCTACGACGATTACTCTTCTCCTGTCAACAGAATTGTTGATGGGGGTGGTAACATGTACGATGTTGGAAACATTGTGAGTTAAATGACGTGCACAAAACACAAAAGAATTGAACATACTATATTAAAACTGTTAATTTCAGGTGGGCTTCAGCGCGAATGGTGAATGTTTTCCGGCCCTTAAATACAACGCCACATACAAGTAGGTGCTCAACTTGAGATGTTTGGATAACAGGATAAAGTGCGTTTTTTGATGCTGCGTTTAAACTATTGGGTATAAACTAACAGCAAAACTTGCAGATTAACGTTCTCACAAAGTATGTTGATCTGCTTTCAGGCCTTTTTTACAGGCAAAGGGGAAAATATATGACATTTATTTTTATAAAAATGTTTAAAAATCGAGCAAGCAATATCCCTGAAGCGCATTGAAGGTTTTGCTTGACTATTTTACACGCTTCTATATTCGCACACTAGTCCGTTCCTACGAGGCTACTGATAGTTGTTCAGTATGTCTGAAGGTTTTGTCTACATTCCAGCAGCACAATTCATTTACACTTCATTCTAGTTTTAGGTTATTTGTGAATGATCGTTACCAAACCTAGATAAGGTGATCATTTGGGATTGATTCCACATTGGTACTTATTTTTTTAGCGGTTCAGACTACACGTTTTCTACGCTTGCCATTCACCCTTTTACTGCGTTCTTCTACATAAACTCCACCAGCAATTACAGCAAATCATACTCAATAAAAGTACGTATTTGATTTGTATCTAATAGGGCCTATATATAGGCTGTAGCCAATTTGGAGCCTTTTACAAAACTAATATACTTTACTCTTATAAAAGATTTAATATTCGAAAAAATTATCTTTAAAATCTTTTTTACATATCTTGGTGTATCATAAAATGTCTTAGCGATAAACTAAATTTCGTTAGCAGTCCCATAGGCTAAATTATCGTTGTTTTACAGGTTCGGTCTAATATCGGTAGCTTCAGTCAAACACAGACTTTTGACGCCTCAGTTTCATATGAAGGTTACGTGTTGCCCTTCAGAGGAATCCAATATTTCGGCAACTTCGCACCAGGAGTGTGTGAAGTATTTTTCTATATTGCATCGGTAAAGAAACTGCGTACGGTTCAAGTTTAGGTATTGTTTTGAAAACATGTTTCTTAACAGAACAACAGTGGATTGGAGTTTTCGTTCAGCAACATCCAGGACCGCGAAAGCGAATCTGTTCTTATTGGAATTCCCCAAAATGTCGTGTCGGGTTATACCTTGCTCTCCCCGTAAGTTGATTTCTGTTGCATTTTAAGTAAGAGTCAGGCACAAATTCTTAAATTTCCATACGCTACAATATGGGTGCAATAGCCATTACTTCAAATAATTTTTAAACAGATATCTGCGTTGGGGGCGTTTAATCTCGCCAAAGCTGTTAAAAGATACAATGCTCGACTTGCTAATCGCAGTGACAAAAGGTAAAAAAACAGCTTTTAAATATTACTTATTAACAGTTTCACTCAACCAAAGGTCTTGTTACCAAAATAATTATGTGTTCTTTGTTGTAGTTTTTTGTGCACACGATCGATTGTTTGCCACATTTCAGGTGTTCAGATTCCGGACGAGGAATTGCAGCAGGACCCAAACGGTTCGTAAAATTGCGTCATATTTCTGAGTAAACCAAATTTTTGCACAACATACGTACTTCTAAGCTGCAGACAGGTTGTGTACACGCACTGTTTCGACCTGTTAGGTCTCATCGGTGCAGCCTTTTAAGTTTAGTGTGCCGGCTAGTGCAGAAGCTAGCACGTGCCACTTCAACAGCTGCACTGATGAGACCTTACATGTCGAAACAGTGCGTGTACACACCCTGTCTGCAGCTTGCAAATATAATGGCTTTTTTGCACATATACGTACTTTTGATCTTATAAAATTGCGAAATTAGGGTTAAAGCTGGACAATTGCAAGTTTAATATTTCTTAGATTACTAAATACAATTAAAAAGTAAGTCAAAGTTTTGAAAGGCAGTTTGGCAGTTTAATCCCTATAATAGAACATGATTTAGCGTTGGTGCTCCACCTGTTTGGAACGCCCAGATTGGTCGGCTTGTTATTGCTGGTTCACAAGTACATACATATAAATATGATGTCTTATGCCGTTTTTTTATGTACATACAATTTACAATATAAAACACATACAAAATTTTCTTCAGTTGCAAGCGAAACAAAACTTCTCTTGGAGCGACTGCGATCTGCAAATATCTCGAGCCATTTGCCTGATTTCTATGAAATTGTTTACGATGATAACTCCGAACCAATCAATCAAATCATCCGTGGAGGATTTTATCCAAACTATTTGTTTTCAGAAGGAAATTTCGTAAGATAGAATGAAAACGCCAATTGATTAAACTCACAACCTATTAATTTTAGGTATATTTTGGTATCAACGGTGATGGTTGTTTTGTTGAATATGATAAAATATACAAGTAAGTGCAACGAAAATAATCAACTTCATAGAATAAACATTATCTTAGTCGAATAAATGTTCTATTATGATAAACCATTTTGAAAAAGCACTCGCAAATTAAATTTATAATAGATAGAACTTGAGATAAAAGAAAGAAATATAAGGAAGAAACACATCATTCTGCCTACTTTCTCAGATATGCCTTAAATTAAACAGAGTTTATCAAATAACTTACCAACCAAACATCTTGTTAGCGCCACAAACGCATCTACTTGAATCACATGAACAGTAGATAGGCTATATGTTGCAAAATATTGTGGATATTTGATGAAAGTTGATGTTTAAAAATTGATTATAAATATGTATGCAGCGGTACGGACTATTCTTTTTCGACCCTTACTATTCAACCATTCACCGCCGTTTTATACGTCAACACGACTGATATTGCATTGAGAAGTTACAGTATTGAGGTATAGTGCATAACTAAGATTTTTGTATTTGCTAGAACTTGCTTATGGTTATATTTACATTATCTATATTTGAAGATAAAATATAAAGACATTTGTACCAAAAATAAACTTTTAGCCATCATTTTTTTAAGGTATGGTCGAATATTTATTCATACCAGAGATCAACCGATTTCTCTGGTACTGTATCATACAAGGAATACGTTGTCGTGTACAAAGGTGTCCAGTATATTGAAGGACAATCCGCAACCGTGTCTAAAGTATTTTTTCTTTTGACCCAGGTAAGTGTCGTCTCAGTAAATGCAAAATAAGAAAGCTTTTATAAGTCGAATAAAAACAGATCGTCAATTTTAATGAAACAGCTGAAACTTGAATAAAATATACATGATGAGGACAGACACTTGGGCACGAATTTAAAATAAAACACACAGTGTTAAAACAAAAATGAAGATCTGCAAATGTACATGACATAAAACACAGATAAGATCGAAAGTCGAGAGAAATGTGCGTTTGTTTCTTTTCATTAAAGCGATTTTGTTTTTCAGGGGCAAGGTGAATACGACTTCACATTTGACGTGGTGCACAGGAGATATGCCAATGCTACATTTCGCGGAAACGCGACAAACTTTGTACTCGGTTACGTTTTATTATCCAAGTAGGCAGAGAATTTTTTGTGAAAAGTATAAAACGTTTCTTTGACGTGGAAAAGTAAAAAGATATTTTCTGGAATCAAAGAACGTTTCGTTATAGTAATAAGGTCCAGGAAGACATTAGCACACTTAGGCTAGCGATCGCAGTTGGTTGCTACCCAAATTATTAGCACAAAAAGAGTCATGTGAAACATAAGTTTAACTACTTCAAACAATTGATGTTAAATTAGTTGGTATTTACTTTACTACGTCTTATACCCACCCTTATTGTATGTACCTTTAGCACGAATCCCGGTCACGAGTTTACATCTTTCCAATTAAAAACCACGATGTCCAAGCTGATGATGACAATCGTTGATGGTGAGATAAAACTTCAGATAATTGGTTTGTTTATAATTTCGGCTTAATTATGTGGGAAAGTTTAATTATGAAAGAAGTCATTTATACCTAAAAATTAAATTTTGCATTTTCCCATATTTTTTGCAGATTCAACCTGAAACCAAATAGTTTATCGTGTTATCCTTAACTTTAAGGTCATTTTTGCATACTTATTTCATACTTTACTTGTTTTACCAGGTACCATTTATCCAGAACCACAACCTAATCCACAAAGTAAGTTGATTTATTATAATCACTAAATAAACATTTTAACGGTCTTTCGTATAGAATATATTCTGGATAAAAAGCCCAACATCAGCTAACGTAATTGACAAAATAACTTTTTTATTCATCATTATAACACAAAACATCAAATATTAGTGGGCAACGATCTCCACATAATATTGGAACGTTTTGCATCCTCAAATTTGAGGAACAATTTCAAAGACTTTTATGACTATCTTTATGACGATACTGCTGTTCCGATAAACATGATTAGGAATGGTGGCAACAATATATTCAATGAAGGAAACATAGTAAGTGTGCATGTGTATTTATACATACTTGAAACAGCAACCTATAAAATGTAGATTTACTGGTACGTGAATGAAGATGGCCAACTTGCCGAATACAACAAAACCTACAAGTAAGCGCTGTTGCAATTATAACACTATTATTCCTGTAATTGTGACTACCATATATTCAGTGGATTCGACTATGCATTTTCAACACTTGCAACGCATCCATTTGTTGCACTGCTGCTCACAAACAGCACCACTAACGAGACAAGGACATACACGATTGAGGTGAAAAATAAATTTGGTTTTTGCAACACAAAATAAAAATACCCAAAAAAAGTTTATAAAAAACATAGCTTGGTAAAGAAAGTTTGTAGCTGTACAGGCTTTATTTAAATGAACTATGCTCTATTGTTTTACTAGTCGTGGTCAAGACTTTACAGATACGGTAGGAGAACGACATTTTCCGGTTCAATTTCCAATGAAAACTTCAAGTTGTCGTTCGATGCAGTTCATTACTATCAAAGCTATTACCCTACTGTGTGCAAACTCTTCTTCTTTGTAACGCAGGTACTTACTTTCTTGTATAAACTTCCCAGAATTGTACAATTTATTTACGAATATTTTACAGATAAAAGTCTGATAGATTTACCACAATATTTAGATTTACCTCTTTTTTCGTTTAGAAACAAAACGACTTTACCTTCACATTGTTTGAGAGGTACAGTAGGTACAGACAAAGCATAGCTTCATTTAGTGGCAATTCTTCGTTCGCCGTGTTCGGATACACATTGATTTCGACGTAAGTTGTAATGTGGCCTGATTAAAGCTAATATCATTTTTCACAAATTGATAAACCGCAAAAGTTCGTGTCGCCACTCCTATTCCTTTTCACAGAACGTTCCCAAGCTTTGCAATTACTCAGTCCCAGGTGGGAGCTACAATGAATCGTATTCTACACGCCATAACGAAAAGTGTGTTGGATTTTATCCAAACGTGGTTTTATTGTGTGGGGTGTAATTAAGCAACGAAACAATTCTTAAGATGCTTCAAAATAATTATTATTTTGTGTATAAGCTGCAGACAGATGGCCACTGTTTCGACCTAAAAGGTCTGCTTATCAATTATTATTTTGCTTGCAGGTACTAATTACACCGAGGAATCACAAGCCCAAAACAGTTAGTACCTTTTTCTGATCGCTTTAAAACTCCTGAATCAATAGTAGTCAACGGCTTTACGTATGTGCCGTTTCCTTGATTATAAAACACCTTTAGCAGCATTAACACGGTGCCATGCGGAGGATGCCATTGAGTAGAATACAATAAAATTGCAAGAAAGGGTATCTTTTTTATGTTTTCTTATAAATTCTTAACCGTTGTGGAACGACATCATCACCATTGCACACGTATGCATAATTATAAATTTAATTTATAGTTGGTATGGAGACCAACGCGATTTTGGAGAATTTAAGGTCTGTGGATTTAACCAGGCGAATCCGCGACTTCAATCACTACGATTATGACGATCATTCTCATCCCATCAACATGATATCTAACGGAGGCGTGCTGTTTAGTAATGGAGGAAATCTGGTGATCTTTTTAAAATTAAATACTCACCTGGAGTTTTAAATATCTGACTTTACTTAGGTTCATTATGCTGCAAACGGCGATGGCGTGAATGTTGAATACAACCAAACCTACAAGTAATACAACATCCAATGATTTTATTTTGCACTATTTAGTATTTTGTGGACAGCATAAATCTCCTTAGCAATCTTAGATTAAGGCAATCGCAAATATGTACTAATGCTTGGTTCTTAATAAATGCAGTGGCTCCGACTACACATTTTCAACAGTGGCCGGATATCCGTTTTTTGCTGTGTTGTACACCAACACAACATACAGTAAGGACACGGCATACAGCATCTCGGTAACCTATTATTTTATATTTGGTATCCTTGTTATACTGCTGCCATATTTTTCCAATAAAATTATATGATCGTAATGTGCAGCTCATTCTTGAATTGTTGTGTATATATTTATAATTCTTTTATAAATAAATATTCAACAGTAAACTCTTTGACCAATTCTCCGGCTTCGAGGTTGGTTTAATATAGCGCAGAAATGGAACAAAGTGGATACTTTTACCTTTGAACTAGGCTATTTATAAATAAGACACAAATAAACAACTAAACAAAAAATAAAATTACTTTTAGGTATGGTCACGCATTCGAACCTATCGAGTACGTACCTCTTTTTCCGGGTCTGTGTCAAACGAGTTCTACAAAGTGTCATTTGAAGCGGTTCAATATTCATATGAAGGAAACTACCCAACAGTCTGTCAATTGTTTTTCTACATTGGGGCGGTAAAACATTTTATTTTGACGTCTTGCAAAAAGTAATAGTGTATACTGTTGTTTTAGATGGACAATGACCTGGCATTTGCATTAACTTTAACAACCGCAGTGTTTGGCCGTTACCAAAGCATTGAAGCGAACCTGAATGGAAACAACACATTTACCATCCTCGGTTACCTCTTATTATCCTCGTAAGTAGAACACTTGCGCATTGTTATTTAATGCACAACGTAATCATATATGCAGTACACATACTTATACGACTTTAAAACAATGTCCACGAACCATCTTTCTTGATTTTACTAGATCGTATCCTGGGCATGTAGTGACAACAGATCAAGTTGAGGCGACATTGCAAGATATTTTGGACACTGTAATGGAGGGTGCGGATTTCCATTTCTTTAAAACAGATTATTATATATTATGATGCTAGCGTTGATAAATGAACCTGACCCAACTAACTCGTTAAATGATCGAAACACAAACGGACTTCTTGTCATTGTTCAAGTCGTTCGTTTGATTTTGGTTTGTTTGGCTGCTGCATTTTCACATTAATTTTTCATCAAAGTTTGTACAATAATACCACGAATTTATCTAGCGATGTATCTTATATCTTTCAGTTTTACCTGCGCGATCCTTGGAACCACGCAGTAAGTGTTTTTTTGTATACGGGTATCTATTGTTTTCAATAAGTTAACAAGTGTGTCACGTTCTACATTACTAGATTTTTTTCCTTTGCCTATTTTAGTTTTCCACGAAAGTGAATCTTTTTTGAACCGTATTTCTCGTTCTGACTTAACCAGTCACATGTTGGACTTTAATCATTACGAATATGATGACTCCAATCAACCAATGAAATCAATCGCTAATGGAGGAAACAACATGTTTAACGAAGGAAACCACGTAAGGATTTTAACTGCTTTTCACATGCCCAATTCTCATAGGTTAGAATTTAAAAAAAAACAGGTTTATTTTTTGGCAAATGGAACCGGGGGATTTGCAGAATACAACCGAACATACAAGTCAGTAAAAATATTATTAATGCGTATAGTGACATTCACGCATGTTGTACAATTATTGTGTTATATTGTATAGTGGATCTGACTACACGTTCACAACATTAGCAACTTATCCATTCACTGCGATTTTGTACACGAACACAACTCTATCTAGACACAGGACATGGACAATCGAGGTTGAATTTGATTCCGTTTTGATTGTTTAGTGTAAAATATTCCTTGCTACCACCACAAGTTCATTACCAGTCATTTAGGCAACGTGTTGTTTGGATTACCATGTTTTTTTTCATAAGGAAACTATGCAAATTCTAATTAAACGAAACATTGTTTCAGGTCTGGTCACGATTACATTATTCCTGGACAACTAGCACCTTTGATGGAGTGATATCCAGTGGAGAATACGTGTTATCATATCGGGCAACAAATTATCTGCAAAGATCCATCTCTTATTATAGTTACAATTACCCAACCATATGCAAGGTCTTTTTCTACATTTCAAGACAGGTGAATTTGTAACTTATAAATGAATACACCCCCTCTCAGAGCAAAAAAGAGCTATTGCAAGCAAATACCATAAGTTGTTTATAACCAAGTGGTTGTTTCCTCTGTGCAGCGTAAACTTTATTCAGAAAAAAATTATCTTTGTTTTCCGATAACTTGGCTTTTAACAGAACGAAAGCACCTTCGAATTTACATCAATGCATCAAAGTTTGTGGTGGGACAGTAGACGAAGTCAAACCATAGGAAAAATAAGTGGAAATGCAACATATCTTGTGTTTGGTTACATCCTAATCTCTACGTAAGTGTCACGGAATTATTTCGGCAATCCAACGCTGCCTCCCTAATACAAAAAAGGCCCGGATCCTACAATAACGGCTCACCACTAAAGCCAAAATACCTCACACTGGTTTCACTAAATGGGCGTCCAACTTTAATAAATGAACTGATGTTAAAAACGACGACAAAAAAGTACATACAATACCATTAAATGCGAATAAACAATTCAATACAAAGTACTTGTTGGGCAACACTAAAAACAACCGTACAGCGCGACGCCCATCTCAAGACTCCCCGGGTCATACACACAACACTCCTTGCACCGGCCATTCAACCACTCAACCATTTGCACGTGAACCAATGGAGCGTTACAGGATGTGGCAAACATAGAAAACCACTATTGTGCGAAAATAAACACAAAGGGAAATTTGATAAAAAGTGAGTGCAAGGAACGATCAAAAACGAAAGCATAGTGCGATGTGTTGTGTACGTATATGTAATAAGGAGTGCTTTAAATAACAACACAGATGAACAAAGAAAGCATAAAGAAAAGCATTAGTGCCGTGTGTCATTTTCGCCACATAAGCAACCACGAATCATAGATATGAACGTTTTTTCAGTGCAAAGGAACATCGTTATAGCATTTGTGAACAGCTATCATTGGAAAATATTTTGTACCAACATAAATAAATAAGGCAGACCAGATTTTTTAATTTTCATCATATTTCAATGTAACAAACGCATATATCTGTTTCAGTCAATGGTACAGCAAAGTTGTGACAAACCAACAAGTCGAAGGTACAATGCGAATCATACTGAATGCAGCAACAGGCGGTAAGTTCCAAGTTCGTTACCTAAAGCAATGCATCAATGAATAGAGATCGCAACTAACATGTAGTGGGTGTGTAGTATGACCATTCGATTATTTAAGTCGTTCGTTTAATTTTGGTTTGTTTGTCTTAATGGCTGCTGCATTTTGCACATTAATTTTAAATCAAAGTATGTACAATAATACCAGGAATTTATCTCGCGATGTATCTTATACCTTTCAGCTTTACCTGCGCGATCCTTGGAACCACGCAGTAAGTGTTTTTTTGTATACGGAGGTCTATTGTTTACAATCAGTTAACAAGTGTGTCACGTTCTACATTACTGGATTTTTTTCCTTCGCGTATTTTAGTTTTCCACGAAAGTGAATCTCTTTTGAACCGCATTTCTCGTTCTGACTTAACGAGTCACATGGTGGACTTTAATCATTACGAATATGATGACACCAATCAACCGATGAGATCAATCGCTAATGGAGGAAACAACATGTTTAACGATGGAAACCACGTAAGGATTTTAACTGCTTTTCACATGCCCAATTCTCATTGGTTTGAATTAAAAAAAACAGGTTTATATTTTGGCAAATGAAACTGGTGGATTTGCAGAATACAACCGAACATACAAGTCAGTAAAAATGTTCTTAATGCGTATTGTGACATTCACGCATGTTGTACAATTATTGTGTTATATTGTATAGTGGATCTGACTACACGTTCACAACATTAGCAACTTATCCATTCACTGCGATTTTGTACACCAACACAACTCTACCTAAAAACAGGACATGGACAATCGAGGTTGAATTCTGATTCCGTTGATAAGTCTTTTGCATAAAATATTCCTTGCTACCACCACAGGTTTATTACAAGTCGACAAACATGTTGTTTGGATTAACAGGCCTTTTACAATGAAACCAAGCAAAAACTAATTAAAGAACACATTGTTTCAGGTTTGGTCACGATTACATTATTCCTGGACAACTAGCACCTTTGACGGAGTGATATCCAGTGGAGAATACGTGTTATCATATCGGGCAACAAATTATCTGCAAAGATCCATCTCTTATTATAGTTACAATTACCCAACCATATGCAAGGTCTTTTTCTACATTTCAAGACAGGTGAATTTGTAACTTATAAATGAATGCACTCTCCTTTAGAGCAAAAAAAATGTTTTGATAAAATGAGCTGATACAAGCAAATACCATAAGTTGTTTATAAACAAAGTGGTTGTTTTCCGCTGTACGCAATCTCTGATCAGAAAAACTTTATCTGATTTTTTTGATAACTTGGCATTTAACAGAACGAAAGCACCTTTGAATTTACATCAACGCATCAAAGTTTGCGGTGGGACAGCAGACGAAGTCAAAATATAGGAAAAATAAGTGGAAATGCATCATATCTTGTGTTTGGTTACATCCTAATCTCTACGTAAGCAACCATGAATTATAGATATGAACGTTTTTTTTTCCACGCAAAAAAACATCGTTCTAAAGTTTGTGAACAGCTTTTATTGGAAAAAAATTTGTTCCAAAATAAACAAAAAAGGCAGACCAGATTTTTTAATTTTCATCATATTTTAATGTGACAAACGCATATTTCTGTTTCAGTCAATGGTACGGCTCAGTTGTGACAAACCCACAAGTCGAAGGTATACCTACAATGAGAATCTTACTGAATGCGGCAACAGTCGGTAAGTACCAAATTCGGTACCTAAAGCAATGCATCAATTAATAGAGATCGCAACTAACATGTAGTGGGGGTGCAGTGTGACCTTTCGATACTGTAGTTTACATCGGCGAAAATTTTGTTTCGAATAAACTGAATTTTTCAGATCTTCTCCAATCACGAATAAACGTATTTCCTAATTTATATAGAACCATGTTTTAGAAAAATAAAATTTAAATACAACCATTGACCGGCCCACCAAAGTGTGGCAGATAAAAGCAAGGACCACGTAAGTTACCACTCTGCAAAGGTTTTTGATTGGACACTCGGTGAAGCCAACACCATACGACAGTTATTGATGATTAGTTTTAACTTGCAATCTGATTTCAAAACTGCTTGCGTAAAGTGTTTTTTGTTTCTGTTCGGACCGGTTGCAAATGTCCCCATTGGCCAGTGCCGGTTCGCGAGTTGGTAGTCCTGCAAACTTAGAAATGTAGATCAGGTCCGCGACTCTGATCTACATTTCCAAGTATATAAAATAGTAACTTCGCAAACCCTCGACTAACGAGCCGCAAATATGTCGCAACAATTAATCTATGTACACTGAAATGCGACTTGAAATTACTGGGACTAAACAATGTTACTACTTTCAGCAGTAATTTCAAAAGTAGGTTTTTGCTGCAACACGTTTATAATAAATCTTGAAAACGATATACAGCTGTAGTTTTTTCAAATAAATGTATCTACTTTTTGGTTTTCGGGTCGCACAGTTTTTAAAAACGACAACCTCCGGTGATCGAAAATTTTGGCTGCACACACGCCGTGTAAATATTTTCGTTTGTTGCAGAAGCTCTTCCCACGCCACAACCAACCGACCCACGAAGTGAGTAAAGCTTAAACATATGAATTTTTAAGAACTAAATAACTTTAGTGAGATTTGTATCTTTTGCACGCAAGTTCAATTCTGCAACAACTGTGTATGTTTTTTTTTCTAGTCGTTCTAGAGATGGAAGAAGTTTTGGAAAACATTAGATCGGCCAATTTAACGAAGAACATTGTGGATTTCCACAATTATACATATGACGATATAGATCCTCCCATAAATAGAATATCTAGAGGAGGAAACATGTTTAACGACGGAAACTACGTGGGAACACTTTTCTATTACACTTGTATTAAAACCTAAATATTCTTTTGGACAGGTTTATTTCCATGCAAATGACATTGGTGGTGTCGTTGAATACAACCGGACGTACAGGTCAGCGGTTGCTTGTACTAAGCAGCCTAATGAATCGTGTTGTACAGTTTTTCAAAACAATTGGTACCTTTCAATTCATTTGTAACCTATGTTTGTACTGTTTCAGTGGTTCTGACTTCGCGTTTTCAACGCTGCCAATTCATCCCTTTGTCTCTATTTTGTACACCAACACCACATATAGCAAAAACACAACGTACAGCATCGAGGTAAACGATGTTTTAGATTCAAAGTTGTAAAAGCGTTGCGGCAACGTCTTCTCTTTTAATAGAGTTGTACGGAGGTCGCGAAATTAAGTATTGTTATGTCAATAGTAAATAACAAACGGGTTAACCATACAGTATGTATAGCTATGTAGTTAGCGCCAAAGCTTTTGTTGTCTGGTAGAACTAAAATTGTGTCTAATCAACAAGGTGTGGTCGCGGTTATTCAGCTACAGAAAAAGAAGCACTTTCTCTGGGTCGGTATCAAACAACAACTACGTGTCAAGATTTGAAGCTGTTCAATATTCACAACACCCATACTACCCGTCCGTGTGCAAAGTTTTCTTCTGTATATCCCGACGCGTAAGTTTTCACTAATTAAACATGGAAGTATTAAATGACCTCTACTTTCACAATCGTCAAAATACATATCGTAAAACATTTTTTTATTACGCTAAGCCATTTATAATTGTATTTTCGTTATCTCAATGTGATTTGTTTACAGAACGAAACTGAACCAGAGTTCACTTTCACAGAACAATACCATAGTAATAATTATAGACAAAATAAAGCAAACCTTAATGGAAACACAACGTTTGCCGTGTTGGGTTACGTTTTGCTGTCGACGTAAGTTCCATGTACTAATTATAATGTAACACCTTATTGTTAATATTCAGTTAAATACAACGTGTATAGTTTGAAAAAGCAAAAATATTTTTTAGCTTTAATAAATGGAGCACAGGTGTTGTTTCAAATCATTGATATTAAAATTTTAACTTACACAAAATTTTAGAATAACGCCAAGTCGCACCATCACGCAACTTCAGGTCGAGTCAACGACGTTAGCTATACTCAATGCCATAACAAACGGTAAGTAATTTGTTTTTTTAATGACAATTATTTTAATCAGGGATGCCAATGGGTTTTATTTTAAACACAATCCAACACAGTCAGTTTTCATCCGACATAAAATAAATTTTGATACGACCCTAGCCTTTAAAGTAGGTCAAAATAAGCAAAAGAAGATAAGGTTATTGCCGAGCAGCTATAAAAATTGTTTCACAATTTGGGACAACGTAACAAAATTCCATCCGGAATTGAGAGCTGGAAATCATGGTTAACCCATTGTTGTACTTCGTCTGATCCCATGCAGAGGTGCAAATTTAGTTTAGTAAGTTTAGCAAATTCGGCTTTTTTTATCATATCCATCAGTATGTGAATAGTTGTTGCGAACTAAAACAAATTTAGCAATAACAGCCTGTAAACGCTGGTATGGTATACTGCCATATATATGACAAATGTTTTATGCACGTTCCATGTTTTTAGAACGTGTTGCTGACGAACAGCCACCAAACACAGAAGGTATTTGCTTTGTGATTTTGTTGTGACACTGCCATTAGCGTGAATAAAAAGCATGTTTTAAAAAAGCATGCTTATGACAAGGAGTGTTTTGTTTCAAGTTTTGACGGGTGCTTTGAATAGCATTGAATCTTCATATGTGATAAGACATCTGCCGGATTACCACCGTTATCTCTACGATGATTTCGCCCAACCAATCAATAAGATAACGGATGGAGGCGATAACATGTACAATGATGGAAACTTGGTAATCAGAATAAGCTTCAGGCATAATTTCACAAATTGCTTCATATAGTTTGATTCTATTTTGTCCGTAGGTAATCTATGATGCAAACGGTGATGGTGGTCTTGTTGAATACAACAAAACATACAGGTTTTTATGCATTGAAGCACATTTGACGTTTTCGTATTTTTGTAATTTCGTCGTATTTATGTTTTGTACGAATTTTGTATGTATATCCTTTTTTTTGGTTACGCTATCTTGAAATTTGTCGAATCTTTCAGCGGTTCCGGCTATTTGTTTTCAACCCGCGCCACTCATCCATTTTTAGCACTTATGTACATTAACGGAAGTGACCAATCACCTAGGAGTTACACCATTCAGGTGAGGTGTTCAATCTTATAAAAGCTTTGTTCGAGAAACGTTGATGATTTGTATTATATATCATTTTCAAGTTGTTAATTAAGTTGTGTATCATAAACTACTGAGGCAAAACCCTAAAGCCAACATCAAACGTTTTTGACAAAATTATAGGTGTGGACAATCGTCGGCAGCTATCAACGGGAAATGACCTTCTTTGGGTCAGTTTTTATTGATGACCATGCATTATACTTTCGAGGAAGACAGTTCTTCAACGGGTTTGCCCCAAGTGTTTGTAATGTCTTCTTCCATGTTTCCAATGTATGTTATTTCTTGTTTCAATGTAATGTTTCCTTAAACTTAATAATACAAGCTAAATGATCACAAATTAGATATCGTAGTGAAATAAAAACGACAGGATTAAAACGCGTGGTATTAAATACATAGTTTTGTACATTTTTGCCGCATTGCCATCAAGCAGAAGACAACCGATTTTATTCGTTTTGTTTAGAATCAGAGCGGTAGCAGTTTGACTTTTCAAACAGGATCTTATCACTACCGAAGCGATGTCGCTGTCCTTACCACAAACGAAACAAACACTTTCTTCGGTCATATTCTGCTTTCCACGTAAGTTACTATTATGGAACGAACGCATGAAGCAAGGCTGAAACAAAGCCAAGTCGGTGTGCCAAAAAAATAATAATCATGCTTCCACAGAAATATGAACTTACGAACCAAGAGCACAGCGGTAAATGTTGGTACGTTGTGGCCAACGTACACCGGCTTTACAATGCCCAAGATCGCGAGTTCAAACCTTAATGGAACCTTGATCTCGCTTGGAGAGATTGGGGTAAATTATACCTCCGTGGTATAGACAATTATTTTGTTCGTGATTTGAACTCGCGATCCTGGGCAAATACAATTAGGGAAGCATTAATTGATTAATAATAACAAACAATGCTTCAACACATACTGTTTGGTTAGTACTTTAAATTGGTGCTTTAAGGCAGTGCTTCCCAATATTTTTTGGCTTACAGCACCCCACAAATTAAGCAAAGTTTTCTTGGCACCCATTGGGGACCAAGAAGTCCGCATTAAAATATTTTAACAAATAAAAAATTTCAATATCAAGTGCATGTAGATAACCTGAAATATTCAAATGTCGTTTGTTACAAAAAAAAAGGTTTCGCGGCACGCTGGGAATCACTGCTGTAAGGTATATAACATTTTTAATAAACCTATGTAATTTCTGTGTCTTTAAGTTGGGACCGAGGTCGAGAAATTACGCAACTCCAACTAGAAAATACAATGCGTGATGTATTACAAGCTTTAGTCAACGGTAAGCTTTATAAAGGCAATCGGATAAGCATTTATAATCTTAATATTTCGTGCATTCATTCGCTTTTCGGTATGTTTTTCACCCAATCATGGAGGTTCTGTTTATAAGTTTTACTTTAGATATCAACCTATCAATTAAAAAAACTTCGTTTTGATTTAAAGATAAGAGAAACGCAAATATACATTCTACTTGATGTTTAAAGATATTATTGGTTGTGTGTTTTTTAGGTACAATAGATCCAATACCACCACCAAATCCCGAAGGTAATTTGTTAGTTGTCGTACACATGGCAATATGTGTAATAAATTTGTTGAAATTCCAGTTGTCGAAGTGGCAGAATGTTTGCGGGTGGGAATAGAGACGCTCAACCTAACAGGGCACGTCGCGAATTTTTCTCAATATGTTTATGATGATCGGTCGTATCCGATTAATTCCATTGTTGACGGAGGAATTAATATGTACGATGAAGGAAATATTGTACGTATATTAGCTTCATGTAAGCTGCTCAAATTTTAATGTTTATTGGTTGTTTTGTGCAAAGGTGAGGTTTAACGGAAATGGAGAAAGCGCTTCTGCCGAATACAACAAAACTTACTAGTATGTATAAGAACTACTATATATTTCATAAGAGTATGTTTTTTAGCAGTAATTTTCCTTGGGACTCGTAGCGCCTGCTTCTAACCATCAGGGTGCATATATTAAAACTGTTAAATAAAGTAAGCCCTTGACACAACAAGTCCTTCGCGTGATTGCCACGCATACATTCTCTCGCTTGAAGATCTTTTCAAAGAAATCGCACGTAACCGTCAGAGGCGATAAAATGTTATGACGATAAAAATAATAGTACTTATCGCTTGAGAACAAGTTTTGTGTTTTAAGTGGAAAAGACTTTTCATTTACAACGTTGGCTCTTCATCCTTTTGCCTCATTCCTTTATATTGGTCGGAATGCTCCCACAAACGGGAAATATTCTATTGAGGTTACAAATCTTATTTTTGCTGTAAGCATTTAAATATATATGTTTTGAGATCACTATAGGTGTTATCAAGAGTAGGGTACTATTACTATTACGGAAGGATTGCGGATGAATTTTCGGGCTCTGTGTCAAATGGGGCTTTTGTGCTTAACTTCAAAGGATTTCAAATTTATGACATGCATACCCCAAGCATTTGTGAAGTCTTTTATGTAGTCTCACAGGTAAAAGCACGATGTTTTTTGTCTTGAAACGCGTCTTGGCATATGTTGTAAACAAAATATTTTAACATGAAATTTACTTTACATTAAATATGTAATCTAAACTTGAATAAATTTTAATTTTCAGAATTTAACTTATTTGGATTTTGAGGTTTCCTCGACAAATGGATATTATTATAGAGACTATAACAACATAGCCACTCTTTCAGGAGATGCTCAAAACAGCTTGTCCTGCTTTCCACGTATGTTTCTCCTAAAATAATGGTGGCGAAATAAAAGTGTCGACAAATATAGATATTACAATGAAGGAGTTTTGGCTGAAATGTGTAAACGAACTTAATTTTATATTTTGTGCGCAAAATTTCGGTTGCTTAAACTTTTTAAACAAAGAATTAACTTTCCCTACTCAGACTGGAAGTCAATTTAGAATTCTACAGTTTCTGATCGTGATAAATCTTCAATCATGTCCTAGTGTTGTTTAGTGCTGTGCAAACTGTATAATTTTCTGTCTAGCTACCCTGTACGCGTTATTACGCTTGATGAATTGGAGACAACCATGCGGATGATGTTGGACAGTGTATCTGAAAATGGTGCGTCTCGAAAAGCAATTATTCACTATTACTAATGTTCAAGCATCTGTAAAATTATTTTAAAACACAATGACCTGGACATCGGATTGTATACAAATATGCAATGTATTGGAAAGTGCAATTAACACATCAAAAAAATGTGTTTGGTTATTTGCTCGCATAGTACATTTATACTTTTTTTAGGTTTGGCAGAAAAAGAAATCGTTTCCACAAAAGGTGACTAAGATTTTGCTTTTTTTACATTTGCAACCAAGAATAAATCATCAACGAAAAGTCAGTGGAAGTTAGACAAATAATCATAACGAAAGTTTTCTCTTTTTGCAGTGGAAGCGTTTCCCGGAAGTTCGGTTATTTATTTGAACATAACCAGATTGAACGTCAGTATGGCTACACGCACGTACTCCATTGATATTATGGGACTTAGTCAGTTTTGGACGATTACAGCCTTTGACGTGGAATTCTTGTTGATCACTGGCCTAAGTCCCGAAGTTACTTACGAACTAGTCGTTTCGGTTTTAAACGATGGCCTGCTGGAAGCGTCGATAACTCTTAGAGTAACTACAAGTATGTTGCGTTGCTATAAATACACAATGCAGGCGAAACGTAGTTCTCATTTAAGTAATATTCTACCGTTAAAGCTAACAAAAAACTTGTTGTGCAGCCAAATTCTGTACTCTGTCGTGTACAAACGGCCACTGCATCGCCTTTTCATCATCAAGGACGGAATGCGTATGTAACAGCGGCTACGCAGCTCATCCAATCCTGCCCAATCTTTGTTTGGACGTAAACGAATGCCAAGACACGCCTTCACCATGCCCAGTAAACTCTTCATGTTCAAACAGAGGTGGATCATACACTTGTCGATGCCCCAGAGGTTTACAACTGTTTGGAGACCAGTGTGTAGGTCAGTAGCTTGCTTCTCCTTTTTCGTGCTGCAACACTAAAAAAGCATATCACAAGCAAGAAAATTGACCTACCTTAAACACTTTCCATGTATTTTAATGCAAATCAACGTACATGTCCGAATAACGTATTATTTAGGCTCAAACATCTGCGACCAGGAACCCTGCAATAACAATGGAACGTGTCTTTCTCTTCAAGGAAGATTTTCTTGCGATTGTCGTGAAAATTTTTTTGGTTCCAGATGCGAGTATTACACAAGTCCCTGCTTAAATGAACCTTGTGAAAATGGCGGAACCTGCGTCGATACGTTTGGAGGTTATAGGTGCAATTGTCCAACCAACTATCAAGGTTAAACAAAGAAACCATTTGTGCAATTGTATTTTAGCTTTATAGTTCAGGTGTGCATCCAGCACAGTTGCAAGTAAAATAATTGTGAGGGCAAAATGTTTTTTTCCTGATCTGCACAACCGAAAAAAGATTGTTTAATGGTGTGATTGCCATGTTAGATTTGTTTTTTGGTTAATTAAGGAACAAACTGTCGAGATGACGCAAACGAGTGTCAACTCAATACGTTTAATTGCGACGAAAATTCCCACTGCGAAAATACGTTGGGTTCCTATAACTGCATTTGTAACGACGGATACAGGTTTGCTTGACAAAGTAATCTTCAAATCTTCTTTGTCTATATATCATTATATTGCAGAGGAAATGGAAGGAAAAAGTGCTACTTTATTAGACTACTTCCGTATGGCCCGGACGAAGGCGACGAGTTGTTAAAAATCGGAGACGACGTTGCTTCGCCAACGATTAGGTAGAACGTCGGTACATTTTGTTATTTTATTACAACACAACATTGTGTTAAGGTCGTTCTTCAACATTCCTTTCCGCTTCAAGAGGTTCAGAGCTATGCATGTCACATCAAATGGTTTGATATCTCTTGGTATTGATTCTTGGTTTGTCAAATACCTTTACCGTCCACCATACAATGGATTCGGTATTTACGATATCGAAATTATTGCTCCTTTCTGGGACGACTTTCATCCGAGTAAAAACAACAATGGACGTGTTTATTATCAGGTATTTTTTATTCCAAATACAACCATAGGGTAAATTAATTACTTTTGCACTAAAAAGAAACGAAAACCCAGCTGGGATAAATATTAAAACACTTCGTGTTGTGTAAACCCAAGAACGTTAAACATTGTGCAGGTTTATGACCAAGGAACAGTCACTTTGACTAATAGGAGTGTGACTGTGGTAAATGAGGTTGCAAGTCGCATCAACACGCATTTACAGAAGGACGACTTTGAACCACTGTTTGTGTTGAAAGCTACGTGGAGTGAGGTTGTGATGTACAACGAGTTCTACAACCGCAATTATGTAAGTGAAGGCTAATTCCATTGGGCTGCAAATGCTAAATGACATTCACCATTTTATTGGCAGGACTTTACTGATATATTTCTTGTAACACACGTTGTTGATATAACATACCTTGGAACATAAACAATTCATACATGTATACATAGTGTTTGCAGGCTTGGCAGCCAAGGCATTGCAGCCTACCTGGATCAGCCACTTTTTCATGACAAGTCGGAGCAAGATTTGAAAAATCAAGCTCCCGGTGAGGTTTGAACTCACCACCCTGGGCTAACCAGGCCCAACGCTCTACCAACTGAGCTACAGGAGTTCAGTGGTTTCACGGGGTATATTGTGGCCAAGGTAGACTGGTGCGCAAGCGCACGACTTGCCAGGCAACCTTCACATACAAAAAGTGGCTGACCCAGTTAGGCTGCAATGCCTTGGCTGCCAAGCCTGGAAACCTAATGATCGCGATACGATAGCTGTGATCGCCAGGCAAGGACCTGCGTAGTGGGGCGATCCTGCCAATCATACCATTGCATGAAATATTACTGTATACATAGTGTTAATGCATATTCATTCCAAAGAGCAACAAATGGTGTTTGCCCTATTCACAGGATATTATTTGTATATTTCAGCCTAGTACATTCCAAGCGATCATAGCGAGCGATGGGACCGACACCTACCTTATCTACAACTACAAGGAAGACGCCATGTTGTGGGATACACGAAAGAGATATTACAGGGGAAACCGGGCTTTAATTGGGTACAGGTTTGCCCTGGGTCACGAATACATTGAAACACAGGGAGATTACAGGCCTGACCACCGCAATCAAACAGCAGGTTCGCTATTTCTGTGGGCATTCACATAGCGGCAATATTTTTTCTGCTCATAGCGCGTGTTTTGCATAATTTGATTTTTCAAGACCATAAAAATAAAATTAAGTGTACAATAATAATTGTGCTTCTTCAATAGGTCTTCAAGGTACTACAAGAAAATTTTTTGTTATAGGTGGCCCAACAGGCCAGTATTATTATCAAGTAGCACAAGGCCGTGACAACGAAGCAGCAGCAAGGAGAGGATGTCGAAAGTGGGCTTTGCGAGACGTAAGAGATCCGTGGAAACCGGAAGAAGAGCCCTGTCCGTGCAATAGTCTTCAGGCGCGAATTGACAGAAGGTTCACATGGTCTGTGGACGTGGAGCTCTACGTGAACTCTCTCCGCGACAGATACTTACCCGATTATTATCGAACAGCAAACTTTGAGGAATGGGGATATGATGATGGTGAGATGTTTTGCTGATATTTGTATTTGTCGTGTTCCTTGCGAATATACTACATTGGTAAAGAAAATGTCAAAAATGACTATAGGAATTAGCCTCCACAGGTCGGTGACCGGCTTTACGAATAAATATATTATATTCCCGAGACTCCAAAAAGAGCAAAGAACGATCAGGAATACAATTACATTGGATTAAACTTTTTTCAAATTGCTTTTTCAAGTTTACCATCAACTATATTACAATTCAACTATAACCACATTTTCTAATATTACCATTGTGTTTGTGTGAAAAATTAAAAGGCTAAGCTACGTCTATTAATATAACCCCACATCCCAAGTTTTGACATACACATGCACAACAGGAAGTAATATCTACATAATATAATGTACCATTTGTTTTGCAGTCGGTTTGTACAACTGCTACCAACCTCGTGTCAATACGGGCCCAAGGTGTTGCTACGCACTTCGTGGCACTTCATTTTCACGGCTTTGGGGGTGGTGGAGTCAAGCTCCACTCATATCAGGCCCGTTTGCTAGTCGATACGAGCGCAGTCAGATTCCAATATTTGAACGAAACCCACGTTGGTCTTGGGTTTCCACGAGAAGCAGAGAGTTATTTGAAGCTCAATACAACCGCTCGTTGGGTGAGTTTCAATTCACTCCAATATTTCTAAAAATCACCAAAAATTTTACCATTTCAACATTGTGTTTCCCTAAAGTAAATCACTACTCACATGCGATATGTTCGAAAATCATGTTAACATTCTTGTATTAGAAAACGACCTCATTCCTCGAAGGCAGTGCTGCGTTGAGAGCAACGATCCACTCCTCTGCAGTTTGTATCAGGCCCAACGACAACCAGCCACTTGTATCGGTTACATCCCCAGAAGGGTTGGTAAGTATATTCTATGTCCTCTTGTTATCAGGAAAGAAAATAGGAAAAAGGGCACTATTTTTCACTCTCTTAGCTTTCTTTTGGGGCGATCCTCACATTACAACAAACGACGGGGTTACGTACAGTTTTAACGGATTGGGAGAATATCATATGTTGTACGCTCCCGGTGTATTCTCCCTGCAAGCTCGCACCAAGAAGGCCAAGAAAGAAGATTTGACCGAATCGGACGCAACTGTTTTTACCGCTTTTGCAGCAAAGGACCTTGCAACCGACACTTCTGGAACGGTAGACAATCCTATGATACAAATTGTTTTGTTTACATTTGTACAGCATTTTGGCCAATCCTTAACTTTCTGACCGGATGGTTAACGCTTCACAAAAATTTAGGTTCAGTTTGAGGTTGACTTTTCGAGCGCAATTGGGGATGAAGTGATCGTAAAGGTAAATGGCGCTCTTGTGGAAAACATAACAGACAGTAAGTTGCGCAATTCAGTTCAACGTATAACATTTGGAGCAATATAACCACTTTTTTTAGCTGAAACAGTCGTGGAAGAAGTGAGTTTAACCGCCGCAAATGGAACTTACACCGCGACATTTCCCTCCTCGAATTCACTGTCGATAACATCCACCAACTTTCTCCTTACCATGCAGTTCACAGGAGACACAGCTACACTGCAAAACTATTCACAGGGACTGATGGGTAAGTCATATCATTATCGATCTGGGGAGCACATAACACACAATTTATTTGCAGGTTACTGGGATGGAATACAAGAAAACGACTTCTTAATGAGAAACAGAACCACCCTTGATTGGATGACGCTGCAACCAACCGAAAATCAGGATATCTTAAACAACACATTGAATGAAAGAAGCATTTTCTCTTTTGGGCAAACATGTAACTACTACTTATTTGTAAATTATACAGCCATAAAAACTTTGAAATGTAACAAAAGCTGTTGAGCTCTTATTACGGTTTGCATAACGCTGTATCTTCTATGCAGGGAAGTTGTTTAACGAAAGTGAAAGCTTCTTTAACTACACCGGTGAAACTGGCGACACATACCAAGATCACAATCCCACATCAGCATCCGAACCTCCGTTCCTCGAAGATCTTGTGGCCGAACAACGAGGATCATCTCACTTTGAGGGGATTCGGGCGAACTGTACAACCAACAATGTACTTTCTACTACTTGTCTCTACGACGTGTTGACGACAAACCGAAGTGAAATCGGAGAAAACACCAAAGCAGAATCCGAGAGCAGCGCAGAAATAACCGAAACCAATGGTTTGTATTGTCATGTCTCCAACTTATGTTGTGAACTTTTAAAACTTTTCGAATAAGATAAAACGCAACCAACTTTAAGAAATATTTTACACTTTTCCGGAAAAAATTTCTAAATACTTTTCTGTTGTTTTAAAGCCAATGCCTTACCTGTTATTACCATCGCTCCATCACCTATGATTGCTGTGATGGACATGCAGTTACATTTAGTCTCGATGAAAATGACTTGATCGGTGGAATGTTCATTGAAAATTGTAAGAATACTTAATTCTGATTTCTATTGTTATCGATAAAAAAGTTACAAGCGATCGTCTGATATAAAAGTGGAAAATAAAAAGTACCTTGACAAGATAAGATCAGTGACAATATCTGTAACTGAATATGAGAACAAAGATACTAATCATACAAACTCAACTCGTACTTAATTTGAAAAATATAAATATATTCGGGAATAGGTATTCCGACCAATATCTCAACCTTCCTGTATCCTTGATGAAAGTTCTAAAAAATACCAAAATAAAGATTTATTAAAATTTGGGTATCATAACACAGTACGTCAAACCAATTTTAGTAACCGGCGTTATGACGTGGACACCATCAGACCGTCACGTGATTACAAACGTCACTAACATGACCTCAATTGTGATCGCCACCGATTCCCTTGGAGGTGAAACTGTCATGGTCATCAACGTGAAACTGTGCAACTGTTTAAACAACGCAACTTGCCTCTTTGACAATCCGGCCGTGCGGAACGAGAACTATCAGGTTCCTTTATAAAAAAAAGTGCAAATTTATTACAATAATATCATACCATGTAATGTACAATAGAATGTACAATAGACATATAAAATGTGTTTTTATTTTTAAAGATGGTTAACTGCGAATGCACTGAGGCTTACACCGGTTCTAATTGTTCTGAGGATAGAAACGGTTGCCTTTTATCGGCCTGTTTCACCAACGTCACATGTACAGATGTTCCAGCTCCAGGAGTTGGTGAGACTTGTGGGGATTGTCCTGAAGGAACAACAGGTAAACTAAATCACATTGTCGTTAAAAGTTTAACCAACCCTCATGTGGTCGACCTCAAACAATATTTCTGATTATGTTGGGGACCTAACCTATTTATTTAACATTTGTTATTTTGGAAAAAATATAATTTTGACTTTTTGTAACTGTCAACTGTTCGCAAATATACTGAATGGTGAACTTTTGTTATGCACAATATATCTCGAAAAGTTTTGACGACTTTAACAAGTATATTTGTACGGCGCTGTAAGGTGACGGACGAAACTGTACGAATATTGACATGTGCGATTCCAATCCATGTGAACATATGTGCGAGTCAATCTACAACGGCTTTATATGTTCTTGTAATGACGGATATGTTTTGGAGAACACAACACAATGTCGTGATGTGGATGAATGTACCGGAGATCCTTGCACTATGGTCCGACACTCACACTGTGTAAATACAATTGGAAATTACAGGTAAACTAATTATTTTAATTATTCTTTTGAAAGTTGGGTATATTTTTGAAACGTCTTGGTGTCATTAAAGTTTGTAAACAAAATAAATATTCATGAGGAATATAGTTCTCAGGCTTCGCAGCCAAGGCATTGCAGCCAAGCTGGATCAGCCACTTTTCCCGACAAGTCGGAGCGAGATCTGAAAAAAGTGGCAGATCCAGCTTGGCTACAATGCCTTGGGTGCGAACCCTGTGAACCTTATGATTAGAATATTAGAGCTGTGATCGCCAAATATAAAGGGCCTGCGCAGTGGGGCGATCCTGCCTTGCTATGCGAAAGCATGGCATGGCTTCTGAGGAATATAGTATTTTTTTTGGTGATATAATAAGTATTTTGTTATGAAGTTGTTTGTGCAACCACGGATTTGCGAGCAACACTACGGGGGTTTGTCAAAACATCGACGAATGCACGACTGCAACTCACAACTGCTCTCTCGAGTCGACCAGTTGTCAGGATGTACCAGGCTCGTTTGTATGTCCATGCCTACCAAATTTTTTCAGGTAGCTGTTCTCAATTGGCCTTGTTCGTTTCTTGATCTAATCATTGTACTCTCAGAAACGCCACTGATGGGGATGAGACTTCTTGTGTGGATTTTAATGAGTGCGAGCAAGGATTACACAACTGCGATAATCAGACAGAAATATGCGTCAATGAAGCTCCTTTATTCAGTTGCATTTGCAAGCACGTCTTTGTTTTTACAGTTTCATTTCTGAAATTTACTTTTTCAAACCAACAAATTGCGTTTTAATAAGCAAAATTTGGTTTATTATTGTTTTCATTGAATTGCCAACATTTTACCAAATCATGGCCATCATATCACAAATAAAACTCAAACTTTTGTTCAAACAGAGCCGGATTTCAGGAAATATCCGGTACTTGCGTTGACGTGGAAGAGTGTTCGGATCCCAACTTGAACACTTGCGACAACAACACTTCACTGTGCGTGGAAATGGAAGGAGGATACAATTGCACATGTTTCGATGGTTATGAAATGGCATCTGATGGAGTGAGCGGAATTTATTGAATAAACAATGCTACACGGAAACCATTCTTAATAAGGCTTTTGACTCGCTCAGATCAGCATTTCAAATAACTTTCATACTGATTTACATGTTGTTGACACTATTACAAACTTCTACATCAGAATTAAAAATTATTTGTATTTTTTTCTTTGCGTTAAACTATTAGTTGATTTGCAGACTTGCAACGATGTTGACGAATGCTCAACTGACGATATTTGTCCGTCCACGTCGCCATGTTTTAATTTCAACGGCGGATACCAGTGTACGTGTCCAACAGGTTACCATATAGCACCAAATGACGTAAGTGTATCAGAAATTACAAAACTAATCTACACGCAATAAATTGTTTAAATTTATCTTGACATATGTTGCAGACATGCAGAGATACTGACGAATGCATGGGTGGTATCACTTGTCCAGGAGGTTTATCTTGCTTTAATACAGAGGGTAGCTACGAGTGTGCGTGTCCTGTGGGATTCGAAATGAATGCTAACGGCGTAAGTTGGCAATGTGGCAATTTATCCTATCCGTTATATCCACATAAAAATATAGAGGTTAAGTTTGCGGAATCATCATAAATTTAACCGGTTTGTTACTTTAGACGTGCTCCGACATGGACGAATGTCTAAACACAGATGTCTGTCCACCTGGTGCAGTTTGTTCAAATTTTGTTGGAGGCTACAACTGTACGTGTTTGGAAGGACATCATGTGGTCGATAACGGAGTGAGTAGCAAAACATACAATGAGACTTTCGCCTGATATTGCTACCAACTAATATTTTGAACATGAACTATTTGTCTCTGTTTCAAAAAGAAGTTTATTGATAATACTGTGAATAAATATAATATTCTGTGGAACCAAATGCAGACATGTGAAGACATTGATGAATGCCTTAATATCACTTCGTGCCCGATGGGTTTAAATTGTTTCAACTTCCCTGGTGGCTACAATTGCTCTTGTCCACAAGGTTTCCATACAACTACAAACTTTGTGAGTTTCAATAAATTCCTGCAAATTCATGTAGATTTGTTAGACAGTGTGTAACGTCCTTTGTACTTAATTGATGGTTTTAATGTTTCCATGTGACTAACTTTCCAAGAAATGCCTACTTTTAATAGACGTGCGAAGACATAGACGAATGTTTGAATATCGGTATATGCCCAACCAGATCATCTTGCATGAACTTCGACGGAAGTTTCGAATGTGTGTGCAATTTAGGACATGAGATGACTGCAGATGGTGTAAGTGTTTCGGTTTTCCTCCTCCGATTGTCAATAAGCTGGATTAAAAAAGTATGGTGTGATGTTACGGTTGTTATACGCTCTGATCTTTTGTTAAATAAGCCAGGTGTTCACATCTACAATGCCGATATTTGTTATTTTTAAAACGCTTTGTTTAGACATGCAAGGACATCAATGAGTGTCTGGACAACAGCACTTGTCCAACAGGATTAAAGTGCGTTAACTCTCAAGGAAGCTTCAGTTGTGTGTGTTTTGACGGCTATCAAATATCATCCAATGGCGTAAGTTTTTAAACATCTACCTTTTTCATAAATACATTTTCAGTGCGGTTGCGATTGCGCAATCTGAGCCGGTATTACACAATTTTCGTATTAGGAAGAGCGCGAACCGTAGTTAGGAACAATTTTGTATTTATCTTCTTACATTGGTATTGCGCAAGTACATTCGGAAGGATTTTGCAGACAAAAATATTCGTAAAGATAAGACCATGCTTAACAGTTTATAAACGCATGTTCGATAGGCTCTCAGCAAAGATGGCTGCGTTTTTGATTGCTGCACACGTATAAACACATTAAAAACACAACAGACCCTTCCTACCTGGTGACATGTTATTAACGACATATCACGCACTTACTTAACGCACAATTTGTCCCAACTACCAGCGTTAAGTGCATGTGAAACGGTCATGTCAACTTTGCGTAAATTTGATAGTGTGGCGATGTTTATTCAAGCGCCAACAAATCAGAATGACGGGCACTTCAACAAGCAACATAAAACGAGACACATTTAGAAAAAGGCAATCGACGCTTGTCACGTTTCGATAAATAACCAGTAGTCGCTACACCACCCCCGTTCAGAAACGTACAATGCGGAAAATAAGGAGACAATTACACAGTAATATCATCGGAGCGCAGGATGTCTAGGCGGTCTGCCTCGACGCGGAGGTCGCGCAACTGCGACCGGTTCGGTCAGGTCCACTTCTGCGGGCTTAAGCCGATCAACAGAAATTGTTGCATGTCGGCCGCCAAAATCCAAAACAAACGTTGTTTTAGAAGTCTCAACAACCTTGTAGGGACCCTCGTAAGGTGCTGTTAATGGTGGTCGATGAGTATCCTTGTACTTCGTACTTCGCAGTTAACAGCTTCCTCGGAAGTGCTACTCTTTTAGCACCGTGGCGGGACATTAATATCGGAATCTGACTTCTCACTGACTGTCGGAGCTGTGAAAGCAAATTTGCAACATTTGGTGGTGTAGCAATGTTGGGTGTGATGTCTCCCGGCACTGCGAGCGGTGCACTGTAAACCTGTTCGGCCGACGAAGTTTGTAAATCTTCTTTGGGAGTTGTTCTGATGCCCAGAAGCACCCACGGTAAATCGTCAACCCAGTTAGCCGTTGACGTTGCGCGCGCCATAAGAGCGCTTTTCAAATGCCTGTGGAATCGTTCCACAAGGCCATTGGCCTGGGGATGAAAAGCTGTTGTAGGGTGTAGTTTAATACCGAGGAGCTTGTTAACAGCTGACCAGAGTTCGGAGGTAAACTGGGGTCCTCGATCCGACGTTAAATGGGAAGTAATGAAAAAGCGGGCAATCCAAGCGCTGATGAAAACTTTGGCGCAGGTCAAAGCTGTTGCATTCGACATGCGTATGGCTTCTGGTCATCGTGTGACACGGTCCACGACAGTGAAAAGGTATGTGAAACCTTGGCATTGTGGCAAGGGGCCCACTATGTCAACGTTCAGGTGAGCGAATCGTGCATGAACAAAAGAGTAGTATTCGATCGGAGCTCGTACATGACGTTGTACTTTGGAGCGTTGGCAAGAAAGACACTGCAGTGCCCAATTTCCTACGTCTTTCTGCATTCCATGCCACACGTAACGTTGCGTAATGAGCTTTTTAGTCCTCGCCGATGAATGAGAAAGGTCGTGCAGTGCATGGAACACGTGTTTGAGCCACGCTGTCGGCACCACAGGTCGCGGTACACCAGTGGAGATGTCGCAGAGAATTTCGCAACCATCCTTTTCAAAATTAAGCATTTTAAAGTGGAGATTGGTTATCGAAGATCGATAATCTGCCATTACTTGCTCATTTGCTCGTTGTGCTGCAGAAAGAGATTTGGGATCAAACTGTGTTGCAGAAGGTTGGACCTCCGCTACTAGAGACCGGGAAAGTGCGTCAGCGACATGATTCTGCTTGCCTGCGACATGCCATACATCTGTGGTAAATTCTGATATGTAAGAAAGATGTCGTTGTTGACGACTCAACCAAGGATCGGAACATTTTGTGAAAGCAAATGTGAGCGATTTGTGATCAGTGAAAACCGTAAACGTACGACCTTCAAGGAAGTAACTGAAATGACGTACCGCAAAATACAAAGCCAGCAACTCTCGATCGAATGCACTGCTGTACTTTGTTTCCGCTGGGCGAAACTGTTTGCTGAAAAATGCCAAAGGTTTCCATTCGTCTCTAATAAATTGCTCAAGTACAGCCCCAACAGCTGTTTGTGACGCATCCACTGACAAAGCAGTGTCAGTCATTGCCTGAGGGTGGCTGAGAAGCGTGGCGTTCGCAAGCGCTTGTTTGGCTTGGAGAAACGCGCGGTCGAGTTCATCAGTCCACACTACTTCTTTTTTCTTTGCCGCTATCGCTTTGTAATTGGGTGACAAAATTTTTGCCGCAGATGGTATAAAGCGATGGTAAAAGTTTATCATCCTATTGAACTGTTGTTGGCCCGCTAGGGTTGTGGGTCGTTAAAATGCTTGAATGGCCTGTACTTTTGATTGCAAAGGCTTAGCTCCAGTTTTGTCCACTCGTTGTCCGAGAAAGTCTATTTCCTTTAGACCGAAAGAGCACTTCGAAATGTTAATAATAAGTCCATGGTCGTTAGGCCTCTGAAATATTTGCCGAAGATGCGTTACATGAATGACTGCCGAGGAACTGGCGACTAAAATGTCATCCAAGTATACAAATGCAAATGGCAAATCCTGACACACAGAATCCATTAGACGTTGGAAAGTTTGCGCCCGTGTAGAAAAAGGCAATCGACGCTTGTCACGGTTCGATAAATAAGCAGTAGTCGCTACAATAGTACATTTATGATAATCAGATTTTAATTTCGAGCGACAGATTGGCTAAGGCATACTACTATAGTTTATATTTATAACGTCCATAGCGTTTGATCCGTCCTGAATGGACTGCGCTGAATGGCAAGAGCTCCTGTATATTCCAGGTATTCTCTTTGCGAAGTAACTGCACAATCGCACATATTCGCATTACTGCAAAATACAGCCCCAGTTCATGTGCTGCAAATACCACTTAATCCCTTTGTAAGTAATATTGGCTTTGTTCGTCACAAAAACTTTCCCATCACGTGTATAATTGTCTGCGTGCAACCCGCCGACCAAACCTAACGTCACGTCATGCATTAATGCTCGCAAAGCGCCGCCCTGTACATGCGCCCATCACGCGTTCATCACGTTGACTCCATTATCTCGGCCGTAAATGTACCCCTTGACATAGTTTACCGTTATTTATCATCTCTGTACAAACTGTCATCCGCACTGAAAATGGAAATGATTTCGAAAGAAAATAATTAAACATTTATCATAAAATTGATGTCGAATTTCATTGTCATTGTTTTATTAGACTTGCACCGATATCGATGAATGTTCGAATACGGATATCTGCCCTCCACAATCGTTGTGTATCAACACTATTGGTTCTTATGACTGCCAATGTCATCCTGGAGTTGATTGTATACGTAAGAAAATTTATTTCCTTCCTTATTGTGGTTCCATAGATAACAAAGAATTCAAACTAGGATTTCTCAAAATAAAACACGAATCAAGTTTGTATGTAAACCCAAATACTAAGATGTTTATTTTCGCAGTCAATCCTCTATCGGTTCCTCCCAACGTACTGCAAGTTTCCACAGATTCATTGAAAATCGTTACAGACGCTCGTCGTTTCTACGGAGAATATGAGGTACCTTAACAATAAACAACAAATCGACAAATGTTTGAAAACGTTTTTGTAAAGGTGTTGGTGATTGAAGCCGATGGAAATGAACAAAGCATTATCACCACCGAGATCATCGCGACAGTCACTAACTTGAAACCAAATACGAATTACTCGTTGGGCACAAGAGTTCGGAAGCTAAAAAATTCATCCTACGTTTACAGGAAATCGGAAATTAGTAACTTTGTTGCTGTGACCACAGGTAAGTTGGGCTGTTTGAATAGCTGACGCACAATCCAGACAATCCAGACTGTTACCATGTAGACATTACATACCTTTGATTTCAGATGCAATAAAAGTGGCTTTTTCGTTAAACTTGCTCAAGGAAGTGTATAGTGTTGAGCTTGAGGATATTACATCAGTCCGCTCCCGCCAATTACGCGATCGATACGAGCCTGAGTTGACTACGGCGCTGAAGGCTGTACTGGGAAATGTTACATTAGATTTATTGGACGTAAACATCACTGCCTTCAGGTAACGATTGCTACTTTAAAGACTGTTATTCTCGTTCAAGCGCTTTATTTACGCTTCTACAGGAATGGAAGTACTGTTGCGTCGTGTGTTGGAACGCTCAATACTAACGATCCAACCCACGTGTACAGTGTTGCGGAATTGGACGGGTCTGATCTGGATTATGCTTTGTTTCAACATATTGTTACCAGTACGTTTTTTCTATCGTTTAAATACTTGGCAATTTTAAATCGATGTGTGTAATTCAATAAGTTTGTTCGCGTCAAATTGACTCAAATGTTTTGCATAAAATGTAAGGAAAATCATGAAACAAGTTACTTATCGCTTAAAATCATGTTTTACAGTTCATCCTTTGCCCGATATTCCAAATTTCTTCCGTGCAACAAGAATCAACACCACGTCAGCAAATTTAAATACGACAGCGTCAGTGCCGCATTAGAATACGAAGTTACAGGTGAGTTTGAATCTTCGTGGGGTAACTAATATATCTTTAAGTTAGCTAGTAAAACATAAAGATTACCTATCCAATATTGTTGCACAGATTTAAAATTGATTATTATTATCCATTTTTGAAAACAAACCGAGATTGCTGAGGGCAAAAAGAATTAATAGATTAGTTGAACACTTTATTGTGCATTTGTTAAACAGGTCTGTTTCAAATAGTTTTTGTATCAAAGTTATTTATTGCAGTTACTTGTCCTGGGGAAACATTTGAGGTAATCACCACTGATCTCTCCGTAACGTTCAACGACCTAACACCTAACCAAATATGCTCCGGTCAAGTAAGAGTCCTCGTCAATGTTGGCCCCAGTACATTGGCTTACTCTCCCTTCAGCAACCTCTTGGTCATATCAACAAGTGAGCTTCATGTTTTTCATTAGCTAAATTATCCAATTTAACCTGTGGTTTCGTAAACCATTGTAAAGTCTAAACAAGTTTGTTGTGAATATTGTCTGATACGTTCTTAATGTTAATTCAGCTCCTGTCGTCTCACCGCTCACGGTATCTTCTGTCACGGAAACATCCCTCATTATATCTTTTGCATCCGTTGCACGGGCCACCAGCTATCACGTGATGGCGGTTGGGGTTACTCCAGTCCATGTTCAAGCGTCCTCTGCACACGACAACACGGTTAAAGTGACCGTTCTTGGATTGACCCAAGCTACGAACTACGTGTTCACAGTAATTGTTGTTACAAACGATGTAACGGGACTACAAAGAAACGGAACTGGTCAAGTCACAGCCCAAACGTCGGGTATGGCACAAACCACAAATGTTTATTTTCAGTGATAAACCTATACGACAGCAGATAGATTTGTTAATCTTTACCCCGTCGGTCATGCTACACCATTTGTTCAGGTTCTATTGGTTGCTCAGCGGGCATCTGTTCAGACGGAGCAACTTGCTATGATGTGAAAGAAGGTTTTATGTGCGTCTGTGGCGTTGGATACAACTATGATTATGCGACAAAATCTTGCATCGGTAAAACATTGTTTTAATGTCAAGCATACAAGTAGGACAGGCATTACCCACTTACCACAATCTGTCTCTTCAAATAGGTACATGTGAAACTGACCCCAACTACTGTTTGAATGGGGGAACCTGTTGTCAAACAGACGGAGGAAGTCCTGTCTGTCGGTAAGTTTTCCACGAGTTTGAATTTAAACAAACGTATTTTTACACACCAAATACTCCAAGAAGTTCATTCTCAGAAACCAGTGATCAATAATGGTAGCCCAGTTTTTGGATAAGCTTTTGTTAAAGTACCGTATCATAAACGTGTATAGTTAAAACTTTCAGTAAAATTATTAAGTGATCCGAAAGGATTTTGTGATATTATCCTGTTACTGATAACATTATGCATTTTTTATGCAGATGTGTATATGGATATAAAGGTGATCAATGTGAACGTTCAGGCAAGTAGTGATTTTTTGGGGAAAAAATATCTTCGGTACCAGATTGATAAATCGCTTTCAAATTGCAGTCACATCCAAGCACGCTTTGAAGATTGCTGCAGGAGTTGTTGGAAGTATGGTCATTCTTGGGCTGTTGTACAGAAGATTCTAAACAAGGAGAAGAAGACACATATATTCAAAAGGCTTTGCAATTTAATCCCGCTTCTTCTTTTTACTAACGTGTTTGAGTGTAGATACTGCTTTGCATTAACGTGGTATTCAGCGAGATTGTCAAAAATTAAATTTAACGTCAAATAAATGATAGTAAAGTGATATGAAATAAATGTCGAAGTAGTCGCTAAAATTATCAAGTGTTTCCTTTAAGGATTTAAGAAGATTTCTCCTTGATTTTCTGGCACTAAAATCGCCATATATTCTTCATCTCGTTTTAAAGGGACAAAGAACCAGGTTGAATACGTTGCAACTGGCATAAATGTCTACGTATACATTAGCACTTTTCAAAGTTGTCTCACATTAAGGAAATGTCTTATGTACACAGCCCATCTTTCGTCGGGCGACAAGGGTGCGTTTTTTAGACTTTACAATAGAACCGAAGTGCTGTTCGCCGCCACTGTTACAAAATCCGCAGCTATGTGGATTCGAAATGTTAGGTAATGTTTTACTTTCTTTTTCTAATTACATCACTTTATCGTTATGTCAAAACCTAATACCCAAACAAAACTGCATGACATGAATTTTAGCCAACTTCTCATAGCACTCGTGCAAAAGGGATACAAACAATGCAGCTTCGGCACCAAGCGTGGACAGTGCCGCTTTTCGTGCTGCAAAGTTACTAAACGTGCACTAAACCTTTTTGAAGGTGTGCAAAATATTTAATTATCCATAATACCCTTGATTCTGAAGCACATAAATCAGGAAGGCATCACAAAAAAACAGATCATATCATTAAGATAATTTTGGTAGTTCATTCAGGCGAACATGAGGCGGAAGTTCAATAATAGCAAAACATTGCATTTTTACTCATGAAGTCAGTAAACTGTAACCGACAGTGGCGGCAAATTAGCTGGTGTGGCACAACAAGAATGGGTTCGAAACTTTCCGCTGAACGTTAAAAGCACCGAAACCAGACACGCACAAAGGAAGGTTGGGGATGGCCCAAGGTAGTTGGTCAACTCGCACGAACATGTGTCCGGAAAAAAATAAGCGAAAAAGGGAAGCATGGTTCAAAAAGCATTTCTTGTGCATTGGAGCTTAGTGCAGATTACGTTAGATTACGGATAGATGTAGTATAATAGTTGCCATTTCACTAAACAGGTCGAGGATGTTAATTAGGTTTTGTTCTAATTAAGCAACGTCTGTCACATTAAGTCAAATACGTCAACTAAACAACAGCAAGAATGTAGTTCGCATTTTGGTTTGGTCCCGAAAATGCGAAGTCTAAGATGTATCAATAAGACAGCCATAACTATACGACGCAGATATTAAACCTTAATAGATCGGGTGGCATAAAATCAGAGCACTTTGGTGTACACCTTTTGAAATTGTGTTTATCAAATGACCGATCTGATAATATATGTTGATATAAAATTGTGACAGTTGAAGTTTGACCTATCTATTGGTTTGGACATGCAAATGAGGGTATTGCAATCTATGTCCAGTATAAAAATGCAAATTAAGTTTTTTTACGATAATTCTAATTAAACAGTAGAGAAACTGAGATTTTGTGTTAATTTTATCCCTTGCGTGATTTTCAAAAAGAACAATAAACTCGTGCCTAAAACAGTTTTGTTCGACAAATTCGCGCAATGATTGAAAATTAATGAATTAGAACAGCTTGATTGAAAAAGCAAGACCAGACCAGTGAATGTTGTAATTACGAAATGCCGAGACACTCGAAGTTTTTTACTTAGCAGCAATGACGAAATTTCCAAATCTATCTAGTTTACCACAAATGTGTTTCTGAATCGCAGCAAACAATGTCAACATGGAGGCCAAAAGGACCCAGAACAGGTGGTTCAAAATTTTCCACTGCACTGTCAGCACCGAACCAGTCATGCACGACCGCGATTGGGGGCTGGCCCAAAGCTGAGCAAGATATGTATATTTTTTTCTGCGTTTGCAAAATCACAGAACATGAATCCAAAATAGTTACTGGTCCTCGTTTAGTCGTCTTATATGGGGTTAACCGACAAACATGAATACACTGAAACCTTTTAGCGTTCATGAAACTGAGGAGAAATTTAAAAATGACGAATATTTGATTGGTATGAAATCAATGCATTTCCACGGATATTTTTGTTACACCAGATTTATGTGGACGATTTGGTAATTTAACTTTAAACAAATATGTTTAAGTTCACTAGCACCAAACTTGCTTGTCCTACTTGTATAATGCAGCGGGTCTACGCTTACTTGAAGTATCGTCATTAGATTTTTCGTTAAAATGGTTTTAAATCTGGTAGTGTTGGTTTGATTTAGGGATACAAATCAACTGTATTACTGAAAAATCCTTTGTGAATAGCTGAAATCCTTTCGTGGATTATATTTATTTAAAATAAGTTAATCCTAATTCAAAACTACTTCAAACAATATTTACCCCACTTTATTCCATAATGTTGTGTAAATATATCCACTGTGCTTTCAAAAGCTTTCTCCTTTATCTATCAACAATACCTCCTAAAAAAATATTATTTTTATTATACAAAAGATTTTGACAGATAGACAGGCCGACGGGCACGTAGTAACTGCTTTGTGGTGTTAGTGCGTACGATGTGTTTATATTGACATAGAATCTTCAATGTAATTTAAAGTCAACTCTGTTAACGGATTTTACATATCAAGCGGAACAAACAAAATAACCAATGCTGCCCTTTTTCGGATACCATGAGTCGGTTTGATGTAAGTAACAACATAATCCGTTTAGAAATAAACAAAGTTGCCATAAAGACCGTTCTATGAAAACTTTCTTCATGACCCAAAAATATTCGATGTGGTTTATTGCGGCACATTCGAAAATGGAAGCGGTTGAAACAAAAATGAGATAAAAGAGATCAAATTGCAGAGCGTCGCCTTTTCTGAAGTGCGAGCGTGAAATACCTTACACGAAAGGTTGAAACCACCAACCTGATTGAACACGTTCACAGAAAAAAAGGCGAAGTGCGCGGAGGTAAGCGGTCGGATTCCTGGGAGCGTGGATGTGCATACAAAAGTCGCGAAAAAACACACTCGTACCTAAATCTTGCGACAAAAAAGTTCGACTGATCTGCGCAATGATGGGAAATTAGTAAATCAGAAAAGCAGAAAATCCAAATTGCCAAAAGAACAAAAAAAGTTCTAGTATTGCACCAGTACATATTTTAAAATACCCCTTAAATCCCTTGACGTTTGCAATGTTAGTAATTTGGGGTGAGTTAATCTAAACAATGCAGCGAAATGTTGTTATCAAGAAATGCTGAAATGTTTGAAGCCTAAAAGTTTCTAACACACTAGCAATGAAGAAATTTCCATATCCATCTCGTTTACCTAAAACGTTTTGAAATTCACTGAATCGTAGCCAGCAATGTCAGCTTGGAGGTCAGAAGGGCGCAACAACAAGGGTTTCAAAATTTTCCGCTGCACTTTCACCACCGAAACTGATCACGCACGATTGCATTTCGGGGCTGGCCCAAACGTTAGACAAAGACGCATTCATTTTTTCGCCGCGTTTTCAAAATCACGTAAAACATCTCCCAATGACAGCATTTCGTGCTCTGGTTCAGTCGTCAGTTATAAAGTTCAACGACAAATATATACATGTAAAACCTTTTAGCGTACATAAAACCGTAGGGGTTTCACCAGCGTGAATTATGTGGAAACGAGGATTTGTTTTGAAATGGCGCATATTCAGACAGTTTGGTTGGCGTGAAAGCAATGCATTAGCACGAGTTGTTTTATTACAATGGGTTATCCATGCTTGTCTGCTCGATTGTATGGGGCAGGGTTGGAATTCCTGCTTAAAAATGGATCGTTTGTCCCACCTTTACTATATGTTTTTGTGGAAACAGTTAGGCATCAGCGCTCTTTGGTTAGCGCTAATGTAGCAAACATGAAGTTGGCTTTGTTAAATGTGGTGACTGTTCTTGTTTTTTGTGAAAACTTTGCATACGGACAAACTGGTAAGTGGTACAGTTTTTTTGCAAATAAAAGATGATAATATGTACCGTTGTGTAGATGTAACTGAAAACTTCGATGTGACTTCAGTTGGCAGTAACACCGGACTGGACATGACCACTTTCACGGAACCGTCTACAACCATTCAAGGACAACCGGACACCACATTAACCTATGAATTTTCAACTACCGCTCAAATAATGGAAAATACAAGTAAATAAAATATCACAAACATATATCACGGATTGCATTACGTATCTCTTTATACACGTGCATAAAAACGCCAATCACTTTGCCGGTACGAATGTTGTTAGGTGGTATTAGTGTTTTCTTCTTCGAATGACCTTCTTTTCTTTCACAGTCGAAGTCAAAACCGAAAATTTGCTACAGCTTCTTGAAACGACCAATTTGACGGACGATATAAATGGTTTTCATTACTATGTATATGACTATTCGTTGCCACCCGTCAACATTATCATTGACGGGGGGAGTGATATGTACGACGGCGGAAATCAAGTAGGTTAACCCGACACAAACCAAGTGATTTGAATTCATTACATCAAAATTAAAATTTATTTGACAGGTTTTTTTTACCGTCAACAATAGTCGCACTCTGGCTGAGTACAACCGAACATATTAGTAAGTTTATTTTTTTTAAAATAGACACAACCTCTGCTTGATCGTATTTTTAAAATCGCAGTGGACCAGGTTTTTCATTTTCTTCACTCACAACTCATCCGTTTGTTGGATTTTTCTTCATTAATTCGACAAACAACTCTAGTGAAAGATATTCCATTGAGGTAAGCGCTACGCAAACCCAATTCCCACCAGTGCGGTTTTCTGTAGCCCCGTGACTATTTCTGAGTGTGGAGAACATCAGACGATTTTCAGGTGAATGTAAACACATTTAACATTCTTGTTTTCCAATAGGTTCAATCGGATCTTGGGGCAGACGGTGCAGGAACTTATCAAGACTTTTCCGGAACGGCAAAGTACGGGGACTACGTGCTTCACTTTAGTGGAGGTCAAGTATTTGGAGCCAATACAGCGAGTGTTATTCAGGTGTTTTTCTACATTGCGCGGGTAAGACAGATTACTTAAATTTAAATTAAATTGAAACGAAGTCATGGTGTGAACCGTTTTGTGCAGACGGAAAACAATCTTGCCTTTTCATTCTGGCCAACAACCAGAAGCGACCAAAGACAAAATTCGCAAAGTTTTGCCACACTTGAAGGAAATGCAAAGGATGTTGTTTTCGGTTACATGCTGTTATCAACGTAAGTTTGTGTTGCCTATAATTAGAAATACTACCAATAGCCACGGTTAACAACGCAAAACAAAAAACCTTCCCGTTTTCATAAACTAATATAGTAGATCTAGTAATCCTGTATTTATGAGTTGCGACATCCCGGTCGAAAAAGTGATTAGACATAACTTTGTAGACAACACTACCGCATTGATAGTTCTTAAAAGAACTTTACAGGTGTAAGTGAACAATCAAATGGTATATATTTAAACTGCAACCGACACAAATGGCATTCAAAAACGTTCGGTAACCAATAAACTTACCCGAGATTAAAAAAAAAATCAGTTAGCTGAAAATAACTCTTTGTATTTTTATTGTAGCATTATACCAGGCCGTGAAATCCTTCAATGTGAATTGCAAACAACAATGTTCAATACCTTGACAACTCTGACTGAAGCAGGTAAGACTATTTCCAGAATTAGTATTTTATTACCCAAAATGCAGCAGAAGCTAAACGGGACTCAAACCCTGACAGCATCCGTTGGCGTAAAAAATATATAAGCCATCTTTTGTGATAATGGTAAATTGTACCGACGGGTGGCTATAGTTATTATGTATTGCAATTTATTGTTCATATTCCCAGACTCAGAAACACGAGGTTATTATATTTTTTGATTTGTTGCTGAAAAAACTTTATTGTCATGTAGATTTCATCAAAAACCAACTACCAGAGTTAAACCACGATAGTAAGTACAGACCATATTAATAATTTTGCGGCTACATTAGGATTATTGTCGTTGTGAATGCCTTGTTTCTTTAGATGACAACAAAACAGAAGAAATCTTGAAACGACTGAAATCCAGGGATTTTACAAAACACATAAAGAACTTCTACGAATACCGATACGACGATTATTCTTCTCCCATAGAAAGAATAGTTGACGGGGGAGAAAATATGTACAATGATGGAAACATAGTAAACATTCTTCTGTAAATAATCCTCAAGCTTACGCTTTTGTTTTCATTTTTAGGTTTATTTCAGCGTGAATGGTAACTGTTCGTCAACTGAATATAATGATATTTACAAGTACGTTTGACTTTTATATCCTACTTGAAACAAACTTTATTTAAAATAAAATATATGGGTAGAGAATTGTTCATACTCTGTTTTATTTGATGTTTTGTGCCATTGTTTTAGCGAACATGAATACTCCTTTGTTACCCTCACCGGATATCCATTTTTGGCGTTTTTTCACATCAAAGCCTCCCATGATCGAAGCAATGTATATTCCATAAAGGTAACCGGGCATTTTCTGTCGCTTACACTGCAACAAACTTGTTTGTTTATTACTGAATAAAAATCGCAATTTTTAGGTCCGATCAAGAATCGGTGCATACAGCCGAACTGATGCCTTTACCGGTTTTGTTTCTTATGAAAATTATACGCTATCATACAAAGGAATTCAGTATATCGAGGGCTACACCCCAACCGTGTGTGAAGTTTTTTTCTGCATCGAACAGGTGAACCACAAAATATTCGGTAACATGATAAGGCAGTATGCCACAATGCAATACAAACACTTAAACCAGAACGCTGATAAAGAAAAAAATATTTGTCGTCGTAAACAATTCCGTAGGCAAATATGAACTAGGTCTACCAAAGAATGCTCTCAAGCTTGGTGCTTGTTTTAGAACCAAACCGACATTGAGTTCACATTCACCAATATTCCAAACAGAAGAAGTGATTCTTTTTTTACCAGGACTGAAACAAACAACTTCCTTGGTTACACTTTGTTGTCAACGTAAGTTGGTTTTTAGTGTTTTGGCGAATTTACTACTAAATTTAACGCTTCTAAATTCACGTAGCTGCAGTAACGTCCACATTCTTGCGTTCCTTATATATTTTAAACTTTTTAAAGCAACGATACTTCTGTTCTTTAAAAACCAGAATATCTCCGGGACGCTCTATTCCGCACCAACAAATAGAAAGTACAATGCTTGATATGCTAATGACCTTCACCAACGGTGAGATATGATTTGGTTCATACATTTTCAAAACAAAACCCTTGTTTGTGCGCTGTGGCAGTTACATGCAAAATTAGAGGCAAAGAAAAGTTAACAATTGTTGCACTAAATTACCACTTCGTAAAGCAAATCTATAACCTTATGTTTTGTGCTTTCATTGTAAACACTAGGTGAAATGCAACAATTTGAGGTGCATGTCAACAACACTGTTTAAATTTAAATGAAAACATAGTATATAATCGGTCATCAGGCATCCCAGAAAAATAGCACACACACCGAATTGCTTTGCGACCAATCTTATTTGAAACGACCAGTTTTTGCATATTTGTGCAGTCGATATCAGTCATCATACTTATTTCAATGGTCATTCAACACCAAACAAGAAACCTAACATATGCTAATGATAAAAGTTAGGAGAATACTGCAAGGTTATTTCATGTTAATATCTTTGTTGTTGCAGGTACTGTTGACCAAGTCGATGAAACACAACAAAATACATCCGGTTAATTATTCTTACTTTTCTTTATGCGTAGCATTTACTGTTGTTTGACTAACATGTTCTGATGATATAGTTGCCAACGCCACCGAAACTGTTTTGGAACGACTGAGATCCACTAATTGGATAAGATATGCAAAATCGTTTCATGCATATCGATATGATGATTACTCGCATCCAATAAACATGATATCTAATGGCGGAGAGAACATGCTTAACAAGGGAAATTACGTAGGTGTTAAAAGAGCAATTTGATGATGTTCGGATGTTTTCGCAAACACATGGTCTAAAACCGAAAATCTAAAGTAAACTGGTATCTTACATGGTACAAAAATGGCCCCTACGTCAGGGCTTATCTGTCTCCCTAGACACCGATTTTAATTAAATAAAAAAATTTTGCGACCCCTCGAAACAGTGGCTTTAATCTAGCCTGTAGCTGAGATGCTTTGTTATCCAATAACTGGTGTGTTATGTACGAAAGGTAAACAATAATTTATTTAAAAAAAGGAAAAAAATACAGTTCATGTTTGCATTTTCAGATTTATCTTGCCTTGAATGGATCTGGTCGTTTTGTAGAATATGATCAAATCTTCTAGTAAGTATTTAGCAATAAAAGTAAATGAGAATACATGATACCTTTTTCACATACACAAATATTTCTAGTGGTTACGACTATTCGTTTTCAACGCTTTCCATTCACCCGTTCACTGCTGTTCTGTACACGAACACAACTGACAGAACAAAAAGAAGTTACACAATCGAGGTGACAATTGTTATGTTCTTCCACACCTTATATGTTACGTCAAATTTAGTAATTTCGTATTATCTATGTCCAACACATGTTTAAGGCGAGACATTGTAATCCTTTTAAACAAAACATGACAGTTATATAACCCACAACCATAACTGCACGGTTTTTCTCTCCAGGATCGTAGGTAACCTTGTGTCCCCACAGTAGGAAAACTATGTTTCATTTCTTAAGTATAAAACGTTAGTTTAATGTTAAATTGCCCGTACCATATCTGGTTGTCCTCGGTAATTTTCGATGCAACGATTGTAAGTATGTACACTGTTTACATAGGCGTGGTCGAGACTTCATTCAATTGGACGAACATCCTCTCTAAGCGGCTCAGTATCAAATAAAGTTTCCGTACTGTCTTTCAAAAGTTTACAATATTATGATGGACATTACCCTACTGTCTGTAATGTGTTTTTCGTCATAACTACGGTGAGCCAAATTTAGTTTATTTTGTTATATTTCAACAGTGATTTTATTGATACTATCGTTATTTATCAATTTTTAAAGTTGTGCCCATGATTAACAAATTTACACTACTTTAGACACAAGATCGGGATCGGTTTGAATTTACGCAGCATTATTCATACAACAAGTGGGTTAAGGCCACAGTTTATGGAAATGTCAGCAACTTTTTGTTCGGTTACACACTTCTATCTAAGTAAGTTACTTCACACAAGTCATTTATTGAGATAGACGTCAATCAATTTGTCAGCTTGCGACATGGCTTTTCAATTAGTTCAGTTTTAACTGCGAAAAATTGTTCATATAGTAGGCTGTAAATTTGACGCATTTATTGTATCATGTTTATTTTACGATAAAGCAATGTTCCTGGCCATGACTTCACACAACCACAATTGGGAAAAATAATGCGTGACTTGCTTACAACTTTAAACAATGGTAAGTGACAAGTAAACTTATGTTAGTTCTGTAAAAGTACTATACATCATACAATGTGTCATGTGTCAAATAACTTATACATGCCTTGATTGAACTAAACAATTTATTTTACAAGTTCGCATACAACTGTAATTCTATATTTTATATCCGTGTCGACATTGCATCTCTATGAACATTTGTACCAATTATTGTTACCGGCATGACATAATGCAGTGAATATATTATGAGTAGCAGATAAAGTAAAGTCAGGTTCTTTATGTCATGAAATGCTGGCAAACCATGCGAAAGAAGAAACTGAAAATAATTTCGGTTTTGCAGGTTCACTTTTGGACGAACAGTCAGCTGACCCACGCAGTAAGCTTACAAATAACTTTCGTTGGTTTATTGCTTTCATTTATTTGTAACATATGTTCATAGTTACAACGGAAACACAAGTTGTTGTAGAACGTCTCATGGCATCAAATTTAACATATCATATAAAAGACTTTTATCCTTATCGATACGATGATTACTCTTATCCGATCAACTCGATATACAGAAGCGACAACATGTTTTATCAAGGAAATTACGTGAGGCTGTCTTTATATATATATATATATATATATGTAAGCTTTTTTGCTTTTAGGTGTACTTCTTTGTTAATGGGGATGGCTGTCTTGCCGAATATAACCGCACATATAAGTAAGTTTAAGAAACCTTTATTGGGAGGCTACTATTACAATATATTTTATATTTTACCTCAATACATGATAAAACAAAAATAAAGCACAAGAACTTTACTTGTGAGTGTATTGTAGGATGAAATGACGTTTTATTTGATTTGTATGTGTTGTTTCTACAGCGGTTCAGGTTATTCATTTTCTACACTGGCCATTCATCCATTTACGTCGATTTTGTACATCAATTTGACTAGGCCCATGCAGAACAAATACTCCATCGAGGTAGCACACAAACTTACAAATGAAATGCAAAAACACTGCAAACAATTAATTTGATAAATTTTACCAACGTCACATGGCACTGAACAAGTTTTATTGTACCATGTAAACGTTCGCAAAACGATACTACAACTGGAATGTCATGCTGGACGTAAAGAGGAACGTATCATGATTTATTGTTTAAAATCATGATTATATTCATTTAGAAATAACTTGAATAACACATAATAACAACGGTTTTTAATTTGGTGGACATATTTCTTCGCATGAGCTATTAATAAAACGTTGTGTGATTAATGTACTGTTTTTGTATAAAGATATTTCTTTAAGGTTCGATCGAGATATTTTCAGCACCCTTTACGTACAACTTTCTCTGGCTCCGTTTTAAACGGGGATTACGTTTTGACATTCGAAGGTGTCCAGTACTACGAAGGATATTATCCGACAGTTTGTAAGGTCTTTTTCTATATTACACAGGTAAACGAATCATGTATAGTGCATTCACTTATTTTGGGCAAAAAATAGCCAAAAAAACTGTCAATTTGGGGCAGTGTTTCTCAAACTTTTTTTCTGCAAATTTTAAAGTATGTTTGTTTTGGTAAATCCTGCGATAACAAAACAATAGCAAGTCAATTTACCTGTAGGTTTGTTTGTTTTCAGAATCAAACGAAATTTGATTTTACGTTTACGGAGCATTTCCGAGTTTTCAGACAATACATAGCTACGGTAAATGTTAATACGACATTTGGTGTTTTGGGGTATACTCTACTGTCCACGTAAGTATCGTTTTCGTTTTTGAAAACTGTTTGGTCCTTGGTGGGTTGTTTCAGATGTTAACAAAAAGTCATTTTCAAATCAATAAAGTTACAACAATACAATGAAAATAGCAATACCTTGTAAGAAATGAATGAACTTGAACATTACAGCTTCGTTCCTGGTCGAGCAATAACGCAATTGCAGCTGGAGGCAACAATGCTGAATATGCTGATTGCCATAACAAGCAGTAAAGTGTTTTTGTTATAACGTATAGGAAATTATAATTGGGCTTACTTGTTGTGGTATATGTTTAGTAGTTCCGTTAACAACTTGTTTAGTTTTTTGTTTGAAATCCCAGGCTGTAACAGCAAAACGTTTGTTTTTGATTGCGGATATTTGTTTGTTGAATTTAATTTGTTTTTAGGAACAGTTTTGTTCGAACGAGCCCTGAACCCAGGTTAGTAACATCTTCAGATTATTTTTGATGTTAGACAGTAGGTCAGAACTAAAGAATATAAAATCAATGTAGAGCATCAATCCAGGTTATTTTACTATTCCAATTTTACATGTGAGCGATTTTTAACTGGTGCACAGTAAATTACACAATTTTCACGTATATTAATTTTGCATATTGATGGTTTCTGCTGTGTAGTTGCAGAAGACACATCATTCATGGTTGACCGTTTCATATCATCGGATTTAACAAGGCGGATGGTTGACTTTCACCGTTACAGATACGATGGTCAAACATACCCTGTTGGCTATATAGCCAATGGTGGGGACAACATGTTTTCCGGTGGAAATCGTGTAAGACATGCATTGAAGTTGACATCACACTTCCTAAATTATTCTTTCATGCTATCAGGTTTGGTTTGGAGCAGGCGGGGACGGGGGATTTGTTAAATACAATCAAACTTATAAGTAAGACTTAAGACGGGTAATGCTGGAAAAAAAGTAAGATAAGCTATAAATTGTTTGTGTTGTTTAGCGGTTCAAACTATTCGTTTACAACTCTTGCTGTTCATCCGTTTTTGGCGCTTCTGCATGCTGACTCCAATGGCTTGGAATCCAAAACTTACTCTATTGAGGTAAGTCAGTATCTACTACTTCACAGTTGAAAACAAAAATGTACGTTTAAATCTATCGACTGCCCCTGATATCTGCACGCCAAAGCATTTTGCCTCAAATCCATTGTTGCAGCAATTCAGTTTACCTTTTTAATGATACACTTGTATGGTACACGCCTTGAATTTTTCTATGGTTGAATCGTTATTTTTAATCACTGCAATTAAGGTAAGCGCATTAGAAGTCGTCAAAAATATTTTCGAGGGCGTGTACCATACAAATCCTTGATCAAACAGGTAACCTGATATGCAGCAACAATGGATTTTGAGGTAAAATGCTTTGGTGTTTTTCCACAAACGATTTTTGAAGGCGCTCGAACATGTGTGTTTATAAAACTTTAGCAATTATGTTGTTTCCAAACAACAGCGCATGTGTTTTTCTAACGCTTTGTTGCTTTATAAAGGTGTGGTCAAATCTCGTTCAATACGGCAGCAACTCTTTTACCGGATCAGTTTCAAATCGGGTCTACACGCTGTCATTTCGAGGAATTTATTACCAACGGCGATATTACTACAATTGGTGGAATCGAAGACACTATCCGACCGTGAACAAAATATTTTTCTACATTGCGCAGGTATAAATTAAGTAATGACTCAAACTAGTGGGACTTCTTGTTTGTTTACATTTTTTGCTTTAAAGTGTAATTCGAAAAAACTTTTCAGAACGCAAGCAAGTTTGACTTTTCTTTCGAGGAAGGTTCTACTTGGGCTGGTCGGTACAGACGAAGTAGAGCTAACTTGCACGGAAATGGAAGAAAAGTTTTGTTTGGTTTCATTCTGTTATCCACGTGAGAAAAAAACTATCTAATTTCTGGACATATAAAACAGTATATCGAAAAACGAATTACACATAAAATCTTATGGGATCCACGTGTTGGTAAATAGTTTTACAAAACATGATTTTCTTCAACTAAAATCCCACTTTTAATAGGTTAATTACCTTCAATTTTTTTTCATTATACGAAATTTCAAAATCTAACTATTTTTAGCATGGTACCTGGTCATCAGATCACCCAGTCTCAATTGGAAGCTACGATGCAAGCCTTGTTGTCTGTCTTAACAAACCGTAAGCAATACAGATATTGTGAAACTTTTGTGGGGTAATCTTTAAAGAATTATGGTCAAAAAGTTTTAGTGCATACCGTAAACAGATATTACTCAAGGAAATGCAATTTGAGGCAATTAACACCAATTTTGCATAGTTATGAAGTTTAAGAATACAGTATGTCATAATAATATACTTAAATATACTTTTCGATTCCAGACACAGTTAACGGAAATGAAACACCAGAACAAAATAGTAAGAAATCTTTATTTTTTGTTTAGATTTAGTGTTTAGCGTGATTTCAATACCTAAATATAGTTGGTGTTTAAGATAGCCCAAAATTCGACCTTCTTCGACAAGCATGTTTGTGTTTCTATGCTACTGATTACAATTTCCATGAATAGATCTCATTTACAAACAAGCATGCACAATTTTAAACTTTCGTAGTGTGGTTTAAATTTTTTTTATTGCCATAAATATGTTTTGTTTCAAGTTTTCAAGGAAACAACGAACGCATTGGAAAGAATAAAATCGAAGGATTACACGAAACGCTTTACGGATTTTAATTTCTACCAATATGACGACACCACTGAACCGATTAATAGAATAGTTAATGGTGGAAGCAACACTTTCTATGATGGAAACTATGTAAGATTAAACATTGTTTTATCCTTTTTAAAAAATATAACCTACGTATTTTTAATCTGAAGGTGTATTTTCGTGCGAACGGAGATGGAGGATTTGTTGAATATAACAAAACCTATTTGTAAGTCACAAATAATGTTTCCATTCCTGCAAGTAATCCTCGTTTGTTTGACGTTCTTTATGATATATATATTTCGCCTGTATTTGCAGGCACAAATAATGTTTTATTTTTGTGCATTATATGCTCTAAAGCAGCTCTTACTTTTTAGTGGGACAGACTACTCCTTTTCAACAGTTGTTACTCATCCCTTTGTAGCGCTTTTTTACTCCAACTCGACAAAAGCTAGAAAAATAAGTTATTCCATTGAGGTAATATAAAAAGAAACACGTTTTTTGTTCCACAAATTATGACTTTTAGTAATGACAAATAATGACTAACAACCAATGACTCTGAAGTCGAATCCTTCCGATATGACTCCATGAGATCGTCAGCTCAATAATGTTAATAAACAAAACACATTCAAGACTTTTGGTGCACTAGGTTGGACCTTTTAGTTTACTGAAAACAAATACGGGCGTTTAATTTGTTTGGTGTGGATTTAAGAATGAAATTGTTGCAGTTAAGTGCTAAAGAATGTAAATGTATTGTAGTGTGAAGGTTGCTGATTTTTCTGGACTAGGTCATTGCTTCTCAAGGTGTTATCATACCAATGATACGATTAGGCTATCAATGTGATATTATTAGACGGCAAAAATATATTAATGTGTTTACACAGCGCATAAGGTCTATTTACTCCATAAATTTGTGTCACAGTAGATTTATTTATAATTCTTTCCATTGAAACCGCCAAAACAGCGTTTGTAATTGTATCAATTGCCTCGTCGCATATTTACGTTCGCAATTTTTTTCATGCAACTCCACAACATTCACAAATACTCGCAACCGATTTACCCAAACATAGTCGTGCATTTTATAACCGAAAAACAGGAATTATACGAGCAGACAGTGTGACAGTAACTGTTTTCTTTCTTAAAAAATAATACAGAAAGATTTCTTTTTTAGGTCTGGTCGAAATTTATTTATGTTCGTTCAACAAGTACGTTTGTTGGTTCTGTTTCCAACGGTGATTACGTGTTGTCCTTTCGTGGAGTTCAATTTTACGAAAACAACGAACCGACTGTGTGCAAAGTCTTTTTTGCCGTAACTGAGGTAAACAAACAGAAAATATAAAAGTTTTCATTTTTGTAACAAGTTTTTTCCACTAATAAACACTATTAACGGATTTACTCATAATTCTGTGAATAAAGAGACTGGCCCATACTGTTAAAAACATTGACATGTTTTATTTATTTGAAACGTTTCGGCAAGAACGTATGTCATCATCAGTTGAAAGTGACGTGGTTGGTCTAGCTCCAGGATTATATAGAGCTGGCCTAACTGACGTATTCCACTGTTTCTAAATTGTTTTAATCGATGTAAATGAATAAATAGCAGCACATTTGCATTGAAACAAAACATTACGTTAATGTTTCATACAATGGCATGATTGGCAGGATCGCCCCACCGCGCGGGTCCTTACTGGCGATCACAGCTATCGTATCAAAATCATTAGGCTTACAGTCTTCGCAGCCCAGGCATTGCAGCCTAGCTGGATCAGTCACTTTTCCCGACAAGTCGGAGCGAGATCTGAAAAATCAAGCTCCCGGTGAGGTTTAAACTCACGACCTTGGGCTAACCAGACCGAACGCTCTAGGAAAAATGTGTCTGATCTCGCTAGGCTGCAATGCCTGGGCTGCGAAACCTATAAAAATAATAATTTTCATTGCATTAATTACGTTTATCAGTTTAAGTACGTAAAATTTGCACTTAGTTGTTGTTTTTAAGAGCACATCCGCCGTTGACCATACATTCACCGAACAATGCAGTACGTATTACTGGGCTTGTAGATATGGGCAATATGGTCATTACAGGAAAAGTGTCGCTAACTTAAATGGAAACGCCTCGTTTGTGGTGTTCGGTTACACGCTTCTGTCCACGTAAGCCAATTTTAAGCGTGAAATACTTATGTTAGGTGAAGTTGCTGTTTACTGTACAATATAGTGATTTTTTATTTGTATTCAACAACGACAGTAGCAAATTTACTGCTGTGTAATTTTCTAAATATCAATATTTATTCCTTAGCATTGCAAAACTATCAAATAATTCGTGGCATCTGAATAGTTAAAGTTACAAGTCATTGTGGTTAAAGGCAGCATTATGCCGAAAGTGCTTTTTTAAACATTATAAATATGGTTTATACGACATATTTTAGTTTGCACCCTAGTCACCCTGTTGCACAGCTGCAAATCGAAGCTACAATGCATGATTACTTGGACGCAATTACAAACAGTAAGTACACAATTATCCTACACAAAAGTACAAAAACAAAATGATGTCATAGTCAAGCATAAGCATATACTTGCGTACCAGCATGTTTGCTTTGAAACCGTTTGTTGTTGTTTTTAATAATGTATGCCATCTTTATGTAGTCTAGACAAAGTCAAGAACCTCCGTAATTCGTACAAAAATTCATAAAAAAAATATATTGTGTTGAACTTATATGTTTGGAATATGTCACCACACAAGGCATCACGCATGGAAATATCATTTGACGAACAGTGCAAAAAGTTTGGCGCAAAAGCAGAAACCAGCAAACATATTTTTAAAAATAGTTTCGCGATTTGACGATTGTTGCCTAGTTTTACTGCTATTTAAGAACTTAATATATATTCAGGTTCTACCAGCGTTAAGCAAACACCCGACTCAGGGGGTAAGTGTTTCCTCCACTTATAATTTTACAGTCCATATAACCAAAGTGTTTTTCTTCAGGTATTGTTTTTGAATAGACAAAGCAATGATGGTGTATTACCTTCCTCACAATTTTAGTACATAAATATGGCATTGTTTTCTTTGTTTACATGCAAGCTGTTTATGTTGTTTCAGTGATCAACAAAACCGAAAATGTGTTAAACCGCATGCGATTAGCAAACTTGACAAAGATTATTAAGGACTTTCATTATTATAAATACGATGATTATTCTTCCCATATGAGAAAGATAAGTGATGGAGGAGATAACATGTACAACGATGGAAACAGCGTAAGACTTTCAGCAAAAAATTCATAAAAGATATTGAATCATAATGGGAGCTTTTACAGGTTTATTTTGCTGCTGATGGAGAAGGCGGGTTTGTGGAGTATAACCGAACATACAAGTAAATATAGATATTTTTTAATTGTCCTCGAAAGCACCTTACTCTGTTCATGCATTCTCACTCTAAAGCCATTGTTGTTTAGTGGTTCCCACTACACGTTCACAACACTTGCTATTCATCCATTCACGGCATTTTTCTGCATCAACAATACTGACCATCATGAAAAAAGTTACAATATCGAGGTAAACTTAAACAGGATGAAGTAGTATGTTCTGCTTCCTGGAAAATAATTTCCAACATTCTAGGTGAAGATTAGCCCGAGGGACATTTTCAAACATCATAATTACTAAAAATTAGAAACAAGTCACCAAGCATCAGATGCAATTTAACGTTCCTTGTTGTTGCTTCATACGTAAACACAGAATTGAATGTATGAAGGTGTGGTCAAGATTTGGTTCCTACCATCAAAGTAACATCTTTTCCGGTTCAACTATTTTCGAAAATTACGTCATATCGTTTCAAGGCGTTCAATATTACGGTGGATTTGCTCCAACTGGATGTGAAGTGTTTTTCTATATAGCACAACAGGTAAATGTAGAGATTTTTTTCAAACGAAACCTAAAGAAAATTTTAACTAAAACTACCCATTCAGAACCAAAGCGAATTAAGCCTCACAGTGACGAGGAGAAATACCATCTATATCCAGGACAAAGCTGTTCTTCACGGAAATGCTAGCGATGTGGTGTTCGGATACACGTTGCTTTCAGCGTGAGCCGCATTTTCATACCAGCAAGTTACAGCACAAAGCACGACCATAAAAGCAATGCACAAAACATAGAGTGAAAATGTTTCCTGCACTGTATAAAGCAAAAGTCTGGTCCTAATAATTTTGCCTTGGTTTAACTTTTTTATTGTTTACACTAGATTTGTGGTTTAATTTTTACGTTGAAAGTGATGATCATACATAGTTTACGATTTTGCCACGGAGGTTTTAATGTCAAAATATGCTTTTTTTTCTGTTTAGTTGGGACCGAGGTCGACAAATCACGCAACGTCAATTAGAAGAAACTATGTTTGCAATGCTCTCGGCTATAGTTAACGGTATGCAGGCAAAACAAGGTTGATTTGATAACCGAAAGCTTGACCTGTGCTGTTTGTTTAAATTTACAATTAACAAACTATAAAAATTGGCAAAGAAGGTTTGGTAATTCATATGGCTGAATGACAACTTGAAATAAAATTATCACACAATTACCTAACTACTGCTTCATTTCAGGGCGAATACAAAAAAATCTATTTACGTAATTGATGAAATTTTATTTCAGGCACAACACCTCCACAGTTATCCTCAAACCCAGAGAGTAAGATTTTTTAGCAAAACTGTACAGCCTAGCCTTACAATAAATTTTTGTTGTTTGTTTCAGTTATCCACGTAACAGAACGCATTAAAAATGGAATAGAGTCGTTAAATCTAACCGGGCACGTGGCAGATTTTGATTATTATATATACGATGATTGGAGTTATCCGATTAACCACATCCGTGATGGTGGAAATAATACGTACGACGAGGGCAACCACGTAAGAAATTTTAAACTTTCTTTACTTCTTCACTGATGTTTAATTTTCAAGGTCTATTTTAACGCAAACGGTGAGAGTGCACTGGCCGAATACAACCGAACGTGCAGGTATCCGATATTATCGGCAAAAAATACAATAAAAACTATAAAAAAAACTAGTCGTAAAATATAACTTACTATTGGATGTATATATACATATATATATAACACCATGCGATAATAAAAATCTTTTACAAACAGTGGTGTTGACTACTCATTCACAACACTCGCTATATATCCATTCATTTCGTATTTCTACATTCATTCAAATGCTCAAACATATGGAAACTACTCGATTCAGGTTTGTTTATCTAATTCTCTGCTCGTTGGTATTGATGACAAGCCAAACTAATAAAAAGTTTTGTTTTTAATTCCTATTAAGGTGCTGTCTAGACTTCCTTATTACTACTCTTGGCGACCCATTCAAGAAAACTTCACCGGCTTTGTGTCAAACCAGTTTTACGAACTGTTGTTTGAAGGCACTCAGGTTTACGAGGGATACACACCGAGCGTGTGTCACGTCTATTTTTGCATTGCGAGGGTTGGTTTACATGTTTATCGTAGTTTTTCCTTTCTCAGCGTTGTAAGACATATATTTTACGCATTTGTCAATGAAATACAATACAATATGCAGGGGCTTTTACTTAACAAGGCAGTATGTAAACAGTATTTGTTTGTTACCACAGAATGTAAATGAATTTGATCTGAGTGTGTCTTTCCCGCCAACGATTTACTATTACACGGACTGGCGCACGGAAGTCTCTCTTTATGGAAACATTACGGACGCGGTTTTTGGTTACATTTTGTTATCCACGTAAGTTGAAGTCTCTGGATTTCTGACGTCATTTTCCGTATTGACAAAATTGACGTACGATTCAGCGAAATACCGATGTGGTAATAAGTGCAAAACAACAATCTTCATACACTGTCCGTTACAGTACACTCTAATACAGAATCGCAAATAGAGAGAAAATAGACACACATAAAATTAATTAAACGTTCCAAGCAGTTTAAAATGTAAAATTATTTGATTAGAAAGCAGTTTTACAATCATAAAACATTATTGGTAATTCTACATTTTTCATACATTGTTTTCATCAGCCACACTCGACGTGAGATTTCACAGGAAGAGTTGGAGAACGTAATGATCGATTTGCTGGAAAGCGTAACTACCGATGGCAAGAAATATTTATAACATAGTGCATAAATACATTTTACAGGGGTTTGCTAGTGTTATGCCACAGAGTGGTGGCTAGATTGTCAAAAGTATTTAATGCAGCTAAAAGAACATTTATAACTTCGTGTTTTTTTAGGTTTTGGAGCAGTAGAACCAGTTTCGACAAGAGGTTGGTATACAATCTTCTAACAAATTCGTGGGCAAATTTACAGGTTTAATTTCTTTCTTTCCTGCAGTCGAAGGCTTCCCAGGGACCCGAGTGATATTTTTAAACATAACCCGATTGAATGTTACCATGGCAACACGTACATATTCAATTGAAGTGTCAGGATACGGTCAGTCATGGACGATTACAGCGTTTGACGTCGATAATTTACTGGTTACTGGGCTCACCCCGGAAGCTACTTACACGCTTGTGGTTTCGATATTGGACGACGGCCTGCTTGATTCATCGACCACGCTTACAATAACGACAAGTACGAATATTTTATTTAGTTTTCTCAGGCACTCCTGTGTATTACACTACCAGGAATTTAGAATTGCAATAGAGATAGACATGCAAAACATGAATTACTTTAAAACTATAATTTATTGCCCACTCGCAGCTAAAACCTGCACTCTTTCCTGCACCAACGGCTACTGTGTTGCTTTCACTCTGTCAAATCCTGAATGTGTGTGCAAACTGGGTTACACATCAAGGCCCAACCAACCAAATGTTTGCATTGACAACAACGAATGCCAACAAACTCCTTCACCATGTCCGGTTAACTCAACATGTTCAAACACTGATGGATCGTTTGTTTGCCGCTGTCCCAGAGGCCTTCAGCTTTTCGGAGACCAATGCGTAGGCAAGAAATCTTTTATTTCTAAAATAAAGGCGTTGATTACTTTTACAAGTTACATACCGTACAAGAAATACAGCTGTCGTTACAAGCTGCTGTGCAATAACGTTGAATTGACACTTTTTTAGGTGCGAACATATGTGACCAGAATCCCTGCGAAAACGGCGGTACCTGCCTTTCTATGGATGGTACCTTTTCTTGTGGATGTCCAGAATACTACTACGGTACACAGTGCGAATATTACACAAGTCCCTGTTTATCCGCCCCTTGTCAAAATGGTGGAACGTGCATCGATTTGGCAGGAAGTTTCGAGTGCAACTGTACATCTAGTTATCAAGGTAACTTAGCATGCCAGGAAAACTCAGGAAAAGTAAAAACTGTGCTCACGATCATGACTTATTTTGATATGATTAGGACCGACTTGCGAAGAGGACGCAAACGAATGCCATCTTAACACGTTTGAATGTGATGTCAACTCGCAGTGCGAAAATACGATCGGAAGCTACAAATGCATTTGTAACGATGGATACAGGTAAATCAAAACAATTTAATGTCAATGCTCGTGTTTTGCCTTTGCAATGTGGACATGATAAGTTTAAATGGCGTACAAAGACTTTAAACCGACGTATTTTTGCAGAGGAGATGGAAGGGAAAAATGCTATCTTATCAGACTGCTACCATACGGAGAAATTGAAAATGACGTGTTATTGGAGATACAAGACGACATCGCATCACCGATAATCAAGTCAGTGTCCAAAAAAACGTCTACAGGCGCAAGCCTCCGTAATTAAGTGGTTGATTTAGCTTGGCTGTAATGCCTTGGCTGCGATGGCAGTAAAATGAACGATCGTAATACGATATGTAAGATAACCAAGTAAGGGTCTACACTGTAAGGCGATCCTACCTTGTCATACGACAGTACGATACACTTCAGCGTCCTTTATTAATTACTGCAAATTTTCAGATCTTCGTTTTCCATTCCCTTCTCGATACGAAGGTTTAGAGATATGCGTGTGACGTCAAACGGTTTGATAACTCTCGGATCGGGATCTTGGTTTGTTGAGTATCTTTCCTCTCCTTGGTACGACGGCTTTAACTTCTACGACGTGGCATTGATCGCCCCATTTTGGGATGATTTTCACCCAAGTGTCAACAACAAGGGTCGAGTTTACTACCAGGTAAAACGTTATCCAGCTACTAAAACTTCCATCTAAACAAAAAGACAATAAAAGGAGGAAGCTTAGCAGGAGAGTTTGCATCGATTTTCAACCTTTCTAGATGTTAATTTTGTAAAAGTATTTGTGTTCAATACGAGGTTGTCTTGTTTCAGGTGTATGATCAAGGAGCAGCAACTTTGACAAACAAAAGCATGGCGGTAATCCAAGAGGTTGCGAGTCGAATCAACGACTACTTTCAACGCCAAGACTTTGAACCTTTCTTTGTACTGAAAGCCACATGGAGCAAAGTCGTCATGTTTGATGAAAAGTTCAATCGCAACTACGTAAGCCTTAAAATTCTCCGCTAACTAGTTTTAATTGCCACCACCCATAAAACTGTTTTGCAATATTGGCTTGATAATTTTTATCCTGATGGTGAACCCTGAGTACTGATGATGAACCCTGTATGAGTTCGAAACGTTTACCAGCATTATGATGAACAGCATTCTAGCTTTGGCTGTTTTATGTAAATTTTAATCCTACAAAGCATTAGTGAGGTTGAAACGTTTAACTTTACATAATTTGGATTTGATTTGCATTATTCGTTAACAGCCGAGCACATTCCAAGCGATAATAGCAAGCGACGGGTCCGACACTTATCTTATCTACAACTACAAAGAAGACGCCATGTTATGGGATACACGAAAGAGATATCACTGGGGAAACCGGGCGATGATTGGATATAGTTTTGCACTGGGTCACGATTACGTTGAGATACAGGGAGAGTACAGGCCTGACAAGCGAAATCAAACTGCAGGTGAAGTTTTCGACACATTGTCTGCAATAAAAAACGTGTTTAAAGACTTTTATGGTTTATATGTGAAAAATGCCATAATAATGGAGATCTCCAAATGTGTTTTATAGATGATGTAGAAAACGTTACGACTTTAAGCCTTTTGTTATTAGGCTTTCTAATTGTCGCGGGTAAATTGTCAAGTCAACTTTTAATGGAAAGTATCACAGAAAATACTTGCGATATATTTACAATACATATCCTTTTTGCAGGTGGCCCAACAGGCCAGTATTATTATCAAGTAGCACAAGGCAGTGACAACGAAGGAGCAGCAAGGATAGGGTGTCAAAAGTGGGCTTTGCGAGACGTAAGAGATCCATGGAAACCAGAAGAGGAGCCCTGTCCGTGCAATAGTCTTCAGGCGCGAATTGACAGAAGATTCACATGGTCTGTAGACGTAGAACTCCACGTAAATTCCCTTCGTAACCGATATCGGCCCGGCTATTACCGCACGGCAAACATTGAGGAATGGGGATACGAGCAAGGTGAAACTATTTGTTTTCGCATATTTTTGTGTAATTTTACGACCCATGTTTAAATTTATGACGTCAAAAACCATTCGAATTCAGTCCGGATTTGGACGAATATAGACTGAAGGTGTTTGGATTCCAAATGTGTTTGTAAATCCCTGTCTATTAGCCCACAAATTGAACTTTCAACTGGAACAGTAGTATGTGTTTTTTGCAGTTGGTTTGTACAATTGCTTCCAATTTCGACTTAACAATGGACCAAGATGTTGCTACGCAGTCAGAGAAAACTCATTTTCGCGGTTCTTGGGATGGTGGAATCAGGCTCCACTCTTATCTGGTCCGTTTGCGAGTCGATACGAGCGCAACCAGATCCCGATATTTGAACGAAACCCGCGTTGGTCTTGGGTTTCCACAAGAAACGAAGAATTGTTCGAAGCTCAGTTCAATCGCTCCATGGGTGAGTTTATGCACGAAAATACACTTGATATCGTGTCGTACAGTACTTACTTGACACTTATCATTTTGTTTAGAGTTCAGTGACATTTATTAGACGATAGTATGCCCTTCTTTCCATATCTTAAAATAGTTAAATAGTTAATTAAGTTTTTTATTATTAGAAAACGACCTCATTCCCAGAAGGCAGTGTTGCGTCGAGAGCAACGATCCAGGTCTTTGTAACTTGTACCAGGCTCAACGACAACCAGCCACCTGTATCGGTTATGATCCAAGAAGGATTGGTAAGTATATATTTCCAAGTATATTTCTATATTTTGCTCTCACAAACGAAAGAACAAAATTCAAACAAAACTATTCACTCCCATAGCTTTCTTCTGGGGCGATCCTCACATTACAACAAACGACGAGGTTACGTACAGTTTTAACGGATTGGGAGAGTATCATATGTTGTACGCTCCCGGTGTATTCTCCCTGCAAGCTCGCACCAAGAAGGCCAAGAAAGAAGATATGACTGATTCGGACGCAACTGTTTTTACCGCTTTTGCAGCAAAAGACCTGGCGACCAATACAACCGGCACTGTAACTAAACAAACAATTTATGTAACCAAACAATGTACATGTATTATTTACACAACAGTTCAGGATTTTTTATGGTCACTGATAAAATTTACCTATTTTCTAAAATTAGCAGTACAAATAAACTTTGTTTGCGCGATACAAATGAATGATATTGCTACAGGTTCAGTTTGAGGTTGACTTCACGAGTACAATGGGTGACAGCGTGATTGTCAAAGTGAATGGCGCTGTTGTGGAAAACATAACAGACAGTAAGTTGCGCAATTCAGTTCAACGTATAACATTTGGAGCAATATAACCGCTTTTTTAGCTGAAACAGTCGTGGAAGAAGTGAGTTTAACCGCCGCAAACGGAACTTACACCGCGACATTTCCCTCGTCGAATTCACTTTCGATAACATCCACCAACTTTCTCCTTACCATGCAGTTCACAGGAGACACAGCTGCACTGCAAAACTATTCACAGGGGTTAATGGGTAAGTATTTTGTGTTAATTCAAAAAAAAAGGTATTGACAACTATGTAATTAAGGAAGCATTTGGTGTTTTTGGATTATCTTTAGTACTAACATAACAAAACAAATTATCTGGGTTGTATTGAAAGGCAGTTACAGCAAACTTGATATGTAGGTTATTGGGATGGAATAAAAGAAAACGACTTCTTAATGAGAAACGGAACGACCCTTGATTGGATGACGCTGCAACCAACAGAAAATCTCGACATTCTAAATAAAACATTAAATGAACGAAAGATATTCTCTTTCGGACAAACATGTAACTATAGCAATTTAATGTATAATAATGTCCTAATTGATAAATACAATGAAGAGTCTTTCTAATCGTTGTATCCTTTTCAGGGAAGTTATTTAACGAAAGTGAAAGCTTCTTTAACTACACCGGTGAAACTGGCGACACATTCCAAGATCACAATCCCACATCAGCATCCGAACCTCCGTTCTTCGAAGATCTTGTGGCCGAACAACGAGGATCATCTCACTTTGAGGGGATTCGGGCGAACTGTACAACCAACAATGTACTTTCTACTACTTGTCTCTACGACGTGTTGACGACAAACCGAAGTGAAATCGGAGAAAACACCAAAGCAGAATCCGAGAGCAGCGCAGAAATAACCGAAACCAATGGTTAGTTATATGTAACATACAACCACATATCGTGTCAAAAAAATAAATTTGTTGCGGATTGCTGAGGAATCCTTGTCATTAATTATTCGGGCCCTCCTTTGTTTCACAGCTAATGCATTGCCGATCATTACCGTCGCTCCGTCACCTATCATTGCTGTGATGGAAAACAAAACCACATTATTGGCCCGAATAAACACATTGAACACCTTCACTGTCGAAGCAAGCGATGCTGATGGACATGCAGTTACATTTAGTCTTGATGAAACTGACAGTATCGGTGGAATGTTCATTGAAAATTGTAAGTCACAGCATAATAGAGGATAATATAGAGCGAAAACTTTAAAGTGCCCTGCGAACAAGCCAAAGATGGGAAATTATTTGCACTGTTATGTCGGTGCTCCTATGTGCATAGCGCCTTATATTAACTTTAGAAAAGTGGTGATATAACGTCCAGTCATGCATATAAGGTTTTTGGGAAAGTCGCGCATAGTGAACCTGATCGAGAGTTAAATGCCACCTGTGCTTAAGGTTTTAAACTCCTTACAATTCTTGTTACGTTTCTGTGCTAGCATACTATCGCAACAAGGATCTATACGTACACACACAATAAACCGGTTCAAAATTGTAGTGACTGGTGTTGTGACGTGGACCCCGTCAGACCATCACGTGATTACAAACGTCACTAACATGACCTTAATTGTGATTGCCACCGATTCCCTTGGAGGTGAATCTGTCATGGTCATCAACGTGAAACTGTGCAACTGTTTGAACAACGGAACTTGCTTGTTCGATGATCCAGCCTTGGGAAACGAAAACTACCAGGTTCTTGTGTTGAAAATTTACTTACTCCATCTATCCCAAATCTTTAAACAGATTTGGGAGGGTGGAGTAGTGTTAATAACTTTTGATTATAAATACCCGGCATCCTTTTATTTCATATAAGATTCGTTTTCTCCAATCAAACATAACATAAAGGGAAAAAACAGATACTTTTTCCGTATAAACCAAAATCCAAAGTTTATTTACTTGAATAAACACAAATAAAATAAAATAACCCATTTTTGTAGATCGTCAACTGTGAATGCTCCAATGCATACACCGGTTCTATTTGTTCCGAGGATAGAAATGGTTGCCTTTTATCAGCGTGTTTCACCAACGTCACATGCACAGATGTTCCAGCTCCAGGAGTTGGTGAGACATGTGGGGATTGTCCAGAAGGAACAACAGGTATTACTGCACAAGCAAATGTTACATCCACCAATTGGTCTGTTTTGTTTCAAACAACAAACCATGTTACTGGCGGGTAGACATTTTTTGATAAAAGCTTGACATCCTAGGCTTTGTTTATAAACTCATTTTAATAGGATTTGGCTGTATGTTACATTAAGGTAATGGACGAAACTGTACGAATATTGATATGTGCGATTCGAATCCATGTGAACATATGTGCGAGTCAATCTACAACGGCTTTATATGTTCTTGTAATGGCGGATATGTGTTGGAGAACACAACACAATGTCGTGATGTGGATGAATGCACCGGAGATCCTTGCACTATGGTCCGACATTCCCGTTGTGTGAATACGATTGGTAACTACAGGTAACTAACTGGATTAATATGAACTTACGGGTAACTAACTGGATAAAGTGTTTTAATTAAATACCAACAAGATGAAAGTGGCTTTTGAATATAAAATTTTACTTTGTGGAACATTTCTAAAATATTACATGACAAAAACAAGACTTTCTTTATAGTTGTTTGTGCAACAATGGGTTTGCGACCAACACTTCGGGGGTTTGTCAAAACATCAACGAATGCACGACAAGCGCTCACAACTGTTCTCTCGACTCGACCAGTTGTCAGGATGTACCAGGATCGTTTTCGTGTCCATGTTTACCAAATTTTATCAGGTAGCTGTTTACAATTTCCTCAGTATGTTCTTGAACTTACCATCGTACAATTAGAAACGCCACTGATGGGGATGAGACTTCTTGTGTGGATTTAAATGAGTGCGAGCAAGGATTACACACTTGCGATAATCAGACAGAGATATGTGTCAATGAAGCTCCTTTATTCAGTTGCATTTGCAAGTAAGTCGATATATACATGGTTGCAGGAACAAATAACGTGGCGCAGAGATCATGCCATACCCCCACAAAGTTTGAAATATGGCTTGTATTATGTTTGTCTTGGAAAAACTCGATTTGGTTTTATTGTAATTGATGCTTGTAGGTTGATTTGTGTTTGCTGGTAGATAAACATGATTTGACGGGGTTTAATTCAATGTTTAATTTCGTGTAATTGAAATGATCTGTGAACTTTATTTCTTTTCAGATCTGGATTTCAGGAATTATCGGGAACATGCGTTGACGTGGAAGAGTGTTCGGATCCCAACCTAAACACTTGCGACAACAACACTTCACTGTGCGTGGAAATGGAAGGAGGATACAATTGCACATGTTTCGATGGTTATGAAATGGCATCTGATGGAGTAAGTGATAAATTGTAAAAAAAAATTTAGCAAAACCTACGAAAGGATTAAAACATTTTGTACGTTTTTTGTCTGAATTTTATCCCAATCTGAACAAACAAAATTGACCACTTTTTGTGTGCAGACTTGCATCGATATTGATGAATGCTTAACTGAGGATATTTGTCCGTCTTCCTCACCATGTTTTAATTTTAATGGCGGGTACCATTGTACGTGTCCAACAGGTTACCACATGGCAACAAATGACGTAAGCATTCCACAAAGAGTAAATAAAAATTTCATTTCGAGAACATGGATTACACGTGACTAGCCGTAATTATGACAAATAAAAACTAAGCATTTTCGGTTCCAGACATGCAGGGATGCTAACGAATGCATGGACGAAAGCGCTTGTCCAGAAGGTTTATTGTGTTTGAACACAGAGGGAAGCTACGAATGCATGTGTTCTATGGGATTCGAGATGAATGCCAACGGCGTACGTACATAAACAATCATTGTAATATACCGTCGCCAAAATTTTTATTTAACGCCATGTTTGAGCTATAACTTACATGGTAGACCATTATTGATATTGTCCGCATGGGGGAGACAGATTAACATTTGAAATATTTTTGCCGAGAGTATAACCATTCAAAATATTGTCCTCCAAAGGGAGCCCACCAAGAAGGAATTAAAGGATTATTTTATTATTGTCCACATGGTGAAGCTAAAAAAAACCTGAAATCAATGTTGGATAAACATAAACATCTTAAATATTGTCCGCAAGGGGGAGCAAAGGACCATGTTACTTATGTCCGCATGGTAGAGGCAGACAATCATTTAAAATATTGTCAGCCATGAAAAGCTAAGGGATCGTTTGAAATAATGACCGCATAGTGGAACTGTTTTACTACTGTAACACATGATGGATCTAGAGCACTATTTAAAATATTCTTCGCATGGTGGAGCTAGGGCGGGAGGATAATAGTCAATTTACGCAAATCATTTCTGTTGTTAGGGCCGATAATAGATGGGATTAGTAAACTGATTGACTCTTTTAATCGTCTGATTTTTCAGACATGCTCCGACATGGACGAATGTTTGAACACAGATGTCTGTCCACGTGGTGCTGTTTGTGCAAATCTTGTTGGAGGATACAACTGCACGTGTTTGCCAGGACATCACTTGGTTGATAATGGAGTATGTAATGCAAAAGTACTCCATGTGTCAATCCTCTGGAACTGTCTCCAAATAATAGTAGAAATATAACTGTGCCACACGCTTTATGTGCTACCTATGACTTGAATTATTATATCTATGTATGTGTAAATATTTACGTGATGCAGACATGTGAAGACATTGATGAATGCTTAAATATCTCTTCTTGTCCTATGGGTGTGAATTGCCTCAACTTTCCTGGTGGCTACAATTGCTCTTGCCCGTCTGGCTTCAACAAATCTACAAACGAGGTGAGGTTTCAAAAGACAAAATATATGTGCAAATCTGTTGTTTTTTCGTAATTTATTCGTCTCATTCTCTTATATAAAAATGCTTTTAATTCCTTTTAATAGACGTGCGAAGACATAGACGAATGTTTGGGTGTCGGTATATGCCCAACCAGATCATCTTGCATGAACTTCGACGGAAGTTTTGAATGTGTGTGCAATTCAGGACATGAGATGACTGCAGATGGTGTAAGTGTTTATCGCATTTGCACACAAATTAATGTAAAAAAATCGACCGGAAAAATTGATTGATAAAGTGTTTTTACGATTGTTATCTTTGTGTCAAAAACAAAAAAATTATATTTTCGAAGAATACCGGGTTTTCTGGTATCCCACTAATTTGTTTTATTCTAAAAACGCTTCGTTTAGACTTGCAAGGACATCAACGAGTGTCAGGACAACAGCACTTGTCCAGCAGGATTAAAGTGCGTTAACGCTCAAGGAAACTTCAGTTGTGTGTGTTTTGACGGCTATCAAATGTCATCCGGCGGTGTAAGTTTTTAAACATCCATCTTTCTTCTGTACTAAACTATATTTACATGAAAAAAACACATTATAATTTTTGTCCCATGAATAATCTTGTTCCATTAGACTTGCACCGATATCGACGAATGTTCGAATACGGAGATCTGCCCTCCACAATCGTTCTGTATCAACACTATTGGATCATATGACTGCCAATGTCATCCTGGTGTTGACTGTATACGTAAGAAAATGTTTTTTTGTTTGTGGATTTGGGCTTCATAGCAAAAAAATATCACGAAAATTGCACATCCCTGATTGGATGGTAGTATTGTTTGTAACCGAATTATCAAAAAAACTGTAATGAGAAATTATTTCCCTACAAAATGCGATAAAAACAAGATTTACAATCCAAAATATTACCATACATATTTTCGCAGTCAATCCTCTATCGGTTCCGCCCAACGTACTGCAAGTTTCCACAGATTCGTTGACAATCGTTACAGACGCTCGTCGTTTCTACGGAGAATACGAGGTATTCTGCAAATAAAACAGTGTTTCTCAATCGTCGGTCCGCAAACCGGTTAAATTTCTTACCGGTCACCCAATATGTATTTTTTTTGCTGCTTAAAACTTTCAAGTTTTCGTGGATATTGATATATTATGTATATATTCAGTTTATTATCAACTTTTGCACTAATTTTGTAAATTCAAAGTTTTTGCAAAAATGTTTATTGTCAACATTTTTTTGCAAAAATCCGCAAGGGTGAGTTGCTAAACTATAACACAAATTATCAATTTTTTTTGTAAAGGTGTTGGTGATTGCAGCCGATGGAAATGAACAACACATTATCACCACCGAGATCATCGCGACAATCACTAACTTGAAACCAAATACGAATTACTCGTTGGGCACAAGAGTTCGGAAGCTAAAAAATTCATCCTACGTTTACAGGAAATCGGAATTTAGTAACTTTGTTGCTGTGACCACAGGTAAGTTGGGCTGTTGGAATAGCTGACGCACAATCCAGACAATCCAGACTGTTACCATCTAGACATTACATACTTTTGATTTCAGATGCAATAAAAGTGGCTTTTTCGTTAAACTTGCTCAATGAAGCGTATGGTGTTGAGCTTGAGGATATTACATCAGTCCGCTCCCGCCAATTACGCGATAGATACGAGCCTGAGTTGACTACAGCGCTGAAGGCTGTACTTGGAAATGCTACATTAGATTTACTGGACGTAAACATCACTGCCTTCAGGTAACGATTGCTACTTTAAAGACTGTTATTCTCGTTCAAGCGTTTTATTTGTGCTTTTATAGGAATGGAAGTACTGTTGCGTCGTGTGTTGGAACGCTCAACACTAACGATCCAACCCACATGTACATTGTTGCAGAATTAGACGGGTCTGATCTGAATGCTGATGTGTTTGAAAATCTTGTTACCAGTACGTTTTTTCTATCGTTAATATACAAAGCAATTATAAATCCATGTGTGCAATTCAATATGTTTTTTAGCATCAAATTGTCGCAAAATTATTGCAAATCGTAAAACAACTTACTTATCGCGAAAAAAAATTGTTTTTTGCAGTACATACTTTGCCCGATATTCCTAATTCCTTCCGTGCAACAAGAATCAACACCATGTCAGCAAAGTTTGAATACGACAGTGTCAGCGCTGCATTAGATTACGAAGTTAAACGTGAGTTTGAGTTTGAGTCTTCGTATCTTTACCTATCCAATATTGTTTTACTGTTTTATAATTGATTGTTATCATCCACGTAGTGTGTGCGCATGACACTTGTGTTACAAAACGAACAGAGATTGCTAAGGGCAAAAAGAATTAATAGATTAGTCGAATACTTTATTGTGCATTTGTTACACAGGTCTGTTTCAAATAGTTTTTGTATCAAAGTTAATTATTGCAGTTACTTGTCCTGGGGAAACATTTGAGGTAATCACAACTGACCTCTTCGCTACATTCAACGACCTAACCCCAAACGAAATATGCTTCGGTCAAGTAAGAGTTCTGGCCATCGTTGGCCCCAGTACACTGGCTTACTCTTCCTTCAGCAACCCCGTGATTCTATCAACAAGTAAGCTTCATTTTTTTATTGTCTAAATTATTCAATTTTACCTGCGGTTTCGTAAACCATTGTGAGGTCTGCACAAGTCTGTTGTGAATATTGTCTAATACGTTCTTAATGTTAATTCTTAATTCAGCTCCCATTATCTCACCACTCACGGTATCTTCTATCACCGAAACATCCCTCATTATATCTTTTGCATCCGTTGCACGGGCCACCAGCTATCACGTGATGGCGACTGGGGTTACTCCAGTTCATGTTCAAGCATCCCCTGCAAACGGCAACACGGTTAAAGTGACCATCCATGGATTGACCCGAGCTACAAATTACGTGTTCACAGTAGTTGTTGTTACAAACGATGTTACGGGATTGCAAAGAAACGGAACTGGTCAAATCACAGCCCAAACATCCGGTAGGTTCTAATGGAAAAGTAAAGATATTGTTTAAAGAAAACTAAAAGGATTGGGTTTTTCTAAATTTCCACCCCTCAATACTCTATTCAGGTTCTATTGGTTGCTCAGCGGGCATCTGTTCAGACGGAGCAACTTGTTATAATGTGAAAGAAGGTTTTATGTGCGTCTGTGGGGCTGGATACAACTATGATTATGCGACAAAATCGTGCATCGGTAAAACACTTACTAAATGTTCCATTTTCAAATTACCATGATTTGTCTTTCAAACAGGTACTTGTGACACCGACCCCAACTACTGTTTTAATGGTGGAACCTGTTGTCAAACGGGCGAAGGAGGTTCCATCTGTCGGTAAGTTTCACTCGGCTTCAGCTGATGTGTGTCTTTTTCGACAAACCTGCACATAAGCCATGTTGCTTAGGCATAAAATGTTCTGTTGTGTTTTTTTGTATGGGTCAATTGTTTTTTTCACATACAGTATATTAGAACAAATAAACAATAAAAAAACTATTTTAATGGGTAGTTTTTAATGGAAAAAGGAATAGCTTCCAAACAATCTTGCGGTTTTAGAGCGTAAAGCTTGCCCCGCGTTTTCCTCATGGCAGGGGGTAATGGTAACTCATGGCAAGGGGTAACTACAGAATACAAGTAAAGTTTTTTTGCGTCCTGATGCTTGTAACATATTTACTTCGTAATTGCAGATGCACATATGGATACAAGGGTGATCGATGTCAACATTCAGGTAGGCGATGTGTACAGTATGAAAACAACTTTGGTAATGTGCTTTATTAGTAATTTGAATTCGATTTGCAGTCGCATCCAAGCACGCTTTGAAGATTGCTGCAGGAGTTGTTGGAAGTATGGTCATTCTTGGGCTGTTGTACAGAAGATTTTAAACAAGGAGAAGAAGACACATATATTCAAGGCTTTGCAATTTAATCCCGCTCATATTACTAACAAGCTTGTGGTGCGTGCGTGTAGTTGTTGCTTGACTTGTGCTTATTATCATACGGTGCTCTCAGCAACGTCGTAGCAAAACTTAGCAATGTCGAATCAATAAAATTAGATTTCGAAAACTGTTTTGTTATTTTTAAGGAATTTTATTGTTATTTTTAAGGAACTTTTTTAAGAAACAAAAACCAGTAAAATTTGAAAATACCTTTTACGGCTTGCGAGTTTATACAATCTAAACGAAAGTGTAATGAACAGAACGATAAGCTAAACAGTCAACAAGCTCGAAGCTTAGCACAGTGGTTTTAAACCGAGGTTCCATTTGTTACCATTGGGGTTGCTGCCAGCGTTTTTTTTATATTCATCCATAATTTTTCACGGCACGGTTTATCGATAATGTACTTCTACATCGGCAGCACAAATTTTTATTATGATATTATTACTCTTCTTAAATCAGATAGAAAGCAAAGCATGGTTTTCCGCCATTTAGTTGCGTAATATATCAACAAATGCCGCAGGGTGTCGTGAACGAAGAAAGGCTGGGAATTACCAGTTGAACAAAATGGACAGAAAATATTAAAGATTATAGCAAACCAGCGATAAAGTATCACAACAAATCAGTTACACGCTGTTTATCGTGTCTTGGCCATTTTAGTGCTACGTATATATTTACTTACGATTATCCGGTTTATTTAAAACGGATGATATGTGTGCCCCTGAACTTTTCTCCTCCATGACGTCATGTTTGTGTTGTAATTTAACTGCTGTCATTTCGGCGAAATTTTTTTTTATATCAACGAAATATTTTTCACGCATGACTGAACACAACTTCAACGGATTTACCAAAAACAAAACACAAGTATATGGACAAATTAGAACATAATGACCATTCAAAAACATCAATGTATCTTTGACACACCACCATGATCAATTCACACTATTTTGTTTTCACAAAATGTTTATACTGAGGCAGCAATGCTTGTTAATTTGGATGCGAACTTAAACAAAGCATCAAGTGGAGAAGTCGCTTGATATAGGCGAACATTTGAAACCTTTCCGGGCCGCAGGATTTTTTTTAATTTTGCACAGAGCTTGCCTAAAGCATGCAGATGAATGTGGTATAAGTTAAAATCCCAACAGTTTTCAAGTTTCCCAGCGAAATGAACTTAACTGCAGGTCACCCGCTGTGACGTCATTGAGCACTTTACGCGCGTACAGGTTGGCGACAAGGCCTATCGTACAGGCGAACATTTGAAACCTTTCCGGGCCGTAGGATTTTTTTAAATTTTGCACAGAGCTTGCCTGGAGCATGCAGATGAACGCGGTATAAGTTAAAATCCCAACAGTTTTCAAGTTTCCCAGCGAAATGAACTTAACTACAGGTCACCCGCTGTGACGACATAGAGCCCTTCACGCGCGTATAAGCTGGCCACAAGGCCTCTCATACAGGCGAACATTTCAAACCTTTCCGGGCCGTAGGATTTTTTTATATTTTGCACAGAGCTTGCCTGGAGCATGTAGATGAACGCGGTATAAGTTAAAATCCCAACAGTTTTCAAGTTTCCCAGCGAAATGAACTTAACTACAGGTCATCCGTTGTGACGTCATTGAGCTCTTTACGCGCGTACAGACTGGCGACAAGGCCTCTCATACAGGCGAACATTTCAAACCTTTCCGGGCCGTAGGATTTTTTTATATTTTGCACAGAGCTTGCCTGGAGCATGCAGATGAACGCGGTATAAGTTAAAATCCCAACAGTTTTCAAGTTTCCCAGCGAAATGAACTTAACTGCAGGTCACCCGTTGTGACGTCATTGAGCCCTTTACGCGCGTACAGGTTGGCGACAAGGCCTATCGTACAGGCGAACATTTGAAACCTTTCCGGGCCGTAGGATTTTTTTAAATTTTGCACAGAGCTTGCCTGGAGCATGCAGATGAACGCGGTATAAGTTAAAATCCCAACAGTTTTCAAGTTTCCCAGCGAAATGAACTTAACTACAGGTCACCCGCTGTGACGACATAGAGCCCTTCACGCGCGTATAAGCTGGCCACAAGGCCTCTCATACAGGCGAACATTTCAAACCTTTCCGGGCCGTAGGATTTTTTTATATTTTGCACAGAGCTTTCCTGGAGCATGTAGATGAACGCGGTATAAGTTAAAATACCAACAGTTTTCAAGTTTCCCAGCGAAATGAACTTAACTACAGGTCACCCGCTGTGACGACATAGAGCCCTTCACGCGCGTATAAGCTGGCCACAAGGCCTCTCATACAGGCGAACATTTCAAACCTTTCCGGGCCGTAGGATTTTTTTATATTTTGCACAGAGCTTGCCTGGAGCATGTAGATGAACGCGGTATAAGTTAAAATCCCAACAGTTTTCAAGTTTCCCAGCGAAATGAACTTAACTACAGGTCATCCGTTGTGACGTCATTGAGCCCTTTACGCGCGTACAGACTGGCGACAAGGCCTCTCATACAGGCGAACATTTCAAACCTTTCCGGGCCGTAGGATTTTTTTATATTTTGCACAGAGCTTGCCTGGAGCATGCAGATGAACGCGGTATAAGTTAAAATCCCAACAGTTTTCAAGTTTCCCAGCGAAATGAACTTAACTGCAGGTCACCCGTTGTGACGTCATTGAGCCCTTTACGTGCGTACAGACTGGCCACAAGGCCTCTCGTACAGGCGAACATTTGAAACCTTTCCGGGCCGTAGGATTTTTTTTAATTTTGCACAGAGCTTGCCTAAAGCATGCAGATGAATGTGGTATAAGTTAAAATCCCAACAGTTTTCAAGTTTCCCAGCGAAATGAACTTAACTGCAGGTCACCCGCTGTGACGTCATTGAGCCCTTTACGCGCGTACAGGTTGGCGACAAGGCCTATCGTACAGGCGAACATTTGAAACCTTTCCGGGCCGTAGGATTTTTTTAAATTTTGCACAGAGCTTGCCTGGAGCATGCAGATGAACGCGGTATAAGTTAAAATCCCAACAGTTTTCAAGTTTCCCAGCGAAATGAACTTAACTACAGGTCACCCGCTGTGACGACATAGAGCCCTTCACGCGCGTATAGGCTGGCCACAAGGCCTCTCATACAGGCGAACATTTGAAACCTTTCCGGGCCGTAGGATTTTTTTATATTTTGCACAGAGCTTGCCTGGAGCATGTAGATGAACGCGGTATAAGTTAAAATCCCAACAGTTTTCAAGTTTCCCAGCGAAATGAACTTAACTACAGGTCACCCGCTGTGACGACATAGAGCCCTTCACGCGCGTATAGGCTGGCCACAAGGCCTCTCATACAGGCGAACATTTGAAACCTTTCCGGGCCGTAGGATTTTTTTATATTTTGCACAGAGCTTGCCTGGAGCATGCAGATGAACGCGGTATAAGTTAAAATCCCAACAGTTTTCAAGTTTCCCAGGGAAATGAACTTAACTGCAGGTCACCCCTTGTGACGTCATTGAGCCCTTTGTGCGCGAACAGACTGGCGACAAGGCCTCTCATACAGGCGAACATTTGAAACCTTTCCGGGCCGTAGGATTTTTTTATATTTTGCACAGAGCTTGCCTGGAGCATGCAGATGAACGCGGCATAAGTTAAAATCCCAACAGTTTTCAAGTTTCCCAGCGAAATGAACTTAACTGCAGGTCACCCGTTGTGACGTCATTGAGCCCTTTACGCGCGTACAGACTGGCCACAAGGCCTCTCGTACAGGCGAACATTTGAAACCTTTCCGGGCCGTAGGATTTTTTTTAATTTTGCACAGAGCTTGCCTAAAGCATGCAGATGAATGTGGTATAAGTTAAAATCCCAACAGTTTTCAAGTTTCCCAGCGAAATGAACTTAACTGCAGGTCACCCGCTGTGACGTCATTGAGCCCTTTACGCGCGTACAGGTTGGCGACAAGGCCTATCGTACAGGCGAACATTTGAAACCTTTCCGGGCCGTAGGATTTTTTTAAATTTTGCACAGAGCTTGCCTGGAGCATGCAGATGAACGCGGTATAAGTTAAAATCCCAACAGTTTTCAAGTTTCCCAGCGAAATGAACTTAACTACAGGTCATCCGTTGTGACGTCATTGAGCCCTTTACGCGCGTACAGACTGGCGACAAGGCCTCTCATTAGTGATGTTCCCAGTTCCAAATTATCCGGCCCGGCCGGATCCGGATAGTTATCAATCAAATCCGGCCGGATAATTTGGATCCGGCAGTTTGTTAACACCGATTAGTGTATTTTATCGGTATGGCAAAAATGTTTGATTGCCAAACAGAATGCTATGTTAAGGTTGGCCTGTCATGAGTGAAACAAATAAACGTGGGCATTTATTAATATGGTACAACACGTCACGAAAAACCTTAATAACAAATAACAGAAAAATCTTACGTCGGCGAATATCACAGACTGGGTCCCAAAAACGAGTAATTTGTGAAATGTTTGTCCGCTTTTAGGACAAAAATGCTTTCCCAACTATCCGGTAAAATTAAGTCTATAATCCGGCCGGGTCCGGGTATTGAAAATTGGTCAATATCCGGCCGGGTCCGGGTACCCGGATCCGGCGCAACACATCACTACCTCTCATACAGGCGAACATTTCAAACCTTTCCGGGCCGTAGGATTTTTTTATATTTTGCACAGAGCTTGCCTGGAGCATGCAGATGAACGCGGTATAAGTTAAAATCCCAACAGTTTTCAAGTTTCCCAGCGAAATGAACTTAACTGCAGGTCACCCGTTGTGACGTCATTGAGCCCTTTACGCGCGTACAGACTGGCCACAAGGCCTCTCGTACAGGCGAACATTTGAAACCTTTCCGGGCCGTAGGATTTTTTTAAATTTTGCACAGAGCTTGCCTAAAGCATGCAGATGAATGTGGTATAAGTTAAAATCCCAACAGTTTTCAAGTTTCCCAGCGAAATGAACTTAACTGCAGGTCACCGGCTATGACGTCTTAGAGCCCTTAACGCGCGTATAGGCTGGCCACAAGGCCTATCGTACAGGCGAACATTTGAAACCTTTCCGGGCCGTAGGATTTTTTTAAATTTTGCACAGAGCTTGCCTGGAGCATGCAGATGAACGCGGTATAAGTTAAAATCCCAACAGTTTTCAAGTTTCCCAGCGAAATGAACTTAACTACAGGTCACCCGCTGTGACGACATAGAGCCCTTCACGCGCGTATAGGCTGGCCACAAGGCCTCTCATACAGGCGAACATTTGAAACCTTTCCGGGCCGTAGGATTTTTTTATATTTTGCACAGAGCTTGCCTGGAGCATGTAGATGAACGCGGTATAAGTTAAAATCCCAACAGTTTTCAAGTTTCCCAGCGAAATGAACTTAACTGCAGGTCACCGGCTATGACGTCATAGAGCTCTTCACGCGCGTATAGGCTGGCCACAAGGCCTCTCATACAGGCGAACATTTCAAACCTTTCCGGGCCGTAGGATTTTTTTATATTTTGCACAGAGCTTGCCTGGAGCATGCAGATGAACGCGGTATAAGTTAAAATCCCAACAGTTTTCAAGTTTCCCAGCGAAATGAACTTAACTGCAGGTCACCCGTTGTGACGTCATTGAGCTCTTCACGCGCATATAGGCTGGCCACAAGGCCTATCGTACAGGCGAACATTTGAAACCTTTCCGGGCCGTAGGATTTTTTTATATTTTGCACAGAGCTTGCCTGGAGCATGCAGATAAACGCGGTATAAGTTAAAACCCAAGTCATTTTTACTTTTAACCGTTTTTTTTCATTTAATGGAAGTTTGCAATATTTCAAAACTTCTTTCACGGCCTTGTTTGGTAGCTTTGATGTGTTAGGGTATTCACGTAGGCACTTAACTAAAGACGGTACTGCGGCGTAAAAAATATTTTTCTTATAGTGGGTCGGAATATGAGGGGAACGAACCAAGGGTCCAACCAACTTCTTTTGTATTTCCTTGTCATAAACCTCACAAAATTTCAGAAGCTTTTTGAGTCGCCTGTTATTTGGCATTCCCAGCCAAAAATCGTGGGAATGCAGAAAACTTAAACCAGTCTTTCTACAAAATTTTTTCAATCCACGAAAGACCAAATGTTTACAAATCATGTCAACTTTTTCATCACAACTTTGAAACTTAGCTCCCCCAGTTTGTACTAAACGTGCAGCCAGCGACAATGGTAATAGTAAAACCGAACCACGAACACGGCGTTTTCGAGTTGTTAAGCCGCTGAAAATGGTCAGACGAAAACCGGGGACAAACGTAGAACTGCTCAACGCGAAATCAAAAATATATCCAAACCCAATTGAACACAGGCAGTATTGCACAAAAAACAGATAGAATAAACAAAAACTGAAAATAGTGTAAATACCTCGTTTAATGCCATCAAACACAAATTCAAATAACTTTCCTGCTGCGCGAGAGGCTTCATTGTCCACTCGGCTCTTGAGTTGTCGCAGCCTTTGCAGAAGAACCACGAACTGCTTTAGCTGACGAACTCGTCGCAGCTTCATTGTCGACTCGGCTCTGAATTGTCACAACCTTTGCAGACGAACCTCGAACTACTTTAGCTGACGAACTCGTTGCAGCTTCATTGTCGACTCGGTTATGAGTTGTCACAGCCTTTGCAGACGAACCACGAACTGCAGGTTTGACGTGAAGTCGTAACGGACAAGGTGTGAGTGAACTCACTGAAGAATGCAGCACTTTCTTCAAATTGTTAGGTCGTATATAGTCAGCGACGGATCCGAAAAGGCTGAGGCGTTTGTACTTTTTTCGTCCGTTACGTGACTGACTGATGTGGGAAATGTCGTTTGGAGTTGGTTGTGAGGAAGATACAATGAAAGTTGTTGGTACTGTGCAACAAAAAACTTCATTGTTGATCAAAGTTTTGTTTAACTATGTATTGGCCAAGACATAAAAAATAGTATACTTCGTCAAATCGTATTTTTAGTTTCGTATCAACATTATGTAAACCAAGAAGTTACACCGCAATCTTGCAATACGAAAGGTATTTCAGTAATTTCCTAATTTAACTAGACTTTTTAAAGCAATTGTTTTATTTTCTGTACCAACAAGATGTTCCACAGCCAGTAAAGTATGGATATGCCCTTCCAGGCTGTCCATGTAATGGCGCAGCCCTACGTCCGAGAGATGGAGTTGGTCGCTCCAATTATCTTTGTCGTTAGAGATATTAAAATCCAAGAAGGTGAGCCCATACTCCTCGGCAAGGTTCTGCAGTACCCAGTTGGCTTGTTGGACGCAGTGTTCATGAAAACCAGACTGTTGCAAGATCCCAGCCATCACAATCTGCATACAAATTATACAAAAATAAATGTATATGTGTTATAAATGAAGTTAATTTTAACGTTACAGTCGCAGCAGGGAAAAAATGTAGTTTAACTCCTGGCAGTAACAGGAACAAACAGCACTTTTGTATAATACATGCAACCAACCTGAGACTGCGGGTACGTTTGTTGGCACACCTCGATCAGATGTTGAAAATCGGTCCCGATACTGTTATGGTGGTGATCCGCATGCCGAGAGACCAAGTCGTTTGTACCAAGAGCCAGAATGATAAAATCAACTGACCCGAACCTTTTCCCGCACATGAGTTCCTCCGCTCCATGGTTCAGTGTTCCCCCTGGAATAGAAATAGCACTTAACGTAAATAGTTCACTATCCGACGATACCACCTGGGGGCAGACAATGTTCCTCCCGTTGCTGTCGGTCACCAACAACACTGAAGGAAGTGGCGACCCCTCAGCACGGAGGTAACATGTCTGCTTTCCGGAAACTCCAACTTTATATTTCTTGGGCGGCGTTCTTCTTCCCATCGTCGATTGCGACTTCGGTCTTTCGTCGTTATACAAAGCAGTGTCGTTGGTGGTTGAGAAATTTACGTAATGAGCTCGTCGGGTACGGATGGTTTCACACAGTTGCGGCTTCGATCTTTTCGTTATACAGCAAGTTGATAAATAGCAATTTTCTGTAAATTTAAATGATAGGTTTATGTGAAATGCGACGAATCTTAATTGGTTGCTGAACCATACTTTTTTTTATTAACAGTACAAACTAAACCTGACGGCTTCTTATTGTTGTATTTTCTGACAGATTACTGAATTGTAACTATTTTTTTTAACGCTTCTCTGGCAAGAATTTTGATCAGGTTTTTAGCTTGTCATACAATTAGGACACCTTGGCCGATAATACCATTCGCCCACCTCAAATGCAATTAAGTGATAAACTGCCATCTTAACCAATTTATCGCCAGCCAATCTTCTCCTACGGGCCCGTAAAGGTTTCAAATGTTCGCCTGTACAAGAGGCCTGGTGGCCAGCCTATACGCGCGTTAAAGGCTCTATGACGTTATAGCCGGTGACCTGCAGTTAAGTTTATTTCGCTGGGAAACTTGAAAACTGTTGGGATTTTAACTTGTACCGCGTTCATCTGCATGCTTCAGGCAAGCTCTGTGCAAAATTTAAAAAAATCCTACGGCCCGGAAAGGTTTCAAATGTTCGCCTGTACGATAGGCCTTGTGGCCAGCCTATATGCGCGTGAAGAGCTCTATGACGTCATAGCCGGTGACCTGCAGTTAAGTTCATTTCGCTGGGAAACTTGAAAACTGTTGGGATTTTAACTTATACCGCGTTCATCTGCATGCTCCAGGCAAGCTCTGTGCAAAATTTAAAAAAATCTCATGGCCCGGAAAGGTTTCAAATGTTCGCCTGTATGAGAGGCCTTGTGGCCAGCCTATATGCGCGTGAAGGGCTCTATGTCGTTATAGCCGGTGGCCTGCAGTTAAGTTCATTTCGCTGGGAAACTTGAAAACTGTTGGGATTTTAACTTATACCGCGTTCATCTGCATGCTTCAGGCAAGCTCTGTGCAAAATTTAAAAAAATCCTACGGCCCGGAAAGGTTTTAAATGTTCGCCTGTACGAGAGGCCTTGTGGCCAGCCTATACGCGCGTGAAGAGCTCTATGACGTCATAGTCGGTGACCTGCAGTTAAGTTCATTTCCCTGGGAAACTTGAAAACTGTTGGGATTTTAACTTATACCGCGTTCATCTGCATGCTTCAGACAAGCTCTGTGCAAAATTTAAAAAAATCCTACGGCCCGGAAAGGTTTCAAATGTTCGCCTGTACGATAGGCCTTGTCGCCAACCTGTACGCGCGTAAAGGGCTCAATGACGTCACAACGGGTGACCTGCAGTTAAGTTCATTTCGCTGGGAAACTTGAAAACTGTTGGGATTTTAACTTATACCGCGTTCATCTGCATGCTCCAGGCAAGCTCTGTGCAAAATTTAAAAAAATCCTACGGCCCGGAAAGGTTTCAAATGTTCGCCTGTACGATAGGCCTTGTCGCCAACCTGTACGCGCGTAAAGGGCTCAATGACGTCACAACGGGTGACCTGCAGTTAAGTTCATTTCGCTGGGAAACTTGAAAACTGTTGGGATTTTAACTTATACCGCGTTCATCTGCATGCTCCAGGCAAGCTCTGTGCAAAATATAAAAAAATCCTACGGCCCGGAAAGGTTTTAAATGTTCGCCTGTACGAGAGGCCTTGTCGCCAGTCTGTACGCGCGTAAAGGGCTCAATGACGTCATAGCCGGTGACCTGCAGTTAAGTTCATTTCGCTGGGAAACTTGAAAACTGTTGGTATTTTAACTTATACCGCGTTCATCTACATGCTCCAGGCAAGCTCTGTGCAAAATTTAAAAAAATCTCATGGCCCGGAAAGGTTTCAAATGTTCGCCTGTATGAGAGGCCTTGTGGCCAGCCTATATGCGCGTGAAGGGCTCTATGTCGTTATAGCCGGTGACCTGCAGTTAAGTTCATTTCGCTGGGAAACTTGAAAACTGTTGGGATTTTAACTTATACCGCGTTCATCTGCATGCTTCAGGCAAGCTCTGTGCAAAATTTAAAAAAATCCTACGGCCCGGAAAGGTTTTAAATGTTCGCCTGTACGAGAGGCCTTGTGGCCAGCCTATACGCGCGTGAAGAGCTCTATGACGTCATAGTCGGTGACCTGCAGTTAAGTTCATTTCCCTGGGAAACTTGAAAACTGTTGGGATTTTAACTTATACCGCGTTCATCTGCATGCTTCAGACAAGCTCTGTGCAAAATTTAAAAAAATCCTACGGCCCGGAAAGGTTTCAAATGTTCGCCTGTACGATAGGCCTTGTCGCCAACCTGTACGCGCGTAAAGGGCTCAATGACGTCACAACGGGTGACCTGCAGTTAAGTTCATTTCGCTGGGAAACTTGAAAACTGTTGGGATTTTAACTTATACCGCGTTCATCTGCATGCTCCAGGCAAGCTCTGTGCAAAATTTAAAAAAATCCTACGGCCCGGAAAGGTTTCAAATGTTCGCCTGTACGATAGGCCTTGTCGCCAACCTGTACGCGCGTAAAGGGCTCAATGACGTCACAACGGGTGACCTGCAGTTAAGTTCATTTCGCTGGGAAACTTGAAAACTGTTGGGATTTTAACTTATACCGCGTTCATCTGCATGCTCCAGGCAAGCTCTGTGCAAAATATAAAAAAATCCTACGGCCCGGAAAGGTTTCAAATGTTCGCCTGTATGAGAGGTCTTGTCGCCAGTCTGTACGCGCGTAAAGGGCCTAATGACGTCACAAAGGGTGACCTGTAGTTAAGTTTATTTCGCTGGGAAACTTGAAAACTGTTGGGATTTTAACTTATACCGCGTTCATCTGCATGCTCCAGACAAGCTCTGTGCAAAATTTAAAAAAATCCTACGGCCCGGAAAGGTTTCAAATTTTGGCCTGTATGAGAGGCCTTGTCGCCAGTCTGTACGCGCGTAAAGGGCTCAATGACGTCACAGCGGGTGACCTGCAGTTAAGTTCATTTCGCTGGGAAACTTGAAAACTGTTGGGATTTTAACTTATACCGCGTTCATCTACATGCTCCAGGCAAGCTCTGTGCAAAATATAAAAAAATCCTACGGCCCGGAAAGGTTTTAAATGTTCGCCTGTACGAGAGGCCTTGTCGCCAGTCTGTACGCGCGTAAAGGGCTCAATGACGTCATAGCCGGTGACCTGCAGTTAAGTTCATTTCGCTGGGAAACTTGAAAACTGTTGGTATTTTAACTTATACCGCGTTCATCTACATGCTCCAGGCAAGCTCTGTGCAAAATATAAAAAAATCCTACGGCCCGGAAAGGTTTGAAATGTTCGCCTGTATGAGAGGCCTTGTGGCCAGCCTATACGCGCGTGAAGGGCTCTATGTCGTCACAGCGGGTGACCTGTAGTTAAGTTCATTTCGCTGGGAAACTTGAAAACTGTTGGGATTTTAACTTATACCGCGTTCATCTGCATGCTCCAGGCAAGCTCTGTGCAAAATTTAAAAAAATCCTACGGCCCGGAAAGGTTTCAAATGTTCGCCTGTACGATAGGCCTTGTCGCCAACCTGTACGCGCGTAAAGGGCTCAATGACGTCACAACGGGTGACCTGCAGTTAAGTTCATTTCGCTGGGAAACTTGAAAACTGTTGGGATTTTAACTTATACCGCGTTCATCTGCATGCTCCAGGCAAGCTCTGTGCAAAATATAAAAAAATCCTACGGCCCGGAAAGGTTTCAAATGTTCGCCTGTATGAGAGGTCTTGTCGCCAGTCTGTACGCGCGTAAAGGGCCTAATGACGTCACAAAGGGTGACCTGTAGTTAAGTTTATTTCGCTGGGAAACTTGAAAACTGTTGGGATTTTAACTTATACCGCGTTCATCTGCATGCTCCAGACAAGCTCTGTGCAAAATTTAAAAAAATCCTACGGCCCGGAAAGGTTTCAAATTTTGGCCTGTATGAGAGGCCTTGTCGCCAGTCTGTACGCGCGTAAAGGGCTCAATGACGTCACAGCGGGTGACCTGCAGTTAAGTTCATTTCGCTGGGAAACTTGAAAACTGTTGGAATTTTAACTTATACCGCGTTCATCTGCATGCTCCAGGCAAGCTCTGTGCAAAATTAAAAAAAATCCTACGGCCCGGAAAGGTTTCAAATGTTCGCCTGTACGATAGGCCTTGTGGCCAGCCTGTACGCGCGTAAAGTTCTCAATGCAGTCACAGACGGTGACCTGCAGTTAAGTTCATTTCGCTGGGAAACTTGAAAACTGTTGGGATTTTAACTTATACCGCGTTCATCTGCATGCTTCAGGCAAGCTCTGTGCAAAATTAAAAAAAATCCTACGGCCCGGAAAGGTTTCAAATGTTCGCCTGTACGATAGGCTTTGTGGCCAGCCTATACGCGCGTGAAGAGCTCTATGACGTCATAGCCGGTGACCTGCAGTTAAGTTCATTTCGCTGGGAAACTTGAAAACTGTTGGGATTTTAACTTATACCGCGTTCATCTGCATGCTTCAGGCAAGCTCTGTGCAAAATTAAAAAAAATCCTACGGCCCGGAAAGGTTTCAAATGTTCGCCTGTACGATAGGCCTTGTGGCCAGCCTGTACGCGCGTAAAGGGCTCAATGCAGTCACAGACGGTGACCTGCAGTTAAGTTCATTTCGCTGGGAAACTTGGAAACTGTTGGGATTTTAACTTATACCGCGTTCATCTGCATGCTCCAGGCAAGCTCTGTGCAAAATTAAAAAAAATCCTACGGCCCGGAAAGGTTTCAAATGTTCGCCTGTACGATAGGCTTTGTGGCCAGCCTATACGCGCGTGAAGAGCTCTATGACGTCATAGCCGGTGACCTGCAGTTAAGTTCATTTCGCTGGGAAACTTGAAAACTGTTGGGATTTTAACTTATACCGCGTTCATCTGCATGCTTCAGGCAAGCTCTGTGCAAAATTTAAAAAAATCCTACGGCCCGGAAAGGTTTCAAATGTTCGCCTGTACGATAGGCCTTGTGGCCAGCCTGTACGCGCGTAAAGGGCTCAATGCAGTCACAGACGGTGACCTGCAGTTAAGTTCATTTCGCTGGGAAACTTGGAAACTGTTGGGATTTTAACTTATACCGCGTTCATCTGCATGCTTCAGGCAAGCTCTGTGCAAAATTAAAAAAAATCCTACGGCCCGGAAAGGTTTCAAATGTTCGCCTGTACGATAGGCCTTGTGGCCAGCCTATACGCGCGTTAAGAGATGTATGACGTCATAGCCGGTGACCTGCAGTTAAGTTCATTTCGCTGGGAAACTTGAAAACTGTTGGGATTTTAACTTATACCGCGTTCATCTGCATGCTCCAGGCAAGTTCTGTCCAAATTTAAAAAAATCCTACGGCCCGGAAAGGTTTCAAATGTTCGCCTGTACGATAGGCCTTGTGGCCAGCCTATACGCGCTTAAAGGGCTCTATGCCGTAACAGCCGCTGACCTGCACTTAAGTTCATTTCGCTTGGAAACTTGAAAACTGAAATATGGAAGTTACGTTCTTCTGGTTCAAAATCCACAAATATGCACCTTTTGTTGAAAAAACTGGTATTTTCTGACGTTTCGCCTGCACGCACGACTAGGATTCTTCAGAGAATAAAACAATCACAGTAGAGATTGCGAACCAAAGGGCAAAGAAATTCAGCAACGAAAAAGTACAAAAGGCCGCAACAGCTAAAACACAGCGGGACATATATGAATGGACAATATCGATCACGGGTCAAAAGGCCAAACATAGGAAACAAAATGTCATGAATGGTTACGGGCGAAATTGCGGAACACGGGCGAGAGTATTTTTCCATCACTGCGAATTACCACATTAGGCAGCGAATTAAAAAATAATTTTCCACAACCAACCGTTTTGCCAAAATTGTTTCTTGTTTAAATACTTTAGCTTCCTTCCAATGGATACGGTGGTCGGTGTCAAGCATGTGAGCACATAGAGCAGATTTGTTGGGTTCCATATTGCGTATGGCTGCCTTGTGTTCTTTAATACGGGACGTTGAATTGCGCTTAGTCTGGCCAATATACACAGTGTTACAACCAAGGCAAGGTATTAAGTTAACTTCACCGGTCATTTGAAGCGTGGAAATATGTTCTTTGGGTTTGGGAAACATGTTTTCTAAAGTGCACACCGGTTTCATAACAACTTTTACTCCAGTGGCGTTGAGTATTCTAGATATCCGCTCAGAAACTCCCTGTACATATGGTATGGAAGTTAAGTTCATTTCGCTGGGAAACTTGTAAACTGTTGGGATTTTAACTTATACCGCGTTCATCTGCATGCTCCAGGCAAGCTCTGTGCAAAATTAAAAAAAATCCTACGGCCCGGAAAGGTTTCAAATGTTCGCCTATATCAAGCGACTTCTCCACTTGATGCTTTGTGTAAGTTCGCATCCAAATTCACAAGTATTGCTGCCTCAGTATATACAGTTTGTGAAAACAAAATAGTGTGAATTGATCACGGAGGTGTACCAAAGTTACATTGATGTTTTTTAATGGTAATTATGCTCTAATTTGTGCATATACTTGTGTTTTGTTTTTGGTAAATCCATTGAAGTTGTGTTCAGTCATGCGTGAAAAATATTTCGTTGATATATAAAAAAATTTCGCCGAAATGACACCACCCTCATTCTGGCAGAATTCTGGCAGAATAATTTTGCAAATTTGCCACATTTTGCAAGGTACAACAGGCATTTACTCAAAAATTGGTTTCTTTTGGATTAGAATCAAATTACAGAGATGAGCAAGCAGTTCAAACCTCAAAAAACATTTAAACAAATTATTTCGCAGCTGTATCAGTCAAAAAATCACGAATTAAAAAAATTCGCCTGGTTTTGCGATTCAGCACAATGGCGGCATGCGAAAAACTTCCCTATTAAAACAATTCTGCTCGGCGTTCTTGCAATAGGTGCCAATATTGACCAATATCACGAGAACGGAAATTTAATGCTCTACCACATGCAATTAACAAATTTGAAATTAAGGTGCCGGATGACCTTCAAATCGTCCATTGAAGACGACCCGCTTCAAGCGAATCAGCAGCATGATGGCGTAATGTCGGCATGCGAAAAACTTCCCTATTAAAACAATTCTGCTCGGCGTTCTTGCAATAGGTGCCAATATTGACCAATATCACGAGAACGGAAATTTAATGCTCTACCACATGCAATTAACAAATTTGAAATTAAGGTGGCGGATGACCTTCAAATCGTACATTGAAGACGACCCGCTTCAAGCGAATCAGCAGCATAATGGCGTAATGTCGGCATGCGAAAAACTTCCCTATTAAAACAATTCTGCTCGGCGTTCTTGCAATAGGTGCCAATATTGACCAATATCACGAGAACGGAAATTTAATGCTCTACCACATGCAATTAACAAATTTGAAATTAAGGTGCCGGATGACCTTCAAATCGTACATTGAAGACGACCCGCTTCAAGCGAATCAGCAGCATAATGGCGTAATGTCGGCATGCGAAAAACTTCCCTATTAAAACAATTCTGCTCGGCGTTCTTGCAATAGGTGCCAATATTGACCAATATCACGAGAACGGAAATTTAATGCTCTACCACATGCAATTAACAAATTTGAAATTAAGGTGCCGGATGACCTTCAAATCGTACATTGAAGACGACCCGCTTCAAGCGAATCAGCAGCATAATGGCGTAATGTCGGCATGCGAAAAACTTCCCTATTAAAACAATTCTGCTCGGCGTTCTTGCAATAGGTGCCAATATTGACCAATATCACGAGAACGGAAATTTAATGCTCTACCACATGCAATTAACAAATTTGAAATTAAGGTGGCGGATGACCTTCAAATCGTACATTGAAGACGACCCGCTTCAAGCGAATCAGCAGCATAATGGCGTAATGTCGGCATGCGAAAAACTTCCCTATTAAAACAATTCTGCTCGGCGTTCTTGCAATAGGTGCCAATATTGACCAATATCACGAGAACGGAAATTTAATGCTCTACCACATGCAATTGACAAATTTGAAATTAAGGTGCCGGATGACCTTCAAATCGTCCATTGAAGACGACCCGCTTCAAGCGAATCAGCAGCATGATGGCGTAATGTCGGCATGCGAAAAACTTCCCTATTAAAACAATTCTGCTCGGCGTTCTTGCAATAGGTGCCAATATTGACCAATATCACGAGAACGGAAATTTAATGCTCTACCACATGCAATTAACAAATTTGAAATTAAGGTGGCGGATGACCTTCAAATCGTACATTGAAGACGACCCGCTTCAAGCGAATCAGCAGCATAATGGCGTAATGTCGGCATGCGAAAAACTTCCCTATTAAAACAATTCTGCTCGGCGTTCTTGCATTAGGTGCCAATATTGACCAATATCACGAGAACGGAAATTTAATGCTCTACCACATGCAATTAACAAATTTGAAATTAAGGTGGCGGATGACCTTCAAATCGTACATTGAAGACGACCCGCTTCAAGCGAATCAGCAGCATAATGGCGTAATGTCGGCATGCGAAAAACTTCCCTATTAAAACAATTCTGCTCGGCGTTCTTGCAATAGGTGCCAATATTGACCAATATCACGAGAACGGAAATTTAATGCTCTACCACATGCAATTAACAAATTTGAAATTAAGGTGCCGGATGACCTTCAAATCGTACATTGAAGACGACCCGCTTCAAGCGAATCAGCAGCATAATGGCGTAATGTCGGCATGCGAAAAACTTCCCTATTAAAACAATTCTGCTCGGCGTTCTTGCAATAGGTGCCAATATTGACCAATATCACGAGAACGGAAATTTAATGCTCTACCACATGCAATTAACAAATTTGAAATTAAGGTGCCGGATGACCTTCAAATCGTACATTGAAGACGACCCGCTTCAAGCGAATCAGCAGCATAATGGCGTAATGTCGGCATGCGAAAAACTTCCCTATTAAAACAATTCTGCTCGGCGTTCTTGCAATAGGTGCCAATATTGACCAATATCACGAGAACGGAAATTTAATGCTCTACCACATGCAATTAACAAATTTGAAATTAAGGTGCCGGATGACCTTCAAATCGTACATTGAAGACGACCCGCTTCAAGCGAATCAGCAGCATAATGGCGTAATGTCGGCATGCGAAAAACTTCCCTATTAAAACAATTCTGCTCGGCGTTCTTGCAATAGGTGCCAATATTGACCAATATCACGAGAACGGAAATTTAATGCTCTACCACATGCAATTAACAAATTTGAAATTAAGGTGCCGGATGACCTTCAAATCGTACATTGAAGACGACCCGCTTCAAGCGAATCAGCAGCATAATGGCGTAATGTCGGCATGCGAAAAACTTCCCTATTAAAACAATTCTGCTCGGCGTTCTTGCAATAGGTGCCAATATTGACCAATATCACGAGAACGGAAATTTAATGCTCTACCACATGCAATTAACAAATTTGAAATTAAGGTGCCGGATGACCTTCAAATCGTACATTGAAGACGACCCGCTTCAAGCGAATCAGCAGCATAATGGCGTAATGTCGGCATGCGAAAAACTTCCCTATTAAAACAATTCTGCTCGGCGTTCTTGCAATAGGTGCCAATATTGACCAATATCACGAGAACGGAAATTTAATGCTCTACCACATGCAATTAACAAATTTGAAATTAAGGTGCCGGATGACCTTCAAATCGTACATTGAAGACGACCCGCTTCAAGCGAATCAGCAGCATAATGGCGTAATGTCGGCATGCGAAAAACTTCCCTATTAAAACAATTCTGCTCGGCGTTCTTGCAATAGGTGCCAATATTGACCAATATCACGAGAACGGAAATTTAATGCTCTACCACATGCAATTAACAAATTTGAAATTAAGGTGCCGGATGACCTTCAAATCGTACATTGAAGACGACCCGCTTCAAGCGAATCAGCAGCATAATGGCGTAATGTCGGCATGCGAAAAACTTCCCTATTAAAACAATTCTGCTCGGCGTTCTTGCAATAGGTGCCAATATTGACCAATATCACGAGAACGGAAATTTAATGCTCTACCACATGCAATTAACAAATTTGAAATTAAGGTGCCGGATGACCTTCAAATCGTACATTGAAGACGACCCGCTTCAAGCGAATCAGCAGCATAATGGCGTAATGTCGGCATGCGAAAAACTTCCCTATTAAAACAATTCTGCTCGGCGTTCTTGCAATAGGTGCCAATAAAAGATTCAATTTTGTGCTTCATCCCCTTGAACATTTTGATGGTTTTTCAACTAAACTTTTCACAGCACCCAGCACCAAACGTCTGACTGACTGAGAAGAGCAAAAATTTGCACTAAATCTGCACCAAACACGCTGAAAATCGCCCTGGCTACACCATGTGACTTCTTGCGTATTAAACAGAAAATTTTCCCCAATGCATCACCGGTTGCCTTGTGACGAAACTGAGCCTCTCTATGACGCAGGAGTACAAGACGGGTATTCCCCGCGAGCAAAACTATTTTACTAGAATTACTGATATGCGGTCTTTAGTCCTATTTTGATAAAATAAAGTTTGGTCCTGGCATTGAAATTCGTTTTGGTCGAAGATTGCCTTTCTTTCTGTTGGTCCCTTATGACGCAATGACGTTGATGTGGACATATTTCAGGCGTTATCGTTTGACTTTACTGTTGCATTGTATTAGGATTTGATCTCAGATACCGAAGGGTTTATCAACTCGTATGGATTCGTGGTACCTAACATGAAAATTTTATTAACCCCTCTCCTATTATCTCCTGACTCCCCTACCAATGACACATTTGCAGGAATTTGTCAGGTGTAGTATGAACTACACTACATTTTCAATTTTCTTTTCCCTCAAAAGTAACCACCACAATTCAACTTTTCCTTTTTTTTCGAACTGAATACGACCTGCACATAAAATAGAGCATGTTTTTTTTACAGTATTTTGTCACAGAAATAAATTATGCAACACATGTCACAGGATAAACAGTAAATACATATGTTTGTGTGTATTGGAAAAAAATAGTATTTAGCGTTATATATGTCACATATCTCTAAAATTTATGGCCATTTTATCCAAAGAACACATGAAAAAGAAATGTAGAAAGCAATCCATCATCTAAACATGTAGCAAAAAATGTTTTGCATTTGTTTACACCAAGGGTGTACAAACTGCAGTCCGCAAATCAACATTTTGTAGCATGACGAAGGCTGCTACGTGGCCCGGCCCCGGAAGTCAACAAATACAATTTTTTACAAATAACGTTGTGTATTATTGCCAAGTTTGCTGATATGTGCAAATGTACATGATTGAACACATGTTGTACTTGCATACTGCCAAAGTTATAAATTTAGAAGGCTTATTGGTCAATATAGTCAAATTTGGTCAATATTGGCACCTATTGCAAGAACGCCGAACAGAATTGTTTTAATAGGGAAGTTTTTCGCATGCCGACATTACGCCATTATGCTGCTGATTCGCTTGAAGCGGGTCGTCTTCAATGTACGATTTGAAGGTCATCCGGCACCTTAATTTCAAATTTGTTAATTGCATGTGGTAGAGCATTAAATTTCCGTTCTCGTGATATTGGTCAATATTGGCACCTATTGCAAGAACGCCGAGCAGAATTGTTTTAATAGGGAAGTTTTTCGCATGCCGACATTACGCCATTATGCTGCTGATTCGCTTGAAGCGGGTCGTCTTCAATGTACGATTTGAAGGTCATCCGGCACCTTAATTTCAAATTTGTTAATTGCATGTGGTAGAGCATTAAATTTCCGTTCTCGTGATATTGGTCAATATTGGCACCTATTGCAAGAACGCCGAGCAGAATTGTTTTAATAGGGAAGTTTTTCGCATGCCGACATTACGCCATTATGCTGCTGATTCGCTTGAAGCGGGTCGTCTTCAATGTACGATTTGAAGGTCATCCGGCACCTTAATTTCAAATTTGTTAATTGCATGTGGTAGAGCATTAAATTTCCGTTCTCGTGATATTGGTCAATATTGGCACCTATTGCAAGAACGCCGAGCAGAATTGTTTTAATAGGGAAGTTTTTCGCATGCCGACATTACGCCATTATGCTGCTGATTCGCTTGAAGCGGGTCGTCTTCAATGTACGATTTGAAGGTCATCCGGCACCTTAATTTCAAATTTGTTAATTGCATGTGGTAGAGCATTAAATTTCCGTTCTCGTGATATTGGTCAATATTGGCACCTATTGCAAGAACGCCGAGCAGAATTGTTTTAATAGGGAAGTTTTTCGCATGCCGACATTACGCCATTATGCTGCTGATTCGCTTGAAGCGGGTCGTCTTCAATGTACGATTTGAAGGTCATCCGGCACCTTAATTTCAAATTTGTTAATTGCATGTGGTAGAGCATTAAATTTCCGTTCTCGTGATATTGGTCAATATTGGCACCTATTGCAAGAACGCCGAGCAGAATTGTTTTAATAGGGAAGTTTTTCGCATGCCGACATTACGCCATTATGCTGCTGATTCGCTTGAAGCGGGTCGTCTTCAATGTACGATTTGAAGGTCATCCGGCACCTTAATTTCAAATTTGTTAATTGCATGTGGTAGAGCATTAAATTTCCGTTCTCGTGATATTGGTCAATATTGGCACCTATTGCAAGAACGCCGAGCAGAATTGTTTTAATAGGGAAGTTTTTCGCATGCCGACATTACGCCATTATGCTGCTGATTCGCTTGAAGCGGGTCGTCTTCAATGTACGATTTGAAGGTCATCCGGCACCTTAATTTCAAATTTGTTAATTGCATGTGGTAGAGCATTAAATTTCCGTTCTCGTGATATTGGTCAATATTGGCACCTATTGCAAGAACGCCGAGCAGAATTGTTTTAATAGGGAAGTTTTTCGCATGCCGACATTACGCCATTATGCTGCTGATTCGCTTGAAGCGGGTCGTCTTCAATGTACGATTTGAAGGTCATCCGGCACCTTAATTTCAAATTTGTTAATTGCATGTGGTAGAGCATTAAATTTCCGTTCTCGTGATATTGGTCAATATTGGCACCTATTGCAAGAACGCCGAGCAGAATTGTTTTAATAGGGAAGTTTTTCGCATGCCGACATTACGCCATTATGCTGCTGATTCGCTTGAAGCGGGTCGTCTTCAATGTACGATTTGAAGGTCATCCGGCACCTTAATTTCAAATTTGTTAATTGCATGTGGTAGAGCATTAAATTTCCGTTCTCGTGATATTGGTCAATATTGGCACCTATTGCAAGAACGCCGAGCAGAATTGTTTTAATAGGGAAGTTTTTCGCATGCCGACATTACGCCATTATGCTGCTGATTCGCTTGAAGCGGGTCGTCTTCAATGTACGATTTGAAGGTCATCCGGCACCTTAATTTCAAATTTGTTAATTGCATGTGGTAGAGCATTAAATTTCCGTTCTCGTGATATTGGTCAATATTGGCACCTATTGCAAGAACGCCGAGCAGAATTGTTTTAATAGGGAAGTTTTTCGCATGCCGACATTACGCCATTATGCTGCTGATTCGCTTGAAGCGGGTCGTCTTCAATGTACGATTTGAAGGTCATCCGCCACCTTAATTTCAAATTTGTTAATTGCATGTGGTAGAGCATTAAATTTCCGTTCTCGTGATATTGGTCAATATTGGCACCTAATGCAAGAACGCCGAGCAGAATTGTTTTAATAGGGAAGTTTTTCGCATGCCGACATTACGCCATTATGCTGCTGATTCGCTTGAAGCGGGTCGTCTTCAATGTACGATTTGAAGGTCATCCGCCACCTTAATTTCAAATTTGTTAATTGCATGTGGTAGAGCATTAAATTTCCGTTCTCGTGATATTGGTCAATATTGGCACCTATTGCAAGAACGCCGAGCAGAATTGTTTTAATAGGGAAGTTTTTCGCATGCCGACATTACGCCATCATGCTGCTGATTCGCTTGAAGCGGGTCGTCTTCAATGGACGATTTGAAGGTCATCCGGCACCTTAATTTCAAATTTGTCAATTGCATGTGGTAGAGCATTAAATTTCCGTTCTCGTGATATTGGTCAATATTGGCACCTATTGCAAGAACGCCGAGCAGAATTGTTTTAATAGGGAAGTTTTTCGCATGCCGACATTACGCCATTATGCTGCTGATTCGCTTGAAGCGGGTCGTCTTCAATGTACGATTTGAAGGTCATCCGCCACCTTAATTTCAAATTTGTTAATTGCATGTGGTAGAGCATTAAATTTCCGTTCTCGTGATATTGGTCAATATTGGCACCTATTGCAAGAACGCCGAGCAGAATTGTTTTAATAGGGAAGTTTTTCGCATGCCGACATTACGCCATTATGCTGCTGATTCGCTTGAAGCGGGTCGTCTTCAATGTACGATTTGAAGGTCATCCGGCACCTTAATTTCAAATTTGTTAATTGCATGTGGTAGAGCATTAAATTTCCGTTCTCGTGATATTGGTCAATATTGGCACCTATTGCAAGAACGCCGAGCAGAATTGTTTTAATAGGGAAGTTTTTCGCATGCCGACATTACGCCATTATGCTGCTGATTCGCTTGAAGCGGGTCGTCTTCAATGTACGATTTGAAGGTCATCCGGCACCTTAATTTCAAATTTGTTAATTGCATGTGGTAGAGCATTAAATTTCCGTTCTCGTGATATTGGTCAATATTGGCACCTATTGCAAGAACGCCGAGCAGAATTGTTTTAATAGGGAAGTTTTTCGCATGCCGACATTACGCCATTATGCTGCTGATTCGCTTGAAGCGGGTCGTCTTCAATGTACGATTTGAAGGTCATCCGCCACCTTAATTTCAAATTTGTTAATTGCATGTGGTAGAGCATTAAATTTCCGTTCTCGTGATATTGGTCAATATTGGCACCTATTGCAAGAACGCCGAGCAGAATTGTTTTAATAGGGAAGTTTTTCGCATGCCGACATTACGCCATCATGCTGCTGATTCGCTTGAAGCGGGTCGTCTTCAATGGACGATTTGAAGGTCATCCGGCACCTTAATTTCAAATTTGTTAATTGCATGTGGTAGAGCATTAAATTTCCGTTCTCGTGATATTGGTCAATATTGGCACCTATTGCAAGAACGCCGAGCAGAATTGTTTTAATAGGGAAGTTTTTCGCATGCCGCCATTGTGCTGAATCGCAAAACCAGGCGAATTTTTTTAATTCGTGATTTTTTGACTGATACAGCTGCGAAATAATTTGTTTAAATGTTTTTTGAGGTTTGAACTGCTTGCTCATCTCTGTAATTTGATTCTAATCCAAAAGAAACCAATTTTTGAGTAAATGCCTGTTGTACCTTGCAAAATGTGGCAAATTTGCAAAATTATTCTGCCAGAATTCTGCCAGAATGAGGGTGGTGAAATGACAGCAGTGTAATTTAGTTTGACCAGCTACTAAATCAGCTGATTTGCTTATAAACGAAGTTCCGCTTCTTGGTGCAACAGGTCTCTTTTGGTTATAGGACAAATCTCAAGATCTTATATTTCGTCTTCCCTCAATTTATCTTTTTTACTGACGGAAAACAAAAACAGATTTTAAGTTGCAAATTATTATCCCACAACATTGAGGAGGTAATGCTGCTAAACCTTTGGACGTAGAGTAAACAACCACAGGTGTGATGGGAGTTTTGTTTACGAAGTTGATGCAGCTTTTTAGCAATTCAGGTAGGATTAGTACAATGAGTAGAACTAAGAAAGAAAAATATTGATCTTTGGCCATAGTAAAATCCACTCTTGGTTATATCACAGGTTTTCTCAACTATTTTCTTGCATATTTGTTATATTATTACTAGTCTTAATATTGATGTATTATCAATAAATATAAATTTATAAAAAATTTGGCGCATGGTGTCGCCAATATGCGAACAACGTATGCAACAAAAAGAGGCACTTGTATGGTACACATAAACAACGAAAAAAATACATTCAAATCTCTTTTGATAATATTTTTCAGAACACAAAGTTATAGTTGTGGGGCTGGACAATGCTGGTAAAACGACAATTCTTTATCAATTGTAAGTAAACTTAAGTGACTAATTAACTAAATGTAACAATTAGAAGTTCCATTAACCCTGTTTTATTCATAAATCTTTTTATTCTTTTAACATTGTTCTTATTGTTGCTTAGTTTAATGAATGAAGTGGTTCATACGTCTCCAACTATTGGAAGCAATGTAGAAGAGATTGTTTGCAAGAAAACTCGCTTTGTTATGTGGGACATTGGTGGACAGGAGTCACTACGTTCGTCATGGTCAACATACTATGCCAATTCAGATGTAATTCATTTAACATTTTTGTTTCTTTTATAAGTGCTAGATAGGAGGTTGTTGTATTTGGATTCTCACACAAAAAAATAGCATTCTACAATAATATTATGTACCAAACTGCTTTTCGTAAATAAACAAGCAACTATTTATATTAGCTATTTTTGTGTTGTAGTTCATCATACTGGTGATTGATAGCACAGACCGAGAGCGTCTTCATATATCAAAAGAGGAACTCTATTCCATGTTGCATCATGAAGTAAGTTGTTGTAGTTTTGACATAACTTATAACTTTCCAAAAGATTTGTTTTTTTATCACAACAAATTCCATGACAGTTAAGTTTAATTTTGTCCTATTTATAGTTCCTGTTATTTCAGGATTTAAAAAAGTCAAGGTTACTTGTGTTTGCGAACAAGCAAGACATCAAAGGTCGCATGACAGCTGCTGAAATTTCTCATGAACTTAAACTTACATCTGTTAAAGACCACACTTGGCAGATTCAAGCATGCTGTGCCCTCACAGGCGAAGGGTAAGCAAGTTGATTTCTAAAATCTTTTCTCAATTAGTAGGTTTATCTTTTATCTCTGTTTTGTAGGTTATCACAAGGACTAGAATGGATGTTGTCACAGGCAACTAGATAGCAATAATTTAACATTGACGAACATTCCATTGTTTAAAATGGTTCAATTCAAAAGTTGTTGGACATGAGATAAGTGCGAGTCAGCCATATTTTCTATCACACTCCTACAGTCAAGTGTCTGCCCTTACAGAGTGTCTGAAAGTTGTTTTGTGTGTGCAGGGCCAATGCACATTTTGTAAATCTTTGCATGGTCAGGATTAAAATTGTATGTGCTTAAACATTTAACATTTGGAGAAATGATAAAAAAGTGATAACCACTATTTGGCAAGTCATTGATAGGTTTCAGTGTATTTTAGCCAAAAGTTGGATTTAACAGATGATCTATGTTGCCAATGCTGTTTGCGTAATTGGTCTTGCGAAACAATTTTAAATTTGTATTTTTTGTGAGTTCAGTTTTAATGTTATTGTTGTTTATCTGGAAAAAAAACTCTGTTAAAGGATATTTGCACACAATTCATAAAAATATGTTTTGACACATAAAAATGTACTTTGTTTTTGATGGAGTTGAATCATGGTGAATTTTACCTCCATTCCAAGGGAAAGATATAAAACAAAACGCACCCCATTGAAGCATGTAGTTATTTGCCTACCACAAACACATACCAGCACACTTGGTGGAGTTTACGTGTGAAAACGTTCACAAGTTCACACAATTTCTACGCCTGCACATTCGCATTGTTTGGTGACTCCTCGCGCTGTGCTTATAAAGATGTGGTTTAACGCATGTTTTTCAAAAAATGCTTAGTGCAATTCGTTTATCACTTTCAGCCGAACACGAGGTTCCGCTTTGCCTAACAGCCGCCCAGTGTCCCACCTTTGTCCTGTGCCGTTGTCGTGCGCGATGTTCTATTGTATTGACCTTTATTTGAGGATTGCGTCATATTTGGTTGTAAGGTGACGCTGTTTCGCTGTAGTTCCTGGACCTTGCTCTTTTGTACACAATTTCAGGGCACCTGGAAATGTGTAAGTTTTGGCTGTTGGATTTGTACAAGTAAATAGTCACTAGTTTACTATCAGTGGGAGTGAAGTGTTTAGGTGCTAGCATCCCAATTTTGAGGAAATTTTTATGTGTTAAGTTTTTACAAGCTGTCGTTTTATTGCGTGGTATCCGTGCTTCGTAAAAATAAAACAAACTAATTTGTTCGCATCACCTTGTACATGCCAATTTTACTCGCCATAATAGCTGTTAAATTGTTTTTGAACATATTTGTAATCCTTCGACACTCTAGTCTACTCTCTTAGTCGCTCGTACTCTCTCGGCCCTGTCGCTATTATCGCCATCGCGCTGTAACGTTCACACGTTCTTTTGTTGGTTAATTCGCTGCAGCAGTTCAGTCACGTGTTAAACTCTTGTTAAACGCGCTTGAAACAAATTAAACTTAAGCAATGCATTAGGGCGAATTTGAGCCAGTTTAGTGGGGTTTGGGGCGTTTTAGACCAGGGTATCTATGCATGGTTCTGGGTGCTGTAGGCCGTATCTCACAATTAAATCTTGAAACTTGAGCTTTAGAGGTCATTCGCCTTCATGTATCTGGTGAAGGTTTCTATTGTTGCCAAAAACAATTTCCAGGTCTGATGACTCACTACGGGGACTACTATTCCTTAACAGAAAAAAAATGATTGCAGCTGGATTAAGACAGCACATGGGGGGTTCAAATCCTTACCGCCAAACTGCCAGTCCTAGGGGGGTACAAACAGCCCTGGAGGGAGCCCATAAACAGTTATGAGACATCTAATTCTGAATGCATTGTGTAGAGAAGGGTTAGTGACTTTACTTTGTTGCAAATGGGGGGTACTTTCTGTGATTCATTTTGTTACAAGTCAAACCTACACTTGTTTTTGCTTTTTTAGTCAAAATAATGTCCAGCAGGGAGGCAAAATACCCCTGGGGGAGCGGTTAAAGTAGTTATCTCGAATATAACTTTGACCAGAATTCCTAGACAAGGGTCGGGACTAACAGAAAATCACAAATTGACCATACTTTCTGTGATTCATTTTTCCACAAAATCCACCCCAGCTACATATTCAACAGCACCCTCTGCCAATTCACTGCCTGACTAATGACCCTGAAATCCATAGTAAAACTGCCCCAAACTCGCTAAAAATCGCCCTGGCTACAGCCTGTTCATCTGCGCTCATTCAACCAAAACTCTGGCGCCAATGCATGACCCATTGCATGGTTATACACAGTTTTACTCTGTTACGCAGGAGTTCGAGAAGTCCATTTCCCAACCAAGAAACTCTTTTCCATAGAAATACAGAGACGAGGCCAACAGAAAATTGAACTAAAAAGGCAGCTAAAACAGGTTATATTTACAAAAAATGAATCATTTGAAGGCCCAATCATTTGTGGTTTTATTAAATATCCATCTTCATCTACTCATTCTGGTAAAAATTAGTTGGCGGACGGCCGTATTTTTTTCCCCTAGTGAGCATTTGATCCCCCCCGGTTGGATCAACTGCTCACTAGGGGGCTTTATTTGGGATAAAAGAGCATCAAAAAATTAAGTTGTTTAGAAAAATGAATTGTTGCAGTGTCCTGTCTGTTGTGGTTTTGTGCAAGGCTCATCTCTCCTCTAACCTACACAGTAGCACCAAAGCTATGTTGTTAGATAATTGCCTAAGCAACCCCCCAGGGCTGTGTCACTAGATCTTACAGGAAGCTCTACAAATCCTTAAAAAAAATTTACTTTGAAAAACATTAGGTCCCAACATAAGTCACAAGGCGCAGCAATGGTTACTGGAAAACAAGCGGAACCAGGTGCATTATTGCAGAGGACCTTGAAAACAGGATTTTTTTATTTAATTGCCATATGCGTCCTAAAGGCATGAAATGACAAAAGTTATGTCCATGGCAGTGATAGTTTATCCTTTTTAGGGTAAAGGCTGTATATTTTAAGTTAAGGTAATCGTAATTTGACTAACAGCGTAATTAAACCTTAATAGGAAAGATTAACACCAGTATTTTCCGAATATTGTTTGGATATGGAAACATGTTTATCTTTGGACTTTGGTTTATCCGCAAATTGAGTTCATAAAAAGGATTTAGTTAAAGGTTATAGGAATTAGTGACACTTCTATCTGCTTGCTGTCTTTGATAATACCGTTGAAAGTTGAAAGACCATAAATCTTTAGGTTGCAGTAATAGGAAATATCAGTTGCCTGGATCTAATTGTGCGCAAAACCATGAGCAAGTATCTGATCAGTGCGAGGACAAAGCGACAAAACTAAGCTATATGTTGGTTAACACTTAATATCCCGCACATAATATGTTTTAACTTTGTCAGGCGACTTGTCGAAAATGATTGGCAATGCCCTGACTGCCCCGTTGTGTAATCAAATGTGAGCCATAATGCTGTCGAGTTTGTTTGCCAACCGCGCGACGTGACTTACTCCGCCGATACACAGATGACATAATCGATAGTGGGCGCCGAGCATGTCAATAAGACCCACGCCAACAAACAATGTATTGCGCCAATGTCGTCGTTACAAAATGCCTTGTTGCACGAGACAACATGGCCGTTATGGTGTGTGCTTTTGCTGCGTGATTTAAAAATGACGATTTAGCCTTTGAACGACCAGGCTACTAGTCTAGACGTACACGTGTTTTTCTGGGGGTGTTTAACCAAAAACGAAACCTTTCATGATTACTGATTGTTCAATTCGTATTGCAAACAATGCCCTACTTTCGCATGTAACCAATATTTTTCAATTTATTGTTTCTTACGAAAGCGGTATTTCTCTAAAAATTCATTGCAAGAAACACGGGTATACAATTAAGGTTGTAATTAATCTCAAACTTGTAGTTATAAAATAATTTTAATTAGTTGTAAACATAACAACGGCAGCATACAGTACACAAGCTTTTGTAACAAAATTAAGCGATATTGCAAAAAAATGGCCAGGCTAAGCTTCACGATCAGTAGAGCTGTTAACAATCTTTGCCAATGGTTGGTTCATGCTCTTTCCAGCACACAAACAAAAAATTGCTCTCAAAGTCCAAAAAAGAATACAAATGATTAAGGCAGCCTATTTATTCCACGTCACTGGCATCCCTTGTGTTAGGAGGAGTGTCTGGCTCTCCTGATGGTTCCACTGTCACACAAATAACACGAACATTCAAATATTACATGCGTATAAGTAACCTTGGTCCTAGATTATGTTTACTTGTATATTTTCTTGTTGGCGGTTATAGGCTACACATTTTTAGGCCATTTATTTCAACATTAATGTACACATGAGGTATAAGAAGAAGTGCATCCTGCATAACATTTTATAAGGATTTTGGAATAAATAAGGCAGAATAAATCAGACAACATACCTTTCATTGTTGTCATCTCCTCCGGAGTTGCGTTGGTCTCTTTCGGCTTGTCTGAAATCGCAACAATGTTTAACTCCGACGCAAATTACTCATCGCAAATTGTTTTTGTATTCATTACCCGTTTTCGTGCCTCCTTTTCTGGAACGAAGATAGAAGGCAACACCGGCCCCAATTAAAAACAACCCTCCAAGAACCCCAAAAACAATCCCGACGATCATGCCTGTATCCGTGTATGTATCTTCAAAATAAAGGATAAATCTAAACCCCAACACATAGCGATTGTACAACAAGTAACAGATTGCACCTACCTGTCTTCTCGCATGTAACAGGGTTGCCTTTCAACTGTTTCACAACTTCAGCGTTATGTGATGGATCGGAGGGAATTAGACAGAGTTCTGTATCATTCGTGTACTTCAATAAGCTGTAGCTCCCCGGGCCAGACCATATATAATTGCACAAATACTCGGGCGATCCGTAAACCTTGAAAGTTCAACACCGATTTTGTATAGGAAGAGAATATTTTAATTTAATTATCCAAGCCTTGGTGTATATTACCGGTATCCAAATATGGTAAATATTACCATTGGCACAAATTAAAGTAATACCTCCTTATATGTTTGGCATTTAGTTCCCGGTTTGCATGGATCAACGGGGTTTCCATTACTATCAAATCCTTTATTAAGTCCAGTTATCCAACTTCTCCCATCAACACACGTGTAATCGTTCTGAATATATGCAACGTTACAAATACTATTATGTCTAATTTTAATCAAACGGATATATTTTTGCGGATTTTGCTCTTAACTAAATGTTTTGAATGTTAAATGCTTACCTTACACGTTTGGAACCACTGTTCACAAAATTGTGCACATATCGGCAGATTCGACAATTTAGAGTTGTTGTTGTCAAACCACGGGAAGAGATTGGGAGAGCATTGATAAAAACATTCCATATAGCTGGTTTCTTTTGAACAACTGTAAATTGTGCATAAATGCGCAAAAGTCAATAAAATGCCTTCAGATTTTTTTTCTTTGTAAATTTGACAAGATTTTTGTTAAACGCCTTTTCAAGATTTTAAAATATCGTTATTTTAACGTTTGAAATGCCTCAACCAAAACCGGCTTTATACAGCACCGTTTAGACATTATTTGATCATCAAATGTAATAGGAAAAAACTACTCACGCTGATGAGAAAGTCCTGTTGCATTGGTGATAGTTTAACCTCCCGACCTGCTGCAGAGGCGTGATAGAAATCTGTTTGGTGATGTTAGAGGAACAGCAACTGTTACATTTGTATGCGTTGCAAGATTGGAGATCTGTTTCAGGAGATGGTTGAGCCTGAAATAAGGGATAGTTCCATTGTATTCTGAAAGCGTTTATATAAAGCAGTTTTCATAAACAAATTTAAAACCTTTTGGTAGTTTCCATTTGGACAGGCTGGCTCGGTTCCTGCAATGCTCGTTCTTGCCAGGAATAAAACCATGAGTACAGTCAGTGGTTGTTTCATTTTGTTGGTAAGAAGTTTTTCACAGTATCTGGGCTAATTCACTCGCTGAAAATATAAATAGCTGTGTAAATACGCTTAATTGTATAAGTTTGTCGGCGCTTCTGCAAACGTCATGCTGAAGCTTCTTTTATATAGTTACACCATGCTACCTGCAGGACACAGAGAAACATGTAAATGACAATTTCTCTTTTCAACGCAAGACTATTCCCATTTCCCGCTAACTTTTAAATAAAACACTTAACGCACGCTCATTGGTATCTTACGCTCAACAAAAGTCGCGCCCAACTCATCATGGTAAAACATTAACCAAACTTAATCATACACTTTAATCAAACACGATTTCGTATCTAGCCTTGTGTTAAAGCCTGAGTTCAAGTAGATGAACAAAATTGTCAACTTCCTTTTCAACAGTAGTTGTACTCAAGTGTTTCGCCGGTTACGTTAAGCAATAAATCACATAAACAATATTAATTTGTTAAATCTTATTTCTACGATCTTCGTCCGTAATTTATCGATATTGTGAACTCTTTAACGAGAACATTTGCTCTATGGCGACAGTAATTTAAACAGGTTATCTAATAACCGAATACTGTATTACCCACTATAAGATTTTCTCAAAAAAACAACACTTGATTTGACGTGAGTGCAACAAAATATCTAAATATTATCTATAATGCAGCGTTACCACCATATATATTAAAAAACAGCATGATATCGTCTATAAAAATATAAGCCATTTCAGTAATACATCCGACAACTGCGTAAACCAATTTCGTATCCACACTGCCGAGCGTTTATAACTGCCCGTTCTCCTCCCACGCAACGCGGATCCTAAAAGGCAGCACCCAAGAAAAACGAGGTTAAAACAGGCGGTAAACCTTTCGCCCCGTTTAATGATTAACCTGAAAGTGTTGGTGCGCATTTAGTCTATCCTTCCCTCCAGTGTACGACGCTCGTACACTGATGACATAAGGCTTTGTATCAATGCGAGGTAAACACGGGCCGTTCACGATCTATTTTCCATCAGTGAATATCGGAAAGCTTGCACATCAGTAACCGGTGTTTAGAACCCATAACATCACCATCCTATTTAGGTCCCTAGATGTTCGAAGCATTTTAATAAGTCGCCTGTTTGCCGCGCGTTTGAATACTGTTTCCGCGTTTAAAACTAACTTGTAAGGATTGTTACTTTTTGTTTGATGACGATGCGTCATTGACGAGGCTACCAATGTTTATTAATAAAAGTACACAGTTGCGAAACATGTACGTATAAGTATATGAACATATGTGAATAGGTGTTATAAACAAAAACTCACACTTCTTCTCACCACACGATAATATATGGGTTAAGATAAAAATATTCATTTTATTTATAGTACTGTATATAAACGGTATTTCATAACGTTCAATAACAAAAATTCATTAAATTAACAACACTTACACGAGAAAAATGGAGGATCTCAAACTTTAAATAACATTTTGACTACAAATTTCACACCATAATTGAGGTTATGAAATTGAATGCGTTTGTTATACTCTTGGATTAATTACTTACATAGTGCATAAATAATGACAACAGGTCAGCAATAATTCACGCATGTAAGTTCACAGTGATTCTTAATACACTGGTCCGGAACATCACAATACAGTTTTAGGTTCACCTTTAGATGCCGCTATATTCACCCACACGGTTCTTCCTGTACACAACAACAGTTACAGCCACAATGATGACGAGAAGCACGAGACCTCCAATTACGCCCAACGCTATTTTCCACGCCTCTACTGGAACTGCAAGTATGGATTTATTACTTCTTTGCTAAATTTTTATTGGATCTGTAAACCAAGTTTGGGTATCAATGTTACCTGGTTGTTCGCATCGCTCTCCCTCGAATCCGGTGGCGCATCTAAAGACAACGTAAAGTAAAGAGTTTAAAATAGCACTTTTAATTTATATAATGGTTTGAAAAAAGAAAGTAATTGTCATATCAATATCTGTTGACTAAAGTTCTTGTAACAAACAAAATACAAACTTACAAACACTCAGGTCTTTCCGCATTTGAATTGGTACAGGTTGCTCCGTTCTGACAATAACTTGAGTTCGTGATGCAGTTCCCTGAATCAATAAGTAAACGTGATTTGAGATGAGGTAGTGCGTATTCGCAACTACCAAAACAAAGCAGGCTTTACCAAGGCACTTGTTAGAGGATCCATCGAAGAAGTATCCAGTACTACAAACGCAAGAGAAGCTTCCTACAGTGTTGTTGCAAGTTGCATTGACCGGGCAGGGACTCGGCGTCTCCATACATTCGTTTAAGTCTGTGGAAAGCAACGAGCAACATCTACCAAAGCTAACACTTTTATAACGCATTATAACGCATGTTGGACATAAACTTACCGACACAATTCCCATCACTGTTATCCAATACGTAACCAACATTGCAATCACAACGATAGCTGCCATCAGTATTCAAACATGTGGAAAATGCTGAGCAAACCCCGTTCGCCGAACATTCGTTGATATCTGAAACCAAAAACATACAAATGTCATCTTGGTTCTGAAATGTTTTATCCTGAACGAAAGGATATATGACAGTAAAAGAGAGCGTACCAAAACAAAGTGTCCCAGCGGTGTTGCTCTCGTATCCGACCCCGCACACGCATTCGTAACTTCCAAGTGTGTTGCTACAAGTTGCATGCTCTTGGCACGTGGTCGTCCGGCACTCGTTTACATCTGAAACACAAACGTAAACAATATGACATTCTCTACCAAGCTTCGAGACAACAAATTTGTTACCTGACGTGGTAGCCATAATTTGGTCTGTGCCATTTCGTTCCGACCCCTTAATATCGATGCTGATAACGGTTATAATAAACAGGTAGGTGGTGCCTTGTGTGAGTCCAGGTATCTGGACGTTGATGAGGTTGTTTGCTGCAACTGTGGGCGGCAAATGAACTGGAGTAACCCCGGATGCAATCACGTGATAGCTGGTTGCGCGTGCCACAGACGAGAATGAGACGATGAGTGAAGTCTCGGTGATGGATGACACGGTGAGTTTCATAATAGCTGGGGCTAAAACAGTTTGGGAATTGTTTGAACAAGTGTAAATACGAATTTTAAATTATATTTGTATGCCCACTGGTAGATTCTATGAGAGCACTGCTGTAAGGAGAGTAAGCCACTGCGTTGGATCCAACAGACGCGAGAACTCTCACTTGACAGGAACATACTTCATTTGGGGCAATGTCGTTGACAGTTGCAACAAGGGTGGTGACGACAACATTCTGGGTTTGCTCAGAACAAGTCACTGTATCATATGTAAATTTGGTTAGATATTGAAACAGGGTATATTTGTATTCTCACCTTTCACTTCATAGTTCACAGCATCAACAACACTTTCGAAACCAAATGTAAGAGAGGAGGTTGTGACGTTAGTTATTTGGAAGTTGGTTGGAGTAGAAGGAGTCGGCACTACCGTCAAGAGATTAGGGTTTATGATATGTAGATTTTTTTACAAAAAGCCTGTACACACCAGTCATGAGATCGCTGAATTTTGTTGCATCAAGGTTTGATCCGTCGGCAGTAACCGATGCATGGCTTGCTTCGTTGGTTATTAACGATCCAACGGATGATGCTACCACACTTCCTTGCCTTTGTGACAAAAAAAGGGAGAGAAAAGTTCATGCATTTACTATTCAGGTTTTTATCCGAAAAAGTCTAATTAGTTAGTACAATGGTCGATAGCCCACCTGAAAGCAATAATTTCAACTTTCGAAAACTGCAGTGTGAGTCCTCCCACCACTGACTGCAGTCCAGCTGTTAAGTCGCTTTCAAAACGGTTTCGCAATGTCACAGATTGTTCCGATGTGATGTTTGTAAGTTCCTCGACGTATGTTTGGCCGACCAAGGTGACCACCAAAGAAAGCTTGACTGGATCTGAACATAAATGTTTGTTTTTTAAAACCACGTTTCTGTTACAGTTATGTTGAAACAAATATATTTATTAATATACCTGTAAACGCACTGACCGGGTCGCTAAATTTCGAGTTGCTAAAATCCAAATTGGAATTTTTTAGTTTGCGAACTCGAGCGCTCAGTGAGTAATTCGAATTTGGTTTCAATCCGGTAATCACAACAAAAGTTTCAGTAGTTGTTGTTGTTTGTGTTCCTTCCAGTCCAATAACTTTTATCTGCTCATTAATTTATTGCATTACGGTTTTAGATTTCGGACTTGGTATTAGAATATTTACCTCGTATTCTCCGTATAGACCAAAGCTGTCTACAAGAACTGTGATGGTCTCACTTGATTGTTGCAAAGCTCTTACCGGCTCCAGGCGTGGATTGACTGCAAATAAAATTTCGTATGATTACACGATTGAAAATAAAAATATCCGAGATTCCTAGGCAAAAATTGCTGGCATTCAAATATCTTTTCGCAACTTACAAGAACATTCGACACCAACGGCACACAAACATTCGTATCCTCCAATCAAATTATTACAGCTTGATCCCGTTGGACAGATGGCAGGATCCAAGCATTCGTTTGTATCCATGCATATCTTGGTGAAACAAAAAGTATTTCTCAATAAGTATATGCGAACTTCACTTGCACACTAACGCAGTTTGGCACAGTTTTACATTAAAAATTAAATTGTCAAAACCAAACAAGTTAGGAAGTTAGGATTAAACACATACGCTTTCATCGGTCATGTGATATCCAGCAATGCAAGAGCAGCTGTAGCTTCCTTCTTCCTCTACGCAAAGTGAGGTGTTGTTATCGCACGCTTCGGGATTGGAACACTCTTTAATATCCACGCAGGTTCCATTCATGGACTTGAAACCAGTTCTAGATCAGATAATAACATGATTTTAAAATAGTTATATTTACTGTTTTAATTTAAAATAATAGCCTGTTTGCGAAAGTGGCTATTTAGACGTACTTGCAAATGCAACTGAATAAAGGAGCTTCATTGACGCATATTTCTGTCTGATTATCGCAAGTGTGCAATCCTTGCTCGCACTCGTCCAAATCCACACAAGAAGTCTCATTACCAACAGTGGCAGATCTGGAAGCGCATCCACAAACGTAACAAAAACTATCAGAAAACAAATCCTGATCAAACCTGAAGTAGTTTTGCAGGCATGAACAGACAAACGACCCAGGAATGTTTAGACAAGATGTTGTATCCAGTGAACAGTTGTGGGCCCCCGTTGTGCATTCATTGACGTCTTCACAATTTCCGGAGTTGTTGTTGAAGCCAGATGCACAAACGCAACTTTACACATAGGCAAAATATGAGATTTCAGCGCTCAGACAGTATAAATATGGTGACATAAAAACTACTCTATACGCATTAGACACGTTGAATCCAGAAGCGACAACAAATACTGAAAGTCAATAGATTTCGTTCGGTCAACATGTTTTTTAGTGTGATTTGCTCTGCATGAAAATTCTAAACCAAAACCTTCTAGGTATTACCTGTAACTTCCGATTGTGTTAGCGCACACTGTGTAAGGTGTGGTTGCGCATGGATGACCCAAACCACATTCATCAACATCCCTGCACTGGGTTAATCCTTCCAATTCATATCCATCTTCACAGGAACAAATAAAGCCTTGATATACAGACTCACACATATGCTGACACGGATTCGAGTCACACATGTTTATATTCGTGCAGTTTCGACCATCACCTAAAACAAACCAAAAGCAAACGTTTTGGAATTCTGTAAGCTCACGACCAACAGGTAAACACCGCTGAATCAAACCAAACATTCACAACAGAGCGGAAAACGTTTGTGGGATCAATATTTGATCAATTAAAAAGAAACAACAAACCTAAGTTCGAGGTTTAACAACAGTTTACGTATTAATCCTCTACGGCAGGGGTTCTTAACCTGGGGTCCATGAACCCCCAAGGGGTCCGAGAAGATACATTAAGGGGTCCATGAAACGAAATAAAATTATTCCGAAAATCCACGTATTTTCCTTTGTCCATAAGGTTTCGCTGTCCACGAGTTTTAATTTTTCGACATTTGCAATGTGTTTCTTGCAAAGGGGTCCATAGCTTTTCAAAGAATGTTTTAGGGGTTCGCGATCCAAAAAAGGTTAAGAAACACTGCTCTACGGTCTGATATACATATAACCTTAAAAGAGAACACAATTAGTTGTGTCTCGAACATTAACAATCGAAAGTTTGGCTTTCAGAATTATACACAAATTCAAAATAGTTTCGACATGTGATATTGGCAACAATTTGTTTCATCCAACCTGTTGTTCCTTCTGGACAATCCCCACAAGTTTCGCCTACTCCTGGAGCTAGAACATCTGTACATGTTACGTTGTTGAAACAGGCTGATAAAAGGCAACCGTTTCTGTCCTCAGAACAATCAGAACCGGTGTAAGCCTCGGTGCAGTTACAGTCAACAATCTGGATAAAAGCATAGTTGATTAGTACAAATTACCACAAACGGTAACCAATAATGACAATAACCTGGTAGTTTTCGCTTCCCAAGACAGGGACGTCGTAAAGACAAACTGCATCGTTAATGCAGAAGCAAAGTTTTACGTTAATCTTTAGAATGGTTTGACCTCCCAACTCATCGACGGCGATCACAGTCAGGGTCTTGTTTGACGAGCCTGATATTTGATGAGCAGACGTGGGTGTCCACGTCACTAATCCACTGACTACATATAAAATGTTACGAGGAAATATTAGTGACAAGCTTCGTACGGATCGGCGTACTTACCATTGTTAATCACAACTCCTTCAACAGCATTTTCGATCTCGAGACTGTATGTCACTTCATGTCCGTCGGCGTCCACCGCATCAACAGTAAAAGTGGCCATTTCGTTAATTCTTGCCAACAGAGTAGTTTTGCCATTTGTTACCACAATGTGAGAGGAAGAATTTATGGATACGTCGGGCAGGGCGTTGGCTGCGTGTAAGGAATAACTTTAAAACATTACCAACCGAATTCCGGGTAAAGCTTATAAATCTTACCGTTAGTTTCCGAAATTCGTGCAGTGCTTTGAGAATCTGCCAGCGTATTTTGTCCGATTTCACTTCGGTTTGTCGTCAACACGTCGTAGAGACAAGTAGTAGAAAGTACATTGTTGGTCGTACAGTTCGCCCGAATCCCCTCAAAGTGAAATGATCCCTGTTGTTCGGCCACGAGATCTTCGAGGAACGGAGGTTCGGATGCTGATGTGGGATTGTGATCTTGGAATGTGTCGCCAGTTTCACCGGTGTAGGTAAAATAACTTTCACTTTCGTTAAACAACTTCCCTGTAATAAGAAACGACAAAGTATAGGTTTTGGAAAGATAGTATAATCTCAATTGTGTTGATTTTTGAGTTATATGGAAGTATGAAATTTACATGATAGCCCAAATGGGTAGATGGGCTTCTCCAATAATGTGCCGTTCAATATATCCATGTTTTCTGTTGGTTGAAGAGTCGTCCAATTGAGAGTTTCTCCATTCCGAAACTGAAAGTCGTTTTCTTTCGACCCGTCCCAATAGCCTAAAAATATCAATAACCGGTCAGTGAGTTTATTTCCATCTATTATTTTTCATTGCATTATTTTGGCGTCCAGTGAAGATGAAAGTTTCATAAATTACCCATTAAACCCTTCGAAAAGTTCTGCATTGTTGTCGCATCTCCGGTAAATTGCATGGTGAGAAGAAAGTTGTTGGCTGTTATCGAAAGGGAAGGTGAAGACGGAAAGGTCGCAGTGTACGTTCCGTTCACAAGGCTCAAACTTACTTCACTCACCGTCGTATCCACTGTGAATGCAGCGTAAATATAACCTTTTACACAACTGCATCAGTGAAAACGAAACTTGTTTGGATGTTAGACATCACAACACGGGCAGATGATTTATGTATACGTTGAAAATTAAGGGGTCACCCTTTGTTTGCGTGCTGGTAAGGTTTGATATCAAAACTAAATTCCTATGTTGGCTGATCGACACACTACACAAAGCCGCACTGGCAGTTAATTTTATGCCTGTCGAATCGTTTTTATCCAAGCTTCGTTGCTAATAGCAGGTTTAAAACGAACAATGGAGCATCCGTACAGGTATGGAAATTAAAAACAAAAGTAAGTTATGGCACTGCGTTTAATTAAAACATATACTTACTGTCAGAAATGTTGTGTACGGCAGCCCCGTCTACTTTTACTATCACCCCGTTTCCATCCGCATTGTTGAAATCCACTTCGAATTGGGCCTACCAGTAGCAGGTTGTATTGTTAATTTTGTAAAATAAACAAACGCAAAGTATTGTACAGTATTTTTTTCGCGTAACGTTACGAGTTTTGTGTTTAATCCAAAATAACAATTACCGTTCCCGAGGTATCCGATGTCAGATCCTTCGCTACGAAAGCGGTAAAAACAGTAGCGTCCGATTCGGTCATGTCTTCTTTCTTGGCCTTCTTGGTGCGAGCTTGCAGGGAGAATACACCGGGAGCGTACAACATATGATACTCTCCCAATCCGTTAAAACTGTACGTAACACCGTCGTTTGTTGTGATGTGAGGATCGCCCCAGAAGAAAGCTAAAGTAAAATATACAATGTTAATGGATCTCGAGCAACCGAATGCAAAAGTGTAAAACTTACAAATTCTCCTCGGTACGTAGCCTGTGCAACTGGCTGCCGGTCTGAAAATCTGATACAGCTCGCAAAGAAGATTATCTCCGCTCTCAACACAGCATTGTCTTCTCGGAACCAAATCGTTTTCTGTGAAGAACACGTTGTATGTGACCAATAGAATCTTGTGAGTTTACCGTAATGATATTAGTTGCCACCATTTGTTTCAAAGGATTTGCGCGTAAAACAAAACCTGCCTATGGAAAGATTGTACTGCTGATTAAACAAGGTTTCGTCTCTTCGAAACACCCAAGACCAGCCAGGGTTTCTCTCGATTATCGGAATTTGATAACGTTCATATCGGCTCGCCAGTGGACCAACAGTGATGGGGCTTTGACTCCACCAGCCCCAAAATGACGAAAATTGGTCTTCACGTAACGCGTAGCAACACCTGGGCCCAGTGTTAAGTCGAGGTTGGAAGCAATTGTACCTACGAGCTGAAAAAAAACATTTTGTTGGCTAATAGCAAATGAGCTGCTTTTATTTCTTGAGTTTCGATGTATTTAAATCGGAATGATCAGATAATGCAGACAGTAGTAAAAAAAACGCTTAACCTGTGTTTGGCATAGTGGTACAATAATGTTCACCTAATACAAAAGCAATAAACTCCACTCACCCTCCTCGTAATTCCATTCTTCGACATCGCCCGTGCGATAATAACCCCCATAACGTGAAGTCCAGTAAAGCCATACGTCAACCGATAACGTAAAACGGCGGTCTATAAGTGCCTGAAGTTTGTTGCAGGGACAAGGTTGGAGATCTGGAGTCCATGGATCATTTATCTCCCGTAGAACCCATTTTAGACAACCAGTTCTTGCTGCTGCTTCCCGCTCGTTTGATATTCCGCTGGCAACATGATAAAAGTACTGGCCGAGCGGCCCACCTGGAAACGCGAGGCAACGAATGTGGTCACATTTATATTTGTCATATAATTGTCATACACAAGGATTTGTATGTCGGCGAATGTTTACAGTTCTGCTAATCTACAGTCGACTGTCATGTTATCAAAGAAATCCAAATAACCTGAATTTTGACTGCGATTGTCAGGTCTATAATCTCCTTGTGTTTCAACGTAATCGTGGCCAAAAGCAAAGTTGTATCCAATCAACCCCTGGTTTCCCCAGCGATATCTCTTTCGTGTATCCCACAACATGGCGTCTTCTTTATAGTTGTAGATAAGGTAAGTGTCCGTCCCATCGCTCGCTATAATCGCTTGGAATGTGCTCGGCTAAAGTAAAATAAAAGCAAACTTGCATATCATTTCCACAACCGCTTGCATGAAAAGTATATTTTGCATTTACGTACGTAGCCACGGTTGTAGGCTTCGTAGTGCATGACCACCTCGTGCCACGTAGCTTTTAACACAAAAAGAGGATTGAAATCGTCGCGCTGGAAGTGATTGTTGATGCGACTAGCAACCTCCTGAACTAAAGCCTCGCTTCTTTCAGTCAGCGTTACCAAACTTCTGTCATAAACCTACAGCAAAAAGTTGGAAAAGCTATTGATCGCCATAATATATGTTGTATCACATGATTGTACCAATTTTTGGGACAATATATTTAACAATATTTGCAAGAAATAAAATTACTTCATTGTAAATTACCAGTGTCTACTGACGGCACATTAAGTTTAACGGACAGTTTGTTACATGCTAAGACATTGTTTTCCGCATAAATTAGAGGAATTAGTGTACTTCGGTACCTGATAGTACACCCTTCCGTTATTATTTTCACTCGGATGAAAGTCGTCCCAAAATGGCGCGATTACAGCAATGTCAAAGAAGTCAAATCCGTTGTTCCAAGGTCGGTAATAATAACGGACGAACCATGTGCCGATGCCGAGTGATATGAGGCCATTTGATATGACGTGGAAATTTTGAACCTTTTTAATTGCAAAGGGAATCGCAAACGAGGCCCTGTAATGTAAACCAAGCCGTGTGTAAAGTATAAACCGAGCCGTGGTCCCAAGCATATCAACAAACTAATGTGTGACACAATACACCTAGGGACCGCCAACCCTTGGCACGCGAGGTGAATATTCATGTCATGCCATGTGATTTACGAGATCATATTCCAATGCTGATGACAACTTCATGGCAAAGGCCGCATGAATAGAAAACAAAGTGCTTTTTTCTTAGAAAAGATATAACTGAGTGGCATATGAATTTATTTATCTGTGCCTATAATATATTTTGCATTGCAAAATGCAAAACTATCGTAAAATCATATTCGATATATGCTGGATCCGATGGTTTACTTAGTAGGTATGCACACCTGATAGTGGGCGAAGCAACATCGTCACCAATTTGAAGCACTTCATCTTGTTCGCTCTCCCCGTAAGGAAGCAATCTAATCAAATAACACTTTTCTCTTCCGTCACCCCTGCGAAAGAATGTCGGTTCAATTAAAACTCTGTATCGCGAAATGAATGTATTCATAACAAACCTCCTTTTTATATTGGTCCGAAAGAGCGTTGATTAAAGCTAAGGTTAATCAAGTTGCGGATGTCAATCAAGCAGAGCACTAGATTACGTAACATTGCGACCGAAAATCGTCTGTGCCATACTACAGGTAATTTGTGACATATAATTCAATTTACGCGCACAAATTAAGGACCGAGATCACTTGACCATTTACATTAGCTTTTAATACGTGAGAACGGATTGGTCCAACTCTATATAAATTGCAACATCAGCCGTTTAACTGTACATTGTGCGCCACATTTACGCTCCAATAGAAAATAAATATGATTTACTTGTGTTACTGTAACATTTTCCAATGCGATTTTTCGACATCGTGCCAAGTATAGAGCCACGAAATATCGTTGAATAGAACATTTTTGACCGACCTGTAATTGTCGTCACAGAGACAATTATAACTTCCAACTGTGTTGATGCATTGTGAATTGGGATCGCATTCGAATATTTGAAGTTGGCATTCATCTACATCTTCTTCACAATTTTTACCTGCTCATTGTATCAACGGTCAGCTGCTGCGAAAGCCTTGGCTCAACGTGCTGAACGTCATCACATTCTCACCTGAGTACGTAGTAGGACATTGACACTGATAATCTCCCGACAGATCGATGCACGATCCTCCGTTCTGACATGGAACATTCAGACACGGATTGTTGTAGATTTCACACCTGGGTCCAGTGTAGTATTCTTGGCACTGGCAGGAATAGGATCTTTCCTGCAATGTGCAACTGCCTTTGTTTAAACAGGGTTGTCGATCGCATACACTGACACCTGAAAAAACAACAAAGAACATTTTTTACAACAAGAAGGGAAACTGAGTAATATTTGAACGAACGTGCAGAGACATGCCATACATGAAAGACAAACGAGTCGGAATACAAATATTCTAAATTCTAATGCTTTTGGCAAATAACAGATAAACGTCGACTCAAACTGAGTGACAGGTCGACTGACCGACACATTGATCATCTTCAAGACGAAATCCACTTGGACACCGGCAGGTGTATGAACCGTCGCTGTTGGAACACGTCGTGTTTATAGGACAAACTGCAGGTATTTGTTGACATTCCTCAACGTCCACGCATATGTTTGACTCGTCAGGATGAACGACGTAACCCGTTGTGCATACGCACTCCGATCTTACGGGCGAATATACAACACAGTGGCCGTTTGTGCACGACAAAGTACAAGTTTTCGCTGCAAAATTAAAAGTAAGGCACTGTCAGGGTAATGTTGTTGAGCAAACAAATCAACACCGGGTTAAGTTACGCCCTCGAAACACTGGTTTTGTTGGGACAATCGTTTCACGCAAATTAAACGGCCGTGGTATCCAATTCCGGGATGTCCGAACTCGCGTCAACTACTTTCAATGGTTTATTTTCGTAAGTTTATCTGTGTTTTCCCGTCTCCAGTCTGTGCTTGTAAAACGGTCGCGACTGTTTGACGTAAGTAAAAAAGCCGTACTTGTTGCCAAGGTGATGTTTATTACTGGATCCTCTGCCACGCCGTCGTCAAGCACTGTTACGGATATGGTGTAAGTTGCTTCGGGGGTAAGGCCGGTAATAAACAACCTTTCGACGTCGCCGACAGGAATCATTGAAAACTCTCCGTCCCCAGTCACATGAACCAAATATGTACGAGTTGCCATGGAGAAACCACTCTTGCTAATGTTCAGTAAGATTACGTGCGTCCCTGGCACTCCCTCCACTACAATGCAAATTTCACTTTTGACACATACACACACACGTTCACAAAGAAACAAACACACACGCACACACACACATATATATATTTAAGACTTATGTAAAAATATTGAAAAAAATATACCTGTCGTTGTAACGGTGGATTCTGTTCCACTACCGCTAAAATCATCTACAATATTGCTTGAATTAGTTAAATGGTTATAGTTGTTTTACAAAAAACAACAGTTTTATTGCACAGTAGGGCTATAGTTGCCTTTATAGGCTAAAATGTTCTTATAAAATATTGTCTTGGCTGGCCTATGACTTTTACTCACCATCCTGGGCCGTTGCAATGCAGACGAACAAATGTAAAATAATGGTCAGAACTTCAGTTTGCAAGGCGCTTATTCGCATGCTTACAACAACACAATAAATAAGTTAAGAATATTTCCGGATGATACTGCAACAAAGCCAGCATTAGGAGGAATAAAACTCTTGTACAATAGAATGTTTCAGAAGTGTGTACACTTTTCGACTAGCAGCTGCTATCAAAATTTAGCAGCCAAATAATGCAATTAGAAAGTGGACAATGAGTAGTTAAACTTCACTGACAATAACTGGCCTATTTACAGTAATGAACGAAACCGAATTGCAAAAAAACATTTATAACTTACAGTCTGAACAGGTGTTCTAGATCAACACAAATTGATACCAACCTCTGGCGCGCCAGATTGCGAGACATAACGGGTCAAATTTGGGACGTAGGCATAGTTGTATTTAAAAAATTTATGGTATAAAAACTTTCTCAACAAAACTGATCACGAAACGCTGACAATAGTCTCTTTCACTCGTGATGATCACTTGGTTTGAAACCGACGAGTGCTCCATGCCACAAAATTCGTCTAAATAAACTTGCCGAACAAAAACACACAAGATTTTTGTGGGTAATCTTATCCCTGCGTACAACCTTATTCAATCAACTCACGTCCCACACGTCTGTCCTCGCTTTAAATACCCAGACATTATTCCCCTACGATGGAACTTTAAGAGATAGACTACAAAGGGGTATTTTGTTCGGAATGTTTTTACCGATGCCTCCACTCAAATGACCGCAAATCCATGTATTTCGCAACAAACGCGATACTTTTAGGCTATTCGACTAGTTAATTAGTTAATTAAAAGATATTGTCAAGTGAATATTGAAACGTCAGAATCTAGGCCTAATGATAATTTTAGGAACAGTGATAAAAAAATAAAATACGGTGAAGAGATAACCAGTCTCATTTCGACAGTGCTTCTTCACCTTTTTGGTTGCGTGGTTTGGGAAAATTTTATTCACCCAAATTGTAGGCTACATTGTACTTTATTTTGACAAACTGTGCGTCCTTTTTAGAGGCGGTGTCAAAAAATACAAAAAAAAACAATTGTCGCATGTCAAAAATAAGGATAATCTTTAGAAACACATACCGACTGTCATCCCGATAGATGTGCATTTTTTTCTTTCGCCCCTAATTCACCCTGCCTGTAAAAAATATCATTCACTTTACAATTACTCCAGCGACGCGTAATATTGAAATTTTAAAATGTATACACTTTACAGCGCAGGGCGTATAGGCCTACAGTGAATGGTACATGCTAAGCTAAAGAATTACCTCACAACCAGACCAGTCAGCAGTACAGCAGATGTGTAAACCTTCCCTCAAGAGTGTCCATAATTGCACTTTTGCTTTGCCATGTTGTTAACTAAAGGAGGGTGATTCGCGGTAGTGTCTTTTGCTAGTCTACCGCTTCGTGTTATGTCGTCGTTAGACAGGGTAACACTAATTTACAAAATAAGGAATTTAAGGAAATTCACACTAATTTACGGAGCTAAGGAACCTAAGGAAAATCACAGACACTAATTTACGGAGCTAAGGAACGGAAATAGTCAAAGGAAAATATATAGAGCTTACGGAACTGGTCAAGGGCGTCTAAGGAATGCAGATAGGGCTCACGGAACTGGACAAGGTCGTCTATTTCCGTTCATTAGCTCCGTAAATTAGTGTCTGTGATTTTCCTTGAGTTCCTTAGCTCCGTAAATTAGTGTGAGATTCCTTATTCCGTAAATTAGTGTTACCCCCTGGATTAGTTACGAAGCAAAAAACTTTGCATAAAAAAGCCGGAAAGTTTACTTTTTAAGTATAGTCAATTCTGCGATGCAAAAGCAAGTTTGCTTTTTTGGTTTGGTTTACCACAAGTCACACTTTAAGTTATGGTTAGTCTATTCCATCAAATACATTTGGTTATGTGACAGTTCTAAGAGCATTATAATTTTTGCACTTCAGTTTATGTAGAACTTTTTTTACTGTTCCACAGTTAGTTTAATGTATCAGAATTTCAAAACTTCAATACTTATGGGATCATCAACTAACCCTGAGGCACTCAACATAGAAGAATTGATAGATTGTGTGCACATAGGCAAAACTTTAACTTCAAATGTAAGTTGTAATGTTGTTAACATGCCCAAAAAGTTGCAAATCTGTTTGCTTTTTTAAAACACTAATTCATGTTGCAAAAATAATTAGTTAAAAGTGCTGCATAAATGCACTGGCTTGGTGTTGCTTTGTTGCAGATACATAGAAGGCATCAGGAAACAAGAAGCCTTCAATGTAATTCAAAAAAGCAAGGGGATTTTGATCCTTTAACTTTACTTTCAACTGCAAGAGCTGTCATTGAGATTGAACCAGAAGTCACTGTAGAACACAAGCGTGTGAAACTCTTGACTGAACTGCCAAGTAATGAACCATTATGTGAAAAAACAAGTAAAAGCAACATTGAATTCTGTGTGCCAAGTGGTTCACATCTGCTGCCACCAACATACATTACCGACTCGTGCAATGAAACAAAATTGAAAAAGGCAAGGAGAAAAAGAGTACTTGTAGATGAAGATTTGTCAGTTTTAAGGACTCCTGATAACAGTAAACCTCCTTCCTCGAAGAGGCCCTTTCTGCAAACAGAAAATGAACCAATAACAACCATTAAAATATGCAATGTGAAAGATAAAGGTATTTAAAAATATAACTTGTAGCAAAATAGAGAATTTGTTGTTAAACTTAAAGAGGAAAGATAAGCATGAGATACAAAAGATATTTTTGTACACACACTGGAAAAAATGTTGTTTTATTTTAAGATATACCTTGATGTACTCTCATCAATTTAACACACAAAACATGTTGATGTATAGCAGAAACTTCTGATGACAATGCTTCGAAGTCGTGGTTGCCACCTTCACCTGATAGCCTGTCTGAAGATGAAAAAGATTCTACCTTAAAGGACATTTTGCCCAGAAGTGATGAATGTGGTAACAATGGACAACAAAAAACTGAAGATATGTGCCACAGTCTTAAAGTGACCTTGCATAACATGGTCATTGCTGATTCTGGTTGTGTTGAAGAAAGCCTGTGTACTGTCGATAACAGTCCTACCCACAAGCACATTTTACCAAATGATGACAGTATTAGTAATGCCAATAGTCAACATGGTTAGTACTTAGTTTCTTGTGTGTTTAAACTTTATAACATGCAAAGCTTCACATTAAAACGTAGTGACTGTTTTTAAAATGTGCTTACTGATGAATTAAAAATGAAAAGCTTGGTAAAACTGATTAGCATTTTACTTGGTTGCTTGCTGTAACTTTTATTCTCAAGTTTTTGTGTGATCTAGAATGTGAAAAGCAAATTAATGCTCCACAACTTTCTGTCACCGGGGAAGCGACAAGAGAACCGACAAATAACACCTGTCACAGGTAAATTTTCGTTCTATTTGTGATACATGTAATGAATTCAGGAATATTTTTATGGTTGCGTTGTTTCTTCAGTCCCCCAACAAAGCGATCATTGAGAAGCAGCCAAAAACACATCAGAAAAACACTTCCCCCAGTTCAGGTTTGGTAAAACTTTTTTTTCATTGCTGTGACAGAAACCATTTACATTCATTTAATCTGAAGGTGAGGCAAACACCTATGGGTCTTCCTAAACCATTGCGCATCAAAAAGGAGAAGTTTTCTGTTGAAGAAATTTATACCAATAAGAACTATAGCACTCCTATCCCCAAAGCCTTGGAAACAATATTTGAATACCCAAAGCTAGAAAAAGATGGAACCACAAAGTTTGTTTTTTCAAAAAAATATTTGTCTTGTGGTATCAGCATATTGATTGATCACTTTACACAGATTTCTTGAAAAGAGGAGGAGAGCTCGTACCATATATTTTAACACAAACCCTGCTGAAAGACCAACGAAAAAAAGGGTAACATAATAAATATTAAATAGCTAAGACAAGTGTTTTGTACTTGATTTAATTGACCAGCTCTTTTTGTTTGCTGCAGAAACTAAAGCAGGGGAATCGAGTATCAACCCGTCGTCATAAAGTGAACAAGGACCTCCAGGAGTCCAACTTAAAACTGAACAACATACTTGCTGAATTAGATGAACAACTTCAGCTTCACAATTTGTCTCCATGAAAGTGTGCTTAAAAAAATGAATTGTTCAATTTGTCCAATCCTGTGCGCTGCATAGTGTTTTTTTCTGCACAACTTTTTACTACACAGTTTTTACAATATTATTAATGCAGATCTTATTCTTTTCTGATCGTTGCTCGAGCCTAAATTACAAATCTTCATTTTTGATCAGTTTGGATTTATTTACCAAGGTCCTAGGAAAAGTCTAGTTGGGCAAAAACAAAGTCCACCAAACATCAAATTGCATGATACTTTTAATAGCTTTCCTTAATCTTTAGTACAGTGTTAAAAAACTATTGCACCATGCAAAAGCAGTTCAAACTATTAAAAAAAATTATTTCTTTTTCTTTCCACGTTGAGATTTAGGCTGGTCCTGCACAATCATGGCATGCCCAGAGGACTTTATGTGCTGAAACAATTTATTTCTTGATGGGTATTCTCTATTGCAAGTGCCACACAAGTTGTTTGCAGGTGGCAATATCGTGGTTTGTGATTGTTTCGAAATTTGGGAATTATTTTTTGATTTATTTTGCTTTTTCCTCTTGGCTTTTGAAGGATTTGTTTTGGCTCCATCTGTTTTAATGTTTTCGGTAATCTCCAGCATGTCTTTTTCACCAGAGGTTACTTCTGTGGTTTCTACATCATCATGTTTGGACAATTCCTGATCAGTAAAATTGGACTGTGGGGTTTCATGACTGGCATGTTCTTTGTCGTCTCCGAATAACTCTGCATGTAGTTTTCGTTGTTTCTTCTGTTTTTTGGTCAACCTTGTCAGAATGTAGTGTATGATGAAATTTGACCACTGCACATTTGAAAAAAAAACAGCAAAAGCATCTTACTTCTTTGGCTGCTCTGGCATGTCCGTCCCCTCTGAACAGTTGCTTTGTTCCTCGACAGTTTCTGAAACATGCACCCTATGTTATTTTATAAAATGTGTAACGTTACATAAATCAAACTTAATTGTATCTTGGCACGCAATAGAGCAGTTATTAGGGATTGTACTGTTTTCCAGTTTGTTTAAACATGTGAATGTGCTACCATCAACTTGATCTTCTGCTTGACCTGCATTTTCTTCTCTCATTTCTGCTTGGAGCTGAGTAAACTTTTCTTTGTGTTTCTTGGACTTTTCATGGTTTTTTATTCTACAGCAAAATATTAAAAAAAAATTTAAAGTCAGCCAAATTTTAAACAGTTTTTAACCTACGCTTGAGCAGTTTTGAACTGCTTGTTGCACGCAACACAAAATAGCTCATCTGAATGTTCACTTTCCTCATCTGATGAGTTTTGTGGCTCTTCATCTAATTCTTCTTCATCAGTGGAAAAACCAAATTCATCCTAAAAGTTTCAGCATTATGTCAACATTTGTTTGAACAGGTTCACCACAAATTATTTTTTTGTGTGTAAGGATTACAGTTGTATGATATTTATTTTACATGAAATTTACTGCAACACTGATACTTTTTACGTACTGTGAAAGTACATACAACAAAGTAAACATTAATTTTGTAAGCCTTGGAGTAAGGATGGCAGAATACAACAGATCACTGTACAATTAAAAAGAATTGTAAATAATACTTTTTGAATTTTAGCACTAAAATGAGACATTGGAGCTTATAAACTGGCCTTCATCATGTTCTCCAATTCAGTTAGTCTGTTTGAATGCTCCACACTTTGTTGTAAGTTTTTTTCTGCATACAATGCTGTTTCCTCTATTCTGGAACTGTTCCACAAAATAAATTGATTAGCATGGATCTGACAAGTTTAGGTAGGTCATCTGCCTAAAACAACAACGCATACTTACCGCAGGACTTCAGCTCTTTTTTGTGCAGCTTTTTCTGCTTGTTCTGCTGCATGCTGGGTCAACTTCTCCCTGTGAATCTGAACTCTTGGATCTCGCTTGCGTACAAACTTGACCAGGTCCTGAATTATACGGTGAAAATGTGCATGACAAAACTATCAGCAATTAAACAACTACATACCCTGATAATTTCATTGCGGTTTCTTTTTTCTTTGTCCCTTTCCTTTTTGTTTTCTTTTTCTATGAGCCTTGCAATTCTTCGGTCTGGAGCTTCATGGACGTCATATTTTTCTACCCATACATAAGTGAGTTTTGTACAGTAAGACTGCCAAACTGCATAGAACAGGTGAACAATCTGACAAAATAAAACATTTTTTAAATAGTCATTAGCACCAACTACCAACCGCAAATTCAACTTACTGAAGTATAGTCGCTGTCAGCATCACCAAAGCATGGCAATTCTTCAAAATCAGTTGAGTTGTCATCACAAAATCTCTTATCTTCTTCAGATATTCTTTTAAACAAATCCCGGTACACAGAATAAAATCCCTGAATATGAGACAAGAAGCATGGTTGGTGATGGTAGATACTAACCTTTTTAAACTATTAAGATTGTTGCAAGAAAGTATGCATATTAACAATGTAGACCTTGTCATCATTTCCAAATCCTTTGAAGGCAGATGGTGTAAAAAAATCCAATATGTCGGAAGTAGAATCTTTAAAACCCTCAAACTCACTTTTATGAAGGATTTTCAATCTGTGTTTATCATACCTATACATAAAAAAATGTTTGTTGATGACAAATAGATTTTCCCCTAAAGTGGTACTGCAGCAAAGTTGGATCAAAGCCATAATGTTTTACACATTTTTTATTTAAATGCATCATTAGATGCTGCTATGTTAGGCATATATGTTGTACCAAAATAATATTACCAAGCTTTTTCCTGTGGATCTGACAAAACATCATAAGCTGCTTGTACCAAACGAAATTGCTCAGTAGCTTCTTCTGAGTTGTCAATATTTTTATCTGTCACAACAAAAATTTTCATTTTACCCAAGAAAAACAGTATTCTCCACACACAATAAATTAAGTGATACATTGACATCTGAAAAACGTTGTTTGGTCTCACAATCAACATTCGCCAAACAAAACCTCTGCGCACACATTACAAACTTTCAAATATGGACGAAAACTCACTCACCTGGGTGCCACTTTAACGCCTTTTTACGGTAAGCTTTTTTAACTTCGTCTTCATTTGCTGTTAATTCCAATCCCAGAACTGCATAATGACACTTCATCGCAACGATTTTCGTCTAGGGTTAAAACAAATACAACTTCTCCTTCTCGTCAACCGAACTGGCAATTAGCGACGGACGTTCAATTTCACTTCTACAAGCTCAACTCAACAAAACACACGTCTTTTTTGTTTTGTTAGTTTTTTGCGTTGCACTCCTCCGCTTCGGTTATGTCCAATAATTACTTGATAAATACCTGATATATATATGCAGATACCGCTGATACCCAAAAGACCTATTATATTTAAAAATACTATTTCAAAAAATTAATTCAAAAAATTATCAACAAAAGAGGTATTTCCAAAGACAAAAAAAATAAAAACTTTGTGTTTTGCGGACGATTCAATACACCCCATGTAGTGCACTACATGTATACAATATGTAACACATATAAATAGTTGATTGACTATAGTTGACACGTTAGATAAACAATCTAACGTGCCAAAAAAGTTCAAAATGTTGTCTTTGTTTTCTACGTTTTTCATTTTGAGATATTCCCGGTCGTTGCTGATAATAGCAAGATGTGTTGACTTTATAAATGCGGGAATGTTGACCTTGTTTACGATTATTTCGATAATGAGCATCATACGATTGTGGCAGATACTGTTGTAACCAAGTAGGCCTATGTCTGAATTTGTTTATGACAACTGGACAAGAGGCGAGGTGTCTAAGACCAGCCCAAATTGCCACTGAATTGAATGAAACAGTTCTAATCGGTATAATCCCGCTTATAGGCAAGACAAATGAAAATAAAAAGTGATATGATTTGGTCTAGTAATCGTTATTTTGGAATTGTCATTCGTGCATGTATACGATATGTTGTTCTCTGTATGTGTGGCCGTTTAAAATGGCTTCAGTTGAGCCATTATACACTGGTACGCCAAATCGATATTAATAAATTCATATGCGTAAGTAGATACAAAAAAATTTAAATGCTCGTATTTCAGTGTCTCAGGTTATAAAAGCAAACATTCGTTTGTGAACCTATACAAGTAATGCGATAAAAAAGAGAAACGTTCGAGGAGTGAAGGAATCTAAACATCTAATCGAATCCAAAGTTCAAATATTTGTCTAGAGTTTCCCGGCACCGTTATAATTATTAACGAGGTATGGTCAGGACATTTCTTAAGCGTCAACACGTCGGTATCAGTCAGTCGTTTTTGCCACTCGAAACAAGGTGGAAAACCTCACGAAGACATGTTTTCGAGGTGGACGTTGTTTTTAATTGCAGTTAACGGGTGTTGTGGGAAACAGAGGAAACCTCAAGGTAAAGCTGTAAGGAATTAGGCAGAAGTGTAATATGTTTGATCACCTTACGGCTTGTCAATATGGCTATACAAGCAACTACCACTGCGTAATAAAGTTTACGGCCTATTGTAAAAACATAATACATGTATCCCGTAGTAACTATAGATGGACAAAACTACACAACGTGACATTTTTACACTTTGGGCTTGTTGTCAGCACAGATACAGCATTATGTTAACAATCAACAATAAATTTCTTCCCAGTTCGTTTCAAGAAAAAGTTGCAAAGAAATAGTTCTTTATTTGAAAGCAAAACAAAAGCAGAGTGTGATGTAAATTCAAATGTTTGCAGGTCCTACAGATGTTCACCTTCGGACAGTCGACTTAAAAACCTCATTGGTTTGGGCAACCAGGCCAGAGTGGCGTAACTATACCGTTGAATACCAAGTACAAACATGGTATGTACATCTCGCTATACAGTATGGTGTCAATATTACACCAACCTTTGTATAATTTAGCAACAGTGACTGTACGAAAAGGAGTAGATGGACTGGCGCCAACCATTGTCGGAAGCTGGTCAGTAATAAAACAATGGAATGTAAGCTACACGACCTCAGTGATTCCTTCTTCGGTGAGTTTTTATCACACCTTACCAGCTTAATGTCACACCTTAAATGTTTTTTGTTTTGTGTCATCATCCCCCCTCCCTTTTTTACTGCATACAATAATCGTAATAGTGGTTACTGGTGAGTTAGATAAAAGCATTGGCGAACGGTAAAGTAATTGTCATTGGTGTTTCAGTACGAATCCATCCAACGAATGGTGTACTTAGTTTTAGCAAATTTATTTACACATTCAGAAAATCTCATCAGTATTCGAAAACTTTTTGTTTGACTTTTGTTCCTGTAAATTTATTCGGGTGAGAACAATTTTCTACTTTTATTCACTTTCTGTCAACTCGCGTTGTTATTCAGGATTTGGACGGGTCAGGGCGTTCCTGAGGACCAAAAACACCAATTCCTCGCATGAATGCACATGCACAAGTTGTGCGTGCACAAAATTTTCGCGAACCAACATCTATCGATCAGATTTACACAGTGAGTGTGGCGTTATGTTTGCTTTATTTAGTATACAAACAGTTTAAAACACAGGTTAAACTAATGACCCTGCGTACACTCAGGTGCACAAAAAACTTTTCTACATGCTTAAAATATTATACCTAAAACAAGAATAATATTTTGCCATATTTTGTTGTTTCCTAGCAAGTCTGAGCGCGCCAATGGTGGTGTTGACTGACCCACAATCGCCGACTTCCGCGACGGTGGAGGTCAAACTTCCCAGTAAACAAATTGTTTGCCATTTTGGAAGCGTCGAAGGATTGGTGACAGCTTCGGTTATCCAAGGTGCGCAAATAATTAGTTCTTGGAAATGCGGCCGGTAAATAAATTGGCGTCACCCAACGCTTTTCGTAATCTTTAGAAGAGATTGCGCCACATCAGTGCGATGTTTGGCACACATCCAGAAACTTAACTCTAAAAGCTGCCGCCGAGAGTCCATTCACAATAGTAAGTGACTGAACTTAATTCGGCAGACAACTTTTTAAACTTTGTTTGACGTTTGTAGGCATGCGAAGACATATCCCTAGAAAAAACCGTCCAACTGCAAAATCTCTTTTCTGGCACCAAGTATTGCATTTACGCTTGGTATTCAGCACGATCTATTAATAGCGATGTTGGTTTTGCTGATGTTTTCGAAACCAGCTCTGGTAAGAATTGTGGGGTTTACGACTTGTCTAGGTTATAATATATGAGAAGAAATGTATGGAATCTATGGGTGATTTCATGATGGTGCGTCGCATCACTCCAGTACCTTGCTTTGTAGACCAAGATTCTGTTACCGATGCTCTGATTGCGCTGGGATGTTTCGTGTCAGTAGTATTTCTTGTTATTGTTGCTATTGCATTGATGAGATTACACAAAAACTTTAAAGACTACGTCAAACATGGATTGCCATCGTTTCTGGTGAGAAGCTGTTTTAACCTATTATAAACAGACAAGTATTCGATCATAAGTTAACGTTTGTTCCGACTGAGTGCAGGCCTACATATTTCCAATGTGTGAAAATATGCGAAAGCATGGTTTGGGTTCCTTTTCCGAAAACAATCACTTTTTGCTGGATTGAATTCCAAAATAAATAATACGTTCATAACTTTAACTATACTTAAACGAAACAAAACAGTCAAAGTTTTACTCTCCATGTTCGGTTATAGTTGCGACAAATCAGACGTTTCTTTTTTGCACAAAATTTCAAATTTTCCTATTTTTTTAGGAAGATGTTGCAGGTGTGGGGCAATGTGAGGGATTTTACAAGTTAGTAATGCCTTGTACTGTTGGAACACAAGATTATAATGTACTTTATGGTTACAGAATGGATCCAATTTGCGATTCACCCGAAGGGCCAGCAGACTATTTGGAGTACATAATTCTGCCACAAACACCAGGTGCACATTAACTAACTTACAAACCATTTATGTTTATTCAGCACCCTTTTCTTGCTCCTATGCATGCAGTAAACAAAGAGCTTTGTTAAGTGTTTTATAATTGCGCAAAGTTTGCAAAGCAATTACAACACACGTTTCACCCTGCAGAACCGAAATCTCCTGACAGCAACGAAACCGTAAGTGATCAAGTAAACAGAACAAGGTAAGTGGAGTTTCAAATCCATTTTACTAAACGAGAATAGAAAGGAAATATTACCATAACTCTAACCTTTGACTTTCCGTTTGTGCCGAACGCCGTAAACATCCGCCTCCAAAGCAAGCACGAGATTGCTTTCTTTGTAAATTTACTTTATTTATTCAAAGAGAATGTATTTCAATGTATTGCGTAGATAATGCACATTGAATGAGAAAATGACTAATGCTCCATTTTAAAAACTTTTTACACATCTTCAGTTGAAACAAAGTTTGGTCTAAAAATTGCCGTTTTAGTTGAGGAATTTATTGAAACATTTTCTTTTTAGGCCAAATGACACTGTCCAATCTGACGAGGGCGAAATAGGTAACCTTAAACTATCACCTGCAAATTAAATGTGATTGTAATCCTTTCGATAACTTACAGGAAGCAGAGAACAAGCAGATTCATCTCCATCGCCGTACAGTCGTTTGTTAAATGACCTTACAGACGTGACTATCAGCCAAACCAGCAAACCAGGCTGCTACATGTATCATGACTGATTAAGCTTCGAAAAGAACTTTTACCACTGCTGTTGAACATTATGGGGACGCCGGTTACCTCGGATTGTTTAAATGCGCACCAGGTCCAAAGCCGTACGTAAATCTTCCGTTCAAATTTAGTCTGCAAATTGTGTCACTGCGAATAACTCGAAAAAAAAAACATTTCTACCATGTGTGCCTGACTACTTGGTACAAATATTGCGACTTTTGCAAACCACACAAAGTGTGGGTTGATCTTGTTAAATCAATGTAGCTTGGTTTACAACGTTAATTAGCACTACATAAATGATGTCTTGCGCAGTAAAAAGCAGCAACAATAAAGTTAAGATCTGAAATACAGCCGAAAAGAGCATAATCGGTGCCAACAGTAAAGTAAAACATTTCATTGTTTGCAAAAAAAAGTTTTGGTTGATTTACCGTTTCAATTTAACTGACGAGAAATATTTTGGAGGTACTCGCTAAAATGGGGGGTTTAATCTCTTCGATGTGCATCAGGCAGAAAATTAAAAAAAGGTATTCAAACAAATTGCATCTCCCGATTCATTAACTTAGTTTTGCGTTGGGTTGAGCCAGTAACCACCTGCGAGGCGTTCAGTAATACGCTCCAGCAAATTTAGGCTCCAGCGGTCGCACAGTTGGCGGCGCCCGACCCTGCGTGAAGCGCCGAAAGTTGATTCTGCAATTAAAACCGACCGTTAGTCATTAACCGCTTATCAGTTTGGTCTTATCGAGCGACTGCGTTTGCGCTCCCACCCGCTGAAACAGTTTTTCTTTTATTTGTGCAACAACAAGCAAAATCATGGCAAAATGTTACTGTTTGTTCTCTTCAAACCACAATATCAAAAACACTAAACGAATGCTTAAAAAACAGGTTGCAACCAGTGGTTTGAATGAAACAAATAACTTTTCCGATGTACAAGTTATTTATGGCAGCTTAGCATGCTTTGCGCAGGGTATTCGATGTACTTTTGTTGTGTAAAAAACGTATTTTGTTCGACGAGGCGCCAGGTATACAAAAAACAAGACACAGTCAAAACGTCACACCACAGTATGTATCGGGTACGGTTAAGATCAAGTGTCAGTTTAACAAAAAGTCCATCGTCTGCGCCAGACAATCACCGACGCGGCTGGGCGCTGGTTAGATGTTGCATGCTTTGGTACCTGTTGTTGGATTCATTCGCAGGCGAAGCTGCGTTTGGTCTCTCCATAATGGCACTAGTTATGTCGCTTGGAAGTGTCGAGTCTTTCTTCAATTCGCCGATTTGTCTCCAAATTCCAAGGTAATTTGCTGCATAAATGGAAGTATGTGTTATGTGGTCATCAAGTTGAAGCTGCTACACAGTCTCTTACCCATCCAGAGGTAAACTTGACCATCATCACCACTTGAAATAACGATGGTACCCAGGTCATTCCAGGTTACATTCACCACCTGTGTTTCAGTTCACAATATTAACCTCAGGGTAGCAACTATTGTGGTTCAAAGCCATAACACTTACGCATCTTTTTATGGTAAGTAAGGGGGTTGATATTGGTTTTGCTAATAATTGGCAATAAAAAATAATTTAATGGCTTTGCATACATGAAACAAGCGTATAAGTCAGCTTGTATTTTGCAACCACAATTAAAATCTTTTCCACCAATATTGTTTATCAACTGTTTGCATTACTGGAGATGAAACAGGCAATGACATAACATTCTATTAATAATGATATTTCTGTTAATTTACTGTTACAAACTTTGCAATGGTGTTCATTAAAATGTGCCACTTGATCATATGTTAATAGGGTTGATCCAGAAGTGGAAATTTCATTGCTGGAAAAGAAACCAAATAGCAAATATTAAACTTGGAAAAAATAATTTTAGCACATTTTACCTTGAAGGTTTTAGGTTAAAGATATACAAATCCTCTGAAGCAACTGCAAGTACATGATGTTTGCGTCCAAGATTGGGAGCAAAACACAAATCAGTGACAGCATCCGTCATGGACATAATCGTTAAAACTTTAGACCACTCTCTGGTTTCAAAACAAATCTCTGTTACATCACAAACGCTACAAGAAAATGTGGACAATGGACCTTGATTGGTCGTTGTATTCAAAAATAAAAACTTTTCCACCAGCAGATGAAGAAGGATCATCACTACCAACTGCTATCATGGGCAAATGATTTCTTCGTCTGAATTGATGACATATGTTAGTTAAGTAAACATACTGCAAACAAATGGTATAAACATATATACATTGATGGATTCCATGACACACAGCTGCAGGATATTTTGCATTCAATTTTATTCTGAAGTGACCAATGCATCAGGTTCATTACATCAGGTGCTTCATAAATTCTAATCGTTCCGTTTGAAGAACAAGTGGCCTAACAATAAAAACATGAAAAGTCACAGGTTACAATTCAAAGATCATAATAAGTACTAATTAACATACAAGTTGAAGACCAAGATGCTTTGGTGCAAACTTTACATCCTTTACAGATGTTCTGCTGTCAACCAAGCTACCTTTATGAACCTTCAAATTAAAAAAGAGTGTCACTATGCAAGATTTTTGGTGCAAACAGCACAGAAAACAGCAGAACTCACCCAAACTTTGTCACCTTGAAGGTTTTCTGCAAAAGTAAAATAATGTGAACTACATTGCATCTAAATATATATATATATATATATATATATATATATATGGGTGCATACAGTGGCGCAACTAGCGGAATTTAAAGGGGACAGGCAAATATAATAGAATATCATCACCGATATCATTTGTTTCCACCGATATCATTTGTTTCAACTAAAACGACGCTTAAATAGGTCAAAACGTAAAAATAATAGTTCCATTGTGAGCCAGAAATTACATTTTTATGGAACAGTTCCATTATTAGAGGTATTGTTTTGTAACAATTACACTTTAGCACGCTTGAGCATATTTTCTCGCATGTCGTTCTTTCGACGTGTCTATATAGGTTACTATAGTATACTCTGCTTGACCAACTTTTGCGTCAGTTTCTTCTGTAACTACAACAGTTAGCCTCAATAACAATGTCTTGTCCACCGAAGAAAATGAGAAAAATTACGTCATTTTTTGTGGTGACGTATGGAGTAAATCCTTAGTAACAATCGAAAGATTACCGCCGTTTAGTAAATGCGAATATGATTTGGCGCTGTACCAACATACGCAGACAACAAAGGGACCTGGCATGCCGACAAACCAGCCCCCCTAGTTGCGCCCCTGGGTGCATATATACTGACCAGATTCCCGGTAATTGCACAGACAACGCACAGATTGGCAAATGTTTTTGTACTTTTTTTTGCATGCATTACCGATAATTTTTTGAGAAGTGTACAGAGGTTATAGCATGACATTTTCAAAAAAATGGAACACTGACCTGTTTCTTCCCATACTGAAGCGGTGCGATCAAAAGAACAAGTGGCCAAAACCTGTCCAAATTCAGGATGCGCCCAAGTTACTTTCCAGACTGATGCACTGTGTGTTTTCCAACTTGCAGTGCAGTACCACTCATCATTATCATCGAGATCCCAAACCTAAGAAACATAGTCATTAGACATGCTGTTGTATTGTGAGACAAACAAAATGTATACCTTAACACTCTGGTCGCTAGAGCAAGTGGCCATTCTCTTTCCATAAAAGTCAAACGAGACATCATGAAGCAAATCCTTATGATCCGAGTTAATCCTGTTTACCATGTAAATATGGTCTAATGTATTACATCCATCCATTGCTTATAACCACTACACCATTACCAATTTTTAAACAACTGATAACCAAACAACAAGTAGGCCTATTTCACTAACGAAAACGAGAAAGAAATGAAAAGTAAAACAATAATCTGCATGCACCACAATTTCCAAATGGTAAAATGCTGTGCAATTTTTAGCTTTACATTTACATAGTTTCCACATTATATGAAAAATATTTTACATTACTTTGGAGGAAGCCAAGCATTAAAAATGCCAAATTATCAGCATTCTACATATATAATTCATTACTGCATAACAGTTGGTACATGCCACAAAACTATCACTGTATATCATCAAAAGTTGGCAAATAACAATTTATTTGAAAACCCATTAGAACTGGTTAGAACCGAGGTGCCATACTATGATTTCTATGGTGCCACACTGGGATTTCTTTCATTTGCAAGCACTTCTTCCAATCATAATTAAACAGCTTGTTATTATTTGGCATTAATGTATTGTTACGTCACAGACCTACCAGGACTGTCTACTTCACTGCGTTTCGTTGGAAACTGTCAGTTGCGGAGATTGAAAAAACATGTTGTGATGATGTGCGGAAGGTTACTAAAGTTCAAAAAAAGGGATTAGCTTACAATTGGAAACAATAGCCCTGTTTACATGAAATGGTTTGCGAACGAGCTTGCGGCATCGAGCCGTGAAGAACTAATATACCATAACGAGCGAGCTTCGGGGCTCAATTTACATGATCGCGCGAAATTCGGTTCTCGCAAAATGGATATGGCGGCAACGGATAGTTTATTGGAAGTTAGGGCTCTACTTTTACTTCATAATTACCAAAAAGGGTGCAAACGAAGAAAGGCTTTGCTGTTGTTACATGTCAATGCGTTGCTTTCTCACAATCGAAGACTTGAACGGCCGTGGCGATTGCAGAGGTGAGATATTGGTGGTATTTATGGGCCAAACTTTATGCTTACTGGAATACAGTGCTTCGCTTTGCATTCATAGTTTTGTATCTTGGTTAAGTTAAATGTTATTTTCGTTTGTTTTAGGTCAGGACAATGGTGGGATGTTATAGTTCCCGGTTTTAATGATTCCCAGTGGTTGACCCATTTCAGATTGAGTAAAGAATGCTTTGGGTGTTTGTGTGAAGAAGTGTGGGAGTCAGGACTTTTCTTTCTTCAACACTTTTTAACAACTCTTGTATTGCTTCGTTGGTCCAAATTACTTTTTCGCAATATTTTTGTCATTTTTTATGAAATAAATATTAATACCAAGCACACAAATTAAAACCTCAAAACGAATATCTTCGAAAAACATCAACAAGCAAACCTAACCTAAGTTGATTTTGCCGCCAAATTTTTCGAACAGCTGGTTCGCGAAAAGAAGCTAGTTGGGCGAACTAGCTTCCGAACCCACCCCTATTAAGCTAGTTCGCCGAAACCGCTTCCGAACTAGCTTGGGCTGTGATGCGTAACGCTTTTTCTGATAATGGCGGGAAGCGGGTAAGAAGCGTGCCGCGAACCCGCTTTAGACGTCCATGTAAACAGGGCTAATGTTCATTATTGTTGCGCCTGTACTTGCTTAGGTTAATCGTACGCTGCATGTCACATTAAGCCTTGTCAGACTGAAAGTTATTTCGTTGGCATACGAGCTACCGGTGTAAAAAATAAGCACTAACATTTTGTTTCATATGCTCTTGGCTACATTTGAGGCGAGGTTAAAAAAAATCCTTGGTTCGGAACGTTTTCAAATATGTCGTCAAAGTTGTCGCATTGAATGCGCACTTGTTTAGGTTGACCGCAGCTGTATGTCACATGGCCCCCTGTCGGACTGAAAGGTATTTCGTTGGCATACGAGCTACCGGTGTAAAAAATAAGCACTAACATGTTCTTCCATATGCTCTTGGCTACATTTGAGGCGAGTTAAAAAAATTTCTTGGTTCGGAACATTCAGAAATATGTCGTCAAAGTTGTCGCATTGAATGCGCACTTGTTTAGGTTGACCGCAGCTGTATGTTACATGGCCCCCTGTCGGACTGAAAGGTATTTCGTTGGCATACGAGCTTCCGGTGTAAAAAATAAGCACTACTGTGTTGTTCCATATGCTCTTGGCTACATTTGAGGCGAGTTTAAAAAAATCCTTGGTTCGGAACATTTTCAAATTTGTTGTAAAACTTGTCAGTGTATTTGTGCTAACTTCACAGTTTATAGGTGTTCAAAAATTTAAATTATGTAAGTATCGATATTGTTTTAAAAATATTGCTGACTTTGTTGATTGAAATGTTTGTTTTTAATAACTCATTTTTTTTTTGTCACGAGTTACTGCAGAATTTGTGTGAACGCAATCGTCTGAAGTCGTGTTCACTAATGCGTGAAATAATTTCGGTTGTAGCTTATTTCGATTTCGCCGAAATGACGGTAGTTTAAATAAAACACATGTTATCTAATACCATGGTATACCAACATTGATATACTATGCTATTACTGTATAACCCCGCTTAGATCTGCAGAAGTGCCCTTCTCTGACCAACACCACATTTTTTGTTGTTGTTTGTGTTTTCTCCCGCCACTTGCTTTGTGACGTCTGGCGGCTGTGACGTAACAGGGTAACATGATTGCAACATAATAACATATACTCTGGCTATGTTTTTAATGTTAATATTTTACGTGCAATTTATTCAGGTAAAGTAGCCTGACTTACGTAATGAATCAATAAATTATTTTAAAACTAAATTCAAAAGCATAGCCTGACTTTCGTGATTACGCTGACTTACTTTTTTATAAGAACGACAAAACAAGTTGTGGAATTCAAGTCCTTCCCCGTAACACAGGTTGCAATTATCAGGCAGACTGAGTAACTGTTGTTCTACAGTTAGGTATTATAGTCTTTTTGGGTGGCAGAGTGAAGAATGAACGGGTAATACAGTAGGAGTATTTATAACAGGTTGAAGGTCTGTCGTCGAGTCGGATGCCAGAAGCTGTGGGAGTTCTGCAGGAAAGCCTCCGTCTGCTTTCCAGTTGATTGAGGAATCAAGTCGGGAAACTTGCGTGGTGCAACACGCACGGATACTTGCGTCGAAGTGCAACAGGCGCAATAGCGAAAGTCTGGCAGTTCTGACACAAAATAACGAAAGTCAGGTAATTCTAAAGCACAATCACGAAAGTCAGGTATCCAACACACAATCACTCAAGGCAAGCTGCTTTCCCGGAATAAACTTTGGGAAACATTGCTGTTGAAGTCAGGCAGGTAATAAGAGTCAGACAATTTATTACATTCAGATTAGTGCTCATAGCCCGAAATCGGTGCCATGCTGGCATTTTACTTTGTAGTAACTATACCATTGGATCCCTATAATGTTTAAAATAAATTATTTTTTATAAAATCCGCAGTTGAAATTATGTAGGACGGTGACTGCGTTCCAGTCTGCAGAATATGGCAGTCCGCGTACAACGAAAGCCCGCGTACAACGAAAACGATAAAATGTCTTTGGTGCTTTCCGTTAGTTGATTTATGTTTAGACATTCGTGTGTCAAAATAATTTTCGAGTGCAGTCAGAAAAAATTACCGTGCAAACAAAAAAAGTTAAAGAAAAACTTGCGCGTGCAGCTACCATACTCTGCAAACTGGACTGCGCTAAGGCACTTGGGGAATTCCAATCTGATAGGCAGACATACTATTATTTTATTCCAAGTAAATACAAATTGTTTATTTAAATTTATGCTTTATGAGGATGCCAATTTTCCGGAAAAGCAGTGACCTTTTTAAGCAGCTCATCCGAAAATGTACAACGAGAATAATTTTTTTTGCGGAGAAAGGGACATTTGCGACAAGTTTCGTTTGGAAGGTTTGCAATTTGTTGTTTTAAATATAACTGATCCATAAAACTAAAGTAACTGGAAAATAGGCAGATTTACCAGAGAAATAAAATTCCTTTACATTACCCAAGGAAATGAAGGCCAATAAAAGCTGTTGGGGACACAATTTTGTGCCATTTTGCTCTGGAATCGCTTGTGGAATTTTGATATCAATTGGTTTGTACCTGGCATATCTGGGATTTGGATCTGAAGCCTTGTCAAATCAACTATGGATGGAAGCGAATCATGACAAATTTCGCTGGGTTGACAGAAGTCCATCTAACGGAGGATCTCGTGAATTACCTCGTGAATATAATGGTAGGTCTAATATTTAAGTATGTTACTGTTTTTTGACAAAAAAACATTAAATCAAGAAGATAGTATGTTAAAACACAGTCAATTCTAATTACATTTTAAGTCCTCGTATAGTACTATGTTTGCTAGGCCCCACACTGATCGATTGGAAAGAATGATGTGTGCCGAGTATAAATCTTTTTTTCAAAAAAATCATTATTTTTTCGACAATCCACGCTAAAATAATTGGCTAGTGCATTAACATGTGAAAGATTTCAGTTAATTCGTGCAATTAACGTTCGCCAAAAAAAACCTTAGCGCAAATTACATACTTTCCAGTCTGGGGTCCCACCTTGTAACAATCTACAGGTTATCTATGTCTCACCTTGTAATACAACAGGTCTACCTTGAACCTAATATTTAGTAACTAGGTACATGATGTAGACTAGGACCTTTAAATAAAGTCCTGAAATATGAGAAGTAGAAGCTATGACAAAGTGAATCTGTAGCATTAGATGGTGGGACTCAGTGAAAGTGTTAAATTGTGATTATTTATTTATACTATTATTTTCTGCTTATTTAGTTAGTTCTGCGGACAGGGTGTGTACACTCACTGTTTCGACCTGTAAGGTCTCATCAGTGCAGCTGTTGAAGTGGCACTGTGATAGCTTCTACACTAGCAGGCACACTAATTTCCACAGTGGTTCGTCTCTGTTGTTTGGTACATAGTATAGGGTACCCAACAGATCGACGTTGACCGGAACGGTACTACAAAGTGGAAATTAGTGTGCCTGTTAGTGTAAGCTAGCACAGTGCTACTTCAACAGCTGCACGAAACAGTGTGTGTGCACACCCTGTCTGCAGCTCTCCAATATTATGGCTTTTTTGCACATAGTTAATTCTTTTTGTTCAGTATAGCCAAAGTTATGAAATAACTGCATGTAGCCCAAGGACCATGGGTTGCCGATAATTGACCTAGCCTGTATAGACTACAGTATTTACCACAAACTAATTTTTGTTACATTCAAGTGGAAAGTGTGTAACTCCATTATTTTCAAACAAATAATTTGTTTAAAAGTTGAAGGTCAAAAGGTCATTGAAAGAAAATTGTCACAAGATATCAGTTCAAACTCGAACAATCAGGATCTTGGAAATATGACCATTCCTATCGAAGTGCAACATGAAAGGCAATCAATTGAAGTATGGTTTTGTTTCTTTTCCCTGTATTTGTATCTAAATGCTTATTACACTTGTTTAGAATCCAGCATGGGAAATGAATTTAACTCCAATTCACATACCTGGTTTCCTCACTCAAGAACTGAAGCTGAAAAAGAAGGTTTATGTTGCCATTGTTAATCCATCTGCCATTACCTCACCTTTTCTCACAGTGATGGGTAAAACTTATGGAAGTGGTGAGTCTTAAACTTCCTTCAGTCAATTGTAAACTACACCTATGTGTATTCATTAAATATTTCTTTGTCTAGAATGGGCAGCCAAAGGTTTTGGGGACTTGGGCATATTTTCTCCTATTGGAGTCGATGCTGCAAAAATTCCAAACATAAAAAGCTATCATGTTTCAGGTAAGTGAGAAGTTTTTATTGATAATATCAGTGGTTCACATGCTACAACTATCGATTGCAGTTCCATCAAAAAATCCCCGTGACATTCAAGCTGCAATGCTTTATGAAGTGATAAACACCCTCTGCAGTGAACACATTGATACGCACCATCATTTTTTTATCGTGAATAGTAACACCTATGTTCGACTTCACCTCCTACTCAATTTCACCAACAGACTTGATGACTCCCATTCTCTATGGATAGGTAATTCTCATGTTTGAATATTGTGAATCAATTTTTTGCTTTCTATTAATATATTAAATAACTCAGATGTTTTGGGCACAGCCTACACCAGATTTAATGTTTTGCAATATGATAAGTCTTGGTATCTTTGATTGCAGGTCACAAAGTTTTAACAGACTTATTGGACAAGCAGTATACTAATGATCCTGACCACTACTGCTCAACTGGCCCAGGATTTATTTTGAGCAGAAGAGCACTTCAAAATACATGTCCACATATTGGTGTTTGTCAGTCTGATTATGCAAGTAGCAGCACACCTGCGGGTCTCCAATTTGCCCGCTGTGCCCTGCGCTTTTTAAACATGACTTGTATATACTCAACAAAGGTAAACTTTGGTCAATAATTTAAAAATAAGAATATTAAAAAAAGTGTTTCATACTTGGCATTCTATGTTTTACAGCAACTATTTTATGATCTTGGTGGCAAAGATTTGGTTGATCCCTATTCTGAACAGTGTCCATACAAAAACAGCATATCTGTGCATCCCATGCAAGACTCAACAGCGTTTTACAGGGTTCATCATTTTTCATTAGTACAAAAACTAAATGAAACTTCCAAGTATGACATTTTCTTCTATGATTTGTTCACATAAAGAGTTTTTCAATATTTTGTCACAATTATGTGTTTCAGAGCCAATGAATATTATCACAACATCATTCAGAATATGGATAGAGTGTTAGTAAAGGAAGGTGGAATGGCAGATGACCGACTTATTCTTGGACGACGGGGAAATGAAAACAAGTCAGCTTTAACTAACACTTGGATCATTTTAATAACCTCTATATGCAAAATTCTTATTTGACTTCAGGTATTTGCATGGAGATATTATCGCATGGGATCGTATTGAAAGCGATGAAAGTGCCCCCACCCTCATATATTCATCAAACAGTGCTGAACCTAGTCGTACGCTGACCAAGTCTGATGAAATTGTGTTGGATAAAGTCAAAGTAATGGCTCTCGAACATGCGAAGGTATAGCAGAACATACTACTAGCATAACTCACATTTTTTATAAATCTTCAAATCAAACAGTAAAGCCCATGTAACTGTATTTCTTAGCAGCATTCTATGCATTAGTGTTTAAAGTAGTCAAATGGAGGCAGGTGTTGTAAATTTTATTTTGACATCACTTCCTGTGTTTTCAGAAAAAATATGGAAGTGAGTCAGGAATAAAAACAAGCACAATATTTCGCCGTGTCGTACCTGGTGTTGGGTATCAATATATGGTGGACATTCAACAAAATAACATTGATGTGAGTACTTTATTTGAAAGCTTTCCACAATATCTTACGTATTTCCACTTTAGATTGCTACTGTAAGCTTTGATCAGCCATACGACAGAATGAGATCACTGAAAACTCAGATTGCACCAAATGTAAAAGTTAACTTTGTGTTGCCTTTGCAAGATGGTTCCACGTATTTTACAGAATTCATGCAGATGTTTGAGCAGGTAAAAAGATTTAAAAGTTATACTTTATTGTCATTATGCAGATTTTTTTTACAAACCTTACCGATAATAAAGTACACTTTGGATAAAGGTAGTGAAATTTTGTTCCGCAGTCCTGTATGTCTGTGGAGCGAGCTCAAAACGTAGCATTGCTTGTTGTTCTCTACCAAACCAAAAGCAACTATTCCAACAACAACTTTGATGAGAAGAAATCTGAAACCCTCAAGTTGTTGAACTTATACAAGCAAAAGTATCCAGAGTTATCACTAAGGTGAGAAACCGCATATATATAATAAGAGTCTGTAAAATCGCCCTCAACTTCAGTGCCACCAAAATATTTGAACAATGCCAATACTTTTAGGTGGATTAATGGTGGAAACAAGCCTTTTTCTAACATTGAGGGCATGGCAATGGCTGTAAAGGCTCTTCCAGCCGATACCCTTATATGTTCAACCAATCTGTTTGTACTGGTAAGAAGGCTATGCAATGCAATAATACTTTTGCTAATTACTGTACAGTAGAGGTATTTCAGAATATGTCATGATTTCAAAAATCTGGGAAATGGATTGTCAACAGATTCTGTGGCTAATAATTTAATTTTAAAATTTTATGATTCTTTAAAGCTGTAATAAATGAACCAGTTGCAATTGCAATCTAATTACAGTTTTGTAATGACAAATGTAACCACAAATAGTACTTTAAAAACCTGTCTGTGGCAGCACCAGATCTGATAAACATTGCCCGGCATTATAATAACTGTGTATGTTTAGATGGAGCCGGAATTCCTTCACCACGCACGTTTGAATGCAGTTCCGGGTGAACAACTGTACTTCCCTGCTTCCTTTCAGCGTCTTGAAAACACGGTTAGTTTGCTGTGTTCTTGGTTTTGGTTTTGGCAAAACACTGCCGATGAACGCAATGATGTAAAATTAAAACAATATTTCAGGAAGATGAGGAAGTCTCGAAAAAGTCTGGTTTTTGGCGCTCCTTTGACTACAGCTTATTTTGCGGTTACAAACAAGACTTAATCCGCGCTTGTGGAGGAGAAGCATTTGTCAGGTAGGTGTAACATATCCATGCAGTTCAATCTCTCCAATTACGTTTTCAAACAAGCAATTGCCGAAACTTGTTTGCATTTGAAATGGTTTGAGTATTGATTGTAACCACAGAGTACCTTACCGTGTTGTATTCTGTCACTTACCGGGCCTTGTTCGATAGTGGCGAAGACCTGTACGAGAAGGCACTTTCCTCGGGCCTTGACGTTTTTCGCGCACCCGAGCACTCACTGTCCGTTAGGTGGCACTCGAGAGACTGTCGGGTAGACCAACTGGCGAAAGAAGAGCGAGCAACTTGTGAGGAGTCGGAAAGACACGTGCAACTAGCAACTAGTTGGATCTTGCGGTAGCTGCTCGCCGTACTTACCAGAATTTATGCAGTTTTTTCGGAATATATTTCTACACCTCTCGTTTTAGACACTGTACTGCTGGATAACCCTAACTGCACTTTTCATGCTTGTTTCTTACTAATCTTTTTCTGCTTTACAGTGAGTAAGGTGCACCATGGTATTGATGTTTTTATTACGTCGTCATACTATGCCACGTTGGAGTGCTTGCTTCATCTTATTTATGTACTTTAAATGTAGCAACTAATACTCTTCTCGCTTATATCCACCGCAGCATTTATACTATTCAAACGTTTTGCAAATCTGTTAAAACAATTAAAAATTCGTACTTTTTTGTTAATTATTGAGTATTTTACGTCCTAACCATTTCTGTATGTATTAAGTGGTGTTTAGGGAAACAAGCCAGGTTGTTTAGCTGATGTGTGGTAAGTTGTGTTTGTGGTGAAAATTGTATCAGCGATTCGTAATTGCGAAAATATTTGTGCTTTACCGTGGTACCTGAACGTTGTTTCCTCCATTTTATTACTTTTATTGCACTTTTAAATATGAAAACTGCGGACCCGCCTTCATACAATGCGAATGACAAAATACGTTGTTTGTTCTGCCCTGGTCACAATCATGCGACAGAACCGTTTCGGTAACCTCCACATACTTCCCCCAGTGAGGTCCTGTTTTCTTTGTTGACAATAAATCGTGACTTGCCACAAAACGAAGTGTCGCGTTTCGTGTTTTAACAATGGCAGGGTTCGGGAAGGTCGTCTGCTCAGCGGACCGTGTCCAAATATTGACACGAGCATACGTTGTTCATGTGTATTTGTGTTGTTCTATTATAGGCGAGCGCAGTTTGCCAAAGCAGCGTCAGTGTTATATCTACGTGCTGTTGGACACCTGTTAAAGTTCTCTGTTTCACTGCCACGTTTGTTATAATGCAGAAGCGAAAGACGCCCCTGTCTGAGCAGAGAAGCAATGCAGGAAATCCAAACAAAAACCTCGCTAAGTTGGCGAGTTTTTTCGGAGATGGGTAAGAGAGAATTTGTTGTTGAGTCGAACTTTGTCAAAACGCTTCTTGCTTTTCCAGGGTCAATCTCCCACGCGTCCAGTCACCGGTAAGACGTTAATTTACTTCATCAACTGTTCACGTTTAAGTTTTATTTGAATGCGATTGATAAGAAATCTCAAATGTCCATCTGTATTGTTAAACAAATGCTTCGGTTGTTGGTTGTAAAGTGAAATGTAATTTCCCAAATTTTGCTGTTTATGGGCAAATGACGAAATGTCTAAATGTGTGTTATATCTTATATATCAGCATTAACCTTCTTATATATTATTTCCATAGACCTTGATCACTTAAACCAATACAACTACTGAGTTTTAACCGCAGTTACCGTCGACAAACACTGGAGTAAAGCGCAACATCTCCGACGACTTTAAAGTGCCACTAAAAGGGCCTCAAACACAGACACGCCTTGTCGGCCTCCCCGTGGACCTCGCCACAGCCAGGGTGGGTAGTTTTTATTGTATTTTACCGCACTGTATCCTCACCGTATATTTTTATTGACAGAACTTGAGATCAGTTGTACTCGGTTACGCTACACAGTCGTTCACTACCGACTGGAAAAAGTTTCACTTCGCTTTTCGCTCGCCCAAGTCAAAAATTCCATATGGACTGGACGCATCGTCTGTAAGTGTTGAGCGAATGTGATTTCCAAACTCTGTTTGAAGAAAAATTCTCTTGTAGCCTGGCCCGCGTGCATTAACACTTGGAGTGCAAGCTTACGTGCTAAAGAGCTTGATGTTTGCATCGGATGGAGGTTCTGACGAAACAACTTATTATGGAAAATCGTAAGTAGTCTCCAGGCTGCAGGCTGGTCCGTAAAGGCTGTGTAAACACAAACTTACTGGCTCGAAACGCAAGAAGACGAGAAAGCTAGTGTTGTGTTTTTCACAAATTATACCAGAATTTTCTATAATCTGTTTTGGAACAATAAACATGGAAATCTTTTGCAGTTCACCAAAGCCATCGGCTGTCCGACAAGAAAACGCTATCGTCGACGCATTTGTAGACATCATATGGAAATGTGCCATTCCACTAAACAAGCAGAAGGAAAACAACAGCGGCACTGGGGATAAAAGACAAGTGGTGGTCACTCTTATTGGCCAAGAACCCGTATTCAAAACCAAGGGATATTTTGTTGTGGACGGTTTCACAGAAAAGGTTTGTTTCAGTGTTGCGTTGCACTGCGCTGTTACCGAACAACGGGAGACTGTTTTTCGTAGTTATGGCTCTTTGCGATGTACACCAAGAGCGACTTGAAGAAGTTCATTAGAAGAAACATTCACTACGTGAGAACAATTTAAAAGGATCGTATCATTTCGATGGTTAAAAAAATATATTTTAACAGTTTTGCGACCGGGCGTATCCTGGGGCGGTGATGTTGTTATACAGCATGGTGCTTTCCCGCACTTGCGAAGTCGTCAAGAAGGACATGGGACACCGACAAGACGCTCTACTGACTGAATATGCGCGCTCGACCCAGGTTACTGATACATGCAATATGTTTCAGACAATTAAAACAAACAAAATCATATGTATTTAACAATAAGATTTAAAGAAAATATTTTTCGTATTTCTTTCGTTACTATTCGCCTCAAAGACCAACGTCGATGACCAGGTTTTAAACGCAAAGGATCCTTTTAGGCGCTAATTAATCTTGTGCTGACGGGTAATGCCGCCCCAAACCTGAACAACGGTGTTATACGAGTCGACTCCAAAGGAAAGCCACTGGACCATCCTCTGTTTGGTATAAGAAGCAGAAGTGAAATTGGGTTTCTTTTCTTCAACAAGCAGGAACACGAGAAGCGTCGTACCGAGGTTTGCCAAATTGTAAATATACTTCAAACATATAGGCTAAAACCGTGGAAACTCGGTAAGGATAAATATGAAATAGTGTTCCTCTGCATACAAGTTAATAGGATTTTGTCCAATGAAAGGCATAGGTTCTAAGATTTACCAGAAAAGTGATTATTTTGGGGAAATCGCCCAAGATTATTTATGAAGTAAATAACGACCCGCTTAAGTTCAGCCAATGATTTTATGACCCACCCAAAAATATTTGCCCTGAGCCGTGGCATTTGCCAAAGCAATACCTGGCGCAGTTTGCAGACATGAAGACGCCTTTCTTAGGAATGTACCGGCGTGAGTGTCATGTGTAACATGTCCCCATGTGTATTGCGTACCATACATTTTGGTCACAAGAAAAATCCTAAAAAATAATAAAAAAAAATCCTCGCAACCAAATATAACATTTGACTGAACATTTTATTTTATGTGTTGATGAAAACCTGTTAAAGGGAAGTCAAAAGAAAGATAAATTATTTGTTCATTTATTTATTTATTTCCTCAGGTTGGAAGCATGCTTAAAACACCGGTGTTACCCATCTGGATGACGCAAGTTAACGGGACTTACGGCATTCTTTTCTGCACGGCGCGCGATCTTGTAACCGACTGGAAAACGGAGCGATATTTTTGTCTTCATTACTTCAACGGACATTTTACGCAACAAGACGAAACGACGCTAACATTAGGTGAGTCACATAAGCACGTCAAACTTGTTAATTTAACATCTTAAATGTTTTCAACAAAATAAAGGTAGTTGGCTCGTGTGTTGAATCAGTTTTCAGTTAAATCTTGGTTTTCATGATGAAATCACTGCAGACACTCGAACCCGCGCCGACTGCATTTGCAATCCGGACCGCCAGATAACCATATGGGACGACGAGGAGGAAATAGAGAAAAAACAGCCGTCTCTTGAACTTTGTCTTTTCACAAAGTGGCCCGGAGCAGAGATAGATTGGAACGGGGAGACGCCTTACTACTGAACAAATCCTCAGTTCGTTGTGGATAAAAGTGTGTAACATTTTTGTCAGCGCTTGATTTTAATTTCTTAACTGATTTCTGGATAGATCGTGGGTTCTTTGTATTTTATATGTTACCTTTGTTGGCTTGACACTCTCCTAAATCCAAATAAGTAAACCCCTGATGAATTGGTACCTACTTCAATGACGTGTAATTTTATACGTGTAATTTATCCCTGAAAAAACACGGATTCCGTTTTTTGAAAACAAACTTGTTGTAATTGAACGTATCTTCGCAGTTTTAGCAATTTCCTCCAACTGTTTCTGCGCGACACATCTCCATGTAAAAATGTTTACTACAAGTATGCACGCTTGTACATATGCGATATCTGCTATGTATCGCGTAAAACCTTTGCGTTGATGTCATTTTACGTAAACAAGAGGGGACGAAAGAACATATAGAGCAACTAGAAAAAGGCAAGACGCACGAGAAGCATGAACAGGATGGGACCATAACAGTCGGTACGAGTTGAGAAACGCTAACAGCACAACAAACAAAAAAATACTGTTGGAAAAAGGAAAGCAGTCGATGTTTCCCATGATATTGAAGTTACAAATAATGTAAACTACGCATGTATCACTTTGAAATGTAAAGTCCGGCCAAACAATTAATTTCTGTATTTCCGTACTGACTTTGGTCGGAGTCATATTTCATATATACCTCAGAACAGGTTCTTTCCGTGCTAGTTGCAGTGTGAATGCCGACCGTAAATTGTGGGTATTCCACTTGCTTGTTAAGATCTTCTTTATCTTCGCTTTCCGATGTGCGACTGTGTTGCTTTTGAATGTACATCCCAGAAGCTTCGTAGCTTTCGCAATTAGGAATTTCGTCACATTCCACTGCAAGCAAATGTTACAACCTTGTTTCCTTTTTAACCAATTGAGTTCCAGACTTCTGATTGTCTTGCTTTACATTATAATTAAAATCTTGCTTTCATGCTTACCACTTTGTTTACGGTTGGGGATTAAGTACTTCTGGGTTTTCGTGTTTTGAAAACACCTTGCTTTTTTACTGTAACAAGCACAGTTGCTCGCAGTTACTTTATGTATTAACTTTAACTTACAGAGGCAGGTAATTCCAGGTATTTACCTGAACCGTTCTTCTGGTAACGTGTCGCAGTCCCGAGGGTTATAAGGAGGAAACCCACTTGGTGCATTATCCATGACTTGCACCTAGCATTACAAAAAAAACACATGATGCTTTCAACTGTGATCAGGAGGTCATGAAATCTTACCAGATGTTCTGGAAGAGGACGGTACACCTTTTTTTTCACGTAAAGAAAAGTCCGCCGCAATGCAAAGGTAAAAACTATCAAGGCGAAAATCGGTAACGCTGTGCCCAAAACTAACATTTCTGTAGCCAAGCCTGTTAAACAGCAGCCATATGTTAATCCCCAGGTGGCTTAGCTAGTCATTAGGTTTACTTGTTTGAATCTCAATGTACGCGGCTTGACTCAGGACTCCGAAACCATTGTTGGCAGCCACGCGGTATTTTGCTCGCACGCAATACGCTGTTCTAGGAGAAAGCTTTGTTACTTCACACTTCAGCGTCCCCGCTTCTTCCTGCAAAGGCCGAAAGGCAGTTAAAAGGCGCGGTCTCATGTATTTTACAATTGTACCTGATCAGGTTCACCTGGAATTTCCTCTGTGCATCGATGAACATAGTTCGTGTAGGTGTGATTTTGACACTTAACGTCGCCACCTACATTTAGTACCATTTAAAATATCACCGTTTCTTTAAGAAATAATTTATTACACTTTGTTGATTGCATAATATTTAATCCACTCTTACGTTTCGAAACAAAAACCTGATGTTCAACGTTTGGGTAAAGGGCGAAGTAATTCTTCGTTGGCACGAGTAACCTTGAATAAAGTGTAAATCCGCCATTTGCAATATTATCCACGGACAGGATTGGCGCGCTGAAGTTGCCTGTGAACAGTTCCATTCAAATAGAAATGTATGCCAAGCGCTTACGGTTCTTACTCTGAGTCGGATCATCGAAATCTATGACTGAAGAAGTGTAATACGGCGTACAGATACTGCAGTTATTTTTGGCACACTTGTTCAGGTGCAATGAAATCGGCTGGGAACACGCTTTAAATCGTATAATTTCTAAACAAACAGTTAAAAATGGTGAGTCACAGTAAGGAAGAACAATTTAAAAAGTGCGTATATATTACTTCTCTTGGTGTCAAACGGTAATTTGCAGCTTGTTTCTGCATTTGAAACTTGTAGAATACAATCGTATTCCCGCGCCCATTTGTGTGAATCTTGGCAATTGTCAATGCTTAAAACAGAGAAGTCGTTTCGCATTATGTTAACTATGCATCTTCAAGAACCACCTTTCACAAACAACAAGTATAACAGCAAGTTATATGTAGGTATAATGAAGAAACAGAGCTAACCATGATTGCACAAGTGTCGAACTTCTACTATTTCTCCACCAATCCGGTGTTTCCCATCGAAATTCTACAATTAAATCCATGGTACTGTTCGTAACTGTGGTGAGAGCTGCGAAAACACGGCACGTGATGTACATTTTCATTATCACCCACTATACAGTACCTGGTAAAGGGTTTTCTGCCTTCACTCCGACCAGCAAACAAAGAAAAGTAAGTCTGACCCAATCCATCTGAAGAAAACTGACTTCGTTAGTGACTCAGTGAACTCTTCGTACACAAAACGTTGCAAACTTTGCTGTTCACGATCTGTTATCGTTAAACGAAATACTGCAGACATTGTAGCAACGTGTCTTCTCAATTAATTAGAAAAAAAACAGGTTTAACGAGGAGATATGTTGATGTACGTCCGAGCAGAGCTTCGTAAATTCTTTTGTGAAGCCAAACTTTACGACCAGACAGCAAATATTGACTTTTGTCGTATATTCTTTTCTATTGTGACGCAGCCCGACCCAATTGCAATGTAACAAAATAAAACTGTACATTTGGTGTACAAGTTAAGGCGTCCATGTGATTTTAATTATTATTGTTATTATGTATGTCGTTGCATTCAACAAACGTTTAAACTTCAGAACCTCACATAAATTACATTTGACCACTCTTGCCTTGAGACCAAACTTACATCACAAAGCCCGATAGCGGGAATCGTCTATCATTCACATTAAAAATAAAACTGCAATTCCAAAACAAACACCGTTATTTTAAGAGTAGGCGACTGTATTGAATACATCAAACAAATCATTAAATTAATACATTTAGAGACAAAAACATCAGTTAAGTGTTAGATCACAAACTACTGTGAGTAACACAAACACCCTAGTTCCTTATTTGTAGAACACGTTAGGTGGCGCTGCACAGCTATGAAGCAGTATTCCATCGCGCGCTCCCGATCGGGGTCGACCTGCCGATTTACCATACCAATTGAAATTACCAGATTTCAATGGAAAGATAACCGGATCGTATTCCAATGCGGTGAGTTACACTGAAAAATTTGTTGACACGACATAGCAAATTTTTCGTCTTCCAGGATTGCCTGTATTCGATTTGAAGATGGTGACGAAAAATGTATCATTGTCAAGAATAACATAGGCTTGCATTTTCACAAGTCATTGCTTGTTTTGACATAAAATATATAATTATGAAATTTAAAAATTTAAAAATTTAAAAATTTTTTAAATATTTTTGGTCGTTTCAAAATTATTCCCTTCAATGTTTCTTATGCTGTTTATATCTCCACATATATTCTTGTCACGAAGGCGTTGTTTAATTTATTGAGCCGATCCCACATTTTATGGCTATACACGTTAATATTAGTGGTTTACTAAAATACACGACTTGTAGCAACACGAGTAAACATATTTCGGCGGCAGACAGATGTTGAATTGCTTTAAGAGGACAATGCAGTGAAAAATATCACGACGGTCCATGGTATCGATTAACCACACATAGAGGGGTCAGTGATCAGAACAATATTTTTCGCAAACGAATGCTGTTCTGTTTGCAAATCCTCTTCGTTCGCGTGTTCCTTACACCGTATTGTACGGACTGTGAGGTAAACGTTGGTCGTTGCCTGGCACCGCTAACCCGAAAGTAAAAAAAAACTATTTTTGGAAAAGATCAACTAAACCTCGCAAATACGATTCACGAGTTGCTTCGCAAGAAAAATGTTAACAGATGGTGGAAACCGCTTTGAAAACGGAAATCAAATTTTCTAGCAGTTGCGTAAATGGAAACCCTAACTTTCGGTTGCTTCGATGCACGGTATAAAGGCCAATGATTCTAATTCACCCTGGAGCATAATTTTTTGCCAAAGCACGCAAAAATGGCGTTATTTGTTTTTTAGTTGCTAAGTAGTAACAAGAAATAGAGCGAGATAACACGAAAAAGTTAGTAATCAAGTTTCAAACTGCTTCACATTTCCTAAAAATATTCACTTGTGCAATAAAAACAGAAAGGTTTGGAAGTGCGGAAACGATATTAGTCTGCTTTCTTGATGCCCTTGTAAAATTTACCTTTCTACACATAAGTTGTGTTCATATATTTCGCAACTATGCCTCAGCGAAATTTGAAAGAAAAATATATATTCAAAGAATCTAGGTATAAACATAATAAAGAAGCGTATACATTGCCTTCAAAGGTGAATATATTGTTACAACTTGTTTAGCAAGAGGCACGACCACAATGCATGTTTGGACGTCTATGTACAAATATAAAGTGTGATTGGATTTGGGTAGTTATGGTTATGATGATTTAAAGCTGTTGAAGGGTTACTGTACAGAGGACATGAGAAAGGGTGCGGTTCCTTTTGGGTTGTTATTACGACTTACTTACGCTAGGATTCAATTATGTACGCCACAAATACAATGCAAAATGTTTATTTCTGCTAACCACTGTGCGTATTTATTTTCGACGGGTTTGGTACAATTGGTGAGTATTTTTATGGAAAAGCGCTTCAAAAAAAAATAGATTTTGCTTGTCATGATTTTGACGGCTCAATTCGTTCTTTGTTTTCAAAGCAATTCATTCCAACTATCCAACTGTCTGTTATCACGGAGTTGTGTAGGATGACGTTTGTTGGTTGACAATTACAATTCAACTTTCAACCATGCTTGAAGTCAATTATTAACGCAAAACTTAAGGCAAGTACAGGCAAGCAGTCCTTGATATGTTTTGGTTTATTACGCAACAACACGACACAAATTTGACTTGCTTCGCAGCGGAATGTGCAAACAAAACCATGGTGTACCTTAACATCAAAGGAACAGACAACACTGAAGAAAATTAAGAACAACAACAAAAGTGTAAGACCGGGTGTTAGAAACTGACATCAATAAAAACACGGTTACACTGAAGCTGTAAAACATTTCAACTAATAAACTCAAACATACTGCAATATTTTCCCCCACATCCAGGCTACAATTCTCAACCAAACATAATGATGCTTTCGGCAATTGTCAAATAATCATCCTTTGCGAAACACGTGATGAGCTTCAGTGAGCCCAGTATGGACAACTATTTAGGTTCTGTTCCTCCATGTGATTGACGGATGTTATTCCAAAATCATGCTTGTCACACAGCAGTGGCGTTTTTGAATTAAAGTCGAAAAAGGGCGTTTTTTCCTTTTCTCCAGATTGACGCTTTTCTTGCAAAATAAGCAGGCTTTTTGCCTCAGATGTATTTTCTACAGCTTTTATCTTGCTGTAGTTGGCCATGGACTCTGATACAACTGTCTTCGAGCTGTCTGAATGTGAGGGACTAGCTCCAAACGCCGATGGGTCAGCGTAGTTTCCTGACAAAGAAGAATCGCTGGGAAGAGTCCCACATACTACGACTTTATCCAATTTGTTGTTAGAAGTCGAAGTCCTGTTTTCATTTATCATCGTCATATTATTTCCCGGCGGTGGAGAGCTCAGGGCCTTGCTGCTCAGCACATCTAAATGCACCAAAAACAATATACGTCTTCTGTTGTGTTTATTAAATCACGGTTTCAAGAAATTGCATTGATGATATGCGCAAAAGAGCCATAATAATCAATGCATTGATGAGATGTGAAAAAAGATAACACACTGGTAATTGAACAATAAAATTGTAAAACTTAAACATATCACGATAATTCCAATCAATCTCAGAAGACTCGCGTGTTTATTATAGCACCAAATGACAAAGCTACTCACCTTTAGAAAACGTTTCGCCAGTGTCTTTAGGTACTGTTTCTCTAACAAAGCGTAAAAAACAAATGATTAAAGAAACCACGTAGTAACTATAGGTAAAGGCAATGTGAGTAGATATCATATTGTTAGGCGTAGTGAGTACCGTCCGTGGGCAAGTTTAAACTAGTCATATGAACCAGGTGACGCTTGTCTAACTATTGGTTTTGCTTGCCCTCATTTCGAGCTACATCATGGAGGGGATACCCACCGCGTAACAGCCAACTTTTACGATATACGCAAAGACTATTCCGTATTTTACACTTCACTTAATTCTGCTGTGCATTATATAACGTGATAATTTTCAATGCCCGATTTCCAACAACGCCACATAGGTTTATATGTGTTGCCAATATTTCAACACAATTTATTCAATAAGTTGACATTGTTTTGTCTTACCTGGTATCTTGTGGAAGGTGCAAGCGGCTGTTCCAAACCGTCGCTAGAAGTACATGTACACAGTATTTAATTTAACTGATATGTCTGCATGTGGAAACAAATTGTTTAAGATATCATTAAAAAAAAGGTTTTCGCCTGAACGGCAAAAAGTTGAATTTTGTTTCAAAATTACAGCAGGACAAAATGGTTGAAGCTCAAACAAGTGATGATGTCATTTATCTGCTGGATAGCCTATACCAGTTAGGGCTGACAGCTACGAGGCTATTTAAATGCACATAGGTAGTACAGAGGACATGTTTATTACTTTGTAACCAACGTAAAGTTACGAAACAAAGGTTTATTATCATGTCAGTGACGTCATGTCTGCAAACAGTTGTCAAATAATTAAGTAGGACGAGTCGTTTCAATGAAACACGGTTGTTCACACGTGCGGTCAATGATGCTAGTCTCCTAATAAATAGCCTACCTTTAGGAAGTGTTTCGTCATCGACCAGAACCTTTTCGTCTGAAAATTGCGTTCTGAAAAATTAAGTAAACATTGGTTGGGACTTAGGTGATTATTGCCGTAAAACACAGGAATTAGGAAGTGATTAAAATCCATCACTATTTTTAGGGATGTTGCGTTTAGAGTTTCCATATCCAATGAAACCTAATGCCTTCCAGATATGTGCTGAAATTACCATACCGTGCTTTGTACTTTTTTATCAAATTCGGTCTTTTAGTTTTCATGTGACAGACTGCGGCAGACGTATTAATACTGTTTCTGTGACGCGTGCCTGTAAAGCTAAAAAAATTTAATGTCCACCAATGAGGTAAAAATAATAACGCAAAAAAATTTGGCCGACATAAATCGTTACGCTTTGCAAAGTTACTTGGCTAGGTTATTTTGTGACGTCACAGATATGAAATTACGCCACACTAAAATGTAAATTGAACCTAGTAGTTATGCAGCAACTCCTAACACAAAAGCAGCAACGGAACGCTTTGTTCACAAGTTTAAGCAATTTTCACGCCGATTTGAAAACTAAACTCTCCGATATATCCGAACAAATCCTATATCATTGCAATAACAATAATGTTAGCACAACAAAAATCTCAGTCGACCAATCAAAAAAGTTCCTGTATCCAACTGTCTTTTGGTCAATTCTGGTTTTGTAAAGTTTCAGTTAACTAAAAGTATATTTTTGTGTATGTAGTGTATTTTGCAGAAACAAACTTAAGAAACAAACAATTCCTTTGCAATGACGTGACACAAACTTTATACCTTAGGTCCGTTTCGCCAGCTTTGTTAATCGTACCAACTTGATTTTCACCTGTTTCGCTGTAGTTTTTCTGCATTAAAGCTGCAACAACAACCCTTGGAGGTTAATATGAGTTGCTATAATTTTATGCGAGGATCAGTTCTTTTTCATTCACTATTAGCCAGAGCTTTCCAAGCTAAAAGTGTCGCAACACAATGTCATTTAGGCGTCGCAAAACAAATTGCTTTTAAAATAGAAAGTTAACGTGTAGAAAGTGATGTTGCACAGCAAAAAAGTTTAAAAAGCTCTGCTTTGTGTGGCAAAATACTTATATCAACATACTTGGCCGTAAAAGTTCCAATTCGTCCACAATTTCGGCTTCTTCATTTTCTTCGAAACTCCTACAATTAAAATAAAAAACGGCCTTTAAAGTAAAGTCTATGAGGTTTAGGCATGTTATAGACCTGTAGGTCCGGTACTCGTGGCCCTCTTTTTTCATCATTGCGTCCACGTCGTTTTGCATTTTTACCTGCATTTTAAACACTATAACAATCAAGGGAATTTTGACCAGAAAGTTATGTAGTCAGTAATTACAAGTCAATTATTGCAAAATTTGAAACGGTCAAGAAAAACTTCCGACTTACCAGAAAATCGGCAAGCGTTTTGAAATCCTTAAATTTGCCATACAAACGTTTCACTGTGAATGCGATATGCACGATAGCGACAGTTACTGTCAACCCCATGATGCCAAAGCCAACGAACAACGCAACGGTGTTATCTGAAAACACAAATTCAATTTTTATCAACCAGTGTTGGCACAGTGACAATTGTGTCCACCATGCTACCCACCGGACAACGTCTTGACTATCGAAGAGTTAGTAAAACTCTTTTTATTATCTGCCATGTAATATCCGAATAAACAGTATTTAGTGTTTGGTTTCAAATCTTTGACCTCGAACATTCGCGGCGCCTGATTGTTGACGCAATCCTGAAGCAGTAAAATCCTAAGCATTAGTGTTGAGACAAATTGAAACAGGTACAAAATCCACAGGTCATGTAATTATATTGGGCAAAAACCTCTTGTAGTCAAATAAATTGAGGTAAGGATATACCTCATTTCTGGAAACAAAGCTTTCTTATCTTAAACGACACATCAATTTTTAAGTTATTGATTGAAATAATGCCAACAACTTAAATGCAAGAAATATAGTCGAGAATTTACCGTACCCTGTCAATGGTCGGAAACTCTGTCGTTTCTTCGTACAGCAAGTCTGATTTGTTATCAGGTTCAAAATTTGAGCAATTTCTCTCCGTAAATTGCTCTACAAAGAGAAATTTAAGCAATGTCGTTTTGTCGGCTGTATCTTAAAAAACTTACTGTCGATTTTGCGAGCGAATAAATAATAGTCTCCTCTGTACAAGCACGGAATGCTGTTTTTCGAGTTGAGACGCATGTTCACATTTATGAAATTTGTTTTAATTTCTACCGGTTGAATCCACGGGGCACTAAAGTTACCTGTATAGAAACGAACACTTTGTTAAAATATTTTCAAATATTTTTTTGAAATACATATTTATTTTTGAAAATTCATTTGTTATGGACGATTCTAATCAAACACAACATTGCGCTTGTTCGGAACAAACATTTATAGTTGCCGATGGCTAATAGATATTTACTGTCTTTTTTCTGGCATAGATTCAGGTCGGCCCAAGTCGAACAATGACAGTATGAACACTCGTCAGGACCAGTACAGTCAGAATTGAGTGTTACGTTGTGCTGCATCTTCTGGTCGCGAACTATTGCTCTAATCCGAAGCTCACCTGAAAAGAAAATTCCACGTTTTTAAAGTCGGTATAAGAATGCTTTGAACGTTTGTTACCGCAAAAGTCGGATCCCTTAAAGTTGAGTAAACAACTGGTATTCGTTTCCAATCTGCAATCACGTGACGCCCAATGTCCTTCTCTTTCAGCTCTATACACAACAGCTGCCGGTCAAAGATTTTTTAAAGCACTTGTTTATAAAGCACTGTACCTTGCTTGAACTTCATATCTGACGCTGCTGTTTTTCCATTTTTTTCGTGGTTCCCAGGAAAGCGAAGCTTTGAAGTCGGTCACAGTTTTTCTCACTTTTGGCAAACGATCACCTGTCGAATTTCGCGTTATTTTACATCACTTGAAAACATGCGACATAGCTACATATATGTGCACACACACCTCGTTCCGTTTGTATGACCTTAAATGCACGCTCACTAGTTTTGTTGTCCAGTTTGTAGAATGCGACAACACAGAACCAAGTTCTTCTTTTCAGATCCTTAAACATCATCGACGAGCTACAAGCCTACAAAATTTGCTATGTTAGTGTGCACGGCATGTCCCAGTTAAGTCCAATTGGTTAAACTTATAGACCAGTGGTTCTTAAACAGGGTTGGCTGACCCATGTCCGTGGGATCGTAAACGTGAAATGATCAAATGCAGCCTTCATAAGCACATTTTGCCATTTTCCGTTCTCCTGTCTTCTTTATGTTTTGTTTATTTTCAAATAAATTTTGGATTTTGATCTTTTCCTACTTTTTGCGTCGCACACATTCATTTCTTGATAGAAATGTACAACCTTGTTTGTTATAGGAGCATAAAAGGAAATCTTACGCAGGATTCGGTAAACTTAATGATTTTATAGGAGATTCGTGACCAAAAGGTTGGCAACCACTGGTCTACACTTTAATGCCTCAAGATATACAACGCTTGATTTGGCTGTTTGCCAAAGTAAGTGCTCATAACAAAGCCCACTGGCATTCAAACCCGGTGGCCTAGTCCCCAAATATTTACTTTGTTTTCGGTTCTTTGCTTCGTACTCACAAGACGCTTGTCCAATGTTGTCTCGTTACAACGTTTTTTTGCAAAACCTGTTAAATATGCTTCTTTATTCAAATGAAATACCATCGTGTTTTTGACCAACCTGGTAGTTTATAAATTGTCACATTGCAAATTATTCTAGATTGGTTCCAATCAATCGCTGCTTTCGTCTCGAAGGAAAGTTTAACATGGATACGATGAGACAATCCATATCGCAATGAAATAACAGGTTTTCCCACAACTGGAACAAGTTTTATGTTGAAATGAACGATTTGAACACCTCGAAAATTGCTTGTGTACATGGACTGAACACAACCACAAAATAACATTTAGGCATAATACACAGGTTTAAATGAGTAACGGTTGGAGAAATATTCATGAACTCCGAAACTCAGTACAAACAAACATAAGAGCAAGTACAACAGAAGAGGCCTCAAAACACACAGACATCATACATACATACATACATACATACATACATACATACATGTACACACACTTAAACATAGGTTTTTACCTTCTTTTCCATTGCAGAATATCCGGAGATGAATTGATACCGTGAGGGCAACTAAAACAAAAAGTTTGACACTCATTTGTCTGAGCAGGTTTTCTGTCACAATCATTGCATTTTAAAATTTAAGTTTTATTCCAAACAACACTGACATCCTAAACTGTGGACGCCTGTGCCGCAAAACAAACAAGTGTGAAATATAATAACATTTTTGCCTTGATTTTCATGTACAGCGCAGGCTAGCCGTTGTATTTCACATATTAACGAGCTTTTGTGCCAGCGTTTACACACCTCAATCATTTTTAGCCATTCCTGAAGCTCTCGGGGATATACGCGGCTTTCATAGTTGGGCGACATACAGCAAGTCATTTATTAACTTTTCCATTCGATTTATGGACGTGCGGTTTCTCACTTGCCTTCTCTACCCTCTGGCGAACAATTTTTAGGCTAAACGAGTTTAGCATGAATCGGCATAAAATCAAACGAAATTGAATCTAAGTTAATCATACATATTATTGCCTCATTCGGTAATAACATTACACCGACAGCATGCGCTTGTGACAACCAGTGTCGGTAAGAAATTTTCGGAAGTTCAGCGGGTCTCTCGCACATATGAGGCAAAAAATCCAGCCTTACACATTTATAGGCTTAAGATCGCTTTCGTTTTGATATCTAAATTGGAAGAATCGATAAATCTTGCTTCACGTCGCCACACGCTGAGAAAAGTAAAGCGGGAATAAATACAGCTAAACAAATTTGACGGACACAAAGAGAACACGAGTACATTCATTTCGAACAAACATTAAAAAACATTTCAAAGAAATTCGAGCATGGAACTGGAATGAACTGAAATACTTGGAAATCGCTTGACGTCGAATGTTGCACAATTTCATCTTGTTATGATCTGATTCGAACTCCTACAAACCATTATTTAGTTAAATCACTCTGTGCAACAGATTCCATTGATCAAACAGGCGGAAAACCCCGAAAAAGAGAAAGATGGCCACCACAAAACGATAGTACTCAAATTTCCTGCGAACTCCTCCATACATTACGTATGCACATCTAGCGTTTCCACGTGAGAACAAAAGCGAGTCATCATTAAATCACAGAAGATACCCCAAAGAAAGCCAAAGTTCATACACGAACGGAAAGGCTGGTATTCACCTCATTCAAGAAAAACAATAACAAAGATCCACGAGACCAAAACGGTAATGTTAAGTAAAGATACATTGCTTTTCTAAAAAAATATTCCTAAACTAAAATTTTACTCCTGGGACCGTTCAAAAGTTGAATGCAAAATTTGATAAATTCTTTGAACCACCACGTGAACGTAGACACCAAGCCGACAGTCAACCTGATGAAAACTTTTCCGAGATAAATTAAAATACCTTCATTGCCAACAGGCTCGGGAAATATATAACCATTCCATTTCACTTTCTATGAATGAAGCGTTTTATTCTTTCGTTTAGAAAAAAAGGAACTAATGCATGACTACTAGGGTGCTTATTATTATATTTTGTGCCCAACCAGCGACTCTCTGTTGTCCTTCTACTCGGATGTGTTTACATTACTTCCTAACCGCACCACCTGGTGGAAATCAAATTTTGAATTTGGCATTGTGCATGTTGCAACAACAATGCCGTTGCCGCTATATTATCACTCAACCCTTTTGCAATTGACTTAAGCGTTACAGTTTATCCTGGCCTATAGAATATACCACACCCACTGAGTTGGATATCGCAAAAACAAGCAAAACGGTAAGTCACATGCTCACTTTTCCTGAAGATTGGATTTGTAGTTTTGGGTAATTTTTTTTGTATAACGCCTCTTTTTATTTTATTTATAGTTGGATTCATTTAATACGAAAAACGGCGGAATCAATCAGTGATAAAAAGACACTCAGCGTCTTCATAAAAGTTAACAGTTATATCTTTCTAGTTTGGTTCGAAGAAAATTCATCGAAGAAAGTTTTCTTGTGCATGTCGAATCAACAGGATTATTATCATCAGGTAGATATTTGATTCGACCTCCCATGAATGATTCCGTAGTTAAATCACTCGATGCAACAGAAACAGACAAGTTATTCAAACAGGAGAAACCCGAAATAAAAATAATTTGACCACCACAAAATGATAGAAATAACACGGTCTTTGGAACGGATTTCATGCAGAAGACGGTGATAGGTTTTATCGAACGCCACCAAACGTGACAAATGTGAAATGAGGTTATGTTCAAGTGTTATGCAGCACGATTTTTAGAGTAGTTTTGAAATGCCTTTCTTAATACGGCCACGGTGAAGTCAGCATCCTGCTCGTTCACGCACATTGGTGGCTTTATGCGCAAGACATTCAAGCGCATTCCACCACGACCCAGGACCAGTCCCATATCTTTCATGTCGTTCCATATCTCTGTTACTTCCGGGTTGCCGAGAGGAGCTCGTGTTTCCTTATTATCAACAAGTTCCACCCCAATCATTAGACCTTTGCCCCTTACATCACCGACTACATCAAACTCCTCGCGTAGTTTACTAAGCTCAGTAATCATGCGCCTTCCCAGGATATCAGAGTTTCTTTGCGTGTCTTCTTCCTTGATGACGTCGAGCACCTTGCCAGCCACCGCACAGGCCAACGGATTTCCGCCAAATGTGTTTAAGTGACTGACGCCAGAGAAAGAGGCAGCGATCTCAGGCGTGGTTACGACAGCTCCCATGGGGAAGCCGTTCGCGATGCCTTTGGCCATTGTGACGATATCAGGCATCACGCCCTGACTCTCGAAGCCCCACATGTGAGATCCGAGACGACCGAAGCCGGTCTGCACTTCGTCGGCAATACACACGCCGCCCTTGGCACGAATTTTCTCGTATGCTCCTTTCAGGAACCCCTGTTAGATAATCATGAATTCAAGTAGTTTGTAATGACTTTCAAAACAAATACAGCGAAATACATTTATGATCAAATACAATACCTTGGGATATTGCACTACCCCACCGACTCCTTGGATAGGCTCACTAAAAAAACCTGCCACTTTTTTACCAACGGTGGTGTCTAACACCTCTTGAAGTTGATCGAGGTATTTTTGCGATGCCTGGCACTCTCCTTGTGAGCATCCACATATTCGATCAGTTTGAACAAGGCTGTCTCGACATTGGGAGCCGCCCCATATTCCCAGGTAAGGGTCTGGATTAATTGTGTGGTGAATGCCAAATCTACGAAATAAAGTCATTCAAAAAATACGCAAACCCATAAGAATGATTTATTTCCGAAAATTTTATAGATAAAATATTACGCTTTTAAAGATAAAGCTCAAGGACAAATATGTGCTGCAGGGCAGCAGGTATAAAACATTACAAATAGAATTGTCGTTGGTCGTCCAGTCCTAAAAATAACAAAGCTACAAAAGTTCAGGTCTATATATGTTTTGCAACTAACCCGTTCGCATAACTGTGTTTCCAACTTCCGTGTGCTGTTAGTCCCATTGTATATGGGCTTGCACCGTGGTAGCAGTTACGCAGAGCAATTAAATCAAAAACTTTTGTGTGTTCTCGAGCCAAGGCCATGGCCAGGTCATTCGCTTCTGAACCGCTATTCGTAAAAAAACAAACCTGCCAAAAATCGAAACTTACATAACTTGGAAGTGTAATGCAGAGCAGGCGCAATATCGCTAAAAGAAAATCTACGATTGTTTTGGCGTTAGGCAAGAAGATTTAATATACTCGGCAGCAACAATGTCACAATAATTGTTGAATATTACCACTTCCAGCAAAAAATGTGACATTTTAGTGTATTTATTCATGTCGAAAGATATATGTTGTCGTACATGGCACAATTAAAACACCCATATTCTTTTTCGTTACCTTAAGATTTCCAGGCATAAACGACGTCAGTTTTTCGGCATACTCGTGCATCGGTGACGTCATATATGTAGTTGTTGTGTGCCACAATTTGCCGAGTTGCTTTTCGAGAGCTTCGTTGACTTTGGGGTGGCAATGACCAACGCTAACAGTCACAATTCCCGAGAACATGTCCAAATACCTTTTCCCCTTGTCGTCCCAAAGCCATTGCATTTTGCCCTGGACATATTCGGAGTTGTCAGTGAAGATAATATATGTTGTATGTGTAGCATTGATTAATAACCTTCGTTGTTACAACACACGTTAACCAAAACAAACTTATGAAGAGAAACAGCAAACCATGACCATACAACAAAATTGTGCAAAAAAATTCACACATGAAACATTGTGTATTGAATAATGAAATATATAGTTGAGATTCGCGGTTGAGAGTCACTGATCCACAACATAAAAAATATAAACTTTAGTTTGGCAATTCCGAAAAGAGTATGAAACAAAAAATAGGTTTAACCCTAAAGAGCATAGAAATCTACCTCTGTGAGCAATAGAGGATCGTGGTATGCTGGCTTGATTGTAGGCGGCATGTGTCTGCTGCGGATTGCTTGCACTTCTGCATATGTTTTTCCGCTATAAGAAGTTTGTTAACACTTAACACTGCGTGCGTTGTGGTAAACATAGAATGTATTTATACCAACCAGTAATTTTGAGGTTTCCACTGACAATCCGGAAGCACTGGGCGTCCTGATGGATCGTAACGAACAGCTGTCGAAAACTTTCGGAAGGCAGACAAAGCCCGATGCAAATACATTATGCGGTCAAATCAGGCCTCGTCTGCTGTTTTCAAGTGGTTTTACTTATTAACGTAGCCTTGCAGTAACATCAGTCCAATATGCATAAATATGAGAGTCTTATTCAATACAAACCCTACGACTGCAAAAATGTACCTCAATGCAATATGGGTTACCTTTTCAAACTACAACCCGGTGCAAACGCGCCTGTTCAAACCTCTTTATGGTGACACTGTATAAACAAACTGTTGTCCAACGCAGTGCTAGGCGTCTGAACGACTGCACAAAAGTTTTAGTTGGCTGCATTGCGTCCAACGTTACAGAACGGTTCGTTGTAGGTCAACTCTCCTGCCCAGGAAACAATTGGCCCCTATTAATTTAACCATCAACCTCTCAGTATTTTTAGACTGTCTCAAGTAATGCCAAACTTTTTGGATACTTTAGTAAAGTATATTTCTCAAAACTGTTTGTAAATATATTAGCGTAACTCTATACTTCCTTGGTGCACAAAGTTGACATTAAATTGAAGACGCGAATGGCATAAATGCAATTGGCTCAATGCAAAATTTGTGAAGGTAACGCATTGAACCGTAGCAACAAACAGCACATATACACTGAGCACTGGTGGCAAGCTTTTACGCGCCAAGAAGCGGAACAATTAATCGCCGCAAAGAACGCATACACGAAACCTACGTGTTTGGAAAGTGCAAGTATTAAGGCCGACTGATTGTCACGCATGAATGCATCTGCTCTCCAACAAACAAGCGAACTTTTAAAACTCCGGTCATCTGCAGCTAAACTACATTTAGTTACGCCGATCTTTGGAAGTTACACGAACTTTTATTGCAACTTATAAAATGTAAGTGATTTCACTCTTTTTGTTAAATTTGTTGTATTTTGTCGTTACTTGGCTACTGAAGTCGTATATGTTTCCAACAGACAACTTGAAACGATATTAAATAATTTTACTAAAACACTGAGAATTCACAATTAACCAGTCGATTTGGAATGATGTTATGATCGATGAACTTGAAATCAATCTTCATTTTTTATTACGAATGTGTCTGAAACTTTTATTAAACAAACAAGAAAACAAAACAAAAAATTAATCTGGTGAAGAGTAATTGTTTGTGAATTTTCCAGGTTAGTGAATGAAAATAAAATGTTTGTAATTGTATCAAGTTATCTAAGGATTTGTAAGAAAGCACAGAAATAAATTAAAAATGAGCTTAATCAATACCATGCGACTCATGCTATAATGGAAATAATGCAGGCTGTTGACAAACCACCAGTTGTGCAAGCTGTTCAAATTGTATTTGGGGACCAAGCAAGTATTACATAATAAACGCGATTGAATATTATACCAATTAAAGTCTTAAACGAAAACAACCTGCACAACAGAAGGTAAATCATATCCTGGATAAGAGTATGAAATGACACATACTCCAAACTTTAGTTCAAGCAGCTGTTGGCAAGCACCAACGAGATTTTAAAGTAGATATTTGTTATTCTTTGGTGTAAGCATAGATAGTGCCATGACTATGATTTTGACATCCGAATATATTTAAAAATGACATTAGAAAATCTGTAAAATACTTTATTGTTGTAAGCCCGCGGTAATCGCCGTGTAAAAAGGATTCGCATGATCAAGTTTCGCGAAGCACGACTTCGCCTTGTTAAGCAAACGCTTTTCTCATCCGCCATTTTTGTTGGCGTGCTTCTCTGTTTTCCTTCTCTCTTTCTCTAAGCAGAAAGCCGAAGGTGAAATTGTGTAACTTCGAAATTGGAAGCAGCTTGATTCAAATTACCTCAATAGTTTGTTCTGCAGTTTATTTTTAGATAATTTCGATAAAAAGTTTGGCCGTCTTTGCAAACTTTTTGTAACTGCTTTATTTTGTATGTTACGCAGCAAAAGTTCGAATTACAGACTTATTTTATTCAACACCAAGCGCAACTGTTGTGTTTAACCATGTCTTACAATGACAAATCAGATGAAGCTGGGTAAGGTCAAGTTATTGCATATACATTGGTCAACTTGTTACCCTTATTACAATTAATCATTAAAAATGTTTTTAGCAAAATGTTTGTTGGTGGAATATCCAGAAAGACGACTGAAGAAGGCTTGAAAGAATATTTTTCAACGTTTGGTCTTGTAAAGGATTGTGTTCTCATGACGGACAGAGAAACAGGAGACTCCAGAGGCTTTGGTTTTGTAACTTTTGTTAATCCCAGCAATGTTGGAGACGTGTTAAAGTCCCGGCCACACACTTTAGACAACAAGCAAGTAAGTAAAATTTGTCAAAAATTGTTATTCCATGTTGACTGTTTTTAAACTTTAGGGCACTGTATGTGACCTGTTTCATTTCTTTGCTGCAGTCCACATTAAAATTTCATAATTGAACGTTGATTAAATGGATATATATCTATTTTTTGCATATTAATACTAGGTAGTTTTCGTGTACAACCAAATTTGCACATGGGATTTGTCTGTCATTGTTTCCAATCTGGACTGAAGATGTTGTAGATGGTTTAAAGACCGAAATATTAAAAAAATAACTGTGAGAGATTACACATATATAACATATAAGACTAGTTGTAGCACAAGTACTGCCATAGTCAGAAAGTAGAAGCTAACAAGAGAAAAAAATGACCACTATTGAAAAGTAACATTGGCCCTTTTTTCTGCCTGGATCTGCATTCTATTATCTCCGGTTAAAACAGATTACTTTTAAATTTTCGGCAGATTGATCCTAAACCGTGCACACCAAGAAACTCGCAGCAAGCAAAACCTAAGAATGGTCGTAGCCAAAAGGGTCATAAAATTTTCGTTGGTGGTATTTCTATGGACACAAAGGAGGCAGATGTCCAGAGATATTTTGAACAATACGGCGTGGTATGTAAAACTGAATATTCAGTGTCGTGAAGTATTTTCTCATGTTGTTTTTTGTTCAGGTGACAGAGGTTGTGTTTGTTATCAGCAAGACCGATGCAAGTAAACCACACAAAGGTACATTAGTTTGATATGTTTTTTTTTTTCAAAAAATCTTTTTGTTTATGTGTTACATCATATTTTATGACATTTGGAAAATACATAATTATATGCCAAGGACTAGAATATTGTAAAAGAAATATTCGTATAAGCCAAAGGTTTCCAGATGTGGATCATGGGGTATATATATCTGTTTATTAATCAAAAACAGTATACAAATTGTATACTTGCATTGTTCGCAGAATAAGAAAACTACTCATGAAATCCTTGGATAATCACTTGGCATAAAACCAAACTTAGTGTGTTCAAAAAGTATTCACATGTTCATGTTGGGAACCTTTGTAGACTTAACACTGTTTTGCTGGCAATAGTGGCATGTAAAACTCCATGGCTGAAAAAATCGTGATTTCCTAGAAATTGGGTCTAGGTCAAACTTATGTAGGTGGCACTAGGGGTAAAATACCTCATACTATCATTTTAAAACTGTACTTGTATGCTGAAATTATTTAGATAAAAAATTAGTATTTTTTTTCAATATTGATACACAATTTAACAAGTTCTAATGCTAGAAATAGCAGGAAATCTCTGCAATGTGCCCATGAAATTCGCCTTTTGCAGCCATGGTTATCCACATTGGAAAAATAATACCTAACTAACATAATGTTGTTGTATTAAATAGATTTGTTTTAAAGTGGGTTTGTTTCACGTATTTTATGTAAATCGTTAATAATTGCACTGACAGGATTTGGTTTCGTCACATTTGAAGAAGAGTCTGCAGTAGAGCAAGCTATTGATATACATTATCATATGATCAACAACAAAAAAGTTGGTTTCCCTTCTGTTTGGTTGAAAAAAATTTGCACTCGTTCATGCACAACTTGACAGCATACAATCATATTTAAATACTACACATGTAACATTACATTTCTGAAAAAAGTCAGCCAAACACAGAAAAAGTAACGTGAACTGAATCATCCTGGTTTGGCGCTTTTTAAGAAGACTGACTTTCCAAAATACACAAGCTTTTGCCCAGTACCTTTCGTTTCATCAGGTGTAAATGAATGAAACACAATGCGATCCAAAAAACAAGCGCAGGAAGTAACATGAAATACAAAACACGAGAAAGCCTTTCTGCACAAGCTAAATTTTCATTGACCAGATCCAAAGAAATATTTACCTATCTCTGTTGTCAACATTATACAGTCTTTAAACAAGCCTAATATATTAATAAAAGGCATTTTAGATATTTTCCTTAGAAATAATAGATTCCAATAACCCCTAACATTAGGTACAAGTTGCCATTAACAGTTAAGATTTATTTCATTAAGTTATTTACTGTACATTATTGCTAATTTCCAATTACAAACCTTCTAAACATGATGCATATATAACTAATTACAAAAATCTGTCCCTAGTTTTGCAAAACAGGAACATTTTAAATGGATAATAAAATTATAGGAGTAAAAATTAAAATCTCTAAACACCTCACTAATAGTAAAGAGCATTGTAAACCTGTGTATATACAAAAAAAATTAAACAATATTTGCTTAGTTTTGACCCCTTTAGTCCAAATAGAATAAAAATAACTATGAATTTATTCAACGAAATAATCACTACATATCTGTAACATCTACAATTTCACCTACTGTCAATTTTACATTACCTAAAAATAAGTGCAAGTTTTCTGGTTAACTTCTACCAAGTATTGTGAGTACTATATGTTCTGTATTATTATTATGTATATTAAGATAATTAACAAGCTAAACTCGAATAATGTTTTTATTAAAACTTGACATTTAATGTAAGCATATGTTTTTTTAAAGTTTACAATAACCATGTGTCTGTGGCTTTTGATTTTTGGATAAATTTAAAACTAAATATTTTTGTCTTTAGTGCGAAGCCAAAAGAGCTGAATCAAGAGAAAGCATGCGCGGGGTAAGTGTTGACCTCAGTTGCCTCAATGGCCCTTTAGTTAATAGATACTTGTTTAATCATTTTTGTAAACAGCCAAATCAAAGCCAAGGAGGATACAACAACTATGGCCAAGATAACAGCTATGGTGGCAACATGGGAGGTGGTAGTGGTGGTGGCGGAGGTAGTATGGGATATGGCCAAGGAATGAATCAAGGTAAGCAATGTTACTTTTAGGTTTCTGATGGAGTATGACTTGAACATAATTATAACTGATGTTAATGTCTTGAATGTTAAATGTAACTTAATATGAAGAAGCTAACAAAAGTTCAGTTATCCATACCTGTATTAAAGAATATTTTTTTTGTTTTTGAAGGTGGCAATTGGATGGGTGGAAACCAGATGATGGGTAAAGAATTTAATGTTTGAGAGTTTTATGTCATTGTTAGCATTTCATGTTATGGAGTGATTCAATGTATTTTCAGGTGGTTATGGATATGGAAACCAAAATTTTCCCACAGCTTATCCACAGCAATATGGGGGAGGAAATCAAAACTATGGTAAACATCAGACAACAATATTTTATTAATTATGAAAAAACTTGATTCCACAACCTCAGTGCAATTGATTTATCTAAAGTTTCTTGAAAATTATTCTTCAGTTTTTAAAATTTTGTCCTTTTATGTTGAAGGGTATGGGTATGCAGGTTACGGAGGCCAACAACAAATGAGTGGAAACATGGGAGGAAATATGGGTGGCAATAACATGAGTGGAGGAAATATGGGTGCTAATAATATGGGTGGCAGCGGACAGATGGGGGGTCAAATGGGTGGAAATGTGGGAGGAAACATGGGTGGCAACATGGGGGGTAATATGGGTGGCAACATGGGTGCAAATATGGGGCACATGCAAGGTTACAATCCTAACATGATGGGAGGTGGAGTGCAGCCAAACAACATGAATAATCAGGGCATGGGTGGAATGAGAGGACCGGGTAAGTTCAAAACAATTGCGTTTAGTTGGTTTAAATGATATTGGTTTATTGAATATGTATGTTATGTATGTTACAAAGCAAATGCTTTGATATAAGACTGAAGTTTCTTTTCTTACTTTCCAACCCAAAGCAGAGTGGCAATACAATGTTATTGCTGCCCTGCCTAATGTTAGTACCATGATTGGTTTTTGTATCTGTTTTCTGAAAGTTAACACTTTTCATGTCTTTCATTTTTTATTTAATGTTAAGATTCAACATAGATCGTAATTATTTTGAATCCGTGCTTTCAGAGGGTTGTATGAATTTGTGTCTTTCACCCTATATTAATATAACAAAAGAAACTTGTTTTTAATCTTACTCAACAAACCCATACATACTTTGTTTGTAATCGCTAGGCAACATGGGGAATTATGCACAAAATCAGTCTGGCTATGGACCCATGCGCGGCGGTGGCGGTAAGTCCACTATTCCATGAGCAAGCCTTTTTATCCTATTTGTATATCAGTAAATAGTAGTTCTAATATATTAGACTGTAGGGTTGCATTCACTCAAAGGTTCCTTAAAAGGCCATAATTCGTTGCAGAGTATGGAAACATGCAAGGTGGTGGAAATAACATGGGTGGAGCCCAAAATATGGGCGGCAACATGAACAACCAGAACCAATCCACTGGTGGTAACCAAAATCAACCAACCGGGGCTGCTGGTACAGGTGGTGGCGGAGGAGGTGGTGCTTATGGACCAACCAAATCCACTGGTTCCTCTTCCCAGAGTTACCACCCCTACCGTCGATGAGTGTAAAATGTTACATTTTTTTACTGGACCAAACTTGATTGCCATTTCGCTTCCCGTGCACACAATGTAACGTTGCATAGGTGTCTTCACTACCGTGATAAACATATGTTGATACTTGTTGCGTTGCACATTTCAGTAAATACTTGTGGTTTTACGTGTCTGTGTGGGAGTGTTTGAAGTAAATTCAATCCAAGATACACAGCTTTTTGTTTATAATTATTGGTTCTTGGAGACGGTGCTAAATTTCCAAAGCGTTTTAAGTTTAGTTCGACAACTGATGTGGTGACATTTCAAACACGTCGACTCTATTGGAAACTGCAGATATTCAGCTACGTAATGTAGACGAATTAGTGGGAGATGGCATTTCACCTTTTGATTGGGGATTATTGCGGTTAGATCCTTAATGTAGTTCGAACGCTGTCCTCTCGAAATACCACGACGCCAATGACGTGTTTTTTTATGCATTGGAACAACTTTGAAAGGCAATGGAAGAATTCAACAATCCTGTTCACAGTCAATAACTTGAAAAAATTGCAAACATAAATGAAAAACATTAAAAACACACACAGCACGCTTCCATCAACAGTGAAACTATTTCCTGCTGTTCATCATCGAACTTTTGGACATCTTCGCCTTCTTCGCTCGCGAACCCGTCTTCAATAAAAAAAAAACGCAGATAAACAAAAGACAGTGCGATAATTGCGCAATAGTAGATATACACTCCAGCCCTCACCATTTCCTGAAATGCGTCAGCCGAAGCTTGGCTTGCAGAAGGCGACCCACTGTTCCTAGTATGGATTTTTCGTTTGTTTCCAGCCGCTGCGAAGCTTTTGCTGATAGGAAGTTTCTTGGTTTTAGATGTAATCTATATGTAACCCACGTGGTGTTTAAGAGAGACCAAATGTATATCCGAATGCATCCATCTCACCTCTGCCATCACCACATCTTCGTTCACCTTTGGAATCAAGTTTTCCACAGATACTAGTAGTTCCGCTGCCCGAAAAAAATCAAAAATCGTGGGTTTATTAGTGTTTTATTTACCAAAAATAACAATCGTATCCTATATAAACTGCAGTATCGTTTTGATTCATTGGACTTTCTTGCTTGAATTTTACTTTAACCGACCTTTTGCGATGGACTCTTGACTTGTGGTACACTCTCCACGTTGTCTTGCTAAATTTTTCGCAACGTGTTTTATTTCTCGACCATAAACTTCCGTCAGCTTTGAATGATCGATGCTTTTTTTCTGTCTACATTGAACAATCCATAGAAACAAAACCCAATTACAAACCTTATAAGCTAACAACAGACTGCTTCGTCTAAAACATATGTTTATAAGTCAAAACTGGTTCGGCTCAGTTCAAACATAAATAATTTCCCTGTCTCTACAAACACTAATCTGAACGAGTAAGCTATCATGCAACCAGTAAGCTTAAACCTAACATAACCTTTGACCCTTGTCGACGTGCACGATTCCTTCCTCGATCAAACGACTCACAATCTTTTGTGCCAGCGGTCGCGCACAATCCAACACATTGCACACTTCCTGTTTCAAAAATTTAATTGGCTTTACGCGATTTATTGCATTTTTCAATTTTTGGTAATAAATGCATCAGTGCTAATGTTTAATAGGATATAATGCAACAATGAATTATAGAGCGTTATTATACAGTTATTTTCCTTATTGTCGTAAACTTACAGCAACAGTTATAGTTTCTAGGTCTTGGCAAGTGAGAAGGATTCGCCTCCACGCGCACAGTTCTTGTTGGCGAATCTTTGAAAGTCCTGGCAGGCGTGGGTCAGTGCACAAAACGCCCACCTGCAAAAACCATTATGAGGCACAGTTTTGCAAAATGGAAATATTACTGCCAACGTCAGCTGTAGCGAAATAATTACCCTTTCGCTACAAATATGGCACGCGTGATTGTCTGGCGTTTTGCTGTTATCTGGAACGCAGAAGCAAATCGCGTGTTGCCAATAGTTACAGCGGGAGCACAAAATCATAGTTCCGTCGTCGTCGGAATCACCACATGGACAACGGACGCCAAGACCTAAATATAGCAATTGTGGGTTGAAGTTTGCAACAACCTTGACTGGCTGCACAAAAGTTGTATATTTGTGATTCGTCTCAAACCAACACCAAAACCCCACCTCCTTCATCCATCTCTTCACCGGACGAAAGATCACTTCTTTGGGCTTTAATTTCTATAAAAGATCGAAGTATAAATTAGTGTTGCTCAGCGAAAGACGACAGGCAGATAATTTAACACGAGGTTATTAATGAACAGCCTTCACCTGCTGTTACACTGTGTTTTATTTCTAAGGAATTTTTGTCTTCGGGCACCGAAATGTTCGTGGTTGTAGCTTGTGATAAGTTGCAAACGCCACGTGATTCATCCAAACTTCGACTCATTGCTTGAACTTCGTCGCCGCTTGGTTCGTTCTAAACGAAATAATGTCGATTATAGTGAGAAAAGCACAAAAGTGGATTTAAACAAACTGCGAATAAAGTTACTGAAACTTACGTGGTAATGCTGCTGCATTTCTCCGAAAACTAGAAAAGTCATGTATGGAAAAACTGGTTTTTAACCCACCTCATTATCCGCGAATTGGCGTTTTCCTGCTCGTGCTCTCAACTTTACGGTTGCGTAGGGGGTCAGGACTTCTCCTACTTTAATGCGAACGTTATCTGCCGCAAACTTCAGAGAGTCCTTTTCCCCAGCCTCAACAAAGCAGCTCGAAGGCTGGTAATCCTTTGGTGTAACTGCGCTAGAAATAAACGTATAAGAGTGTGGGGCGTTTATCTGTTAAAAACACGACCTTAATTAACGCAACCTTGGTCATAGTAGAGAAGTCGAACAGTCATGACGACATTTTCCGGCAAATCGTCCAGATTGCTAGTGAGGACTATTAAGTTGCGGAGCATCCTAAATACAAACGAGCATGAGCGTATGTGGATTTCATAATCGCAGCATTAATAGCCTGACTGTTTGGCGGATTCCTTTGTCTTTTGCTTCGTGAAAAGACTGGTTGGTTTTCCCTTTTTGTCTCCAACTTTGACGCTTGCTTGTACACCTCCATCGTGATAAGTGAAGCCAAAGGAATACGTTTCGATTAAACTCTGTCGAAAACGTTTAACACTTCAAATTAGACAGAAGATTTCTTCTTTGAGTCTGCATTTTGGTTGCAAACAACTAGGCTATATATGTAATGTATAAGTAAACGTATAAGTATATACTTACGTTTGCATCCTTGGGATCTTGCATAATCTAAAATATACAGACTATAACAACAAACATTGTGGCAGCAATAGTTGCCATAACTATTTTTGCTAAACTGAATAAACACCAATGATAAACAAACTGTACTTTACCAACTCAATGGAATTTGTATTTTACGAAGTTGACTTAACGCTATTAGCAACCGTGTTACACTTGATAATTTTTGTTTTGATGTTTTGAATGCAAAGGTTGTTAATTTAAAGTTACGTATGCAAAGAAAATTCTTACAGCAAAAATGAGTACGCGAAGGTATTCATGTTCTAATGCATCATATATTCCTTTCATCCTGTAGTTAAAACAACAATAGGCCTGTTTACATGATCGGGACTTTCGTCGGGATTTTCAGCAAACGGGACTCCAGACAGGAAGTGACGTAATTTAAGTCAGGGTACTTTTATCGGGACTTTTGAAAGTCTCAAACCGAAAAGTTCCGGGAGCCAACTATAGCTAAACGTTTCGAAAAACAGCTGCCCAGTTGAAATAAAAACGTCTTTTTGCATGAAAACTCAAAACAAATATGGCCGGATACCATATATGTTGCCGAAAGTTGTTACAGCTTGACATCTTTTTGCGTTAAAAACAAAATATTCAAGTTAGTATAGTTACATTTTGTGGCACAGGCGCAAGAAAACGTTAGTGATAAAAAAAGGTAGCAGAAAATCTGACCAACTCTTCACTAGAAATTGTAAAATACACTTGGCAGTCCCAAGACAGGTGAAGGACATTGTAAAAAGATGAAAGTGAATCATATAGGTATTTTGTTGTTTTCCTTTAAAAACAAACTAACTTAATGTATTTATTAAAGTTGGGTTTATGTTTTGCTTAAGTGAGCTACCCAAACATACACTTTGGCTATAGAACCAAAAGTTACAGAGAAATTGGTGTAGCCTGCTAAAAGCAGAAATTGCAAAAATATCGTTGTAAAGCATTAATATTTCACACCATATTTTTTTGTGTTTTGAAGGCTTATGAAATGAACCCATGTTGGCATTAAATGTATACATCCTGTTCTTGTGCTGTTGAATCTTCAGATTAAAAAGGTCTTGGTTTTTTCCTCAGAAAAGCTACATTATACATTCACAGGACATGTTTGCTGTTGGCATTATTTGCAATAAAAAAAATTTTTTTTGATTTTGTATTCATACTATTCTGTGGGGATATTGCATTGTATTGGTGTGATTATATTTTTTGTGCTTGGTTAACTGGATCATTTTCTTTTTGTATCAATTCCTTCTTTAGCTGATAGGTTTGTAAATAAACAAAGAAGTCTGTAGTTGTTTTATTGCTTTCTTTATAATAGCTAAGGAAAATTACACCTTTGAGAGATACAGCAAGTAGTAATGTGGTGTTTAGAATGTTGCCTTGCAGATACATGACACTTTACATTATAGTTTTAAAATGACCTTTGGGTATACAACAAAACTCAAAACATTTCTAAATTTAATATTTTGAATACAAATGAGCTATCTATAGGCCTACTGTTTGCAAAGCAAAATGACACAAACGCACATAAAAAATTTGTGGAAAGTAATATTTTTGTATATTTGACTTAGTTTTCGTTTCTATTTTAATAAAAACGCACGTTTCTATATCTCTTGCAGTATTATATAGCCTATGGCCGACGTCAACCCATTCGCAGCCCAGACTTGCTTCGTCCAGTCTTATAGAAATCGGTGATTTTAAGTTTTGCTTCCCCTAAAACTGCGACCAGCATAAAGTGCGACTTTACGCAAAGTCCCGATCATGTAAACGGAGATAGTCCCGATCATGTAAACAGGCCTAATGGTTAAGTGATTTTCAGTTGTTTGTAAACAAACCACAATGGTATGCACTCAAACAGTTCCAAGATAATAAGCCATAAAATAAACACTTCATACCAGTTAACCATTTGATTTGCACCTTCATGACCTTGTTCCTTTAAAATTTTCAGAGCCAAACCTAACAAAAGTAGTCATATGTCAAGTTATAACATTGCGTATTTTGATGAACAAACTACAAAACCAACTTCACACCCTCAAACTTTCTGTCGGAAAATGCAGTTTCCGGAAGAAGATTTCGTATGTATGCAATATTTGATATCCCAATAGCCAGCATTCGTTTTATGAATATTTTGCTTTCTACTTTGTTTAAAGTTTCATCACTGACAGCCGTCGCACACGCAGTCTGCAAGAAACACGTAAATAGCTGTTTGTAACACCTAAATTACACTTTTTCAAAAACCTATACGTGAATTTGAAAGTGGATGTACATACCATTGTTGCCATGATTCTTTGTCTTTAATCGTTGAAAGATTAAAACCAAACCAACTTGAGCAACTCGCCGGTCGACGCTAAAAACCTCAATTTAAATTTATTTTCGCGGGATTGCTACAATACAGAATGGAGGAGCCCAGTGCAAAAATCTTTTCCCCGACCCATTTTTTTGGGTAATCGGCGTAGTAATAATAGTATGTAAATTGATTACCATGCTTGTAAAAATTTTACAACACAAGGAAATTTTGTGCATTAAATATATGTTTAACAAAATTAATGATACAACCTATTTGTTCTATCAAATACAACAATAAAAGTTTATTAACGACTGCAAAACATATCAGCATAATTTGGTACACAAATTGCAAATAAAACAGGCCAGTTTAAATTTTAAAATAAACGAATACCAATAGATAGAACATTTCTATCTTTAATCATTTATCCTTCTGTGACAAAATTTGTCAGATTTGTTTGTGCAATTAGTCATATTCTTCGTTTCTTGTTCATATATCCTTTGGTAATCTGTTTTTGCAACCACACTTCCACATGCACTTATACAATTGCACCAGTGTTAATTAATACCAAAAGATATGCAGGTTTGACTTGTGCCCTTCCAATATATAGCATGTGGTTATAACATATCAAGAAATGGTCAAACTGCTATTATCCAACTTCAGGCAGCACCATTAAGTGCATCACGTTTTTCATGATAATGCTCGCAGAACTATTTTGTTCCGGGTAAAAAATGTCATCTTCTGTTTAGGTTTCAGAATCTGAACCTGATGAATTCACAGATGATGAACTTCCACTGTTGTTGCTGCTGTTGCTCGAACCATTTGTTGATGATGAAGAATCTGTGTCTGAATCAGAAGAGGAATCCTCCGAAGCTGATGAGCTACCAGATGATGATGAGGATGAGCTGGATGATACTGATGAAGATCGTTTTCTTTTTTTGGCATCTAGATGTTTCTGCAGAGAAAAAATACTTATCATACAATATACAGCCCCAATGAAGACTTGGAAACACAACATTTTATAGTAACACTGGCCCACAGGCATAGGCGTCGATATTTTAACAATTTGTTAAATATTAATGGTGACTTTTCCAGGTTTTAGAAACACACAAGAAACGTTTCATCAGTCGTATCGCCTTAAACATTCCGTTTCGTGTCACTTTGTTTTTACACCGAGCCATGTTGTTATAGCACTAAGTTTCAAAAACTTTTATAAAGGACCCCTTTACTGAAAGCGGCACATTCTTGTTTCACATAGTATAATGTATGTGGTTTTTCTAACAATAATTATTAATTTAAACGAAATCCAGCAGCATTGTCACCCCTGTTTGTTTGTGAGGGGTCACATGTCACCCTTAAATCGACGCCTATGCCCACAGGATAAACGAACGGTTTGTTATGGCCTGCGAAAAAAAATAGTTGGACCACACAGTTTTGGTATTTATTAATTTTTGCTAAAATTGGCATTTGATATTACACAATACCTTCTGCTACAATTTCTATAGGTTTTAACTTGGGCTAAATGCAAAAAAAGACCATTATTGCCAATAAACCTTGATACATCCATATTACAAAAAATATATTTAAACCAATTCACATTTTGCATTTTCCTTTTTTCAGCCTGTTTTAGGTTTTTCTTCAATTCATGGGACCTGGAGGTTCTATGAACATATCGTCTTGGATTTTTACATTCATAAGTCCAGTGTCCTTTTTGCAAGCACTTTTGGCATGTTATATTTTCCTGAAACCAAAAACAAGAAACATGTTTAAGTCAGTAGGCTAAATCTACCCATTCATGTTGTATATATCTATTGAAGTGGCTAAAATATATCTATACTGATACATTCTTTGATAAATATGTTATGGTTATACCAAACGTGCTTTAACATATTTCATAATAATACACCAATACAACTTATAGAGACTATTAGTATTTGGTGACATTTCCCTTAAAAAATGACAGTTCAAACAAACACAACTTTGCTTTTACCATTAATATTGCAGAAATGAACACACCAAACATCTGGAAGTTTACTATGTAGCTTACTTTTGATAGATTTGCTTGTCTTTGCTGAAGAACAGCCATCCATCTTGATGACATTATTAAAAAGACTTGCGCAACTGGCAGTGTTTCAAATAAAATTGGCTAAAACTGTTTACGTTTAATCCTTAGGTTGTGCCAAGCCCGTATGCCTACCTGCCTGTCTTTGAGCTAAAACGTTCCTCGGCGTTTTAAAATGTCACGGCATTCATTGTACTATACTCTCCACTTCGCGTTACACAGAGAAGTGAAGTGAAGTCATGCGTTGGTCGGCGTATTCGCCAAAGGCGCCAGAGGGCTGTTATTAGGCAGCTTGATGTGTTCATTGGTGCGAGTCCACTCCCGTCAGCGCGCGAGGGTTAAATCTTATTTGCTTAGAGCTGTCCTAGCGAGTAGAGCGATAACGACTGCACTCGAACAAAGAAAAACAGGAGCTTTACTCAAGCGGTGTCTTGTGTTGTTTTGAAGTGTATTCACGTTGCAACAATCATAGTACGCTGAAGACATCCAACAAGGTCATTGAATACCAAACTTCATCTCAACCGATGTCCGGAAATCACAATCACTCTACCAATGCCGTGAGTACTGTTGTTGATAAAACTATAGAGAGCCTTATTAATTACCGACAAAAAGACGGTGTCGAAATCTTGCTTGGTCATGTGTAGCTAAATCAGCTGTTTCCAAGTAACACCCACATAGTAATCTGGAAATATACGCAAGCTCCATTTTTTGTGTCACTATTAAAATTTTGGCATTCACTATTGACTTGATGTTCCAACAATTGACTGAACCAACTATTTAAAAGCAAGGTCATTGGCTCGCAGGCCCAAAAAGTGAACAATACCCTGTTCTCTTGTGGGTGTTAAAAAAGTTTAAACGTTTGATCCGCTATTGTTCCTCAGCTTTGTGATTCGAGTGCCTGCGGGTAAATAACTGTCAACAAATGTCAGGATTTGGGTTAACCGCAAATCTATTTGTTGAAATACATTACGGATTTGATGCAGCGTCTTGAGCTTAAATCAATTTGCTTGCTATGTACGAACTCGTGAATATTTTTAAGTGTCCGTTTGCTATATATAGTGTATATGACACGTTAATACCCCCGAGCACGAAAACTCAAATCCACTTGGTTTACGAAATAAGGGTTTTAGTTGAACTCCTGCATCAATCACCTTTCAGTGTTGCCAGAATAAGCTTATTAAATGAAACTATAAACGATTTACTGTTACAAGACGGTCGATTTAAGAATTCAGGCGCCAACGATGTAAAATGCCGTCTGTGTGGTCTGGGAGGGCGCGAATCTATAAACGCGACCGACAGTTACGGGGGTCAAATCTTTAAATAAGAGTTTGCTTGAGGGGACTGCAATTGACAGCCATTACGGAAAATCAGGGCCAAAAATGGTAAAATTGTGAAAGAAACGGTAATTAGCGATGGCGCTTAGCGATTAAGGTCACCGCTGCGCAGGAATCTTTGGTGTTCCTCCATTGCTTTACTAACCGCCTTGATACTGTCTAATGAATCGCATTTAACTTGTTCCCAGTTACCTTTAGCAGGATTTTGTCTAGGATTGTGTTGTTTTCTAACAACACTGTATAACCAGGTAAGACCCTCATAAGTATAAGACAGTATATCTTCTTGGTGGTGGATTTCGTGCTTTACGTTGCTGTGTTGAAGGCTAAAAGAAACAGGCTTAAACTAAATCTCTTGCTACGACACACGTTTTGCTGTCCGTTGTATATTTACCGTGATCGCAGTAGCACATTCAAAGACACATAAGAATGTCATGAACTCCGCGTTTAATTACGTAGTCTAATGTGAACACTCTGCGGATAGTTCAAAACTTTCTTCCAATTCCTGACCTTTGTGTTTTAAATAAAACGTAACAGGTCGTGGTTTTTCGCTTTAAAAGTGTTAATTTATTGCCACCACCCCCATAGACTAACAGACTCCAACTATCAATTTTGAGTCGTTAATTCGTGAGCGCCGGTTTGTCTAGATTATCATGCAGCAATGGAAACGGTGCTGGTTAATCGCCGTTTACAACTAATCAAGTGACACAGCTTGGCATTGCGTTGATTGACTGTACGCATGACAATGACAAAGTGTAGCCCCACAGACTCCGTTCCATTCCCATGAACACCGTCAGGCCACAGTTGACAGAAAATATTAGGTACACGCCCCTGAGGTCATAATTTATCTTTTTTGGTAAATGCGAGTTGAAAAATTGTGTGTAAACAGCGCAAATAAGTGTTATTTTTTGATAATTTTTTTTAATGCTATTTTGAAACAGCAACAGCGTTGTGGTCAACTGGCGTTATTTGCACAGAATGTAAAAACATGACACTTGATACTTATATTATCTGCATAAACATTGCAAAGAAATGCCAGTAAAAAACAAGCCCTCATCCAGCAGCCCGGCCAAGCAAGACTTATAACCGGTTCAACTAATTAATCAAAACATCAAGCAAAGTTAAATATAAGTTTATGTCCACAATCAAGGGATTAAAAATCGTTTTAAAATCCCCAACAGTTGAAAAAAATAACGACACGTTGATCTGTGATATGCGCGGCCCTATTAAACATTCCCTTCAAGTGTATGCGTCATTTTGTGAATGGTTTGCTGTTGATTCCACTGTGGAAAATGCGAGCTCGGCGAACGCCCAGGAGGATTGAAATCAGATCTTGTTCACGCACGTTACCGAATCTCCCATGCCAGCAGTGAACTAATCGCTCACTGTTTGTGTTCACATCCCGGCTTGTCCTTGCGTTTGACTCCAAAGCGACGCGTTAGGTGGCAGATCTGTGCGTATAATCCCGCAAACATACTTTGGAGAAAGTCCACGCTCATGAAAGTCGTACGAGGCTCCTAATTGGCAAAGAAGTTGCTGAACTGCACACACAGATTCCGCTTCGCAGCGAGCGAACGTTTCCGCGACTTACAATTCTCACTCGGATTAGTGTAAGTGTGGCGCCGAGAGCGCAGTTGAAATTCGATTCGATATCGGACCTATGCGGGCCTTGGTTTCAATCGCTCCATGGATCGTTGGCATCGTTTTGCCGAAATCTCGCAAAAGGACAGCTGCAGCTGTGGGAGCAAGATTGTCATCGCAAACTAAAAGGCACTGAAACTAACTTTTGCTATAGGACGATAATCTTAACACAAATGTTAGTTGTGTATCCCTGAAATATCATTTTAATATGCTTGTTTGTGAATTTTTGAAATCTATAAATTTGAAATTATATAGCTTCGATTATTACGAAATTTACCGTTAGTTGTTTCAATTTCGTTAAGCCCTGGTGCGATACAAACTTTACCCGATAAATCAAGCAATCATGTGTTCGTGTTGCTATGTTTGCTATTTCATAAGTTACATCCTAAAACGGTCGTAAATATTACGTACAAGGTCACGTATTTCTAGTTCCACAGACAAAAAACTAATAAACATGGGCTTGAACCCGCCATGTTTATAAGCTCATGTTGCGCATTTTTGTTCTGGAATCAAGTTTCGTCTGTGGTGCGTAAATCAACTTTGCGCATCGCTTCGAAAACAAGCGATATACGCTGTTGAAAACCACCAGTCTACAATTACGTCCGTAACTTTAATTTGCACAAAAACAACACTGAAAGACTGAATGCTGAGTTTGGCCATTTGAGGATTTATTTGCCAAGTGACGTATTTGAATCAAAAAGTAACTCACAACCATGAAATGGCTCAAAGTATCCGGTTTCCCCTCAAATATTTGTTCACGTTCAAGCGTGGAACCATTACGCAGTTGGAATTCCACTCTATTGAAATGCACAAAATACAGCATGGGGACGAATAGGTATTTGTAACAATTCAAAAGTACTGTGCCACACCTGAAACTGGCTTCTTAACCAACTATGTGTATTTGCAAACGTGAAAGCTTAAGACCAAAACATTGTCCCAGTACAACTGTACTCGACTTCATATCATTTGATAATCTTCAGTTAAAGGCATAATGTATTATTTTGCAGTTCGAAGCGCTGAGTGCATTTGTGATCGGCAAACAGTGTCTGTGGTGCGGCGACCGCTGTCCCGGATTCGCCCTTCATCCCTGGAGGTGAGATTATGCGTATTACTCATACATAAAAGTCTCAAACTTTGGCCACATGAGACTGGCTGGTCCCGATCAAAGTTAATTTGCGGCCTTGAAACAATGAATGCGTCAAATCCGGATATAGAGTGGAGTCTGCGCTGTTGATAGATACAGGTTTCCTTTGACGTCTGCAAAGCACATCATGAATGCACACTCGCGACTATATGGTTGTTTACATTTGAATCAATTCATTCGGTGCGTGCTGATTGCGTTGGGAAGTAACAATGGCCGGGTGTGTGCGAACCCCAGCAAGCGTTAATATACGGCCCTGGAAGCGAAAGGGGTTGAGCTGTGGCGGTAATACTTCAGGCAACGGGATTTGAAAGGTGCCACAGAGCGTTACTCGCTGCGAGCAAATCATGTTTACCGACCGGCACGCCATAAACCTGACTGTTCACGGAGTCCCACTATTCAACATAAATTTTACGGTGCGCGTTGTTGCTGGTCTGCTGTTACGGCACCTTTGCGTACTACGCATACGGACCACACTTCAGACTTGTTTTAAGCACAATGCTTGTTGAGCCACACTGTTGTAACCGGGAGTAAGACAATATTTACCTCGTGCGATGAATGAGCGAATAACATCCACGCTTTCAGGGGTGATTACTGTTTGCTTACGTCTGTCGAATGCGCGTCGCTATGACTACATGGACATACTCAGAATGGAGCATTTGACAGCTCCATGGCGCCATCAAGTGACGTTTGGTAGTGCAGATTGCACAAGACTTTCAATTTTCCCGTGGTTGCAGGGGGAAAATTGTAAAAAGCTGAATTTTACCAGATGAATACCAACAAGTGTAGTTGCAAAAGTTGTATTTAAGTGTTGAACGATCATCATGAAAAACGTGTTGAAAACAGAAAAACAGAAGTTACTTTCATATACTCCTTTTGTATCCACCCCATGGTGGCCCCCTTGATGGCGACAGATTATTTTGAACGCGACTGGTAATTTCATATTCACGCGTCTGCTCCGCGTCATCAATCTTTCTGGATCCATCGCATGTGTTTTTGCCCTCCTCGATCCACAGGGAGAATTATTCCCGTCTCGTATTTGCGCACCCATCAATTACCGCACAGGCAGATAATGATTCTCGGTCTTGTTGTCGCTGATGAGTTTGTTTGCTGATTTCTTTTGTCCATGTGGTGTGGAGGGTATGAATTTTAAGAATGTCTACTTTTGTTCATTCGGCGACAAATAAACGCCACTCGTCGGCGCCATGTTTTTTTTGGAAATCACGAAAATTTCATATAGCTTTTCTCTTTAATCGATTTGTTTGGTCGCTCCCAATCCGCACGACTCTTATATGACATGTTTTAAAAGTAATTAGGTGATTTTGCGACGAAAATACAAGCAATTGCTCGGCGATAGCATAATTATTATCTTTTTGGGGCGAAACGCACTTACGCGATTAAATCGTACGAAGTCATCGCCACTCTTGGGTATGATGCATGTCCGCGAAACGTCATTCAATGTCACTAGCAGACCCGCCAATCAAAATCAGACCTTATACTCTCTGTGTGTCCGGATATAACCTGCGGTTTAGGGGTCACCCACGGTCGCACAAAAAGGTCATTGTGACCACGACGTGCCGCAGAAAAGTTGCGGTTTGCTATGTACACTTGTCGCTCATCGAAAACAAATCTGAACTGAGCTGGGCGGCGTTAAGGTGCTTTAATGTTGCCGATTCTTACTGTTTAACATACATTGTTTTCGCGATCATTCGCACGCGGGTAAACACCGCACTTAAACGTTTGCATGACAAAACGTCCGAGCGACGTCTAAGCTTGTCCTCGGAAAACATTTCGACTGTTAGTTTAACACACAGTTTGACATGACTTAGGTATTGGCGTGTACCGCGACGGGCAGTGGTCGTGTTTTACAAAACTGCCCTGACAATTGGCAGCTTATCGTGACGTGATTTAAATGGGAACGCGAACCACACCCGGCAGTGCATACAGGTGTGGCAACTTTCAAACTTTGTCAAAGTTAACTTGTGATTGATTGTTGATCAAGGAACAAAATACATTTGCACTACCAAATGCAAGGTATCATGGATTGTCTTTTTCGACCGATATAATTTGAAAAATGATAGTTTTTCTTCAAATAAATGTACACAAAGCGGGGATCCTATGTTAAGTCGTTATGTGCAAATGTATTTTAATCAGTATAACAAACCGCACATTGTATGCTATGTTATAAGCTTATTTCGAAACACAATTACCATTGAACCTTAATGCAAAACAGAAACGTTTGCCAATGAGGTTTAAAAAATTATTAAGTTCGACATCCATATACAAAGATAAGAAATCCCTCTAAGCGTATCTTTCAACCACATAAACCTGTTGGCCAAATGATATTACTTCCGATCGGTAATAAGTTACTTATTGCGCGCTTTGTTGTTTCCACTTCAAGAGAGACCAAAAGCGCTAGGGCAGTCGAGTCAATTTGCTTTGCAATTACAAGGAGCGAGCCGGGAAGATCCGAGCGCAAAACTAGAACTCACCAACCCTCCAATTACAATTGCGATGAGTGCAGAACGCGTTTGCAGCCAGAACTGTGAGCGCTGTGTATTTCGGGCTGTTTCGCAATTTAATCGTGTGGTTAAAAGTTAAAACCTCTTCCTGTGTTTTGCTGTAAATATACGTTAATTTGAATTCCTGAAACGGTCTAGCTTAGTTCGTGTTTCAGAGGTCAAGGTGAGGGCAGTAACAAAGCTCGGAAAAGCGATGGTACAGTCGGAATGTGTTTTGTGGTCCTAATGCAACGCAAGGTGTAAACAAACAGGCTTGTGTATGTGCTTTGACAAAGACGGGACCAAAGAAACCAAAGAATTTGTTAGTTTTACGGTTACGGATCACAAACGATTGATATGCTGATGCATTTGTGACCTTCCTATAATTTTTTTACGTTTTGGCCTTCAACTTTTACTTAGCATGCGAATGGTTTATCAAAATAAATAATTTAGTTATTTTTTCCAAAAACGCAAAAGGTTGCCTATTTTTCCCGGAGGCAACAGGAAATAATCCCCACCAACATTATACGGAGATGAATATGCGCCCAAAATGAAATAGCCACCGTCGCTCGTTTTTAATCCACGAACAACAGAACATCCATGGGAAAGCTCAGGTTGCTTTTGTAACAAATATAACAACCCTAATTCTGCCTTCACCAGATCAGGCGCGGTAATTTTCGGCGGCGTATATATTCTTTCCATCCTTTAGCACTAAGACGTCACGTCTGACCTTTCTGGGAAAAGGAAGCGAATGTTTGTGGAACGTCGGCAGCTATCATCGTCACTTACGTTGTTTCCATTGCTTTTTGTGCTCGAGTTCAAATGCGAGCGTGTTGTGTTTGGTGTGTGATCGCGTTAAAAAGTTAACGGAACCTGACGTCCATTACTTTGTCGTCAACTCGTTTGTGGCATTGAGGGTGCGGAAAATGAGTCAATATGTACGTGGCAAATTTGTCTTTTTTTCCGGTATTCCGTCAATCCGCGATCCTGACAACAGGTTGATTCTGTATGGCTGTATGTCTTTCAGTTGTGCCCCTGTACTCGTTGTGATTGACCACAGTGGAAGAAATGACTTTGAAAAATGGAAGATTGGATTTGAAGGCAAAATATTGTTTTTTTTTCTGAGGAAACGTACGCACGTTGTTTCGTAATGAAATTCCCATTTCAGATGACGACGACAAAGGAAAATATAGTGGAATGAGGTTATTTATTTTACATGGACCTAAATACCTTGAAAATTGAAAATAATGTTTGTCACAGACTCGAAATTAGCCGAATTTGTTATTGAAATAGGTTTTCTGAAATTACTTTGCCGTTCAGATAAAATACGAGAACACAGCAAATAACAGGTTGTTTCAGATTTTCCAAACTCTTCATACAGTTAGTTCTGAAACGTGTACGGTTACATACAAAATCCCGGGCACCCACTCGAGTCAAGGGCCTTACGACGAGGGACAAGTGCCATCAGCAAAAACACTAATGTAGGGGATTGTGTTGGCGCAGGTGCTTATACTTTCTCTACAATGCCGCCGCCTCAAGTGACATTGTGTTCAAACGGGGAAAGTGTTCGTTTCGTTTAGTGTAAATCTGTCTGTGAATATTTCCCAGTTTTTTGGAAGAAACAAATTGGTGCAAATAATTTATAATTTTCGACCGTGTTTCGACATTTTTCTTCTTTTTACCTCCATTTAGAAAAGTTAAAGAGTAGTTTCTGCTATCAAACTACGACTATAGTAATGGGGTTAAGGTAGTAAACAGCTTCACGCAGTCGAAGCTTTTGAAAGCTCTTGAGAGTTTAATCTGTTTGAGTGGATCCAACAACTTTCAGAGACTTTCTTGGCCGGAGTGTCTTGTTTGGTAGAAAGAAAACGTTTGTGCATCCAATAATAATAATAATAGATGTCATATATGGCGATGTGGCTGTTTTGAGGTGTGATAATGTTGATTACAGGCCGTTTGATGGTGGAGCTTATCTGTAAAACCTTTCGTGTTGATAAAAGCAAACCAGTTCTGTCTCCTAGTGGGCGCCATGGAGCTGCATAAATGTAAGAGGCTCTGCGTGGACCAGTTGTCCAAATTCGCTTCCCGTATGTCAAATTAAATAAATGAATTAAAATAAAGTTTCAGGTTTGGGGGGCTATCAAAATATTTCGGGTGTTGTATTCTGTATCAAATACGTATCATACACTATATATATATATATACCTACAATGGGTCAATGTTACTCATGTTACGAGATGAATGTATTTTAATTGTTGCGCACAGCTATTTTTTTGTTGAAATCATGTTTCAACTTCATATGTCAGTCGAAACCTCAATACAAACAGCCAGCGGAAAGCAGAAAATAACGCCAATCGTGTTCAAGTTGTCTTGCCAACCGATTGCCAGTCGTAAAAACTAAATTTATTCGTGTGACAAACCATCCAGTCTGATGTAATGGTTGACTATTTCTGAATGCCCTGTTAAAAAAAGGGGGAACGGAATGACGTCTTAGGCCGCCCGGGCGCAGCCCCGCGATTTGCAACGTCACCGGATCTTATCTGGCCGACAATAAATACTGGTTCGATGTGAACTTTTACAACAACATAGAATCGCGCTGTTGCTACAGTAAAAATACAGCGAACGGATAATACCCGGACCCCGATAATGATTAACCCAATTTTACGATGCCGTGTCTCTGGTGCAATTCTCACACAGACCTGCGTTTTCCGTCCCGAAACGAAGTGAAAGACACGTTTTGCCAAGGCAGCAGAACAGGAACGCGTTGGGTTCGACAGTTTTACAGCCTCGTCTAAAGTTCATTGACACGACCGTTTCAAACCAAAGCCTAAATGGGACAGGTACTAAATCAAGATGCGGTATCCTTTGTCCTTGAACTTGCTTTCTTTCCTCTGGTCTTACACGCTATTCAATGATCGGCGCTGAACAAATGCCACAAATCATGATGTTTGTTCATTTTCCCCCTTTTTTTAATACCACTGTTTTTCTTGCAACACAATGTCATAATACGAATGTTATGTCAAAAACTTTACTTAGGATACTGTTTTTTCGCGATGTTGTGGTACAGAAATAGAAGTAGCCATCGGGTGAGCATAACAATAAATACCTGTGTTCACGAAATCAGTTGTGAAATAACTCCTTAATTTTGGGTTGTTTATATGAGTAAATAATCACAACCAAGTTGCTTCCTCTATTCTTCGGCGAATCCCCGTCTTGTGCTCCTCCCCATCAGCAGGATAACAAACCGTCCTTCCTGCTGAACAAAATCTTCGCGCTTTACTGACGTAACCGATGTTAAGATGCTGCTTATCGCGTTAATCGCAGCTTCTAGCACGATAATTCAGTGATTACCGGTCATTAGAGTTATCTTCAGAAGACTTTCCCTTGGCACAATAGAAGCATTGGTTGATGCAAACAGTATGGGACAATATTAACGTACTGGTAAGAGATTTAATATCTCCACACTTTATGTCAATTTTAACGACTAAATTTAAAATTGCTTTTATATCTGGTTTATTTCGGATTTGACAATGCAATGCTCAAAATTCACCATCAAAGCATTCTTTCCGATTTTATATTTATCATTCTCCCACTGTCCGTGCTGTCATAAAATCGAAAGGCGGATCTGTGCGATACTGTGTAAAATTTCAACGGAATGGCGCTGCAGATTTTATTAACATACTTTCGCAAGCTTTCAAGTCAGTTGCGACGTGGGCTGTAGCGCAGGTAGCAGAAACTTTAACTGCGCGTTAACGCAGCAGGTATTTTTTCTACCTTTGGTCGGCCGTATCACATATCACAACCGATACGGTCGCGGCGCCCCTGTCTGCGAGGCACGATCGGGTCTATGATGAATGGTGCGAGTCAGAATTATCTCATTTGCCCAGCACACTGTATAACATAATCCTTTAACAAGGGCACCCGTCAGGCTTGGACCCTTATCGGCCGCACGCGCGAACAATGAAGGCTTTATATGGGGTTTCTGTCCGCATCAGGACTGGCAATATTGTCAGGGTACCATGGTCGCTTTCACTAATCGTGTCGTTGTAATCATGATATCTGTATATTTTGATTTTCTTTGTATGAACGCGATCGTTGCTCGTATCAGTATTAGCCCAGTCATTGTTTCGCCATAAACCGAAAACATGCCAAATGATATCAATCTGAAGAGAATTCGCGGACAAGTTCGCGATCACCGATACGAACCCAGCAGGTTTATTGGATCTGAATATGCATGAGTTATGGATTCGCTTTGTTGTCGAACATAATAATACGTAACTAAATTATCGAAAAATTATCGGCCATAGGCTGACTGAGGGCTTCGTTTGGGGAATTTATTATCGACAGCAAATTATCGCATTCTGTTTATGTCAAAATTGCCGATCACTTTGCTATCCACTTCACGTTAGTCATTTTAGATTGCGAATTAATATTTCATTGCGCAGACGATCGTTGCTATCCAAATTCAGCCACTTACGTCTCTCATTACGCTGTCTCGGCTATGCCTACGCTCTTCTGCGAGTAATTTGGATTCGCTAAGTGTAACCGGGCAATTGATGCGATAATGCGTCAAAAACAGCGGTTTAAGGTATCGAGGACCTGGACAATCAATGTCAATGTGGAAAGCGACCATAAAAGAAAATGTTGAAATCCTGTTGGCAAAAATGCCTTTCAAACTAAACTTTACAATACGGGTAGCAGAATATGGCAGAAGTTTCGAAGTAAAAATTTCCACTGACAAGTGTTATGCGGCTGTGGTCAATGTCAACGTTATCAGTTAGCCTCGCAAGACATGCGATGACTTCACATTCCCGTTTTGGCATTTCACGCGAATGGGCTTCCCACCCTTACATACAGGCGTTGTTTAGAGCTTATTGGAATTGCGACCCAATGGCGCGTTCCCTTGGCTGCTTTCATGTCCATTGTTGTCGCAGGTGCGAATCCCGAGCTTCGGGTGGAAATTAAACGATCAAACTTGTTATTTTCGCGCCGGCTTTTGAGCGGCCAGCCATAATATTTTATTTACAAGTAATATATTTTATTTACAATTCAGGGGGTGGGAAAACGAAAAGGTCAATCCCTGTGATGTTATTAACACCGGCTCACTCAACTTTGATGAATATTTAATGGGATTTGCGTTGTTGGTTTTGGATTCTGTCACTTTAATTAACGAAATTTCAAGCCAATAAGTAATTTCTTGTGCCTAAAATACGACAAGGAAACAGCAATACGGGTTCTCATTTAATAAAGCCTGAAATCTTGCAGTGAAGGTTGCTTGGCGGTTGTGGTTTACCCGCAGGATGAAGTTGAACCCAAACAGCGCCACGGCCCCCATAAGCACTCAGCAATACGTGTACCAACACGCGTCTCGTTACGCCTTCCTCGCTGCGCCAACGTTTGATTGCGATTGACCGCCGACGGAGCTGGCCTTTCATCCGACAAAATATGGAGTAAAATGCGACAAAACGTGCCAATTTATCGTGAGCGAACGGTTGATCAAAGGTTGACGCCCCTAATACACCCGCATGGACTTTCATTTCACCATTCGATGTCTTGTTACGATGTTGGTGGGAAATGTATGTGCAAAATAAGTGTTCACTGCGACGTCGCAAAAAACAATACTCGTCACGGCAACCAGTATTAGTGTTAAAGAACTGAAAATATATGTAATTTTTGTTGACGACTGGGAAAATTCAAATGTTTTATTGTAAAGAGTTTGTGAGAATACGGTCCTGATGCAAACAGTTTAAAATCCGACCATACAGCATTGAAGCTTTACGAGTATTCCCATTTGAATCCACTCACAGCAACTCATTAAGGCCATTTGTATCGGAAACAATGAAGCCCTTTAGTGTATATGTATGGCTAAGTGGTTTTCACCTTCAACCTATGTTCTGTTCCCCCTGCTGTTTTGTTTGCATGTCGCTAACGACTACAAGTGTGTTGTAAGTTTGGTAGCACCTGTTGTCATAGCACCACGCGCAATCGCGTTTTGCGTTTGCCGCTACATCCAACATTTTTTGCCATTTCACCACTACTTTTTGTTAACCTCAAGGTCCGGGGAAATTTTTTCGTGCGCTGCGAACATGCGGCGAGCATCAATAAAATAAAACAACTCGTGTTCTGAACATTCCTTACGGGCCGTTTTGCACTTGATCGCTAACGACCTGATCGTTGATCATAGCATCTCAACACCGGCGGGTGACGTCCGATTAATTGGCCTCCGCTCGGGGTCGCTCACCTCAGCTTCCGTTGGTTGAGCAGAGCAAGATCGATATACTGGTCCATTCCTGCTCTTGTTTACAAGCTCCTGAACTTTTATGTTGACGTATGCGCAAGTGGCCTTGCGGCGACGTCCTGTATGGGTGCTTCGAGGCGACACCGCGCCGACAAAAGTAAGCGACAACACGTCAACTCTGCATCGCCTTTCTTGCTCGTAAATAAACCAACAAAAATGTCCAGTCGCCTTTATTGGCGGCTCGCTTCAGATGGAGATCTTCCACGTTGCCTTATATGTTTGTGGCTGGGCCGTTCTTGTTTGTTAAGGTCGAGACAGATGAGAATTGAGATTCCGTCCCACAGTTTGTTGTGCGCTTAATGGAGGAAGATTTTTATCGGCTACGCTTTGCGCACGCCACTCTATTTTTAGTCAAGACTTCGAAGATAACATAAGCTGGGCCGGTTGGCGTTTTGAAGATTTTCAACTGTTTTGCGTGCCGTCCTGTGTCGGCGTCGCAGGGCAGTCGTACCGTAATTTAAGTTTTCGCTTCGCACCTATATCAAACATCCAGAAACTTGGACGCAGTAGTTTACCCAACTGCTTAGAAGTCTAAACTTCAGTCGTTTCGCGACAAAGCACCGTGTGGCTTGTTTGCTCAAGCGCACCGCGTTTCAACGGGCACCTGCTCCATCCCGACTGTGCAGGATCACCAATCAGCACTGCATTGTTGCCCTCACGTGCGACCGACGCGTCACAAAGATGGATGGCCGCGTTCGAGCTTTCGCGAGTCAATCAAAACTTTCGCGATTTGCTCGCGAAAGCGCGTCGGCTGTTTGCGCTGCGTCTTGGCCCACTAATCGCGTCAAAGGCTCGACCATCCGCGACCAACTTTCCTCGGCCCAGTTTCTTGGAGCAGTCACGTGATCACACGTCGCCCGTTCCCCCGGCGTCCCACAGAAAGCGTTAAGTCCGAGACCAGAGCCGTTATTATTCTTTTGTTGTGAAACGAGCCAGAAAACATAAAGCTAGTTTAAGACCGAGGTTGTTGCAGGTTCACTGTAAAAGATTTAAATGTCAGTTTTATGTTGTGTTTGCGAGTGTTAAGGTTTCCAACTATGCGATCTGATATAAACTAGTACCAGGTTGGATTAATGCGTTTTAAATGTCGAAGTTAACAGAAAGGCAGCTGTTGTTTGGCGAATAAGTTTTCAGCAATTCACAATGAATAATTTGCTTATGTAGTACAGTCAAGAGCTGATAGTCACTTCACAAAGTAATGCGCGCCAATTGCGTTTTGTAGTGGCCAATCCTATCAGTAGATGATTCCCGCTAAAACAAGGGGAAACTACCTACTGTTCTGTTTAGTGTTGAATAAGTCTTTTGAAAGACGCCCGATCAGTGGTGAAAGGAGCAGCAGGACGCGTCGTTTTGTTCGTTCGGTTGTTGTCAAAGCATAAATCGTGGAGTGTATACGCAAGTCTGCGAGGCGCCCGCATGGTGCCGGAAGTTAATAATGGGGCGAAAACGCTTTGACACTGCTTACCTTTATATTCTGCGTGGTCCCTTGGTAAACTGATCGCAAGCAGCTGCCTCCAGATCCGGGCTTTATTCGGATAATCAACGTAGCGATAAGCAGCAGAGCGCGGTCTCAATACATTAGCATCGGGTTTCAGCGCCGATCGGCACAATGGTCGCCCGGCAAAATCGTTGTTAACACCGGGCGGCTACAAGCGTCAGTTAGTTTTCTGTCGCCCTGTTCTAAACATACGAATTGTAACCGAATACTTTTTCTTGCTAACCAGTTGCCAATCAACGTATCACGATTGTCGTCGGGCGCCCACCCTGTTGCAATTGTTCGGTTCGTAATTTGATAGTTCGCATAGCTGTGAGCAATGGTACTCTCTCGATCTTCGTCATTTTGGTAAAACCTGGTGAAGTGAATTTGTGCGGATTTTGGAAACGCTCATTTTCAGCCGTACTGGTTGGTTGTGCCACAATGGACGGATGTTTTCTTTTCGCTACATCTTTTTGTGTTGGGCTTTGGGTCGAATGGATTTGCTTTCCTCTGTTTAGTTAAAATCCCGCAATTCAAACGTTTAACAAAGGCGAGGAGTTCGGTACGTACCTTTGTGACAATGCACCCGATGGTTGGGGCAGGCGCCGTCCACACACACTGCGGCGTCATCGCTTCCCTCTAATTTTCCTTGCACTAATGGCCTGCGCGTGTGGTCCGCAAACAGGCGCCACCACGTTGTAAACATGAGGCCTGGCATCTTGACAAGGATCTAAATTTCATTACCGGAGCGGTCGGTGGTGTTTGGAAGGACGCGGGCACGTGGCACAAATAACCGGCCGCCGGGCCCATGCGTACCGTCCTGGCACTCACCTAGGCACTTTAGAAGGCCAAGAAAAGCAACCGTCGGGTCTTTACGTATGCAACAGGGCGTAATAGGCACCAACTTATCAGTGACAGCCTCTCCTCCATGCATGCGCGCTATTGAATCAAATGGAGATCCATGAGCGAGTCGGACAGGTTGATTCGACGACATGAGAGGCCAAACTCGGACTCATAACGTCATCCTCATGCGCGTGCCTCGGCTGCATTTGGAGATAGCGGGAAGATAAGATAAGCGCCTCATTAGCACCGACCCCTCGCCAAGTTGAAGGTCGGTGGAATTCCGGGGAGATTTGTCATTGCCCAAAAGGCGCTTATCAAGCTTCGAGCCAAGTATTAATTCGTATACTTACTTATCACAACAAAAAAGATCATTGTGTCTTAACCACCAGCCCCTAAAACATCGATGGTGCGAAGTAAATGCGTTTGCTTTATTAAATATTACTTTTGTTACTTTTTGCGTTCTGTTCATCGCATTTTGGTGTGGATTTTTTGAAATTGCCGAGTCCTTATAATTGCTTTGAAATTTCACCGGTCTGCAAGCGCATATATCATTGATTAGACACCGCTGGTAATGGTATGCGCAAGTATGGTAGGAAAAAGACGAGTCTTTTGTCTTTGACATTGTGTAATACCTCTCTTCCAGGAGTTAAGTCGAGTCCAGTTGATTGCACAAAATACGTCGGCAAACATTTAGGTTTGCAGTCATGGCTATAATCGAATCATGGCAATGGCAATCTGATTGTTATGCTATTGTAAGTCCCGTTTGCCTTCAGTTTGGACGGACGACCCAATTTTCGTAGATTAGAGTCGGCTTCCAGCGATTAAACAAGCAGGATTAGACCGACGGCGGAACCGAGTGAATGGACGGGTGCGGGGTGGGTAATGAACACGCACGTGGTCGAATTCAATGCAAGAAACTTATCTGCATTTCATGGTTGAAAGTGAGAGCTGTGCTAGCGTTGAATGCAAAAATGAGAGTCACCTACTTTAATGGAGTAGTCATGTCATGAAAGGTGCTATGCCTCAATTGTAGAGGTTTTATGTAAGGCAATGGTATGTGGCTTAGAAATCTTGAGAAGTATTTTAAATCGAGTTTAAAATACCTAGGCGTGGTGGATATGCAAAGGTTAGTAGCACTTTACCACGTATTTTTAGCGAAGCAGGCTGTCTTTAGTCGGGAATGTCAGCTTATTGTTGGTTTTGAACTGGCTTTAAGTGACACGCGTTAAATCAGCCAAGCCTTTAGTTCAGGGTCATCTCGCTTCCCGCATAAAACTCTATAGGACTTTTGTTGGTTACTCCATGCTGATGTCATGTGTTTGGCTGCGAAAATACACGGGGATTTAGCTAAGCCTACCAAGGAATTGCGCATCATCCACTTCGCTATACGCGAATTAGCGTCTCGTCAGATTGTCTGCGAAGCCTTTTGTGAAACGCATTCTCGTCTCATAGACCAAGTAAAGAAGTAAAAAAACAGTAATCGGTGCTCACCCGTTCACACGTGACTTGTGGCAGGTTGTCATTCTGACATGTGACGTCACGAAGATTTAATGGCTGGGAAACAAATCGCCGGGTGTTGTCGACATCGAGTGTCTTGTTTGCGATCTGCAACTGATCCTTTATTTATCAAACAAGCGATACTATTGCTTCAATACTCTCGTCGCCGGAGAAGTGCTCCTGTACGAGTGTGGTTATGAAATCCAACCATGTACTAAGTGTTTACGGCTCCAGAATCGTCGAACAAATGATTCTCGTTCTTTCTGGGAAGCGCTCCGCAACGGGAAAACTTCGTTACGCCCAAATCATAACACTTGTTGATAGTCTTGACGCAAATTGCAGCTACAAATGTTTATTATGGTCACGACCGACTGCTTATTTGCTCAACTGCAGATACGTTTGTCTTCCATGTGGATGGCGTAAAAATGTATTGCAGTAAGATGGTTGCATATGTTTGTTATTGCAACATACTAAATACTGATGGTTTCCACAAAAAGGCTGGTTATAATGCACATCCTTCGTTCCCAGAAATTTAAGGAGTAATTGACCGAATACATTACACAAACAAACTCGCAAAATCTGCCTGTCGAAAAAATGCTGCGCCTTGTCGACCTTCCTCGTCTAAAAATATACACATTTCTTCCAGCGTTTTTCACACAAACCAGCTTGTAGTCATTATGGTACGCTAGTAAATACCCAAACAGGGCTACGACGCGCGTCCTAGCTCACCTAATGCGGCAAAACAAAGCGTCCAACCGCAAGACTGTAATGAACGCCACAGTGGTGGGCGTTATCTGATGCAGAGTGCGTCTCCAATTTTCCGCGCATCGAAGATTTCTCCCCAGACGGAATTTTCTGCGGGATTGCAGCGGTTTAGGGAAGTTTCTCCAAATGTCCAGGCACGCCAGGATCGCGATACTTTGGAGTGGCGCCGTGTGTTGAGTCTGCTGGTGGGCGCGCTGCTTGTTTGAATACTGTTATTGTAAGACCGAACGATTAGTAGGCACGAGTATATTGGACAATATTTGCTCTTCGGCGTGTCTGACCGCTTCAAGTCATGTCAAAAACTCATAAAATTCCTTCTCCGAATACCTTCGTAGTCCTAAAAATATTATTTGATGGAAAACGTGACAGACTGACGAGGTTAGTAGGTATGTTTGTTGACGGGATCAGCTCCGTTGAAGGAGCGGGACAAAGCCGGGTTGCATCTTCTCCAGCATGAGAAACTACCCAAACTCAAACGGCGTTATTCCCGTTCGAATTTTCTAATCTCAAACACAAACCTCAACATGCGCCTGGTTCAGTGGAAATACAGGGTCACGTAAACAATGAAATCAACCTGTTCGTTGTTGGAATTTGCTCTTACGTTGGTAAATTCAAATTCGTTGCAAAATGCCCAAAATGAAAGTGTTGGCCCAACAGCGGAACTTGACAATTTTGGTTACGCGCGCCATGCCAAAATCAACAGACCAACCTGCCGTTGTGGCGAGTGATAAGCGACACAACAAACCATTACCCGACAATTGTGATGTTGCCGGGTCGCGCTCAATTCCGCCGAAACCGACAATTTAGCCTGTTTTTGCGTTTCCGCTTCGACCGAGAGCGACCTGGTACCGACGTGGTTTTAGATCGATAACACTCAACACTTCTCAGGCAACACGCTCGTAGGATAAAGCGGTTTGCTTGTTTTCAGGCTGATGTTTCTCAAAAGACGTCGTGCCACTAAATCCATGTTTTTTAGAGTTTGGGATGTTGATGAATTTTCTTTGTGGTTTTTCCCTTGTTGCCAAACGTTTATGAATCATCAAGTTAATGCGATTTCCCGACCACTTGTTTTGGAGTTATCTTGTAACCGAAAACCGCGTTTCTATTGTGTTCACGCGGCTGCGATCATCAGCTGATGAAATTCATTCTTACCATCTGAATTCGTCCACTTTCTCCCAACAACGAGAAATTTCGCAGTAGCGCAAATTATGCAAGTCATCAATTCCAAGCCCGCTAAATCTGATTATCCCTGTAATCGTCGCGCGCCGGGCCTTTAATTTATCCTCCCATTAAAGAACGCTCCTGTTGTTGTTTCACGGGGATTCTAGCTTGCCTTCGCCATTCCCCCCCGTTCGGTTTTGATACGCATTCCTGCTTTGCGATAACGCGAGCTCACGTTCGCACAGCTGAAATGCCAAGATTATCGCTCAACGTCGGGTCGCGTGTCATAACAGTTCTGTTACGAAAATCTTATGCTGCCGTTTCCTATCACCTGTCAACGCCAGCTCAAAGTTTGTCCGCGCGTAATCTCTTCAATGACAGACAAATGACGTGTAACCGACCACTTCGTGACGCCATCCTCCGACACTATTTCACCCCAGTTTTCTCCTGTGTGGACCTGGATTTTTTAATGGGGACGTAAACATATAACCTTTCATTGAACAATACGTTAACACCTTGAGGGTTGCCATTTGTTCGCGATATTTTCGGGACTGTCCCAATGTTTCAACACCAGAATCAAGAGATTAATACAGACTTCTCCAAGGTGTCCAAACGTGTAACTATACAACCCGGTAATATTGATTACTTGAACACGCATCAAGCCTCGCCACCAATCGCTTCAAAAACAGTAATTAGTTTCAATCGCGTGCGTCGCTGTAATGCAGGTGGCTCCCGGTCACATCGTGCCACAATTAGCAATGTTGGAGTTTCCGCTGGAACACCCGCGTTGCACGTTTGGTCGAATATTTCGCCGAATCGGCTGTACAAGATCGCAGCCGCGATGACTGTTCGAGGTCCACTTCTCCGTCACCCGAAACCCCCAATTGACCAGTCACCGACCGTGTGTAATTGGGACCGCCCATGCGGTGGCTGTTCTCGCTTGTTTTAGTTGGCGTGTCCAGTTTATCCTTCCAGCGAAATCGCCATGCTAGTGTATTTCCTCCAACTTTTTCATGGCCTCACGATTATCCCGTTCTTAGGCGATTTCAAGCGAAACGGAAATCCTGCTCCTGCGTATCTGGGTCATTTTGTTTGGCGAATTATGGGCACTACATGGGTTGGCGCGGCACCTGTGTATGTTTACGGATTACTGCATCTTTACCACACACAGACTGACGCGATGTATGTGCGCCGTCAAGTTCTCAGGTTTATCTTCAAACCAAAACACGTGTGCATCACATCGGGTCAAGATTGCGTTGTGTAGCCTTCGACTTTAACCAACCCCGTTAGTGTTGCCGCCGGATTGCGGTGGAGGTTATGCGATAGACATGTCAGGGCATTTGCCGTTTTAGAATAATATCGACATGCGTCGTTTGTCAGCGACCAAATCCACCTTCATTTTTTACAAGTTTTGACCGTCTTATCGCACTACACCAATAATGACCTTCTTTGTGCGCTATTTATAATAAGTGAGGCCGAAGTTCACGTTGTCCCGGTTACACTAGCGCGCAATGCATGTAAGAGGATTCAAAGTTTTAACCATGCCATAGGCCGGATGCTTAACACAACTTAGCTTTTCACGCAATTCACCACCAATCCACAAAACCTGTGTTGATATCGATCGGTAAAGGTCAGGTCAGGCGGTCACATGGGCGAATAAATTTATAGTGATCCGGGCTTTTCATAATGCCGGGCGATAGCCGTTAACAAGGGGCGCTGATTTTTATAGCCTTTTATGGCTTTTTTGTCCTCCGGGGTCGTGACACGCTGTTGTCCTTGGGGCGGTGTGCGGTTGGTGAGTTGATTGGAGCAAGGGAGGGAAGCGTTGCGAACTGGATTCACGCTCGTTCTGCGAACGGCCAGTTAATTAGTCGCTCTGTTCTCAAGACGCAGTGGGTTGAAATCAGGATGGTGGCGATTTAGAGATTTGCTTAGACGCTCTTTAAAGTTAATTGTGTACCTGGTATGTACGGTTGCAGTCGCAGTTGAAGTGTAGTGGTTAGTATACGTAAGCACACTATGTTGTTTGTTAAGTTTAAAGAGCGCAGACGGAAAAATGATAAAACTGAATGTTTTTAGCTTGAAAGTAGCAATGGTATTTGCAGCATGGCATTGTATCGAATTCCATATTACATTGTTTTTTGGATTGTCAATAAGAAGAAATTGCTCACATGTACAAATTGCGTATTAACAGGTTAATGTATATCGAGAACAGACGATGCTGACAGACCATATCTTGTTTCCGAAAGATAAGCTTTTAAACGTAACGCATCCATGCCCTTCAGTGATCCAGGGATGTCCGGAGATTTTTGCCGAATTGCGAAACGACGCGATCTGTTCCTTCGGCGCTTGCTCGTAAACGGTGTCGAGGGCGTTGTTCGCTATTTGCGCGCGACTGCTGTGTTCGTCTACAATTGTCGGCTCGAAGTTTTACTGCCTTGCGGAAAGTTCACTGGAGTGGGTCATTTCCACGTGTGACCTTTTGTTCACCACTCCTAGGTGTCCAATCGGCTGTCCGCGCTTCTAATTCACCCACGCAATTAATGCAAGTTCAAAACGCTCGCTTTGTGACTGATACGTGATGGCTGCGATATTTTAGAAGAGCTTTGTAGTTTATTGTCATATTTTTAGCATCTCGTTAATATTCTATGGCGAGGTTGCATCGTCACGTTGTTCTTAATGGACACGGCAAAATAAGTCACATTGCGCAAACGATAATAATGCAGTGGCATGTGCATTTGGTCGTTAGCACAACTGAACGACCTTAGCACGGAGTTTAAAATGCTGATTTAACTCACCCTTGTGCTATTTGTGGCCGCACGAACATCGTCTAACGAACATTATTGTCCTCGATATAGTCATTCACCTGCAACGCAGCGATTTATTTGCATTCACGCGGTGACTGTTGCAGGAAAGGCTTCTGCGTTATGTTGTTATCCAGATCGGGTTTTTCACTCAATCTTTGTAACTGCGAGCCTCCTGTGTCGCAGAGGCGTCGTTTCTCATCTCAGCAAAGTTCAGGTTACATATTTTGTGGCTCGAGGTTTGGCAGAAGCGCTCGCGAATCTTCAGCCCTTTAAAAGTGCGCGTTCGTATAAGCCTACTGATGGAATCTCAATTGGCAAATCCTTCGCGTCACGTTCAGTGGTTTGTCGCAATGGCGACCGTAATGAGCGGAACTCTAGGGCAGTCCGACTTCGTAATTTCCAAAGGTTGTTTACCTGAATAAGGGCATTTTCCAGCCCAGAACGGATGCAATTTCCCGGGCGTGTATACTAGAATTGTTTTGCGGGTGTAGATTTGGTGATAAGAGCTGTCAGGTAAATTCGGACAAAAGCTTACATTCCCTCCTTGCCTCCGTTTAGCGATACCTTGTTAACTGCGCGCATTCCGTTGTACTTGCTGTCAATGGCGCGTGAAATCTTGCAGGTGACATCGCGAACCTGGGGCAAGTCGGTGAGCGACAGGTCTCAATTAATGCCTCGTAGCACTGGATCTCCTTCCATTTCGGGGATTTGCGTGTTTGAGTACCGTCTCTCGACCGCCCGGTGTTCCACCGCGAGCACTCCCCTTCCTATAAGTTTGTGCAGGGTCGTGTTTGTATTTAGCTCTCGTTATTTTCGTTTCCCTCGCTCCCGGATTCGCCGGGCGCGAAGTTGACAAAACAGCGACTCGCGGTGATTGAAGTGCGAACTGGAGGTTTAAAAGCCAATGGGGGGAAATGGTTCTGTGTGGTTTTTCCGGGGCTTGAGACCGATTGTGAGGACCAACATTCCAAATTGCCGAAAGGGAACTTGAACATGCCTGCACGCCTCATCGAATATCAAGCTGCGATTCGATACTACTCCTATTTGCCCGGAAATTGTAGACATATCTTAGATGGCGGCGAAAATCATTTTCCCACGTTTGTCTTCTTTGTGCGCTCGAACATCTGTTCCCCTCACCCACAACGTTACTCATTCTCATTGTAACCACAAACGCGATCCGTTTCTACCATAATGTCGCAATTCAAGCAACGTCAAGTCTTTTCATCGCAGTAACTTATTCGATGTTTCCATGTTTGAGTCATGACTAACTCTTCAGTGAACGTGACATCATTCAACGAGAGGTGAAACAAAACTAACACGGTAGACCTCAAAGCATTCATACACAGGAGTCGCTTGTGGCTGTTGTTTTTGTACGTTATGGACGGTGGTCGTCGCACTGTGCCTCGATTAATGTCACCAGCTTGTATTTACACGCTTTTGTGCGGCCCAAGTTGTAAGTCCAAGCGGTCGTCGCTTTTCCTACGACAAAAGATTTCGGTGTTGACGGGCCGTCAACCACCGTTGTGACGTCACTGCCGTCGTTTGTCAAGCGGACCGCCGGCGTTTGAAGCGAAATGTTATTTAGTGTTTGTCGTAGTTTTCCGACATTGCTCCGACGCGGGTCAAAGTACCGCCATTGGCTAGCTTGTGGACACAGCGTCTTCAGCAATAGCGCCCGGTGTAACAGCGGCCTGCATGGCATCGGAAAGTGAATCAACAGCGCCTAAGCCTTGTGATTTATTTGCGCAGACAATTTGCGCAGGCGATATGAAAGGGAACGCCTCGCGTGCAAGCGCTTGCGCACACAGCTTTCTCGGGGCTTCGGCGTGTTTGTTGCCGCCCGTATCTATAGTTGCCGACTGCAGTCAAATCAACAACTAAGAAAGGTACCGGTCAGTCGTCTTCTGTAAGGACACCGTTTGCCCCTATGTTTGCGAGCGACATGTGTATCTCCAGTAAAATACATTTTCGTAACATTCCTATTCAGATTCCAGTTGGTAGTCAGTAAATGTAGCGACCCTTGTTGCGCTTTATACCCCGAAGTTATTTTTTACGCCCGGTCGTTTTGATTTGCGCCGAGTTGTGAATATTAAATACTGATTTTCTTTCATGACTGAATTTACACGGGTTCCATCATCCATGTTAGGCTGCAAATATATTCTTTGTCCCGACGATAACTATTCGACCTACCCGATTTGTTACTTGGACTTTGACGGAACTAACGCTTGTCTAACGCATACTTTTACAGAACTAACAATTTTGTCAAGGTAAACCAAAATCAAATAATTTAACTTCCTGAAATTCAAAGTTGTAACAGCGCACTGCTGCTCTATTTACAAAGGATAGAAATGTATTCGTTCAGCGTTTGCATGAGTTTCGGTAGCAATAGAAATTTAGTAGACCAAGCACATGCAATCCCTTTGGAAAGTTTTTGACCTCAGTGGTGGACCTTTGCACCATACGCACTTGATGAGATTTGCTAAGAAACTTAAAATAGCAATTCATCGGAGCGAATTTATCGGGTTGTTGACGGGTGCCGATCGTTAATTCCAACCGGTCGGTACAAAGTTTTACGAGTGGGAAGATTTGGCGCGCTATCAACGGCGGGGTTGGCGACCGACGTAGCCCACTTAATGACTCTGGTTTTTCACTCGTAAACACGCAAGGTTTCCAGTTTGTCCTCTGGCAGACCTCGTCTCGTGTGTACAAGGTCATGGGCGGCATGGCTGTGGCATTTACAGCATCTTGTGTGTCCAACATCTTTAGTATGCTGTTGGGGCAAGTTCAAGTTAAAGTGATTTGAACTCAAAAACATAGTTACGATTGCGGCGTTTGTCGTCATCTAATGTTGCTAGATTCGTGTGGTCAGACCGACACCACTTCATACAACTTTACGTCTCGTCATACAAACCGTAATGTGCGAATCAAACCGTCCTAAATCACGACCGATGCGCATCGCCACATCAAAGCGACATGTCTTTTGATGCGCCATTTAATTACGCAAAGCGATCTCCCGCGTTCTCCTCTTCTGCCTGGGGTTAGATCACTGCGCCATCTGCGCTGTTCCTCTTAGATAAACAAATTGGCGAGGACGCGTTGTTGGGTCGCGTCGCTTCTTCGCCGGTGCGACAAGCGTCTCCAAAAATGAAGAATTGCCCGATCACAATCGCCAGATTCTATCGCGCCGCTGTAAAAGCAAACTGCGCAGACGATTCCCACGCCGTGATGCCCGTTACAAACCTTTCTGAGATCTTTTCGGAGCCTGAAGTGGGAATTAGTCAGGCTCGTTTAGGGATGAACGGTTGTTTCGGAATAAACACCCGTCTATGTTCGGAAGTGTGGCGCGAATTCATTTTTCGTGCCATGTTGGTTATGATCCATAAAAACTCCATACGAGAGAATGTAAGAAAAAGGACCATCAGTCAAGGGAGGAGAGAGAGGGCAGTTCTTCGCATGGCGAGCTTATTGTTGCAGTTTCCACGATTTTACCTTGGTAAACTTGCCTGGAGCGACGCCACAGTTAGAGAGATGGACAGCTGCAATCGCCGGAACAGTGTATTGTGGGTACGGGTTTGTGCTAAACGTGCACCCCAACCACTAGCTTCAGTGATGTTTATGCATTGTTTGGTGTATCGTAGTTGCAGTATTTAAATTATCGGTCACAGCTGAAAACGCGCTGTTTCAAAACGGCAAACGCATATAAACGAAAATACAATAAGGAGGCCCAAATTTATTAACTTAGGAGTACGTTTATGCAGTAAAACTTGTGCTTGACGAGACCCAGCTACAGCAAAACAGTCACAAGGCTTCTCAGATTCACTATTGTGGCAGTTCACACAATGCCATTGTGACGCTGCAATTCGGTTTATATTGGCCTGGTGACAAGTCGGAACTGGGGAACAATGGCATATGCGAAATAAACTGCCTTCCAGCTGTCCTTAGAGTGTTGGTAAGTGGGTCGGGCGCGAGAATGGGATGCGGACGTGTTGAGATTAAACCGCCGGCAAATTGGTATGCGCGGGCGTTTCCAAGCAAGATTATTGCTGCAAAAGAGCAAACTTATTGCTTGCACCTTTGCGTCAGCATATTTATCACCAGTTTAGATGTAGCCGCTGCCTGCAAGACAGACATGTTTATGGTGCGGCACCGTTTAACGATTGACAGGTGTATGATGCTGCGTGAAATTGCTGCTGGTTGCATTTGTGGCTTGTCGGCAATCTGTGCGGAAATTGACTTCAGCGTATGTTAGGTCGATCATGATTTGACAAATCACCGTGTCGTTATGACTATTTACAAATTGAGGTGCCTATTTCCTCGAAAAACAAAAATACAGACGCTTGTATACATTTGTGGATTTTTTACAAACAAAACGAATACAAGTGTCACCGACGCATTCGAAGAAGCTGGCGTTGTTAACTCTCCGTCCAATCTACGAAAGAAGCTTAAAGGTTATTTCTCAGTCAACACCCAATCCGATTTGCTCATTTCTCGGTGTCAGCGCAAATGCGCATTTTTATTGCAATTCCAAATTAAACCGCACTCCAATAATTGTATTATCAACAAGAGCCAACGTGTCTGGAAGTGAAAGGTTCAAGGTCCGCATGTGTGCGAGCACGTTTTGAAGTTTAAGGGAGTTTATTTATATTATGCCTACCGTCGGATAGATTCGCTTAGCAATACGCCAGACGATTTTTGGTTCAAGCCGCGAGTCAAATTAATTTCTCGCGTTTAATCGAGCCAATCCAAACAGTGCAAATAACACTCTGGAAGGGTCAGCGGCCAATCAGTGTGGGATCGCGAGAATTTCCCAGGTAAAATTAATCTCTCTGATAAATGTGGATGCTCACGTTGCGGCGCATAATATTTCGTTGGAAGTTACCACATCCGATTTGAACTTTTCCGTTTTGATGGGATCAAATTTTTTGTACTTTGCACTGTTGTTCTGTTTTAATCTTACCGCATATATAAGAAGTTGTTGGCTGATTGTAAAAGATTTGTGGGAGAGGACGGGTTCACGTGCCGCTAATTATAATTTTGGAAGCCCTTTTCGTGTTTAGGAAATCTCGAGAAAAACAGCGGCGCGCCACCACCAAATCTTAAAATACGCTTATCTCACTACTTAACGCGAATATCGCCAGCATCACTATGCCCTTACATGAATTATGGTGAATCACCGAGGGCAAAAATTTTTGTCACAACCACCTTCTCCCAACCGAGTGCTCTACGTTTGGAATGCTTTCCGTCTTGTTAGGCATGCCAACGTCGCGGACACAACGTTTATTGCGTGTTTGGCCAGGCGTGACGTCAAACGCGGGCCTGCGTTGCCCAGCGACTTTGTTTCGTTTACTCTATGTTGTTTTACTGTGTTCCAGGCCTTGTTACTATGGCGCACATTTTGGGATACCGTAAATGTTTGAGTTATGAATAGCAAGCGATGTGTATAAAAATGTTGTAACTTTGATAAGCTAGCGTTGATGAGTGGCGGAATCCGGAATGTCCCAACGAAATATAAAAATATGTGAATTTGGAACGCGGGCGTTAATGTACTTCGGCCTCCCAGCGCTATGTTTGTTTACGCGTTGTCGGCGCATCGTGGGAACGCGCGGGGTCTTCGCTCACTTCTTAACATACACAGTTAATTCCCGGCTTTCCTGGGCGCTCCAACGGGACGAGCGAAGGTGCGACGGGAAGGGAAAGGGCGAGGAATCCATTGGCGTGTCTCCTTGGCACTACGCTTATAATGTCGGCTTGTATGTTTACATGTGGTCGTACACAAACCTTGATCGGATCGCTACTGTATTTTTGCGTATGACCGTTTACCCAGAACACGTCACCCCCTGAGGTCTAAATTACGGCAAGTGACGTAAGCGATGATGCCCTTTGAGATCCAACGGCGCGTATCGCGACCTTGGTGGGATTCGACAGCGTGCAAACACGGCGCTCCTTCATGGGCTTTGATATGCGATATTCAGCAGCACCTGTAAATTAGAATTTCGTACTTAGGTGTCAATTGTTTGTGAATGCACAGAATCGTACGACTTCCGGTGTTGCCCCAAACCCAGACATTTTTTTTGCATATGTACCTGTAGGCCTTGATTTGTTTCAGTCTAACAACCTGTTACCACAATGTTGTGTTAATCGTAACAACCTGTCATCTTCACGTAAGTTACTGCGTGTATCCACGGCGTATTCCATGCGAACCATAAAAAGACGAGTGAGCTTGCCAAAGTTTCAAAACCAAAGTAACGCATGTGTTATTTTAGGCCGCGTTTCACCAGATTTTCCCAGCGGGGTTCCGACTTCAATTTTCGCCGTGACTGATGGCCGTCTTAGCGCGTTCTGTGTTTTCGTTGGCACAACCTGGT